>NC_059471.1:63155304-63766733 GCF_018139145.2 Gymnogyps californianus
AAATTATATGAATGAATACCTTATGGAGATGCTAACATGTTAATGGAATTGTGATTTGGTAGATGGATGTAAAAAGTGAAACCTTGCAGAGGAAAAAAAAAAAAAGAATTTAGAGAAGAAAACACAACTTATGCCTTCTGGGATACTTCATCAAACTGTTTTAAAGGACTGAGAAATGAGATTGTACTTGCCGATGGTCAGGGGATTTCTGAACTAGAATATTAAAGGTTTGTTAGAATTAGGTTTCAAACAATGTTGGGCATTTCATGCTTGAGTGACGAAAAGACAATTATTTCCCAGTGTCTTTGCTGCCTCTGGGCATGATTAAATAATAGAATTGTATTCTCAGAAAGATGTGGTTTATTACTTTTAACAGCTTTTCAAGCTGAAGTCTTTATAAATAAAAAGAGCTATAATTTAAAAAAGATGAAAGCCGTGTGCCATTTCATCCCCTCAAAACATGGAAGAGAAAGAAATGTGTGCAGTACTATCTATAACCTTTAGCATGTAGTTTTCCTGAGGTACGTATTCTTGAGGGAAAGAAAATGTGATGCTCCCAGGGCCGAGGGGCTCTGCTCATGCTTGCTTTGTTGTTTTATGTTTCTTGCAGCAATGGCTTATGCAAAAAACCTGAGTGAACTGATTGGGGTTTGCTGAATTTTGATGGTGGTTCCACAGGTGGAGAAGAAATTAAAAAAATCCCCACATATTCAGATACTTTACCTAGTCTTGCCATTCATGAATGTCTCCAAACCAGACTGCAGCATGTGCAAACACAACCGCTGTTCAGCAGGGTCAGTCCCAAAGCACTAGAAGTATCCTGTGCCTGTAGACTGCTTGTAATCAGGTCATCGTCAGGTATTGTTTCTGGCCACGTGAGCAAGTTGGGGTACTGGGCTCTTCGGCAGCATTACGCTCTGGGGTTCAGCCCACAGAAGAAGTGTTTGTGACCTTTTCTGTCCCCACACAGGTGCTGGCAGGCTGGCTGGTCTCACACACAAGATCTGCTGTGTTGTAGGTGCACTCAGAACCACAGCTGAGACCATCCACCAGAAATCAGTGGCTTTCAATCTATTAAAATTAGAATTTCCATTTAACATTTCCGGTGAAGGTGAAGACTCACATATGAAAAACTAGTAAAAATAGGATTGCAATTTTTTTTAGTTTTAAATTAATTTACTTTCTGTCTCTTAGAAAGAGACACTGGTGGCTATTGCTTAAAACCATTTTGGCTATGGTTACCTGGTCTTTTTAATGTGGAAAAAAGCAGAGTGCTATCAAAAGGAGTTGTTCTGCCCTTCTCTGTGGTTGGTCATCAGTGCTTGTCCCTATCTCCTCTCTAGTGGCAGATCTAACCTCTGAGCCACCGTATAATGAAACCTGTTGGGAACAGTCTTCTCTGAGAATAAGTTTCCTGCTCTCCCCGCCTCCCCAAGAGTAGTTTAGCTGGATCAGTTCCTTCTCTGAGCTACTGTGCATCTCCACAAACTCTGGGGCTGGCAAAGGTGGAGGGGAAAAAGCAGCTGAGAAGAGGGAAGAGAGAATCATGTCCCTGGTGCTGGGATAGATTTGTGTACGATACAAGCAGGAGTGACATATGCAAAATTAAAATGACTGATCTGTTCTGTTACTTTACTGCACTAAGTCAGGATAACCGTGAGGTATTATGGCTCCATTTGCATGATATCTTAAAGATTCTGTACGTTTGTTATGCTCTTAGGATTTTGAATCTCTTTCAACAGGCCACAAAACCACCTTCATAGACTACCAGCTTTCCTTTATAGTCAGCAAGGTTAAGCTTTGTGACAGCAGCTCAAAAAGCAATACTTGTGTGTCCACTCTCTGACACATCATTATTCTGTGATATATATCAAAGCTCCCCTTTTTTTATCAGATTGCAGAATTGTCCCATTTGTATAACTGCTCAAAGTAAATAAATAATCTAGACAATACTAAGTGCAAATGCAATTGAAGCTATTCATTGTTTGGTCTCACATCAAGGAGAAAACATGTCAAAGAACTTGTCCAACCAGAGCAAGGTGCCAAAATCCCTAGATCTAGCCTTGGCATATGGTATTGAACAGATGTACTGGATATGAAAAATCACAGCTGCCAGCTAGCTGATAGCTACCTAAGAATCAGTCAGTGCTAATTTGGTATTCCTATGCTAGATAAGATCTATGTGGTGTGTCTGTGGGTAACTAAAGCTCTGTTTACATTAGGTTGATAAGAATGGATACCATACAGAGTGTCTTAGGAAAGATGTATCCATTTGTGACTGCAATCCACATGACAGCTAATTATTTAAAATGAACTCTGCTATTACTGCATCAGAAAACTGCATCTATAAAAGCAGGACAGAAGTGGCATCTTCTTCATGAGATCCTCTGGGAGTTATCAACAAGCAATTGTACTTGGAGTCTGAATCTTATTTTAATAAGGCCCTTAACTCTGCTGTGGAGTGCAAATGATCTTTAAAGTGAGTTAAGCTGGTCAGGGTAGCAGAACATTTTATTAAAATTGAAAATAGGGTCCATGATGACTAGGTACAATAGGAACATCGCTGGTGAAATTTCCTTTAGCTATATTTTTCCTTCATCTCTTCATATTCCTCTTTCAATGAAATTGCTCAGGTGTAAGCAAGGGTAGAATTTTGTCCCATTTATTGTATTACAGAAAACATTGATTCTACACTTGAAATGATGCCAGTAAACATTTCTTCCATTGTGGCCAAAACCCCTCTTGTTTCTAGCACCTTCAAATGAAATTAGCACTGTCTTATCAGCTGTTTAAAAAAAAAAAAAAAAAAAAAAGCAAGCTATCAACTTCCAAACATAACTATTTTGAGTCCAATAGGCCTGACATCTTCCTCAGTGCCTCATATCTATTAATTTGCAAGATTTCAGTTCCTCCCTTTCCTATATCTTACACTTGCAAAAAAGCAACATTTCCCAGACGTCTTAGAAAAAGGGGACAGAGTTAGTCTATCAAATTCAGTCTTCCTTTTTAAAGCAGTGTTCTCTCTAATGTCTGCATTAATTAAATAAATGCATTTTTAATTGAAACACATGAAGCTTTCAAGTCAAACTGAGTTCATGTCCTCAGGCATCCTATTAATGGAATTTTGGAGTGACAGTGCATGCCAACCAGCTGGGTCAGGGTCATGTTAATGCATCATCAAAGTTTTTTCTCTGATGGCACAAACCATTGAAGATTCATTCTAGAAGGGAAAAGTCTCTCCCTTCACAATTCTTGGAGAAATAACATCTCATGAGGTCTCAACAGATTCCAAATGCAGTTTAGAAGATATTTGAACCAAATTAGTCCTTTTCAAATGTTTTATTTTACAGCCAGTCAAGTTTTACCATCAGTTACTGGTGTTCATCAAGAAGTTTTGTCTTCTCTTCCACGGACAGAGGAATCATTTATTGTTCTTTTATTCCAAAAGAACTATGCACAAATGCATTACATACATAAAACAATAAATACTTTCTGGGATTCATTGATGCTATTCTCAGAGGACCAAAGCATTTTCTTTCTTTATAAAACGGAATGAGAAGAAAACAGCACAAGTAAACCTGAATAGATAGACATCACAAGGGGTTATCCTTATGCAAACACAAAGCACAGTCACCATCAGCAATGTGCATGCCAAAAAAAAAAAAGCAAAGGGGTGGTTAATTCCTTTGCATTGTTGACTAACGAAGCTTTCCAAGTTATGCACATGCTGCAGCTGCACGTCCTTTTTGTTCTGTATTGGCCGGGGATGCTGGAGCCTGCTCTGCACCTTGTCTGTGTGAGACCTCCCAGAACTCCCAGGAAGACTCAGCTACAAGTGCAGGCTGGTTTCCCAAGACTCATCTACATTAGTAAACAAAAAAGGCCCGAGAGTCTTATCTGGTCCAAAGGCAAACTGATGCAGGCTTATACATTTATGCCCATGTTATTTCTTCCCTCAAACTTGAATGGCTGCACCCTTACACTGTCTGTAGGAAACTCTCTGGGATAGGCTGTATCCTGAATTTTCGCCTGCGTTGTTTGAGAGAGTATTAAATGATGTGGATCAAAACTATATCAGGGAACATATTTAGAGCTAAACATTACAAGTGATTCTTGACCAGTGGGCAAAGCCATGACTTTATAAGTATCAACAGAGGCTAAGAGTATAGCTCTCCCTGTAGGCATCACTGTATCAGAAAGATACTTGAGGGACAAATTACCTACTTATTACAAGACATGCAGTCCTAAGTGAAAGCTCAAAAGCCTAAGTTCGCTTAAAATATAGCCAGGAAAGGAAGTAAGATGTTGCTCTTATGCAAAGCCTACACCATTTTATTAAGGAAAAAAAAGGATTTATCCCAAGTATAAAGGTTAGCAGATTCTAAATCATTCTTTATCTTTCTTTGGAAAGAAAAATTTAAATCTGGTCACTTCCTTCTTAGTAGGGTCTATTTTGAAGGAGACACTTTCAGCCTTGCCTACTGAGTCTGGTTACACATTTATTCACTGAATGAATAAAGAAATATCTAGCGGTATAACAACTTGGTGTAAATCTCTGACTTTCCAGATTTCAGAGTCCATCTCATCCTCTACCTCTGTGGCTTTCTGAATAAGAGGGACAAAAAGCCTTTTGTACATGCTGTGAAAGACATATTTTCTTGAGAACTTGTAGGTCTGTATTCCAGACCATGTAAGAATGTGTGTTTCTTAAATGTTGGCCATGTAGAGTGCTGCTGCACTCTAGAGGAAAAAACACGTTTGGCTTGTGAAGAAGAGTTGTGCCCATGAACCCCAAATTGAAGATGGTTAACTTCTAAGGTAATGGATCTTTGTGGAGCGGTATGCAGGACAACCCCATTGCCTACTGCTATTATCATTGGTCCCTCCCTACTTCGCTTGCTCATCTCTCTGAATTCTTGTTTTAGGCTTCTGTGTTGCATCACAGAGGAACAAGCATTAGATTGTGAGTTCCAATAAATGGCTTTTTCTCTCCTCAAAACATTCCTCACACCTTTTGTAATAATCTGTTAACATACAAATACCTTTATTAATACTTGTAAATATAAATTTTTGTTTCCTTGCTGGAGAATTGTTCAGGCAGTCATGATACTATTCATAACATAAGAGGTTCATAATAGGAATGAAAGAGCAGCCACACAGTTCAGATTCATCTAGTTCAGCAACACCGGCCTTTAAGTGCACACTTAGGGAGAAGGAGAAAAAGAGTAAGAGCATGTGATGCTTCTTCCTAATGCTTTCCCAGTCTTCAGTTACTTTCAGCTCAAGCATTTCCCTCAATGTCTGTGGTTTGTCTATTTAGTAACCTTCTATGAACCTTTCTTTCAAGTAGTTGGTCAGTTTCCCCTTAAGTCCACATATACTTCTTGCATTGACTAGGTCCTTTAGCAGGTTGTTACAAAGGTTAACTGCATGTTCCATGAAAAACTGCCTTTTTCTTTCTTCTTTGCATCTACCTCCTACTAGCTTCTTTTGCCAGCAACCGCCTCTTGCACTAGAAGAGCAGTGAGTAATGAGTCTCTGGCCATCACTGGTTCTGTAGACCACTGTGCCATTCATGGTTCTATAGACCTTTGTCTAACGATCCAAAACCATCTCTTTTCTCAGCTGAAGATTTGAGCCTATTAAGTCATGCCTTGTAAGGTACCACTTCCATACAACCATCCTAGTAGTCTTTGAACTTTGTTGATACACACTTTCTGAGAGGAGATGACTAGAGTACAGAATTAGAAGTCGGAGTGAATAATAGATCTATATTCTAGAATAATATTTTCTGGTTTATTCTCTATTTCTTTCCTAATAATTCCTAGTATTTGAATTTCTTTTTTGACTGCCTCTGAATACTAAGTTGATGCTTATGTGGAACTACTTATCATGCCCTCAAGATTTTGTTTATGCAGAGTGATGGACAGCTCGGAGCTCATCTTGTATATCTGAAGGTAGAGGGCTTTTTTCCTCATGTTCTCCATTTCATAGAATCATAGAATTGTAGAATGGTTTGGGTTGGAAAGGACCTTTAAAGATCATCTAGTGCAATCCCCGCTGCCATGGGCAGGGACATCTTTCAGTAGGTCGGGTTGCTCAAAGCCCCATCCAACCTGACCTTGAACACTTCCAGGGATGGGGCATCCACAACTTCTCTGGGCAACCTGTTCCAGTGTCTCGCCACTGTCATTGTAACAAATTTTGTCCTTATATCCAATCTAAATCTACCCTCTTTCAGTTTAAAACCGCTGCCCCTTGTCCTGTCACTACAGGCCTTGGTAAAAAGTCTCTCTCCATCTTGCTTAGAAGCCCCCTTTATATATTGAAAGGCTACAATAAGGTCTCTCTGGAGCCTTCTCTTCTCCAGGCTGAACAACCCCAACTCTCTCAGCCTGTCTTCATAGGAGAAATTTTTCAACATTGATATTCTTCTGACATTTCGTTATCCAGTTACTCAGCCCTATTAATCTGAAATTCCTCACGCTCCAACCTTGTTCTTACTATCTTGAAAAAGTAATGTTATCAGGTTATTTCACATGAAACTTCTCGTTCAAATGGCTTGACATAATTAATATAATAATAAAACCATCTGGTTTCAAAAATTTGCAAATAATTAATAAACAGTTAAGTTTCATTAAAATTGATAGCCATGAAATTATGTATTTCTAGTAAGTCATCCTATTAAAATGAGTATAGTGATTTTTGGCCTATATACCACAAGTGACCTACAAGTTTACCTAAAGGTTTCTGGGAAAATAACAGTGAATTATTATTCAAACCACACTGACAAAAATGTGAGCCTTTTGGAAGAGTGAAGAGGACCTTGCATTTGGCTTTGGTTCCATCAACAAGGGGTTTTTATTTATCTTTCTTTTAAAAAACTATTTGTTGTCAACACACACAGTTGTGTTAGAGTGAGTTTTCCCTAATATAACTACCAAAAAAAGATGTGCTTAGTTCACAAAAGAGTACTCCAACCTACTTGGTATATTTGCTGGGCATTAGACAAGCATCAGCCATCTTGCATGGTATTCACTTATTTTGTACAGTACTCAGTGTGTGTCAGTAAGCAATTCCAGAGTTGCCCAGTTCTATCAAGACCTAAACCTTACATTAGCACATCATTTAAATCAAGGGCTTGCACATGGAGAAAGTTGCTGCCTGGGATATTGTAGTTGTCAGGGTTGAACTCAGCCTCTGTGCTGTAAGCAAGGATCAGTCAGCTGCGACCCCCTCCCTCTCTCCAACATCTCCTCCTTCTCCTCACCTCCCTTGACCTCATGCTTTGTACGACAGCTGTGGAAAATCAAATCATCCTGCAAACCTGTTTTCTGCTGGCCAACTGGCAGCGCAGGCCAGGACCAGGAGTGCCAGAACCTTACAGCTGTATGTGTATTGCTGCCCATCCATCTGTAGCATATGCCATATGCCAGTCCCTGAAGTAAGCTGAGAGGAGGATCCATCTGAAATGAAACTCTTTCATCAGAACCTGAAAGTGTTCCTTCCCACTTTCTTGCTTTGCTCCTCTGATCTTTTCTTTAAGTCGTTTATTCTCTTCTCTCTTCCTCCATGCTCTACAAATCATACGCAGGGAATTAATTCAAGTTTGTGACCCACTGCTATTTTTTTTTAACGAGTATAAAAAATTCTGTGTGACCTTTTGAGTAGAAGGTGTGGCAAGTCCAACTTGTCTTGAGTAAGTAATGTAAATGTAGGATTTACTGCTCCGTGAGTTCAGACAAATCTGTTCAGGCAATTTACAGTTGATTCGATTTTCTTTCCCATGAGGTCAGTACAGTGCATACAAGTGGGGTATAAGGGACAAGAGGTTAATTCAAAGATATGGTCAGTTCTGTCTTACTAAAATAAGCGTGTCCACCTAAGAACACATACATTTTCTAGTCTAAGTTATTGAAAACATTTGCTTACTTAAATAATGTTTTTCCCCTTAAAAAGCAAAGACAGATATTTCTTCAGTTCCCAGATTTTTTAACAGCTTAAAATAGAGGTGGCAAAAAGCCAGCATGCTTAGTAATGTGCAGTGGCACTCTGAAGGCAAACATGAACAATAAAAATATCCTTCTGCACTGGCAGGGCTGATCACATTTGACTGGAATGTGGATTTCATTATTTGTTAAAAGATGAAGCCTTCTGCCATTCCAAAAGCACACCCCTCACCACAGGCGGAAGGAAATCGTATGCAGAGAGAATTCAGGGCAGATGTGCCTTTTTTTTTTTTTATGCTAGACGTAGTTGAGAAAAGGATTGTGACAGTGGAGTAAAGTTCTTAGAGCTCTCTTACTCTGAACTGTATACATACCTCTTCTTGTTTAGCCTTTTCACTCAATGGAAAAAATATCAAGGCTTCTGAGTACAGCAATATTAAATTTTTATTGCTCATAGGTCATTCTTCTAAGTAGGTCCAAAGTTAATTTTCAAGAAAAAAGAGAATCCTCCTGTTGTTTGTACTATATTCACTTTCTGTCTTTTCTGAGTGCTACTTGATTTAAAACAAATGAAACAAAACAAAATACACCAAAAAGCCCAACAGCAGTGCTTTTCTGGAATTCTTGACCTGCCTCTTCTCTTGGCTGTTACCTGCTGAGTGGATCAGGATGGTTAGCCATATGTTGAAGATTTCGCTTGCAAATTATGGGGCTACTCATAATGCCTAACTTCAGGTATCTAACTTAAAAGCTCAAAACACGGTCTCAGGGTGTATCCTTCTCTCCTTGGGTTGTACAGAGAACGTGTGCGCCTCAACTGGAAGTCTACCAATTCCTCCTAAACTGCCTTCCCCAAGTAACAATCTGAATCCCTTCCTTCCCCAATACTCTTGTTTTTCTTCACTCATCCAAAACTATATCTATAGTAGTATAAACTGTCACAGAAAGCCAGGCTCAGGTGCTTTCTAGAGCAATAAGGTAACAGTGTTGGTAGAGATTCTTTTTCTCTTGGAAGCAAGTTAAAATTTAAAAGACTCAAATCTGACCCTTTGGTAACTGAGAATTATCCTCTTCTTTCTATTTCCTTCAAATATTTATACTGAATAAACCAAATTTGTTTGCATAACTCTGAAAGGCTGCCATCTGGCAACCTGCTGTCTCGATTCATGGCAGAGTATTTTGTTCCTGCCAATTTCAAGCCTTTGTTTTAAAATCTGTACTGAAAACAACCCAATCCTCCTTCCCCTGAAGTCAGTGGCTGAACTCCCACTAGTTTCTGAGGGAGAAGGATCAAGCCTAGGCAATATTGGAAGGTAATTTAAAAAAAATTTCAAAGTATCATCAAAGGAATTGCACTCCTAATTCTATTTGTTGCTGCTTTGAAAACATAATGGCAAGGTTTTGCATGTATCAGTCAATAGCTCTAGGCAACTTGAAACTGTCTGAATTAACTACTGTACTTCTCAATGAGGTCTTCTTTTTTTTTTAAGAATAAATCCCCATGGGAAAATAAAGGAAAACATTTGAAACAGTGTATACAGTACTGTGTTTTCTTTTCTGAAAGCTAAAAGAAGCTGCTAAGCAATTCTATTATTCATCACTTAATAAATAGAGGTTTTCTGGAGCAGGTTGAATTATAGGACATAAGATCATAGCCATACTACTTAGGCTGAAATCCCGTCAGATCTCATAACTAAGAAGAAGATGACTTGAGCTCCAAGGATAAAGCAGGGTGTTTAAGAAACTGGTGATTCACCTTGCTCTAACTCCTACAGAAATCTATTTATTTTAGGGGGAGCTGGATCACTTTTTCCTCATGTTTTCTTCAGTATCAAATTTGAACTATGCCACATTTGTAGGTCCCTATGGCTAGGCACAAAGCTGAAGCCTTGATGACCTGTGCTCACAGAAATGTGCACATCACCCCTTTCCCAGGGCTGGAAGTTGGCCTCCGTGTTCTGGCCCAATTCCAGGTGAATTCCACTCTGCATCCCTGGAATTGCCCTGTAGTTTTAGCAATGCATAAATATATGTTTCATTTCCTTTTTTTAAAACTGTTGCGCAGTGTTACTGGTACAAAGCGGCTGTGGTATTCTGATCTGAGATAGCTGCATGTCACTGGGAAGGAAAGTGATACCTGCTGAGGTCCCTGGGCTTGTAAATAGCTGTTATTATTAGAAATGGTACTGATCTTTCCTTCCCTCCTGCAGACTGCCAGTTTCAGCCTAACCCCAACATTACAAAAAACCCCCACACATATAGATATTATTTGAACAGTAAATTCAGAGCAGATGTCCAGAAGTACTTGCTACCAGCAATCAAGATTCGTAGAACATCGAGTTAAGCAGGACACAATCTACAAAGAAAAAGCAGAACAAAAACACAGATTGTGATGAGAGGTGGGAAAGTCACCGGCCTCAAGCTGAGTGCAAGCCTTAAGGTATGGTTGGTACATAGGCCTTTTTTAAACTCTCACCCTTGCTGTGCCTGCAGGAGATGAGGAGTTTTGGCATCACTATTATTTTAACTAATGGACTGGTTCTATGTTTAAGTGATGGAATGTGAGCCATATTGGCTCCCCACAGGTAGAAGGAAAACACTACTGGTCCTACTTATATGCCAGTTAAACATCTGGAGTCATTGTGTATGGAGCAAAGAAAGTTTAAATGTGAGGCTAGGAGCTGGGTTTTTGAAAAGAAAAGACCTAAATGTTTGAAATTTTGCTTTTAATTGCATTTTTAGTTTCATTCTCTCCCTTCTTATTGCACATATAAAATTGTTTCATTTTATGTATACATAAACTAACGCCATACAGAAATGTGACATACAGTTCCTACCATTTTAGTCAGGTAGGTAGTTTCTTCTACTTTTTTTGCTGTCTTTGGTTCTAGGAGGCCATACAGAGCCTAGCTGCTGGGCTGTAACTACATGTTATTTACCCCAAACTTTCTGTGTAAAAGGCATGTAGCAGATGCAGGACATTGCACCTGACTCCGGGCTGGCTTTTACTTGTGAAATCTTCGTAGAATTCCTCTGAAATTTGTGGAGTTACACACTTGACACTGGCCTTGCTCTCTCTGGCCCGGAGAGTTAGCTGTGGGCTGTTCAATAAGACTCACTGTGATTCTTACAAACACAGTGATATCTTCTCTTTGAAAGAAAATTAAAGTGTCTCAAACTGTCGTGGTTGTGGAAAAACCTAAAACAAAACTGTCAAATTTAAATTTCAAAGAAAAGGCAAACATCTGGGAACCACAAAGCTGGGATCTTGACTTGTGGTGTGAAGCTGGATGTATTTGGACATGGGTTTGTATTCTTTCCCATCTTTTCTCAGGATTTAAGGATATCCTGAAGTATAGGAATGGAAGTAATGTTATTGATATAACACCAAAAAAAGTGGTTTGTTCCGACTGTATGCTAGCTCTTACAGCAGCTTGAATGTAAAGTTTCATTTCCTGTGGCACTAGGAAATGTGTATGTTCAGTGGGGATCAACAGGAAGAACTATTCAAGGGAGACAGTGTGCTTCAGTAGTTGCAGTCGGGAACTTGAAAAGGTCCTGGCCTGGTTTCAGCATCTTTCTGGGTCATTCATTCACTGTGTGACCTTAATGACTCAGTTGACCTCAGTCAAACGAACTGCAAAGGCAGGTAAAGGAGGCTCGCTTTGCAGAGGAGATACAGGATCTAAATTGAGTCTCCCTGGGGAAACAACTACAGTATTTTGAACCGGCAGCATTCGAGTTTTATGGATGTAAAAAGTGTTGGAAGGTAAATCACTTCTACTATCTGATTATGAAGCAGTGGCCGTATATTCTCCTTCATGGATCATTTCAAAGTCCACTTGACAGCATTAGCAGTTGTGCCCTTCATGTGTATGGACTTAAGCTGCCTAAATGATGATGAGTTAGCTAACAAAGATAAAAAGTATTTAAGGAAGATAAATTCTCTCCTAGCTGAACTCTGATGGTCAACAAATATAGAGCCTGCAACATTTAGTACAGCTTTGCTTAAGCCAGGCGACGTGACAGACCATGCACAGTCAGACTCAGCAGGCCTCCGGTGCATTGCCAGACAGAAGGTGCAGCGAGCCAAGTGCATTCTCCTACCTGAGAAGAGGCCACATCCATCAGAGAAAATGCTCAGGAGTGTCCTATGGCAAATTACATAGCAAAAGTCACTGCTAGCTGAATGAGCATGACTATTTGGAGGTTAATGCTGCTGTGCGTTCACTTTCCTCACCATGATTTTTTCCCCATCATTTAGTTTTATTCATTAAAATATTCAGATCTAGAATATTCAATAAATATTAATTCTTCATTAAAAGAGATCCATATTTTTGAGTCCTTAGTGCTGCCTCATGTCCTACGAACCACAACCGGAAATTGCCAGTTTTAGGAATGAGATGTGAAATATTCAGAAAAATTTTAAATTGACCTGAAGTGAGCCTTAAATTGGATGCTGTGGCAATCTTTATCTCAGCTGACACAGGGTGTTGCTAGGAAAAGAGATTGCGTAACACTTGTCTGGTATCTCGTGTATAAACTCCCACTGATACTGCTGGAATGATCACCCCTGGTGAGATTTAATATTCAAATTATATTTCTAAAATGTAGCGTCATTACTCTATACTTAGTTCAGGCATACTGAGAGCTTCATAAGGTTTGCTGTGAACCTTTTTTTCCCCTTCCCCTTCCCTCTCTTCCTTTTCCCTCCCCTTCCCCTTAATCTCTTCCTCCCCCTCCTCTTCCCCCTTTGCCTCTCCCTCTCCCTCTCCAGCTCCCTTTTCTTCCCCCCCCCCTTTCTTTTTGTTTTTCCTTTCAAGGAAGGAGGGAGGGTGGTGGTGGAGAAATGTATGCAAAATTTCTTCTCTTGTTTTTCTTTGTTTTCTCAGGCAGGTTTCTTTTTTCCTGATCCGATTTGAGTCTTGCTGGTGTGAATCAAAATGAAACAACATATAGTCAGAGATCACACCACTATTCATTGGTTCTCATTTTGGGTTTCTAGTCTAAAAGAATCCCACAAAATCAAGCTTCAAACACAAATCTAGATTGGATTTATGGAAGTCCAAATCTTGGGAAATCTACAGAGGTTTAATTTGTTCTGTGTTATTTTTGAACGTTACCAGTTAAAAGCATCCCTTAAAAATTCTGAGAAACTTTAGATGTGATTGCTGCACGAATACATATTTTTGACAGGTTTTAATCCCATGTATTTTTAGGCTTTTGTTGTTTATCTCTTCTTTAAAATTATATCCACCCACAACATTAACTTCTCAGTGTTTTATGTGCGGCAAATCTTAAGTTGGTGTATTTTTTCTTGTTTCTTAATTTAATGAATTAAGTTTCTTGTTTGTTCATTTTATGATTACTTCTTATAGAATTAAACCTTAAGTTGTTTTTTTGACAACAAAGGACAAGCTGATTGATGGAATTTACCTTCTGTGAAATCAAACAATGGTTTAATCCTGGAGGGGAAGCCTGTGATGTATTATTACAAGTCTTAGTCCAAACACTTTTTTATCATATGTTGAAACATTTTCATGGTTGATGTACTGAATTTTACAAAATATGTAGGTATAAATTACTCTAGAGGAGCTGCATAAAAATAATGTAGAATTTGCACAGCAACTTAGGGATGTGGTTTGTTACATATGAAGTCACTGGAGGAGGTGAGCATGCACTGGAGAAATTGGATTTGGTGGGCCAAACACAAATATACATACATACGTGCATACATATGTATGTAATTTGCTCAGATAACCTGAATTTGCCCTATTTAGCATAAAATAAACACCTATATTCCAGACACATCCTGGACTGAAGGAGTCAGGATCAGCAGTCATTTTCAAATCTAGGAGTGGACAAACAGTATTGCACAGAACGAGGCTAAGCTCCCTGCTACTTTGTTCGGTCTTTGTCTGATTATAGTCTTTGGACATGGCTGCAGTACAAACAAGTAGTTATAATAAAGTAACAGATCCATTGATAGTGACCTAGTTAAGCAAGACAAAACTTTTCATGAGAGCCAGGAGTAGTGTGTCTCTTCTGAAGCGTACTACTTCAACCAGGCATCCCGAAATGCAGCTTCCACGGGTCAGTAAAATGAAGAGATACAGAAAGTGTCCCCTCCTTATCGAGAGTCACAGAGTTCAAGCCTTTTGTATAAACAGTGCACCCAGAGAAAAACATTACAGATGCTCATCCACATTCAATTTGATAAGACCTAGATTTGATTTTTTTTTCCTTTTCTTTTTTTTCCCCCCATTTTGTTTCTCCTGGAAGGAAGAAGGCTTCTGAAACATACTTTGCTCCTCCAGTCATAATGGTTGGCAATAGTATATGAAATTACTTTGATTCTTGAAATGAGATAGTATTGCTTCACGTGATACATTCTCTCACGGGATGTTTATAAAAATATGTTTTAATATGACTAAGCATACTAATTTCTGTCATGCTTAGGGTTGAACTCTTGCATTCTCATGTGGGAACAGAAACTCTTAGTAATGCGTATTGCCACTAAATGCCATTTGCTTTTGTGAAAATATGCCAAATAAAGATAATTTACTGTAAAATTTGCAGTAAGGGTTATGATTTTGCTGTTTGAGGAAAATATCATTTTGATGACATTTTTTCTAGACAAGAAAGGTCTTTTTAGTGAGGAAGCATATAAAACTGGCATAATGCATCTGTTAAAGTATGTAAGGATAATGTATTAGATTAACTGATACAGTTATTTAAAAATGACCCATTTTCAGGTACCACTAATCTTAAGTTGTGAGGAAGGAGACCTAAGAAAAGTTTTGGGTCTATGAAAAATATTATTTTTCTCTAAGACTGTTGCAACTCGTGTATCCCTAAAAGTGTGTTGGGACAAGATCCCCACTGAAACTGAAGGAATTACTTATGTTCCTATGGTGACATTAACAAACAAAAGTAATTAAAATATAAACCTGGCAAAATAGTTACCTGAGGATTTACCTTTAAGCATTTGGATTATCTTAATGGCTTAATAGTATTTCTCATATGACTAAAATTGAGCAGTAGAGGTAGGTTAAATCATCCTTATTAAAATGTTTCCTGCTTTCTTTTGTTAAAAATATTTTCTTTCTTTTTTTAGTTATTATTGCTTCAGAAAGTAGCATTGAGTAACTTTTGGCATGTATATAAAGAGAAATAGGAAATTCCAAACCTAAATCAAGTAAATATTCCCTTATAAGTTGGAATGTTTCTGTGATTTTTCATTAAGAATTTTGAGGCGCATAAGGTTTTCAAAAACTTTTAAAAGTATTTTTCTGGGGAAGGACCCAGATAATAATCACAAAGTTTGTTAGGTAATAATCATCCAGACAGACTGGCAATATCTGATGAATAATGAACCATGAGAGTTCAGATTTTCTCTGTGTCCTGGTTTTATTAGAAAAAGGTTTATTGATTGGGTAATAAGCTGTATACTAACACTAAGCAGAACTGGGCAAGACGTTTTTGCTTGCTTTTGTCTCTAATTTTAAGCAGAAATACTGGCATTTCTGAGTTGCGAGAAGCCTTAAGCAGGCTGTAAAGCTTGTGCCTGCAGTTCAATGCAATTTGCTGTACAACGGTTGTAGCAGTTAGGGAGGGCAGTAGTCCATAGCAGCCCCAGGTTGAGCCTAGCTGAAAGCATGAGTGTTTGCCAAATGAAAAAATGGCTCAGAATTTACTGGCAGCCTCTGCACACGAGAGACGTCTGACTGAAAGGCACAGAACTCTGTTACTTTCTAGTTGTCCTATGGAGCTTGGTCCCATACAAGATTTACCTACAGAAGTGATTTTCAAATGCTTCCTCAATGCCTACACCCCTCATGATATCTCATCTCATCTCATCTCATCTTATGCTTTTGAATGAGAAACTTGCTTTCCAATCCTTGTAGCTGATTAAAAAAAGAGTATTGAAAATAAACCTGCTGTAATGCTACTCACTGGCAAATATATATGTCTGAGGAAGAACCACATGCTTCAAATTTTATAAATTAGTATGTGGAGGGTTAAAGGCACATCTTGTAGATATGTTGTAAGATATGTCCGGAATACATCTGTTTCCAGAATATCACTCCCCTGCAAAAAGTGCCTTCAGCCTCATGGCAGTGCCATATCTGTGTCTCTAAGGGGAACTACAGACATAATCCCCCTCAGCTGCATCAAAAATAGTACCCAAGTATTTTTCTTGTCATAAGGTTTTCATTTACATATATGTAGGAATACAATATTTTCATAATTTAATTCCCAAATTAATACTTCATTTTTGCTTTGTGTTTATTGATATAACTTTTAACAAAAACAGAACCCCAAATTATTCCCCATAATTCTTAAGAAGAATATTTATGTAATATATTCCATAATGAATAACATTAAAGAATATGTTATCGAATACCTACAAGGACTTTGTGATGGAAGGAGGCAGAGTCAGAGGATCAGAGGCTTGCTGTAGGGTTCCGTCACTCATGTAGCCTAAAATTTAGAAGCTGCATTAAACCATCAACCAACATTTGAAACGAAACATGCAGAAATGATTTTTCTTTCTGAAAGCTGGGAGAGCTTCAGAAACCTTTTCTTTTGCATTTCTCTTCATTGTTTTATTGCTTTTGGTTTCAGCTATAAGGATAAATGGCTTGAGAAATATATGTAGAAATATATATGCATATGTATGTATATGCATACACAGACATGTATGTGTATGTATGTATTTATCAATTAGCTATTGTGCATAAAAGGCCTCTGTATGTAAAATGTCCCTGCTAGTGACTCAGAAATTGGAAATGAAGTTGTGACACCAGGCAGCACTTCTTCAATAATTTTTGCCCCGAAACATGTTCTTACGAAGGTCATTGAAGGCCCAGCAGACCACTTCTCTTATTGTCCAAGCCAACAAACTGAAGAAGTCCGAGTTCCAACAGGTTCCCACCTATTGGCCATTAAAAATTGGAGACTGCTGATTTGAAGTGTAACTACTGTGATGGCAATGAACAGAAAAGTATTATTTTTCCTTCTGTACAAGGTGGAAATTCCATATAATAGCTGTCTTGTCTGAAGCTGTAGACCAGGGATTTTGCTTATTTCAGCTTACATATATATGTATATAGATTGGCTTTTCCCTAGAAAGTTGATCAGATATGCAACCTGTCTATTTTTCTTAATTTGCTGTGAAGCAGAGGTGCATATTTTTTAAGTTTTGAATAATATTGTTGTAGCTGTCACTAATAATCTGTGCTTTTCTAGTACCCTTACTCTCCATCTGCTCTGGAACAAGAAATGTAAATTGCAGCTAATATAAACCACAGCAAATCAATTCTCACTGTGTCCTGCAAAGTCAATTATGTTCTATCCTTTTTCTATATGTAGGGTATATCTTGCTATTTTGTATTTTGTTAGTAAAATTATTTCAATAATATAATTTTGCTACTTAATAGTTAAAAAAAAAACAACGCTAATACTCCAGTGAATTCTCTAGATCTGTGAATTCTTCATTATAATAAAATAACACTATGAAGCACAAAAGTTTTTATAATTATATGAAAAGTTGTTAGGGAGGTACTTTGTAATTGTTAGTTGTTTTTAATAATAAAATGATTTTGTTGACTTGCTATAAAGACATTTTGACATGAAAAGTAATTTAGTGACAAAAATGTAATTTTGATTAAAATCAAGTTTTATCAGAAATTGCAAGGGGCAATTTCCTGATGGCGCCAGGAACATTCTGTTTTTCAAAAGGTGCACGCACACTGTTTAACTTACTTTTTGTTTAACCTTTTCTACTCCTTTCAAATCTATTGTTCTCAGTGGAGAACAAGGAGATAATGGCAGAACGTAAGAGATGGTGCTTACCAGCCAGACCTCCAGCAAATACTTTGCAGGCTTTTTGAGGGCCCCATATTACAGACTAAAACTCCTTACACTAAATATTTTTTAATTCTAAGTGGCATAAAATTGTCTGGTACTGCATATTTTTGATAAACCAAAACCAAATAACAACTTATTTGCTGTGTGTTAGGTCCTGGGAAAGCACAGGAAGAAAAGGAATATCAAGCCACTAACAAATGATATTTAAAGAAAAATAGATTCCTACTGACATCATTAAGTCTGTAGAATTGTTTTTATAAGGGTATATACCTATGTCCTATCAGTTTTTCCCAAGAAATATATAAACAAAGAAAAACATCAAGTGTTAGAGCCTGTCTTGAGAAAATGACCAGCTATTTAAATATGCTGTTGCATTTTCAGCATAGCTGCTTGCTCTAAACTAGCAAATCCAAGCGTGTACATGATAATTTACTGTGGTTATTTTCATTAGCTACTAATTATCAGCTTCTAAGGGAAAGTTTATTCTAAAATCAGTAAGAAAATTTGTATATAGTGGGGGAAAGCAGAGAAAATAATTTGTGATCTGAAAAAGTGTATTTATCTAGTTAATGAAAGTTTGATTTAACTCTTAATGGAAAACTATTTCACAGTCACAGGGTTTGGTAAGGAGCTATTTTCAATAATTAATTAAGTAGTTATTAGGTTGGTCAAATGCCTGACTCATCATCAGCCAAAAAATACATTTCATCAGCTATTGTTTTATTTATAATTCTAAAAAGAATTTCTGTTTTCAAACAAATTCAAGAATGTGAATATATATAAATAGTGCAGGTATTCATGAACATATATTTTAAAATGGAAGAAATATGAGGTGGATATAACTATTCATGGAAGCACAGTATCAGGAAATGAAGGACTGTTATTCTGGGTTTAGAATTAAGTTTCATTGATTGTCCAGGCCAAATTTCTGTATCCATGCCTCAGTTACCCCTTCTGTAATATAGCTTTTATTTCTCAGGTGCATTATTGTGAAATTAAGTCAGATCTGCTTTCATATTGAATGATACTGTGTACGTTGTGAGCCTAGTGTTGTATAACAATATTGAAGGAGCTTTTAAAGCAAGCCACCATAATTTCCAATTGTGTGTAACTGTAAGGCCATATGTTTTCTTCAATTTTTTAAATGCTAGATTTATTTTGATTTTTTACAATGAATGCAAATAATGAACATAAAGTACTCCTCCACCTATGCCTAGATACCTAGCAGTTAAATTTCATGGCTGATAATGAAAATGGTTGTTAAGAGACAGAAGAAAAGTGGCATGAGTGTACAGTCTTTAATATTCTTGTAATAAGGCAGTCACAGATCTAATCTTACTGCTGATTACATTTTGAAAGGTTTTGTCCGAGAACACCAGCAACAGGAACTGGCTGGGAACTTCTTAATGAGACATTTCCTTAATCAGAATATCTATGAGTTGTGAAGACTAAAAGTCTTCCATTTGGATGCCTTCTCAGGTGAAGGAGAGAATTTATGTTGACAAGAAACACTAATTACAGTGCAGCCAAATGGCCGAGGCACTGTCTTGGGATGTTCACTCCTTACTTTGCCTCTGTTGCAACATATTCCATTGGAAAACATTAACCATATCTCTGTGGGCTACTCTACTCTCTCTCAAAAACATCCATTGGTGATTTTTTGTAAATGATAGTAACCCAGACAAAATCCACCTGTTTAAGCAGGTGGTTTACATTGGAAGTGAGGACATGAGATAATTCCAGATTTCAGATGAAGATTCCATTCACTGGGCCACTGATTTTATCTGAGAGTCTTCCTCTTTCTTGCATGTCTCTGGGATTGCACGTAGAAAACTAATGAAAATTTAAAAATGCAAAATCAAATACTAAATTCCTCACCAGCCCTAATAGGAACTTGCTTTTCCATAGAAGTTTTGAAACCATTAAAGCACAAGGGAAAATAACATGATCAGCAGGAAACACTCAACTCCTTGAAATGTGCTCGTTTTGCAACTACACAGATTTCCAGCTGGAATGTCCCTGATAATAATTAATTTACCCCTACAGCACTGTTTTCATTCCCTTGCTGGGAAGAGCACTACAAAGCCTGGCTCTGCTGTAGCGTCTGGGAACAAAGACAAGACACTCCCACTTCTCGCTGCCTCTTTCTCAAAACTAAACTTAGGTGGAAATTTCACTCCCTGTGTATTGCTTTGATTAATGAGATGATATCAGGTCCAGGGCTAAATACGCTGCAGTGTTCATAAAATGTTCGATTTACTGGAACTCTTTTCTCCGACGATTAATACGAGTGTAATGGGCTGCCATTCCCAATTGTTTTGTCACATCTTTGCTACACAACCGGAGACTACATTGGAACTGAGACTCACTTTAATTATTGAATTAACACAATTTCATGGTTGATATGCTTCTTTCTCACCTCTGGGCTTTATATTTACCGGTCTGCTGTGATCTTTTTCCCTATTGGGAAGGAGAAATTAATGTATTTGCTTGTTGCTCATGCATTACTATCCGTAACAATCCCAAATTAAATTTTACCTGAAGAAACAGAGTCTTGCATCAAAACTTTTCCCTATAGCTCCTTATACATTTAAAAATAAGCAAGACATCTTTCTTTTCACAGTTACAGGCATACATTTCCATTGCAGGATACTTGTATCCAAACTAATCTTGTATCTGTTCTTGTAAAACTAATCTTGTATCTGTTCTTTATTTCAGTTTTATGTTCATTTCTTGAAACGTGTGGCCCAGATTACTGAGGCATAGTAACTGTGAACCTGGGCCCTGGCCTGTCCCTGAACATCACTGTGCTATAGCTTGTTCAAACAAAATAGCAGCCAAAGTTTAGATTCCAGAGTATTAAACTGTTCAGAATGTTTACATATGCAGAATATTTAAGCCTTCATCTAATACAGATTCTTTATCATTAGGCCCACATTCAGATGTATCTGTGCAGCATTAAAAAAAGGACATTGTCATCTGTGGTGGCAGAGTCCCCCATTATCTACAGTAGAAGAATTTAGGGGGGCTTGTTATTTTCTTTTAAAATGATGCCCTCTGTTTTCTAAGCACTCACAGTGGGGCAGACTGAAACTTAGCAGAGAGAAACTTGTGCTGGATATGTGACAGCTCATCACAATCATCTCTTCCTTGCACCCTGTCACCTTTAAGCCATCTGAAGTAATCTATCATGGTGGTGAGCTTGGCTAAGAAGGTAATACATTGCAGAAAAGATAAAGAAGTCATACTTATGGAAAACTGAAAATATGTGATTATAAAAGCATACAAATTAGCCATAAAAAATAAAGCATTGAATCAAAAACTTCTTCCTCACTAGTGTTTCTTCCTTTGTTCTCACCTACTTTCTTTTTCCCTATTGCATTGTAATTGTTGTTCTCTCATTTCATTCTCATCATTTTTTTCTCCCCAAGGAGAGGAGGAGTGATGACTACTGCTTCATCAGCTCACCTGGAAGAATATGTAAACAACATAGCAATTAACCTATGGAGAAATGAAGAATTATTCAATAACATAACGATGTGGGGGAAGTGGGATATGCTCCTTTCAGTAACTGGTTCACTTAATATGTAAGCATTTTTTAGAAAGACCATTGTCATCAACAAGCCCTTTAGCTGTCCGTGGCTTGCATGAATCTGTCACTAGTAGGCCATTTAGGGTAGTAGGGGTAGTGAAGGGGTGGCCTCCCTCCACTACATTCTCTTCCATTTTGCAAATCAATATTTTTTTTTTCCCACTCAAAACCGTTCAGTATGATAAGATCCCATTTTGTTAGTGATTTCGGTGAAACCACAAATACATTTTTAGCAAGAAAACTATTTAGTCTGTAAATAATTTCATGTTCATCTGGCACCTGAAGGAAATAAAAGGAAAGAGAGATTTATTATGGTAGTCTCTTACTTAAAAAGTTAGTTCCCCCACAATCTTTTATTCTCCAAAATACCAAATCCAGACAGATTGTGTTGTGACTTTGAGAGCTTTATGCTCATTTACTTACTACTGGAATTATTTTGCAGATGGAAATCTTCAGGGCTACATGGCCTCCTCTACAGCATTTACTCAGGGGAATATTTAATTTTTCAGAGAAGTTATCCTTTGGAGTTATATGTCATTGAACTTCCTCCAGGAAGAGGGATTGCACACTTGAGTAACAGTTGCCAAGTTTGATTCTGTGTTTGTCTTGTACTTGTTGAACTTAATACAAAGGAGACACACTACGCTGTGTCAGTACAACTGAACTTTAGGTAGCCTTGTTGAAGCAGGAAATCCACATTTTGTATATTCTTTCTTTCAGAGTACATATTGAAAGTACATTTTTACGAACGGATATTATACAATAGGAGGTGCTTTCAGAGCTGACTAAGACCTTGGGAAAGTTAATGTTTTGCTATTATTAACTAATCAAGAAACTGTACTCCCTGTTCATTTTTCTATGCAACGAGCCATAATTCTTTTGTTGTTGGGTAACCTTTAATTTTTATGGAACATTAACTGATCATGAAAAGGAATTTCAATAGAAGATCAGACAGAATCTGCATGAATAGTATTTTAAGATTTTTAATTGCAATTATTTATTAAACTTTCCAGACTTTTTTTTATGTCATAGCAAACCAATCATATTCTAGACACTCAGAATAAGGACAAGAATATGCTATACTAGAAATGATAAAAGGCTACAATGTTATGCAGTGCTTGTATAACCACCTGATAACTCTTGTGTTTCCAACACATGGATTTTTCTGGTAAATATCAAAAGAAAACCCATGCAACTAAGAAATTAAACCAAGAAAATTCAAGTCCAGCTGCAAAAGGGTTGCAGTAAGGATGAGAAAAAAGAAAACAGTTTTGGGACAAAACTATCACATCTATTGCCTCTATTTCAACTAAGAAAGCAAGAGTTTCTCTCCTGTCCCAATTCAAACTTTTTAGTTGAGCAATTTTATGAAACTGTCCCAAATAGACCAAGCTTTACCTCAACTGTCATCTATTGCATTTTGTCCTTTTTTAGCCAAGCCTGGTAAAACATCCTATCAAATCATCGTTTTAAAGTCCTATGTGTTTAATAGGAAATTGTAAAGTCTATCTGCATACTGGGCTGTATTAGGAAGAGCCAGCAGGCTAAGGGAAGAGCTAATTAACCTCTCCTTGGCATGCCTGCAAAATTCTGTCGAGTTCTTGGACAGAATAAATATCAACGAATGGGACAGAGTCTGGTGAAGGGACACTTATGGATGATTAGGGTGCCAGAGCACACAACATACAAGAGAAGCTGAAGGAATGGGGTTTGCTTAGCCTGGAGTACAGAAGCAAAAGGAGAGGTCAAATTGCAGTCTTCCACTGCCTAAAGGAGGATTATAGAGAAGAGGAAGCCAGACTCTTTTCAGAGGTCCACAGAGAAAAGACAAGAGGCAAGAGTCAGAAACTGTAGCAAGTGAAACTCTGATTACATATAGCTGTTGCCCAGAGGCCACTTTCTGGAGATGAAATTCCAAAGAAAGGAATGCATCTTCTTTCTCAGCTGTGCCTTTGCAACTCTTTTTTTTTTATCCAACAGGAAAATGGCTATCAGCCTCATGTTCCTCTATAGCAAACCTGGGCACAGATGACTGCTATTGCCTCCTCACTTTTTGTGGAGAGTTAGGTAGCGTCGCTTTTCCCTTTTAATATAAACAAAATCTTAAATTTCTCATCTTAAGGTGACTCAATACTCTATTTATTATATATTGCTCATCTACAAACAACTCATCTCAAACTTACAGTTCCTGTTACTTTTAGCTTTCCATAGTAATAAAGACGACACAGTAAAACTTCAGAGGTAAGGAACAGGATAGAGTGCTTTGACCAAGCACACCTTCTACTCTCACCCCCACCATGTACAGACTCACATACACATCCTTTGTCAGATTCTGGTGGCACATTTTGACATCTCAGAACTGCATGACAGGGAATTACAGGACAGGGGAAGTGAGAGAAAGCTGACGTGAATGACCTCTTCCATGTTTTGACCACCATGAACATACCACAGTGACTTCCTGTTCACAGGTTCAGGTAACCCCATTCTTTCAAAATAATTTCCACAGGTATTTTGCCTTATTTCTACAAAAAATCTATAACTGGAATAAGTTGTTAGTACAGTATATGTTCATAAGCTATTCAGATGTTAATGTGGAATCACAGTTATGTAAAATTAAACCCTTTAAAGTAGATTGAATAATAAAAACCCTCAATAGGTAGGTAGGCTGGCAGATCTGTATCACTATACAAGACATATTTCTATTTTCATCAACATTTTCTCATTCATTAAAAATAATAATGAACAACCTCTTGCTGTATTTTTTGGATATTCCTTTCTTTTATATTATTTTTAAGATATCTTTTGCCTTTTTTCCCTTTTTTTTTTCTTCTTTTTTTTTTATTTTTAGTGTTTCTGGACCAGAATCTTGAGTTTCTGGCTGGTGAGTAGTTGAGCTTACTTTTTCTCTGAGTAATTTTCAAGATTTTCTACTTAAAAAAAAAAAGAACGTGTTTGTATCATTATTGTCTAAAAAAACAAGAATTGGAAAGATGGAATGTTAAAGAGGATCCAGGAACAGATTCAGTTTGGTCACTTGTGAAATACCAACACATCTGAATCTAAATGAATGATCCCCATACCTCAGCTTTCTTGCTTTCTAGTCTCACTAGATAAGTGTCTTTGGACCTTAAATCGTCCAGACACATGCAATCTTGTATTCAAGGGTACAGACAAATCTTTAGTTCAAATATCCTGTTGACTAAGCTTAGTCAAGATCCGGAAACTGTTTCTCTGCCTACAACCCCTGATTCATTTGTCATGCTCTGAGCATGACCACAGGAGCAGGTTATTCACAGGATAAATTTCATGCCCCTTTTAACTTCTCCACGGCAGCACAGCACACTGACCCAACCGGCAGGTGACCTAGCTTCATCTCCTTTTCAGTGTCAAAGAATTTTGACCTGGCATTCCCTCTCTTCAGCAAAATCCCGCTAACTCCTGGAAAAAAAAGTGATTCTCTACCTTTGAATTGATGTTGTGTCTGACTACAGAAAATGTATGAAGTCTAATTCCAGCCTTGTTGTAAGGACCCTTCAACAGAAAAATTGAGGATCTAATGGCATTTTCTCCTCTGTGGACTGTTTCTATCTTTCATCCAGTCGTACTTTCATTTCAGGTGCTCACGTGAACCAGTCACTTTGGATTCTCTTCTGAAGTTATAAGGAAGCCTGCACACCTGACACAGACTTCAAGCTCCCCATCTAGTGACCCTGGAACCTAAAACATATTCCAGCCCATCCTTTTCAAAGAGCCCAGCTCCGTCACTGGTTCTAGCTTCTACCCTTGAACCAGGAGGCCAGCTGACAGATGGTAATGCAGGCTGAGGTTTCTCTGAACTCCCTCTCCTTTTGCCTTTACCACATTTGAAATTGCACTTCAATGCCCTTCATGCACATGTTCCCTGTATTTTGGGGTGTAACCTCATGCTGATGGCAGTAGCCAAAGATCAGTATCTTCTTCAAGGTTTTCTGTAATTCATATGTTCTGCTATTAGAGATATCAATTAGGTTTCTTTGAAAAGAGAATACCTGCACAAAAAGCAATTTTCTCTGCTTGTAATATTCTACATTGCACTAGATATTGCTGAAGATATTGATGTGTGAATAGAATTGTTCTCCCTCATTACCCCACATCTCAGCTTGGTAGTGCGATGAATTCACAATCCTGTATTTATGACTTCACAGTCCTAACCATGGAAACAATCTATAGTAGCGCAAATTCAATGCTGTGGCTTTACTTAAGATCAAACTGGTAAAGCAGACAAGGACTGAAGAGAAATGTTGCTATTTCAGCAGAAATAATTTGAAAAAGAGAAATGAATATGTGAAACGATAACAAAAAGTCATTCAAAATACTGGGAAATTATTTAAGTCTTTCTTTAACCCATAAACAATCATATACTTCATTTGAATTACTTTGGGTAGCACTAAACTAGGGCTTATTTTAATAGCATTTCAAGGCATTGGCTGTGATGTCTTTCCATTTAAATAGGAAGAAGAAGGGAAAAAAAGGTGTGTTGTGGGGTGGAGGGAAAGCAAATCCTTGTATGAGGCTCTGTCACCTTGCCAAATTCTCGGCTCTGCATGCAGTTCATTAGCTTTAGAGCATATAGTGATATCACTACATCTGGTCCATCTGCCCTGGAGGGAATGAGAAATCAAGCTACAAAGATGAGGGAGAAAAGTGAGGCAGTTGGCTAGCCAGAGGTATAATTTTGGTTTTTGCAGCTATTGGCAGAGAGTACACGGGATGTCCACCAGAAAGACTGGCTGAAGTTATCTCCTGTTTCCCACTCCTGACTGTAAAAGAGAGGCTGAGCTCCTCTGGAGCTGTAACTATAACTTTCCATCTGGAAAAAAAACCCCTCTGATGGGAACGGGAGGATTTCCACTGCTCTGAATGGAGCTTGAACTAAGACTCAATGACTGTAGGAGTCACTACATGCTGTGCTGGTGATTTTGCCAACACTCGCATTATATCTTGTTTGATCTCTACTCAAATTTCCTTATATACTGTCTGAAGAAGTTACCCTCAAATCTGGTCCAAACTTAGCAGCTGCAGTGGCTGGCTCCCAGTGTTGTGATCCAGTGGGCTGCAGTTGTCTGTACATGACTGCAGCCAGACTGCAGTAACCTGTAAAGGCATTAGCCACAGCAGGAACTGTTTCCTCTGCTTCTCTTCCTGCCAGAAGAGTTGGATGTGGCAACAAGCAGGGATGGGAATGCTGCTTACAGCTCCTTCCTCCTGTCCCCTTTCCTCCTGTATCCTGCAGAAAAGATGTCCCTTCTTTCCCAAGAGCATCCATAGGCATGGGACAGGCAGTCGCTGACAGCAGGATGATGTTGTCAAGCCATGCATGGGCAGGGTATGTCTTCCTCCTCCCCCTTTACATGTTCTCAGGGCCAAGAGTTCATTTTGTCTTTGAGGAGGTCCTGAGCAGGAGGAGGTAATTGCTAAGGAATAGGTAACTTGGGATGGATGGAAGAATCTTAAGATGAGCATCTTCATAAACTATGTGCCGAACCAGATTAGTATAGACATTTTCAGAAAATATTCTCAATGTATAAAGTATTTTTTTCTCACATTCATTCAGCCATGCTCAAAATTATGAACTTAGGAGTTTTCCAAGATTTGGAGACCTATGGGAAGAGCTTGTATTTGATCAAGATTTATTTTAAAGCTAAATATGACTTTTAAATCTTTGTGTAGCCATGATGTTTTTGGAAAGACTTGGTCAGAAAGCTTGTACACCTACAGTTATGTATACCCCTATGATCATCAAGTGCTATCAGAATATTTCAAACTAAAATAGAACAGGGTTCACATAACACTGAACAGTTCCTGTTTAAGTCATTATTAGGAGGTTACCTAACCCCTCACAACTCTATTGATTCCACCTTGGTGACATCCTTGATTACTGTCATGCTGCAAAGGCTGCCTGTAGCCTACGAGCTTTTGATTATAGTGATGTTATGGACACCATATGAATTAGCACCAAGTGGGGAGTAAGAGATTATTGCTGCCATAAATTGATCTCAGGCACTGAAGGAAAATAAAACATTATTTTCCCCCTTAAGCAGCACTTCTTCCTTTTGCCTTCATATGCTTTCTATACTGTGATTATTCATTGTGTAAATACAAGTGTAAAGAACTGCTACATAAAGTATATTACACTTGCTAAACCTTAAGCCACGTTGATACATCCTTGAAGCACTGCAGCATGGACTGAAAGATACTTCTTCAACAACTCTCATTATTCATGGATCATTGACATAATAGACCCTAATGGCTCCCTCAAAGCCATTACAGTGTGCTATATAAATGTGAGCCCTTAATCCATGGATCATTGGCATGATAGAATGCAACATTCTTTCAAAACCCTTGCAGTTTATCAAGTGAATGCATACTATTAGAGATCTTTAATTTGTGGATTATTGCCACAATTGATCATTACACTTCCTTTGGGGCTGCTATGATCTATCCTGTTAACGTATATTTGGTGAACGTTAATCGGTAGATTATTGATACAAGTATTTTTGTCTGTTTTGTCAAAAGAACTTGCACAGTTGAGGGATCTCTCTCTTATAGGCTCTTCTAGACTCTTTAATTCTTTAGTTCAATGACTTGCATTTTCATTTCTTTCTTTTGCTGCATTATCAATTGCTTATGCAAACAAACAAATTCACGTGTTCCAAGAGCGTTTTATATTCATCCTAGTAAAATGGGATTTCAGCTTTCACTCTATTATTTGTGAGATCAGGCACAAAATGACACAGGCAAAAATATGTGTTCTGGCTTGAAAGTGTGGCTCTGAGACTCCTGTACTCTATGAACACAGATACTATTATATTTTGAGTGGCAGAGATGGTAAAAATGTTCATGAAAAAACCATTGCATTTCTTTCATGCATACCAGTAATGAGTGCTTTTAAATGGACTTTCTCACACAATTCCTCTATTAAAATTCCTAAAGTTATCAACCCAGACCCTATGGGTTTGTAGTCTTGAGATTAACCTTTTAATGTTTAACTATTAGAAAAATTCTTATTGTAGCCCAGTGGCATTCAGCTATTTCTGGCCTGTAAGTAATAAAATGGCTAAATCTCACCTCATAAACCCCCATAGCTTACATTCTTGCCTATTCCTGGTAGTATTGTAGTGATAGGTGGTTGGGGTGGAAAACTGATGGACTGAAGAGTGGCTTAGAGCACCACATCCCCCAGGCTGCTAGGTAGCAAGAGGACTGAATCCAAGGCTCTTATGTTGTTCAGATTCCCAGCTGGGACACAGCTGTAGTGAGCTGGCTGCTTACCACCCCGTGAAAACTTGGCTTTCAGTTTCAGCACATCAACATTTCTGAACAAAAGAAAAAGTCTGCTTTGCTAGAAAATTCCTAATCATCTCTTCTTCCTCTCAGTCAGTTCCCTCCTACCATGGTTTGGATAGACCCTTGGATGGATCCCATTCATGTCAATAAGGCATATGTCTAGTACTGATGCAGTGACTGCAGAATCTCAGTTTTCATTTTAGATTTTTTTCATTATTAGATTTTCTTTTTTAACCTTAGTGGTTGCTAAGAAAAACTTGGAATGTGAACTGAATGCAACGGCTTTACTTACAGCTGCTTGGAGACATGAAAGAGGAGCAGCAGATGGTGAAGCAGCAGCGGTTGCTAGAGCACAAAGCCAGCAAGAAAGCCACTTGCTCCCACACCTGCAGAAACAGGCATGGTTCTCATTTTTTGGGGGGTGGTGGGGGTGTGAAAGGCTGGTTAAGAGGAGAAATCTGCCTGGGGAATGGACATGGGAAGTGAGCAGAGATGGCTGTGGCAGCAATAGCAGGGAATGGTGTCAGGAGGAAAGTTTACTCACCCTTCCCTGCCTCATCACCTGTCTCAGAGACTCAGACATTTGCTGCTATCAGCCAGGGTATGTGGTTTCCTATCTGAGAAGTTCTTATCTAGTCTAAAACTGCTGATCTTGTTTTTTTAAGAGATAACTTCCATTGTAGCTAAGACTTCTGATTTTGTAAAGCCTGCATCCTTTCACAATGAAGGATTGCCATATAAACTCTGTTGCAGCATAGTGTAAGATATGTGAATTCCCTTAGCCCTTTTTTTAGTCTTCTATGAACAAAAAGATAGCAAAATCAATTTAAACCAGATAGGTCCAATAAATAAAGGGGGGGGAAGCATCTCAGCTGAGAGCATATGTGGTTTTTCAGCTAAGAGCGTGTGTTTTCGGAAATGGTGACAGCCTCTCAGTGGGACAGCAGTAGGTAGTTTAGGCTCCAGATCTGACTTATGTTAAAATGATCACAATCTGATGGAGATAACCTCAGCAAGTTATTTTATTTGCCTTCCCTCTGTGCTTTTAGAAGAGAAAATCTTAAATTTCCATTGATTTTAGGGAATGTAAGCAAATTATTTTAACTAATGCATTACTATTTGCCTCGCAGCAGTGCTCAGCATAACTCCACAAAATTACTTTCCAGGATGCAGTTCCTCATTAGAATTGCTCTGAAGGCAAATCTGTAGTGAGAGGTTCCCATCACAGCCTTTTGCCTCACTGCAGGTTGCTGCCCTCTCAGACATACTCGTTCAACTGTTTGTGTATCTGTGCTCTAAAGCAGACTGGTGAAATGACCTTTGGTGTGTACAGTAGTTGTTTTTCGAACCCTGCTGTTTTCACTGGTCCCATTTATAGAACAGACCATGTGCTGCTTTTTGGGAAGGTAATGCGCAGTGGGAGGTGAGCTTGCCTGTGCAAGGGTGGGACAAGGACCTCCAAAATGTTTTTCACAGAATCATAGAATGGTTTGGGTTGGAAGGGACCGTAAAGATCATCTAGTTCCAACCCCCCTGCTATGGGCAGGGACACCTTCTGACTAGACCAGGTTGCTCAAAGCCCCATCCAACCTGGCCTTGAACACTTCCAGGCAGGGGGCATCCACAACTTCCCTGCGCGAGCTGTGCCAGTGCCTCACCACCCTCACAGTGAAGAACTTCTTCCTTACATCTAATCTAAATCTACCCTCTTTCAGTTTAAAGTCATTACCCCTTGTCCTATCACTACATGCCCTTGTAAAAAGTCCCTCTCCAGCTTTCTTGTAGGTCCCCTTTAAGTACTGGAAGGCTGCTATAAGGTCTCCCCAGAACCTTCTCGTCTCCAGGCTGAACAACGCCAACTCTCTCAGCCTGTCTTCATGGGAGAGGTGCTCCAGCCCTCTGATCATCTTTGTGGCCCTCCTCTGGACTCACTTCAACAGGTCCATGTCCTTCTTATGTTGGGGGCCCCAGAGCTGAACACAGTACTCCAGGTGGGGTCTCACAAGAGCAGAGTAACAGGTAGAATCACCTCTCTTGACCTGCTGGTCACACTTCTTTTGATGCAGCCCAGGATATGGTTGGCTTTCTGGGCTGCGAGTGGACATTGCCGGCTCATGTCCAGCTTTTCATCCACCAGTACGCCCAAGTCCTTCTCTGCAGGGCTGCTCTCAATCCATTCTCCACCCAGCCTGTATTTGTGCTTGGGATTGCCCTGACCCGTGTGCAGGACCTTGCACTTGGCCTTGTTGAACTTCATGAGGTTCACACGGGCCCACCTCTCAAGCCTGTCAAGGTCCCTCTGGATGGCATCCCTTCCCTCCAGCATGTTGACTGCACCACACAGCTTGGTGTCGTCAACAAACTGGCTGAGGGTCCACTCAATCCCACTGTCTATGTCACCGACAAAGATGTTAAACAGCACCAGTCCCAATACCGATCCCTGAGGAATGCCACTTGTCACTGGTCTCCACTGGTTTTGTTGAGAGACAGCTCATAATGTTGGATATTACATGGAGGTTATACTCGGATTAGTGGTATAAGAATGAAGCATTTCAGCTGTATTGTTGTGTATATTCTTGCAGATGTATTTTGTGGTGTGTGTCTGAACAACAAGGATGATGAAAAATGCTCTACTGGCTTTTTCAGAAATAGAAACAAATATGGAAATAATGTAAAAAGACTGTATTTGTTTTCCTTCTTCCAATGGCCTTTAGGAGATTTCTGTGAATGAAAAATGTAATAAAAATCAATATTTAAAAACAGCCTGGAATTTCCCTTTAAATTATAGCGGTGCTGCTGGCTGTTGCGACATTAACTGCTCTCATGAAGTTGCTTAATGATATCTTGTTAGTGATGGAAGATAATGAGATGATAAGGGCAAAATTCATTGACCTTTCAAAGCTTTTGATTCACTAAATGACACTGTTAGATAAGCTAATTAAATTTTGCTTTTTCTGCTGGAATGATGGCTTGGTTCTGATCTTATTTGATTAAGAGGAAAAATCAGTGGCTGTTTTAGGCTATCATTCTGATTTATTACTATTTCTATTGAAAGGTGCCTTAGGGCTCAAGAACTGATTTACTTCTTTTTATTTAGTCCTAAATTATCTCTGAGATATTTGTGATAAGACCTAAATTCACTTACATGGTATTTGACAATACTATTTTGTACAACAGTTCTGTAATATCTCTACCTTAATATGCTTGCTTCCAAAATCACTATAATAAAAGCATTTGGAAAGATAAACTTGAGATAATGAAAGAAGACTAACTTCATCTCAGTTTCCCAGGAGACTTGTCAAGGGGAAAGAGATATTCAGCTAACAGTAAGGCTGTAATAAATTATCAGAGAATAACATGATTAGTCAGAATATTTTACTCATGGCATTTATATACAAATGTTCAAAGATAGAAGTGTGCAGGCCCCCAGTTCTGCAAAACTCTTAATCATGCATTTACTTCTAGGCATTTGAGCAGTTTAAATTTTATGTCTTTTAGCCTATCATTGGGAATCCAATTGGGTTTGATGAGACTTCTCATGCTCTTTAACTCAGCATATGTTTCTGAATCAGACTCAGTTCACAAGAAGAAAAGTAAATGATATATACTGCTAAAGCTACTGAAGAAAATGGTGAAAAGCATGAAGTCTGCTACCAGGTGCATGTGCAATATAAAACCTTCCTGATTTGATGATGGCTTACTATTGCTAGCTACTTTACGTTAAATATTAGTTAGTCGACTTATATATCACTATTTTTAGTCAGGTTATTTTACGAAGTACAATATCTCAGACTGCATAAAATATTTTACAAAACTAAGTATATTACATCCATTCATCTAACTTTTTGTCTTAAACTTTTAATCTCACTAAAAACTGATACCAGGACTCACAGTTTATTTTTCTTAAAATTATGTTGACAGTTATTATTAATACATCTTGCCTTAATTTGTATCCGTTAAGTTTAAATAGATTTTTTTCCCCACTACTTGAACTGGGATGCTGCCAGAATGACTGAGCTCTAGTTGGTCAGGCAATTCCAAAGACATTGGTGCTACATTAGTGTTCTTCTACTCCTCTGGAATTTCCTGGGCTTATTATTAAAAATAACGCCCCATAAACCAGCAGGGTTTCTGGAAGCCCCCATGAAACCCAGTTAAGGTGAGAAGTTCCAGCACTTCCAGACTTTATGCTGCAAAATTAGGACTCAGAGCCTGGAATTTTTAAAATGGGTTTTGGTCTCCATAGCTCCAGCCAGGCCACAGGGACTGCAATTCTGTTTGTCTGACTCTGAGGCAGACTCTGCAGGAGTCTACCATGTTAACCCCATCCAGAGCTGGGGATGATGTGACATCAGCTAAGGTGCTGGGCAGTCTGTAATGACCAATACAGGACCCTGCATGTACTTTTCAGATGAGATCTCTGCAAATAAAGTTTGCCTGCAAAGTTGCAAAAGAACAGAAAGGTACCAAAATCCACAGAAGCCACAAAAATCTATGAGAGGGATATAAACAGTGAGAGGGGTACACATAAGACACAGCAGTATTTTGCAGTAGATCAGCAGGCTTCTGTACCAAAGGTAGGAAAGACTGATTTATATGCAAGATCAGAGAAGAAAAGCTGATGCAGAAAGACTGTGTGTTGTGGAGGAAAGCAAAGTGGAGGCTCGTGATTCTTTCCAGAAGCCAGGACTCCCCAGCCCCACAGTGCTTCAGATTGACTGGAGAAAAGAGACAGAAGAGCGCAAGCAGATTTTACTATTTTGATCTTGCTTATGTACTTCACGTTCTTGCAAACAAAAAGAGTATTGTACTGAAAAGCTTCAAGTAAAATGTACCCTAATATGTGCAGGTCTATTTGATTATATTGTTCATGTACTTCCTGAAAAATTAAACTGTAAACTCAAAGTTGTCTACCATTGATGGTAACCTGGTAAAGGTGCATTTAAGCTACCAGAGAAATCTGGCTTATCCTATTTGCCAAATTCTAAATAACTAGAAGGCAGGTTTCCATACTTAAAAAGAGAAAATAATCAAAGAGTAAGAAAGACTATGCCTTTCTTACTAGTAAGGTTGCACAAGAGCAGACTCAGAGCTAAAATAATTGGTGCTGAGGACCTGATGTTCTTGTGATATACACATTTAAGAAGTTTTGTTTCTTTGGACTAGCTCTAGTGTGCCCACAAACTGACCAGACAGAGGCTATTAAGTGAGCTTCTGGAGTACCACTTCTAGTTTAGTTTCGTCTGGTACAAATACGGTTCATGTGCCCTAATATTGTTGCACAGTGCAAACTGAAGCAAAATAAGTGAGGATGACTAGGAAATTTTGTTCAAAAGCATGATTCATATCAAAGGAACAACATACCCAAAACATCTAGAATCCCTAAAGTGGGGAATGCTGAAGTGCTTTTCAGGTTCAGGGGCTTGAAATAGGTGGTGAATTTAGCAGTGGATCCCCCTGACCAGTGATGGTTACCAAGAGGAGAAACTCAGCCAGATTCCTTAAATCTTGTCTAAAATAAAACCTTCTATTTTATCATTTGACTTTTGAAACAACGTCAGTGATTTCAGATGATTTGGATTCTGCCTCTATGAGCTGCACTTAAGTGTGGGGATTGCTACAGATGGCACCTTTCAGATCAAGCAAGGGATATTTTAAGAACTTAGTGGTCTAGAGGATTTTCTGTTTTGCTTTTGAAAACATGAACATGTAAGTACGGTCCTTCTAAAAGTTCTTTTGGAACCTATAGGGGAATAAATCATGTTTTACAATCAGAGTTTAAATAAATAAAGAGACTGTGATTTCTTGGCATCTGTGATAGATTATAGAGTGCAGAACATTGTTACGAAGCTCCTTTGATGGGTAAAGAAGATTTTTTTGGAAGTCAGGCAGGGCAAAATTTTACCACTATTCCTGTGAATTTAGTTGATCTATGCTTACTATTTTCTGGTTCCTTATTGTAGGAAAACACAGTTATGCCTATATTATTGAGTTAGGGCCAGTTAACATTTGTAGGCTCTGGAATTTTAGTGTCTATATAGTTAAGTTTTTTTGAACGACCCTTGGCATTGTTGTGGCTCATGCCAATCAGTATTCTCCAAAACAAACCTCCAGCAAAGGTTTGGATTTATCATAGGACAGAGGCCATTAGGCACATTCCCAGCGTGGACACCCTGTTCTGAAGAGCAAGTAGTTTAATAGCATGGATGCAGCTGTTCTGCTCCACTTGGCCTCATTGTGAGACTGGAGTCCTGGGTATACTCAATTTACTAGTTTAGGCATAGCCATATGGACAGAGGTTTGGAGAACATTGCAGCTTAAATCTAGTGTATTTTCTACATAACATAGAGGACCTTGAAGCAGATTCTGGGTATCACTCTTCTAAGATACCGTTGTGCTTATTATAGTGTAGCATAGCACAGCATTATGAAGTATGGTGTCCAAAACAGATCTGGGGGCAGCTAGAGCTGTGTGTTCCTCTTTCACATGTCCAAGAATGCGAATGCTGCACCATGCAGTGCTAAATGGCATGGCTACTGAAATACAATACTGAGCTGCTCAAACAAAAAAATGTTACAAGCCTACAGGGTAAGAGGAAATATTACTTTACAGTTCAATCAGTTACAACCTGGATCGCTTAAATATAGAACACTAGTTTTGAAGAATTTGAACAAATTAATGTGTAATGCTGCAAACTCACTATGCCCAGAATTCCTATTGGCTTTCCAGAGAGACCAGTATGTGGCAGATTTATAGAAATAGTTCGTAGGCAGTTTGATCGTTCAATAAGCAAAACTGTGTAAGGCACATTTTTTATATAAAGTCATGTCTGCTTTATTCTCCAAACTTCTCTTTTCCTGTTTCCAATTTCATTTCCCAGTCATGCAGAACAATGTGGTGTAACCCAAAAAGGAGACTGAGTAAGATGAAAAAGGGCAGCATACACTATAACATGCAAAATGCAGCCTGACAGTGGTGCTGAATGCTAATGAGTAATTATTTGGTCTCACCCCAATCAGTCTTGATCAGATAATTAATTCAGGGGCTGACCATATGACCTGAATTTCTGAAGGTAATTGCTGCATAATATCTTTTTTCAATGCGTGAACAGGTTGTTCACAAAATGCATTCATTTTTAACAAAATAAATTCCCTTCATCTGAGTTTTTCAAAAGCTTAACAGCATAATGTGCACTTACAAAAATCTATAAAAGTAGGTTAATAATATTTTGGACCCAAACAGCCTTTCTTCAAGATCACTGCCCACATAGAGGTCTGTTGTGTTAGTTTTTAAGCACAGTAGAATTACCAAATAGTTGCTTAGAACCTCCAGGTTATCTTAAATTCCCACCACTAAGCATCTATTTGTTAACTAAAATGCTATTCAAACAAAAATTTAGATCTGCAACTTCACCTTGGCTAACTCTCAAAATGTAGATTCTTCCTGCACGCAGAAAAGTGAATGAGTAATGGACTGTGTATTACTTTAAATATTACATTTTGCGCTCTTTTATTTTTTTCTTGCTTTGAAACTTTGTTTAATTCCTGTGAGACCATGACGGATAAGGGATACTGGGGAGACAAGATAGATTTTGTTTCCTTTGAATATGTACCTAAATATTTTCACTTCATGAATATAGGCAAATGTGGAATAAAGGCAAACGTAGTCTCTGAGGAAATCACATTCCTTCTCTGAGGAAATCACACAGATATGCCACGTGAAGATCTGAATTACTGAGTGCTGCCTTGAAGAAACAAAGATGGTATGTGGTGGTACTTGCAAAACTTGATATTTGAAGTCTAACATCCTGGATTCTAGCTCAAGCTATCAAGAAGGTCAAGATATCGTTTCTTCCTGCTTCTCACATAGCTACACATTCAGGTGGTAAGTCAGAAAAAAAGATTTCGTTGAGCACCCTTGATGTGAATAAATAAATATTTATATGGAGTATTTGGACCAATTGGACCTGGAATCGAGGTTATGAATCTTGTTCCTGTGGTGCCTCGAATTTCGGTGAGGGGGTCTACTCTGAGTCAGGAAATAAACTTGGGAAATGGGGGAAGAAGAAAGATTTGACACAGGATCTTTAGTACAATCATAGAAAACTTAGCATCAGAAGATTCATAGCAATTTTAGTTAGACCAATGATGGCCCCATTTTGAGTGAAACAGACCTTATCTTTAGAGGGAGGACTGACTATAAATCAGTAAGGCAGGTTCGGGAGTGTGTTAGTTAGAAGAAGAGGGAAATGGGAAATGACGATGTTCCAGGTTGGAGCATGACCAGTTCTGGTGAATTCCTGAGCATGAGTACTGAGGAATCTACTGCATTAAAATCAAAGGAAAATTGGAAAGGAAATGAAAAGAAAGAATTTTCAGCATGACAGACTCTCCAGTTGAAGAGCAGTATCCCATGTGCAGGAAAACTTGAAAAAATAGAAGACATCTCTGGACTCTGGGGTAGTAACAATGGAAGGTATCTGGCAAGTCTTTGAGTCACATGGGACACATTTGAACTAACTTCTTATCCTGATGTAGACTTCTATAGATAGTGTTTCATTTTCTGGCAGGAAAGAATTAAGATTCAGAGGAATCATGAGACAATATAGTACTCCTTTTGGGGGTTCAAGGGATCTTTTCTTTTGGTTTATGCCATCTGGTATTTATTATGGGGCTTTGAAAACTAGTTTATATGTAACATATATAAATTTCTCTAATGCATCAATTCAAAAGTCCATTAGAGCCAACATCCTGTCTCAAATACTTTCTACTTTCTTGTGCTGAAGGAAAAAATGTAAGAACAGGTGTAGAGTGATTCTTTTCCCTTTAAAACCTCCCAGTTTCCTGGAACTTGCTGAGGCAGATAGCATTTCATTCACTGTGTTTAACAGCTACTGATGGGTCTAATGGCCATAACTTTTCCTAATCCTATCTTTAAATCTGCTTACAATTTTTGGCTGCCATTAACATAGATTACATTTCTTTCTGAGGCAGCAGGTTATTGATGTATGAAGCAAAACTGCATACCTCTATAAACTGTGGGACCTGGAAAAGAAGGTATCTGTGCTTGAGTTTCACCTGTCAGTTGTGTAGACAAGGAGATAGCCAGAATACTCTCTAGTAGGTCTGGGTAATGGTAAGCATAGGATATGAGATGTGCTGTGGATTGCACCAAATGTGCATGTTAAAGACAGCCTTTGTATTACCATTTACTTCACACACCTGAAGAAGGAAGTTGTTCTCTTTTTACTGACAGTTTGTCAACAGTGTTTTGGGGTGTTTACTTTTTTAATAAGGATTTTAATTGTTTAGCTGTTGTGACAAACAGACCAACATCTACCCCATATTTATATGTTGACATTTATTTAAAAAAGAAAAGGTGATGTTTTGAGACATTCCAATCTCAGAAAGAAGTTCTTCTACATTTTTTTGGGTGAATCAGACATTTGATCATTTTAGATAAGAGGTTTTTATGTGCAGTTAACCTATGGAGTTTGTTAACACTTGCTTGAGCCAAGGAAACTGGTGTTACAGAAGATGGGATTTTGGGCTGGCATAGTTTGAAAATTAAAATTTTTTTCTCTCTAAGATTGTTAGAGAAGTCAAAGACATTTTTAGAATGTGAAAGAGTTCAGGAGTGTTGCAAAACCACACAGACGAAATGAGAGTTGACAAAGTAAAACCTGTTGTTTTTTTCTGTGTTCTTTTGCAGAACACAAATATGTATCTGCTTGTTATCACTTCCTAAGATTGTGGTTGTTAGAGAGACCTACATCCGGTAAACTGTGGAACTCATGGACACAATCATCCTGAGGAAAGTGATTATAGGAGAAAGCTGGAGTCAGCTGGATTTGTAAAGGACTATAGATGGCAGAACAACCTCCTTTAATGTATTAAGGAACTGAAAATAGAAGAGGGTACACACAGGTAGGATTATGAGAGGATAAGCATACAGGGAGAGTATAGAAAGAAACTGCTAACATGCTGAATATAGTTCAAGAGTATTGCAGTAAACTCTTTCAAGGACAAACTATTCTTTCTTTACTGCAGAGACATTTTTCAGTAAGTATTTCAAGTTTTCTCATCTTAATGGAATGGATGGACGCTGCAGTTGGTGGAACGGATGGTGTTAATTAAAACATTTGTTACCACTTGCTTTTCTGTATCACAAAGAAAATTGTTGCTTACCTTGACAACTATTTTTCAGATGTTCAGAGACAATGAATGTAATTTATAAAGCATCTGCTGACCACATAAAGAAAGGATTTAGCAATGTCCAACAGCCTTCTTCAGTTTGCTTGACTGAGAGTATAGAGAAGCAGTTCATTTTGCAGAGTCACTAGGAAACATCAAGGGCTTCCCAATTGCTTCTGATGGAGGTGGATTGAGATAGCTTTTCAGGACATGTTTGTGTTTGCCTGTACTCTGACTCTTGTAATTATTATTTTAAAGCTTTTATTTGACAAATAAAAACACTCAAGTTGAAGTATAAACTGCTTGGCTCAGAAAACTGTAGTTAATTTAGTCTAGAATTGAGGCATACATGTGTCTATATGTGTCTTGTCTTGGAGGATCCCTTCAAAGATATTCATAAATTAAAACGATCACACATGGCTATGCAATGTGCATTTGATTTTCCTTTGCTGCAGATGGCACTGCTCATCAGCTGGGTTGGGATATGAAATTTGTTGATACACAGACATGAGTGTCTCTGGGCCGAAAAAGGTCACTTTGCCAATGAAGAAGTCCTTAACTTGTCTTGCAAAAACCACATACCAATGCTTATTCTTGCCAAAGCTAATTAGCAGTGTTGTAAAATGAGGAAGTAAGGGAGGAGAATGGGAAGAAGTTAGGATTCTTTCCTGGCAGTACGATGGAGTCAGAAGCATTTCCATAGGTCACAGATAGATGATTGACATCAAACTGTTCTAAACTCTTCTCAGCAAACTGTCTCAGAGGTTAGTAGTTTACACTGAGCAGCCTTACTTGCTGGTTGAAACCATATATCAGTTTCTGGTTGACCACTGTCCTGTAATTCAGCTTCTTCATCTTTTCCTTGCACCTCTTTGGTTCTGTTGATGCCCAAGGAGCATCATGTTTCAGAAATTTTTGTAGATGATGGCAATGCAGAACCCTTTCAGTGGACTCTTTCCAGAATCTAATGAGAGCCATGTGTTACTGCTAGAGTGAGGTTTAAATATGATATATAGTGTCCAAACAACTCTGACTGACAAAGCACAACTATAAGCAGAATCACATACAACTGAGGAATTAAACACTGAGAAGTGCTGTATGTAGAGTGACTTCGCCCAGACATTATAGGGCACGTAATATGATTGACGGTGGTAGCTCTCAATGGTGGGACATAACATGAAGGTGGGCTTCCCTGTATCAGCTTTGTGTAGCTTATCTTCAGGGCCTTTGTACCTTCTCTCCAAGCAGCACCAAAAGAGAGAGTTTAGAGTACTGCAGAGGGCTTGGCATGGTTCTGGGCTTGCTGCTGGAGGCTTTATGGCCAGTTCACACATGGCCAGTTCACGCTGTCACTTGGACATAATGACAAATGTGTGATGAATAGCAGGTCTGGTCCGTAGCTGGTGGTTTCAGGCCCAGGCCAAATTGTTTAGTTTGGAGTTAGAGAGCTTCTACAGAAATTTCTTCTTTTTGAAACATCTCAACAAGATATTTGTTTATGATACCTAGAGAAATGCTGTCTGAAACCTCGAAACCCGGAAGGGCCTTCAGGAGGAGGGCAAAAGTGTCTGAATGCAGCGGAGAGTCAGAATGAATCACTCAGGTTTTGTGTTCTTAGAAGATTTCTGTAAATGTTACTTAGGTTACTTCATAGAAGTAGCAATTGGGTAAGTATTAGAAATGATAAATTAGAGCTCAGCCTTTATAGCCTAAAGTGTGCAATCCAGTTCCTAGGCTTTTTGAAAGAATTCTGGTCATGGTTTCCTCCCTATTTTGCCTCTGAATACCACATCTGGTGTAACTCTGTCTCCACTACTGTTCTACGTGTGGAGGCTTTATATGACTACTCTCTCAAACTTGTGACTTGAAGTGTTTCCTTTGTTTGCTGTACTAGAATTACTGTAACATAGGCTTGAACTTTGCAACCAGCAAATCAGTATAATCAATAAAGTCAATTTTATAATCAGTATCTATTTCTACTGCGAAAGTCACTGTTGTGACTTTAAGATATTAAAGATAAGGTATTAAACACAAGTAAGCAAATATTTTCATTGTTACGTACATCTTCTTTTGATACAGACCACAGAATCACAACCAATGTTTTTTCTATACCTTTCACTCAGTGAAATTCCTTATCCCAGTTTAGAGGCTGGACTACAAATAAAAGGCTTATCAGTTCACTAATAACCTGAACATCCATAACTTTGATGATTCAAAATATTTGATATCTAATGGTAAAGAGCTTGTAGTCTTCAATCCAGAGTCCTAGTAGTGAGTCTTACTGTCCACAGCCATTTTCAAGATGCTACCATGGGAATGAAAAAGATTGTTACTACTAAATCTTCATGAATAAACATTAGTTTGTTGAAACTGAAAATTCTTGTACATCAAGTTCTGACTTAAGAAATCAACCAATTCACATTTTGAATATTTGTATAATGTTTACTATGGAAAAGCCTGGTGGTTATAACAGAATAAAGCATGAGACCCTTGCTCCGCTCATACTCAGTGCTAGTAGACACCTACATCTAGCTTTTCCCCATCTTGGATGAACTGTTGGTCTCCAAATAACTAGTCCTGGAGGTCTTTCTCTTCCTCTCCATTCCCTTGGGATATCCCTCACTGATTCCTTGGACAAGAAGAACAATTATTGATCCACCTCTACTCATGCCACTTCTGTACTGCACTCAGTAACATGCACTGAAAGTGAAAAATCTTTTAGTAACTGTAGACTTCAGGTGATGGAATAACTGTCAAGCTCCTTGAGAAGCTGCTTAAGGTTTTTATCTTGTTAACATTATTTGCTTTATTTTCATTTGGAATTTTTCTCTTTTGAGATTCTTGGCAGTATATCTTGGAAGAACTCCCATCTACTAAAGAGTGTATTAGATCAGGCCATAAATGAGCAAAATGAAGAATATTTTCTGGAATGTAACTTCTTTTTTATGTAAGTGGTTATAAATATTGTCACTTGTGAAATACCAATGTAAAGGAATAATTCCTGTGATATTACAAGCTTCTAAATAAAGAAAAGTTACAGTCTAATGTTACTATAAGCTTTAAAAATATATTCTTAGGTAAATATTATGATCACAAGCTATGAGATTAAAATTTTATTACGTTTTAATCATTAAACAGCAGATACCTAAAGAAACCAAAAAAAGACTAAACACACTGAACATTTTTCCTTGAAGTGTTTATAATTTCACAGTCTGAACTGTTTTTAGGATGGCATGAATATGTTCTAATTGTCCATTCAAATTCTTTGTTTTATCTTTAATTATATATCTCACCTTTGCTAGCAGTTCTTACAAATTGTATAGTAATGATGTAGTTAGATACATAAAGAATGATCAATAAATTAAAATAGTTTCGAACCTTAAAAATATACCAATAAAAACCAAAAAGCTGATAATACACCAGGACTTCATTATGCCTTATTTATGAGTGTCATAAAATGGAAAACCTAAATAAACATTGCCTAAATTCTCAGATCTCTTTGAATCAATGGAATAAGCAGTGCAATGCCTCTAAATGAAGACTGGAAGAAGCACTGATGAAAAGCCAGTACCCCTCTGATATTAGAGCCCAGGTATCTAGGAAGTCTATCTGTTTCCAACCATCTATTTGTTAGCAAGCTACATCTACATTATGAAATAGTCTTTCTATGAAAGCTTCTGCCTCTCCAGACCAGAGGACCTGTTAAATAAGTTGTTCCCTTCTCTCTGGGGTGGGAAGGTAAAGAGGGAATGGTCCTACGTCCCACAGGTGAGGCATAGCTGCAAAGCCACTTACAATGAATCAATGCAGAAATGATGTCTGCTTCATCCAGACGTTTCCCACCTTCGTATCTGCTTTACATGTCATTATTTGCCCAAAGCAGTCTGCAAACTGACATGGGATTGCAGCTGTCCACAGCAGCATCCCTCTGTGCCTCTCCCCAAGTGCCTTCCTGTGTGGTCAGCTAAAAGGAGGTGTTGCCAGTGATCCTTTTGCTTCCATGAATTCAAAACTGTAGATGAACATTTCAGAGAGCTGACAAGTGCACTTACTTTACAATAATTATTCAGTCTGTTCTAGTTTACATGAAAGTATAGAGTTGATATGAACCATTCTGAGAATGAAGGGGTAAAAAGCCATGACATCAATTTATGGTGTGAATATGTCTGCAGGCATATAGTTCAAGGAAAACCTTGACTAAAAAACCCAAATAAATAAATAAATAAATAAATTCATCTTTTCTCAGAGGGCATGAGATTTATTTGCTTTTATTTTGTTCTGTAAAAGCTAGCAGAGAAAGAAAATGCATAGCTATTGCACACTGGAAATGCACACTTACAAAAGTAATACTGAACAGTACAAGTTGCTTGTTTAATTTTAGTTCTGCTCCCTGGATATTTAAAAAGTGTACTTAAAGTCTAGCATTTTTGGAAGGTTTGATCAGAATGCATATGAGAAGGTATCTAAGAAATTTTATTTAAAATGTTAAAATGTATTATAAAAACTTCAGACAAGACCATAGACTTATAGTGCATCAGAGGCCTTAAGGAATGTATCTAGAAATAGCTTAGATATCCTTAGAAATATAGTGAGAAACTACTATAAAAGAAGGCTTTTACATTAATGTAAACAATATCTTGCTGTCTAATTGCTAAATTGGCTAGCAGTTCTCAAGAAATTACTGAACTAGGTGAGCACATGTGAATTCTAAACCACGGGCCCCTAGGGAAAAGAGGGCAGTTAGTTGTCCTTGCTTTGAGTATTGCCATAGAATACAGGTATGAAAAGATGACCTGAAGAGAAAGAGAGGTTTTTCTGCAAGTTGGCAGATCCTTAGACGTTGATCAAAGCCAATATGTATATAATGTGTTCAGAACTGGCTCTCAATTTATTGAGGTAACAGAAAGGCTGGGAGATCCTCAGTGCTGGAAACACCTTGACAATAGGATTTTTAGGAAAAATGAAGGTATTATGAGCAGGTACTTCTGTTCAGAAACTAGAGTCTGCTGAGCTCTGTCCAGCCCTTCTATGAATCCTGGAACTTGTGCTGGTGGTGGAGGTGAGGAATAAGACTGTTGACTCAAGCCAGCTCAGCTCAGCTGTGTTGTCACCTCTCAGATTATTTACCAGTGTACATGTGCTCTGCTGAATTGTCACCTTTTGGATTATTTACACAGAATCACAGAAACACAGAATCTCTTAGGTTAGAAGGAACCTCTTGAGATCATCTAGTTCACCCCTCCCTGTTCAAGCAGGGTCAGCTACAATAAGCTTCCCAGGACCATGTCCAGTCAAGCTTTGAATATCTCCAAGGATGCAGATTCCACAACCACTCTGGGCAACCTGTTCCTGTTTTTGACCACCCACACAATAAAATTGTGTTTTCTTGTGTTCAGGTTGAATTTCCTGTGCTTTAATTTGTGTTGTTTTCCTCTTGTCCTGTCATAAGATACTACTGAGAAGAGTTTGGCTCCATCACCTTCATTCTCTGCCATCAGGTAAGTGTGCTGTTCCCAATTCTCCCAGTCCCAGACTCCCAGAAACACTCAAGCTTGCTTTGCAAAGAATGGCTATAGTGCATTAAGATGCAAACGCACCTGTATGAAACCTAACTAGGTTTGAATGGTGCTGTACTAATAAGTCTTGTCAGACCTGAGCCAATTTGCACTGCCTACATCCATTGTTCTGTTGATACAATACACAGATAATCCATCCCTAGATAACTGAGATGTGTGTTCATATTTATAATCATTAGCAAGAAGTGTAGCTATTGGCTGAGAGTTTTCTTTTAATTGCCATTTATCTTTAGTGTGTTGTACATCACAATAAATGTAAGCCCAGAAGCTAGTGTTGAATCATTTTGATCCATTGCATTAGGTAGCTTAACAATGTGACATGCTGAAATGACAAAATACCAGATCTCTGTTGAAGATGTGAAGTGCTTAGAATTACTTTTCATTCAGAAAGAACATATCATTTTAGAAGAGGACTTGTGGAACAGAAATAGCATGATGGAGGATAAGACAAACATCTTTCAAGGTCATAGGCTGTCAAAGTCAGCAAATTCAAACACAATCTCTAGAAGCAGGAGTTTTTGAAATATAAATACTGCAGATTTTTTTCAGAATCTGTGTTATGTAACTCTAATCTTGGGAAAACTATCTTTTCAGTCTAAATGCCTCATTTCAGACTTTTCAATCATATTATGATATATTCTGTTTCAAAATGTTTAAATAAAGCAAACTCCAATTTAATGCATGGGCTACCCGAGAAGGAAAACTGTTTTTCACCCCATTAATCTATGACTTTACAAAGATAGAACAAAACTTTTTTCCAAGACATATTATATTTCTTTTTTTCCATGTTTGCCCAAAATTTCATCTTTAATGACATTTCAAGTAGGATTGTGAAAATATATGGGTTTCATTATGCTTTGCCTTTTGTTATATATATATTAATAAAGGGATCTATTTTACCTGAAATGGCATGTACCGACATTGCAATTAGTCTAAAAAGTTCACAACACCTTCAGTAAAAAACAGGAGACATAAATTTCAATGCAATGATTTTCTTACTAACAATGAGTTAAATGTACTTTCTCATACAGACTATCTCTACAAGCATTTCCATTTAAACTAATGGTTCACACCACATCCTCCAATACACAGATTTCCACCCATTTTAACAAAAACGACCATGTCAGCATAACTTCCCCTCCAAGACATTGCAAGCAGAGGAAATTATATACATATAAGTGTGGAGAGACTACTGGGAAGAAGGGGGAGGGAAGACCAAACTGAAGAATGAATCCACTTAATGAAACATCCTCTAGTTCCTTCAAGTTGAGCTGCTGCAATGTATACCGTCTGTGTAAACTGTAGCATGCTGAAAAGTAGGGAAAAAATGTTAACACATTTGTTAACAGGCATTTTGCACTTTTCATGGGCTTTCCATCTATAAAAGAACAGTAACAGGTCCTCCTGATGTTTCTGAACTTCAAAATCCTTTCTGAATTAGGCTTCACCAAGGACCCATAAGGGCTATGTGGTGAAGAGGAACCTAAAGCTGGCAGAGATTAGTTTGAGAGTTCAGGTGAAGAAAAGCACCAGATAGTTTTCTACAGCAAGGTCTCAACTATTGAATTAGTTCCCACAGGAATGAATTAGCCCACATCCTTAACATGCCTGAACAAAAATACAAAATGTACTTATTTTTAGAAGACATTCCTGTAACAAAGCAAAAATAAACAGAACACAAGAAAAAAAGGCTAAGACATTGGAACAGAAAGGAAAAGGAGACCTCTGCATATTTATGATGCCAAGTAATCATTAAATGCTTGGCACCTGAATGATATTTTGATGGACAAATCAGAAAAGGACATAAAAATAGGCAATTAACATGCAATATGACCTGAAGAAAGTTAGATGTAGTACTTGGATTTTATGTTAGTCCAGAATATTTTTTTACTTGAGAAGGCATCTGGGTGTGGTTTGCTAAAGAAATCTAACATCTATTTTTCCTAGTTTGTTTCCTTTCTATCCTTCAGGGATGTTACCTTTCATTAAAGAATCAAATCTCTGCCAGGTTCTTCTAATAACCTCTAAAAGAGTAATGTCTCCATGTTAGTTTACCTGCCAAAAAAGTAGCAGAGAAAAAAAACCCACAGCCTGCTAATCAAAGTTTTAGAATTCACCTTCAAGGTGACTACGCCAGAGTAACTTTAAGGTCACTGTGAATGAAACAATTGATGGATGAGAAGTAATAACGCAGACAATCTTTAGTTTCAAATATCAGATAACTCAAAATGTCCACACTTTAATTACTTTTGTCAAAACACATATTTTAGAAGCAATCACTTAACACCAGTATTGTGAAATGTCATGAAAAATTGAAAACTCAAATACTTTTTCTTAAATGATATAACACTATTACATTTTTGAGTGCTGTACTTGTAAGGTGGTTGCTGAAAATTTATGTTAACAGTTCCTTAGTACAATTTAACTTCGCTCTGGTTTATTCAACATTTATGTTCAATTGAGGAAAAAGATGATGAAAACTAGGTTGAAAAAATAAGTAAAATAGAATGAAAAGGTGGTTAAAATCTCATTAGTACTGGAATGCATAGTTTAGTCTAAAAATATTATTTTTCACATACATATTTTGTAATTTTTGTAATGTTACTATTGATCAATATGGCTTAATTAGAGTTGCATTGCATAGTTATCAGGGAGATGGGGTTAGATCTAGGGGTAAAGAATTTAATAGTGTGTCAGTTTGGAACAATGAAGGAGAACTGGGGGGAAAAGATATAAGAAAGTAACAAACAAGATATCATTTGTTTAAAGTACAGTTTAAATAATTGCATGGAGTGGGAATCATCAATGCTAGTTTTTTAAGTCTGAGCTAGTCATCTAGACTCGGTCATCAACAGAGGGAGAGACGCACTTCTGGGTGAAAGATTTACCCCATCCAATAATAAGTGTGTAAGATAGTTGGGATGAATCTAGGTTGGGAAGTAATTTCTCTCTCCCCTGACAAAAGAAGGAGCTTTGATCACCAACTTGGACCAGGTGCCTCACTTTTGGCAGACAGACGTGATGTAACTGCCAGCCCAAATCATATCTCAACATACCTATCTGGGTAGAAACATTTTGTAGCTCTACAAAAGCTCAGAAAATAAAGGAAAATGAAACAATTAACAAAAAGACACATTGCAATGATTTTACTTATTGACGTTACTGAGAGCGATAGAAGAAGGAACACTCAAGCTATGACTCGGTGGCATGATTGCAGACTTTTAGTGAGGTTTGTGCTGTAAATCAGTCAAAGAAGTATCACCAGGGCAGAAGAACATTTCTGATACTCTGACATTTTGTACAGCTTACTGTCTAGTTGATAGTGTTGAAAGGTGCACTAGAACTTGGCAGTCATAAAATATCATATAAGAAAAAATACTAAGACAAAATTAAAGCATAAAGATAGCAATTATCAAAAAAAAAGAAATATAAAAAGCTCCAATGTGAGTTACGATAGGTGACTATATGAAATGAATTGAATTAGTGGATGTAAATATGCTTTAGCTCTTTGGCCCTTCTGTGCAGACAGTGTATGTCATCAGTTCTGTGTGCACAGTGTTTTTTCTCTGAAACAATCTCCATAAAATACATGCTACTGAATGACTATCTCAGACTGAGGATCAAATATGTGCATTTACTGTATGCTGAATAAAGCTTACTTTCACTGAGAGTAGCATTTGTTAGTATGAAAGTTGAAAAGATTTAGGGCAGAGAGCAATAATAACTTACAGAATGCAGATCATGTAACAACAGACTATCTGAAATTTTCTTTTTTTCTTACTTTGCTTTATATTATACATAGAAAATTGAGTACATGCATATCTCATATTCCATCATTAAATACTTTTTTGATGGTTGTTTCAGAATCCAAATCCACTTCAACTAAAATAAGCTTTATTTTCTTATATACAGGTCTCTGTTTTCTCAGAATTGCCCCATGGAGAGAAGAAATGATTTGCCCATTCTCCAGTGTTATGAGACTTCTAGTGTGGATTTCATTTGTTATATTTCTAGGGTTCTACTGTTTAAATGTCTACGTTTAAGCTAGTTGTCTGAGCCTCTACTATAGCCAAAGAAAATGAAGAGGCATTTTTAGGGCATGAGTTATGTGACATATTTTATATATTTACTTTTAAATGAGATGAATAATTCTCTCAAAGTAGCCTTTTTTTTTTTCTCCATCAGTTGTAAAGACAGTCTAGATGACTATTTCAGAAGTATCTGTCTACGTTTTAGATATATAAGGTTTAGTGAGATGAATCACACCTTCGATGACTTAGTCATCTAAAAATCTAACCATTGGGATGCTTGAAAATAGAAAATAAACGTGCAGATTCGTGGGCTAACATTTCTGCCATGACACTAAGTTGAGCTTTATGCAGTCATTGTCTACAGTTCACCAAGACTCTACAGTAACTTCCATGCATATCATCCGGAAACAAATAATATTACTCAGGGAGGGTTCATTCTTCATTTACAGTTTGCAGAATATTTGCAAAAAGTGACCTAAAGCCAGTCATAAATCTAAATAGAGACAAAAACACATAGACAATGACAAGAGATTTTCATAAGAGACCCAGGGAAGAGCAAAAATGAGAATACAGCTCCTTATCTACTCCATGCTCTCTCAACTTCCAAGAGTATATTTATACTTTAGAAAGAGCAGAAAGTAAAACTCTTGTTGACATTATACTGGTGCTGAGGTAATGCCTGATGGATTTTGTTTTTGTTTTAGTTTTGTTTTGTTTGTCATTGTTAATGGAAGTATATTACCAGCTTTTTAGCTTCTTAAAAAGTTTCTGCACACAAATTAGTCAGATACACTGAAGTAAAATACAGCACTTACTTATAATTGATTTAGACTTTCTAAAGATGATGACAAAGTTTCCCCTGAGATTTTTTTGAGGAATCGAGTACTCATTTGATGAGAAGTAAAAAACAGTCACGGATCAGAAGCTAGCTAAGAAGTGGAAAACAAAGAGTAGGAATTAATTATTATTATTCAACAGGGTGAAGGTTAACGTATCAGGAGCTCTTAAACAGTACTGGTAAGGAATTTTAATGGTCCTCTAAAAAGGTATGGCAGGCAGGTAACAAAATTGCATGGGAGTGTTGAACACTTAATATCTGTCTGGCCTAAGTGTACTGATAGAAAACATTTATATATGTGGAGATGTAACAATCAAGCACTGGGGACAACACAGTTACTCCAGGAAAAACAGACAGAATTCTACTGACATAAAGTTGCCCTTTACAAATATAAGATATTTTGGTTTTTGAACTGAGATGATTCCCTCCTCTCAAAACAAAACAACTCTTCACTAGTCTGGGCAGTTTTAAAGCAGAATATCTGCATCCAAGCACAGAGTATTAATGTCTGCTTTACTCGAATCTTAAAGTGACAAACTGTTTAAGCATGGACAAATCTTAACATGGCTTATAAGGCAGACTGAGAAACTTAAAAGGTGGCTACTATAGCCTCACTGTCTTCATACAACATTCATAAAGAAAGCTTCAGAAGCAACCTTGGGAAAAATAACAGCATTTGAGCCCTTCAGAGATTTTCTGGGTAGTTAGTATATTGTCTGCTCTTTGGAGCAAGCTTGCATAGGTAGTCCACAAAGGAGCTGTACAAACAGAAGATACCCAAGAAGTGGGGTGTGCTGTACTTTTGTCTTCTTCAGAGACTGTTCTTTCAAAGCATAGTCAGCATTCTTCTTTTTTTTAATAGTTGAAATATAATTTTTATATTTAATTAGATATATGTTTGCATATTTTTATATTATAATGCAGAATGTTTAAAAAAGGTCTTGTTACTTTTACTGTTTGTTTTAATAAGCAACATGCAGAACTCACTCACTGCTATATGATACCATTTAATCGAAACACTTGTTAATACTCAAAAATGAAAATGTGATCCTTCTTTTGCAAATGCATTACAGCAGACAATTCTACATAAGTCTTGACAGATAATCTAGATACTGACCATATTAAAAAGTAATGCCCCCTCAAATAAATTGTATTGTAAACTTTCTGTAGATTTCTGATGATCAGAGAGAAGATACTATTCTAGATACGCTATCACAATCTGCAAGTTTCCTTCCTGGTAACTAAGTTATGGCATTTCCATTTGGGGAAAAAAAAAAGGCACACAAGATATATTTAAACATTTCACAGTTATTGATTAACACCTCAAAGCCATCTTCATGCATATCAGTGGTAGATAAGAAGTGAAAGAACAAGAGCAGAAGAGGATAATAGCCAAATTGACCAACAGCCAGAGACAGTGAAGAAGCTGCTAAAGTCTGCTGAGAAAATCTGATGTGTATGCATAGTTACACACACGTGCATGGGTACACAAATGCCCACAAGTATCCTCAGATAGAAGCATTGCCAAGTATTGAAATAAAACTCTGGTTTATAAATACAAATACTATACTATTAATCTCTATGGAAAAGAGATTTTTTATGATATTCCAGGCTTTTTTTTTTTTTTTTTTTTTTTTAAAGTGTGGGAAAGAAAAGAAGTAGTATGTTTGACATGGAAATGATACACTTGAAGCAACTACATCCATTTTGCTAAGAACACATGGTCAGAATGAACTCCTGAAGCGAAGTAATCAACAACTACTAATACTATCTACTTAATATGCTGTGTGTAAGATAGAATCTAACCGCTATATTTTCACTTGACTAGTGTTTTTCTTCACAACCTTTTCTAAACACTGAAAAAAGAAATGTTTGCCTGGAGAACCTTATGCTTTTTGCTCATGCTAGAATTTTCAAATGCATTCAGAATGTCTTTTTTCTGTTTTATACATGCCAAAGCTGCTTTCCTTCAAAAGTGTTTCAACTATATCACTTTAAGACTAACAATCTCCAAGTCTTTAACCTTTCAGTTAAATGTGTTATTATTTCTAGTTAGTTTCACTTTAAAGTGAAGTTTTAAATAAGAAGTGCAAAAATTAAATGGAGGGAGTCTGAAATTATTATGAATCAGTAATTTCCTCATATATACATATGCGAATGTATGTATGTATGCATACAACAAGTGTAAAGTGAAAAGAAATACTTTCTAAATATCACCCTTGGAATAATTCAGTCTGGGATCTGAAAAGCAATCTGCATTAATTTGTATTGCATTGTTTGCACTTCAGCACAGCAAAAGAAATCTGTTCACCTAATAGCTGCCATTTTAACACAGACACTTTTCCAGTGTAGAATTTCCCTTTAAAGTTTATCTCAACACACTTATCAACATCCAATAGACAGTTGCACAAGTGCAATTTTGTAATTGGAAATAATTTCTCACACTCCTGAGTTGCTGCAACATTCTGTTAATTGATACTATTTGTTAAAGCATCTGTAATGAAGAGTACTGTATTTCCATCCAATAAACCGGATTCATTAGTGTGTTGTTAAACACTACGGTTTTGAAGAATGGATAAGAAGCTGCAAGAACAAAGTACTTTCCCAGTTCTTTGCTTCATTAAACAGTCTGAAGGACTTCTCCAAAGGGCACAGCCCTGAATGCGTGGGTTATCTCAACTAAACCTCTGCATTGAAGAACCTACTTCATCGGGAGAGACTCCTCTGTGCCTGTAAGTGAATGATAAAAAAGAACAAAAGATTCAGCTCATTCAAACAATAGGCATTCATTGAATCCAGGTTCTGTGTGGAGGCAGAGTTTAGGATGCTTGAAGCACAACAGAACAGCAAGGAAATAATTTACTCCAGTGTTACAAAGTTGGAGAGTGAAAGCTCTCCCAAGTGAGGGAGGGTTGCTTTGAAAGCAGATGAATCAAGTTAATTAGTAGTGTATATATCACAGATCATGAAATAGGCCTTCAGGATTTAAAAGTATCAGCCTAATACTATAAACATGCAGAATGCATTTTACATTTGCTTCTATTATAATACTTTTTAATGAACGAAATGAAATGAAATGAAATGAAATGAAGTGAAATGAAATGAAATGAAATGGGGATGTGATTGAATGACAGCGTAATAACCTCTAAGAGCAAATCCCTACACAGAAGTCTTTTACTTTAATAAAGTATTATTACTAGGGTTTTTCAAAATGATGCCAACCTTTCTGCAAGTAGCAAAAGCAAGATAAGCAAAAATACACAGTCAGTCTTTGCAAATAATAAGCTTGACAAGTTCATCAGCAAGGTAATGCAGCTAATAAAGGCCTTTGATGTCATCAGCACTGGAGGAGAGTGAATGACAAACATAAGTAAGTTTCAACAACAGATACAGACATTACAGATGTGAACTTCCTCGAGTCTGCCTCTCCTCATCCTCCGAAGTATGTGATTCCAGGAAAAGAAAAACAGTACAGTAGGGATTCATTTGTAACTAATGGAAATGAGCGTTGATAAGTTTTCAGTAAATACAAGCAATTCTTAAGGATTCCTCTTCCACTCTTAATATAAGTTTTGGTCACAGGATTTTGCAATGGATCTGACTTATAAAACCACATTTTATTAATAATATTCCTTGTCTGATTTTCTATGGAAATGAGGTTTATCATAGAATCATAGAATGGTTTGGGTTGGAAGGGACCGTAAAGATCATCTAGTTCCAACCCCCCTGCCATGGGCAGGGACACCTTCCACTAGACCAGGTTGCTCAAAGCCCCATCCAACCTGGCCTTGAACGCTTCCAGGCAGGGGGCATCCACAACTTCCCTGCGCAAGCTGTGCCAGTACCTCACCACCCTCACAGTAAAGAACTTCTTCCTTACATCTAATCTAAATCTACCCTCTTTCAGTTTAAAGTCATTACCCCTTGTCCTATCACTACATGCCCTTGTAAAAAGTCCCTCTCCAGCTTTCTTGTAGGTCCCCTTTAAGTACTGGAAGGCTGCTATAAGGTGTCCCCAGAGCCTTCTTGTCTCCAGGCTGAACAACCCCAACTCTCTCAGAGGGGCTCCAGCCCTCTGATCATCTTTGTGGCCCTCCTCTGGACTCACTTCAACAGGTCCATGTCGTTCTTATGTTAGGGGCCCCAGAGCTGAATGCAGTACTCCAGGTGGGGTCTCACGAGAGCAGAGTAGAGGGGGAGAATCACCTCCCTTGACCTACTGGTCACGCTTCTTTTGATGCAGCCCAGGATATGGTTGGCTTTCTGGGCTGCGAGCGGACATTGCCGGCTCATGTCCAGCTTCTCGTCAACCTGCACCCCCAAGTCCTTCTGTGCAGGGCTGCCCTCAATCCACTCATTGCCCAGCCTGTATTTGTGCTTGGGATTGCCCTGACCCGTGTGCAGGACCTTGCACTTGGCCTTGTTGAACTTCATGAGGTTCACACGGGCCCACCTCTCAAGCCTGTCAAGGTCCCTCTGGATGGCATCCCTTCCCTCCAGCATGTTGACCGCACTGCACAGCTTGGTGTCATCAGCAAACTTGCTGAGGGTGCACTCAATCCCACTTATCCCATTTATGTCCATGTTTAAGTGTGTGCGTGAGACCTTCTTGCTACCTGGCCCAAGAGCTTTTAAAATCAGCTCCTTTCAGTCAAATTTAACAAAGGAATAGAGGTCTCAGGCAAGTTCATTATGTCAAGTTTTCTGCAAATAGGCAAACTGGTAGCAATGAAAGTACCTCCGCTGAGGGAAAATCAGCAGCATGAGCACACATATTAGACACCTGAGAGTCTAGATCACATCAGGAGATGGAAGAGATAAAGGTTTTCATCAGAGCTAACACCTTTTTAGGCATCTGTCGTAGTTTAACCCCAGCCAGCAACTAAGCACCACGCAGTCGCTCACCCTTCCCCCCTCCCAGTGGGATGGGGAGGAGGAGTGGGGAAAAAAAAAGTAAAACTCGTGGGTTGAGATAAGAACAGTTTAATAACTAAAGTAAAATAAAATATAATACTAACTAATAATAATAATAATATAATAATAATTGTAATGAAAAGGAATATAACAAAAAAAGAGAAATAAAACCCAAGAAAAGGCAAGTGATGCACAATGCAATTGCTCACCACCCGCTGACTGATGCCTGAGCAGTGATCCGCCCCTGCCGGCCCACTCCCCCCTGTTTATATACTGAGCATGACATTCTATGGTATGGAATACCACTTTGGCTAGTTCTGGTCAGCTGTCCTGGCTGTGCTCCCTCCCAGCTTCTTGCACACCTGCTTGCTGGCAGAGCATAGGAAACTGAAAAATCCTTAACTTTGGATAAGCGCTACTTAGCAACAACTAAAACATCAGCATGTCATCAACATTATTCTCACACTAAATCCGAAACACAGCACTGTACCAGCTACTAGGAAGAAAACTAACTCTATCCCAGCTGAAACCAGGACAGCATCAAATTTAATCAATCATGAGACAGGGAACTGTAGAAAAACAGGGTTCATTCATTAGTTCTAGTGCTTATACTCTTCTAGCACAGATTTGTGAGGAACCATAAAATTTTCTTGAGAATGGTTCCTCTTGGTTTCCTTCCCACTCCCTTTTATATTCTACTTTTCATCAATAGATCTCACCAAATTAAGAAAGAAAGTGTCTTCATCACCACATAAAAATTGTGACATTTTGAGAAATAATTGTAGTTTAGGTAAAATTGCATTATTGATAAAGAATATATTTTATGGAGAAAATATTGACTTGTTCCCAGAAGACATGAAAAAACCACATCTTTAAAATTGTATTTTTTGACATCACTTGAAAACTAATTGAGAATCACAATTATACCTGACAGAACTCTAGTTCATGCCTAGCAACCAATTCCTTCAACACACAGCTTAAACAGAGAAGACCCTATTTCATCATAGGGAAGGTAGTCTTTTCCCAGGAAGAAAAGCATGCAGCTCCAAGCTACCAGCCCCGTAAACCTAGAAGAAGACATTTAAAAGCAAGAGTTTGGTTTGTAGATAAAGGTTTTCAGTTTTTAAATTCCTGTCAAAGAATTAGAAGTCTCCACAGAGAAATAAAATTATTTTACAGTGCACATCACAATCAAGACTTTTCAGATATCACAGCCTTTAGATACAACTAAAGAGAAGTTAAATATCTGTAGTTGTTTCTACACAGAACATGATGAAACAGAAATATCTGAGCTAGCCCTGGCACCAAAAGAAATATATTAATTCAAGAAAACACTTTATTCTGGCAATTTTTCACTTCCGACTTCAGCCTAAAATATATGGATAATTATGAAAAATTTACATTTACTTTTTTTACTTTTTTAACTTGCTAGAGTGAAATTGGGAATTCTCCAGATGATGACTGAAATGGCATGGAGTTAAATCATGTCAGAAACATCCACAAACTAATATCCAGGATAGGGACAATAGGACCTGGACCTACTCAGCTTCTATAGACAAATCTCCCTGTGACGTTTCATGTGTATTTTGACTAGACTATTGAGTTGCTGTTAATAAATATTTCTCTAAATGCATATCTGAACTGGTTGTTGATTTCAGTGGAGTTACATTTCCACCAGAGTGCACATTCACATTTAAAATCTCATATAATATACATATTACATTATGAATACAGGATGTTCATATTATATGTATAATATATGAATATAGAATACTCATACTATATGCGTAAGTTTTGTTATAAAATAATACTCTTTTCTGAAAGTGACCAGAAGCCATGAAGCCACTGACAATCAAACCCTCCATTTGTCATACTAATACAACATTTTCTTTTCTTATTTTTATGGCAATAATCACTAAACAGTAAAAACCAGAAGTATTAGGGGTTGGCACATAAAACTGTAAGTACATACAAAGAAAGAGGCAAATAATTTAATGTGCAAATTTGGTTAACACCAAGACATTGCTTTGGCCAAGAATAGATCGGACAGTTACAAGACTGGACACAAGAGGTTGTCTGAAAAGACTTTGCCTATGGAGTGAAGTTTGGTGTTTCACAAAATTTACCTTCTGATATATGATGTTTAGACTCACCACTGAACATTTCATCCAGCCCACAAACATGATTTATACTGTGCTTTTCATCACCATTTGTTAGAATAATGCTTGCCGTATCTCTAAGGTCTTTCACCTTCTGAATGATCTTTCACAGGTGAATAAGATGACTAATATAACTTACTGTGTCTAGAAAATAATACTGTAATAAATTACAGACCTTACAGCATGTTCTGTAAAGAAAAGATAAGGTTATAGATGGGTGAGTATTGGAATACTTACGAGCGGACAGAGAAATATAGTGAAATAGAAACACCCTGCTTCTCACCCCATTTTGAAACTGACTCAGTCTGAGAATAACTCCATGTTTGACCTGAAGGCTGATGGAAATTGTCTTTTAGCTAAGTTGATTGAACTGAAAACTCATATACATGTGTGTGTATGTACATGTATATGTGTATATATACACATGTATATGTAGGAAATCAGCCGTAATCAGCATGTACATTTGTGTTTCTGGTAGGATTTGTTCCTAAGTATAAAAGCTCATTCCTAAGAAAAACAATGAGTTTAGTTAATCATGCTAAACTCATGCTTAAGTTAGCAAATGTGACACCCATCTACAAGAAGGGCCGGAAGGAGGATCCGGGGAACTACAGGCCTGTCAGTCTGACCTCGGTGCCGGGGAAGGTTACGGAGCAGATCATCTTGAGTGCCATCACACAGCATGTACAGGACAACCAGGTGATCAGGCCCAGTCAGCATGGGTTTATGACAGACAGGTCCTGCTTGACTAACCTGATTTCCTTCTATGACAAGGTGACCCACTTAGTGAATGAGGGAAAGGCTGTGGATGTTGTCTACCTGGACTTTAGTAAAGCCTTTGACACCGTTTCCCACAGCATTCTCCTGGAGAAACTGGATGCTCATGGCTTGGACGGGCGTACTCTTTGCTGGGTAAAAAACTGGCTGGATGGGTGGGCCTAAAGAGTGATGGTGAATGGAGTTAAATCCAGTTGGCGGCCAGTCACAAGTGGTGTTCCTCAGGGCTCAGTATTGGGGCCAGTTCTGTTTAATATCTTTATCAATGATCTGGACGAGGGGATTGAGTGCACCCTCAGTAAGTTAGCAGATGACACCAAGTTGGGCGGGAGTGTTGATCTGCTTGAGGGTAGGAAGGCTCTACAGAGGCTGGATCGATGGGCCAAGGCCAATTGTGTGAGGTTCAACAAGGCTAAATGCTGGGTCCTGCACTTCGGTCACAACAACCCCATGCAATGCTACAGGGGAAGAGTGGCTGGAAAGCTGCCTGGAGGAAAGGAACCTGGGGGTGGTGGTCAACAGCTGGCTGAATATGAGCCAGCAGTGTGCCCAGGTGGCCAAGAAGGCCAATAGCATCCTGGTTTGTATCAGAACTAGTGTGGCCAGCAGGACTAGGGAAGTGATAGTCCCCCTGTACTTGCCACTGGTGAGGCTGCATCTCGAATACTGTGTTCAGTTTTGGGCCCCTCACTACAAGAAAGACACTGAGGTGCTGGAGTGTGTCCAAAGAAGGGCAACAAAGCTGGTGAAGGGTCTAGAGAACAAGTCCTTTGAGGAGTGGCTGAGGGAACTGGGGTTGTTTAGCCTGCAGAAAAGGAGGCTCAGGGGAGACCTTATTGCTCTCTACACCTACCTGAAAGGAGGTTGTAGTGAGGTGGGTGTCGGTCTCTTCTCCCAAGTAACAAGCAATAGGACAAGAGGAAATGGCCTCAAGTTGCACCAGGGAAGGTTTAGATTGGATATTAGGAAACATTTCTTCACTGAAAGGGTTGTCAAGCACTGGAACAGGCTGCCCAGGGAAGTGGTTGAGTCACCATCCCTGGAGGTGTTTAAAAGACATGTAGATGTGGTGCTTAGGGACATGGTTTAGTGGTAGACTTGGCAATGCTAGGTTAACGGTTGTACTCGATGATCTCAAAGGCCTTTTCCAACCTAAACAATTCTATGATTCTATGCTAAAAAAAAAAGGACTTCTATTACTGATGATGTACTGAATTATCTTTTGGTGTTAATGTGGCATACCACTCATTCACAGAAATAAATAATTGGATTCATTAAGATGGTTCTTATGCAAAGATCTTCTTCTCTTTCTCTTATTTTCTTAAATACACACTAAAGGAATAGTAGTCCTTTCACTGAACTGGGAGATATTTAGGGCAAAGTCTACCTTGCTGTCACTTTTTTGTGCATTCTTTGATTGCAAAGCTTCCACTGTTCCTCAAAATTATGGTGACAGCAACAAAGAGCTTTACTGAATCTGGCAAGTAAGAAGAAAGAGCACAGTATCACCTTTTTGCTCTAAGTCATAGTTTGCCAGTTTAACTATCTAAATGATACATACTACACAGGATTCAGTACTAGAAGATCATACAGGAGTTATTATCAAAGTAGCTAGCAGTGATAGTTATTATTGTTGTACATTTATGGAATAACTGAGTGTGCAATGTTCACTTCTGTCCTGTGACAATCAGGGGAGGTTTCCTTCTGCTTCATCATTCTTCATCTTTTTCTTAAGCGAGCCCTAGTATTTATGTGGGTAGCCTGATAAGGCAACTGATCCAGCTGAAGATTATCCCTACCAAACATATCTGTCTACCTCCATATGTGTGTGTGTGTGAAATTTGCCACTGGATCAGATCCCCGTTCAGCTAACAGTGTAATCTCATGGGTACTAGCAGTGGTATAAGAAATGAGGTGGGAAGACATAACAAAGGGCAGGAAGGTGAGACTACTTGCTCTTAAACTGACTTAAATCAACTGTGAAATTGCATCCCCCTCATAGACCTTCACTGGCTGAATGAAGTTCAGTGTGAGAGATGAGGTTAGATTCCATAAACGCACCCAAAAGTCAGGTACTGCAAGATGTGGAATATTCGTATGTTCATCCTCATTCATACAGATTTTGAGGAAAGTTCTTAGCTCTTTTCTCCTTTTTTTTCCCCCAGTTTGCCTTAGTGTTCGAGTTAAGTGCTACACTGTTAGACAGTTTCACTATCAAGAATATAAATATGGAACAGCTACTTGCAATGACTGCTTACCTCAGAGTGACATCAGATAGGAAGTAGCTTCTGATGTCTTGCAATCCATACTGGGAAATTCAGAATGGTAACGAAAATTAACTGATCTGTGCTAAAATTATGTCCTCATAATACCCACGAGTATTATGCAGACAGGGAATTATTTGCTTTTTTAAAGGTGTGTGATAGCTTAGTTGAAAAAGCATGTTATAGAGTCCCAAAAATCCTCCTTCCATAACAAAACAGCAAGGGTAATCACTGCATTTTTTTTAGTTGAAGCTGTAGTCAAGATCACCAGAAAATAGTGGGCAGTATAAACTAATGGATCCTGTGCATTTCACATCATTCCTCAATTTTCTGCCACCTGGCAATAATACTGTCTTTTTAGCAGCCTCTACAGAGGGCACCAGTTTGTAAAAATGCTTGAGTCGCAAGAAAAGTGAAAGCACAAGAGAAAGAAGTATAAAGGATGATCTTTACAAAGAGCAAAGAAAGGAAGGTGGTGAAACTGGAAGGAGATTGCTTTAAGAAATTCAAAGGCAGAAGAAAGAGAGGTGAAAAGTAGAAGTGAAACAGGTACTTACTTAAAAATTGGAAGATAAGATAGGAATATTCGTTGTGATATTTAATAGCTGTATCTAAACTCCCATATGCACACAGGCATGCTTGTAAAGCCCTTTGTGTAATGTATTTGCTATTTGGGGTGAAATATTTTGTGAACATTTTTCTCTCCAACAACCTCCATGTGGCCTGACTATAACAGACAAGAAATCCAGAGTGATTTGGTGGGAAGGGAGCTTTAGCACACACTGAATCAGGACCTCCAGGTGTACCACAATGCACATCACTCAGGCACACAACCCTCCTTCTCCCATTACCTGAGTGGAAAAGACCACTTTTAAGAGAGCCTTCACACTGGTGAACCTCTCCACATTCAGAAATTACATTCAATAACCACGTAACCTGCTCATGTGAAAAGCTGAGGGCTTGACACACTTACAAAACAGAAATAAAAATATCAAGAGAACTGAATTCTAAATAGATTGTGAAAATGTCTTTTTTTTATAGTTAGGCTGAAAATTCACTTGGAATTTTCTTTGTGACGATAGTTCCGGATTTAAACTTTTGATCTGCACTAGAAGTTCACAGACTAGAATGAGCTCAACCTGCAAGAAGTCCTCAAAACCACAAAACGTTGAGATGGTGACAATTTTCATGTTCTTATCAAGTTTATGTAGTTGATAAAACATACTAATAAAATATACATTTTACTGGCTTAAGTCCAATCCAAAGAACTTCATTTTCTGGGGTGGGTCTCCTCTCTCCGAATTTTAGCCATTCAAGAGCAAGGCTTCTAAGCTGAGATGTATTGGCTTCCTCTTTAGCTAGTGGAGGGAAATAAGTGCTTCCAGAAAATAATTAATCCTGCTTAATTTAGAATCAAATTAATTGCTTTTCTGGAGGGGCTTACCTACCTTTCACCACTGATTGTGGAAACTAAATGCCAACAATTTAGCCAGTCGATGTTAGTTGCAGTGAATCTAAACTTTAAACTCTGACTCAGTCAAAGAACTACACATCAAAACCCAGACTGCAGATCCTGCAAAATCTGGCTCAGCCCCTTACTAATTATGGAGGTACCTTACTTTTTACATTAAAATACTCAAGGTAGGGAACTACTATATGTGTGTCTGCATTTTTAACTCCTGCCTAAGAGAGGAATTTGGAAACAAGATACCGTTCTGCCTGAGCACCCTGTGGGGCTTTTCTGGGAATGACTGCTGTACGGTGTGTGAGATTGAGTTCTGCACAGAATCTGTTTGCAGTTACCACAATTTTTTAAAACATCACCAGAAAAGGTTGATTTATCCTCAGTTTAAGTACCAAGGGGTTACAGTAGTCCTGTAGGAAGGGGGATAGAGATGGTCTCAAGCCTGACACTTTCATGCTTCAGGAAACTGCCTTAACAGTCAGGCTGCAGGCTAATGCAGGCAGAGGGAGGAGGAAACATCGACACCTCAAGCAAAATGTGTGTCTATGTAGCAAGGAAAGCAAGGTGTTGTTTGGTTTTTTTTCTTACCTCCTCCCTAATCTTTTTCCCATTTTTCCTTATCATTTGCCATTAGCCATACAAAGAATTCATTCGTTAACAGCAGCTTGAATAATTTGTACAGAGTGACAAGGTGATGATGACAAATATCTCTAGAATATATTTAACCTTATTTGTAGGAATAATTCCAAAATAGGATGTGAGACAATTGGTGTACGATTTCTTGTTCAATAGACAACTGCAAACTGCAGAGTAAATATCTGTATCCAGGTTCTCTTGATGCCAAACAAACGAGTCTCTCTGGTCTCCTATTATATAGGAATGATGACGTGTTCTTTATTCTTTTTTTTTTTTCCACTTACCAAAATGCTGACAGATTGAATCAATTAATCCTTATTCAAACAATGTTTCCTGTAGAAAAAGCTGTTACAAGCTTCCTCTTTCTGTACAGCAATCAACACACTCTTATCACTGTTTTACCTTGTGATAAAAACAGGGAAACCAAAGAACCCCAAAAGGTACTCTGCACAAAGATACACGGAAACAAAAGCAAAACAAACTGCCTGCTTTTAGTCTGCTAAAAAAATAAAACTAAAATCAAACCCATCAAATGTAGATGCAAGAGTTGCTGGCAAAGGAACAAAACTGGGTCCAGTCCAATTGAACAAACTAAAGACCGCCAATCCTCCTCCCTTCAAGTCCTAGCAACCCAAACTTGTAAAAACATTCCTCTTCCAAATTGTTAGCAGTGGAGATAATTGTAGGGACATGAGTCTGAATTCCTCATGGCGTTGAATGGCAGTCTTAGAACTGCTGGTCTGTTTACTTTCTTGGCTGCGGGGTTAATGATATAGACAGCTGAACAACTGGAAGGGAATTGAACTGTATATTGCAAGGTTTTTCTCAAGTGCCAGGAGGATAGATGACTCTGCTGTGCTTTCCTTTTCTACCCACCCAAAATTATTTTTCCTGAAAACCTCCTACCGATCTTACGCTTGCAATAGCTTAAAATTGTACAGTTTACTTTCCTTGTGGGAGTGTCTTTTGAGGTGCTGTTTCCCATCCAATTTATGATACAGTACTAACTTACTGTTGTGAAGGTTTGTATTCCAACCTCTCTCAAAATATTGAAACAATTTGTAACATGGAAAGGACATCTGAAATTTAGGAGAAGACAAAAAATACTTTAAGCTTATTGGCATTGTCATAGGTCATTTTTTCTTCTCTCAACACCAGAACAGACTCACACATATAGGAAATCTGGGCTGAAAAGCAGAAAAACCTGAAAACACTCTTAAGAGTTCACAGAAACCTTCCTCCTGAACAGTCTGCCTAATTCCTTGTTACATTTCATGGATCAAAGGACATGATATGCCAGAAAAGAGAGCAAAAATGCACTTTACACAGCTATTCCAAGGCAGAAATTTTGTGCATATGGGTCCCTTCAGGGAAAAAATATGTACAGTACGATTTTTCCTTTATTTCATATTTACCTACTACTAGATCAGAAGCTTCACTCTCTCAGACTGTTTCAAAAATCCTTCATCTTCCAAAAGGATATGGAAGACCTCAGAAATAAATTTAATAGCTTTTATCCACTTCTTGTAACAGTCAGGGATTAAATACCTCTCTGTGACCCTGAATCTATAAAAAGTCTATCAGGTAGACTATACAAGTTGCTTGGCAACCTAACCCAAACAAGGATCAAGGCTAAATAGGAGCAGATAATAAATGTCTGGGAGACCAGGCATGTGTATTCTGATATTGTAAAAAAAAAAAAAAAAAAAAAAGAATGACCACTAGCTCTTTTCCTGGAAGCTGGTATGAGATCCCACATGATTACAACTTGAACTCATTTAAATTTAAAAATTCATATTATTTAATTCAAATTTATGTTGGAGGGAGTGCAACACAGAAGAGACACTGATTTGCACCCTTTGGTTGTGCTGTACAATTACACCTTCAGAAAAGTAAGCTGTCACTATATAGATAAAACATCCAACTTTCAGATTTTGTCACCAAAACTAGAAACCTGCTGTACAAAATATGAACAATTTTAAATTTTCTACATTCCACTTTTGGCTACAAACCAAGCTGCAGTCAGAGAAACATATTGGTCCTAATAATTTAAAGATTGGAGTAAAGAAATCTTGTTGAAAATGTAGTTCTAATGTTTTAGAGTAAATATGTATTTTTCAAGAAAGCACTTCTTCCAATGCAAAACTAAATTTTTGATTCATAGGCTATGACAATTTTTTTCTGGGAGTGAATTTTCCCTAGCCAGCCACCTAGAATGAGGCAGAAACCTCACTTGGATGAGGAGACTGAGAGGATAATTGTTAAATAATACACCTGTTCTTAACTGTTGGTTTTAACTGTTGTTAGATATCACTTAAGTTCTAAATATTTTAAATTTCTTTTTAAGGACATGAGAATGACTGTACTAACTGGGACCTGAGTCTGGGAAGCCCAGTATCTTGTCTCCAGTGATGGTCAGTAGTAGATGTTTGGGAAAAATGTGTAAGAAAACAGCAAATATTCTTCCTTTGTGTATTTTTGTACTTTCCAGGTAAAACCAGAGACTAAGTCAGAAATTCAGTTTTGACCGCTGTTTTGGCTCCTTCCCCTATGTACTCATTCTTGTTTGGTAAGCTCTTGCACTACAACTTTGACCACCCTCTCCTGTAATGAGCTCTACAGCTTAATTGTCCACTCTGTGAAAGGTTGTTTCTCTTTTGTGTTAAACTCTGTATGATGCTATCAGTAGGTGCTCTTCTAGTTTTGTACGGCAAGGAACAGTGAATAGTCATTCCTTAGTAATTTTTCCTTGCCATGCATGATTTAACTGATACCTACCCCATCACTTCTGCATTGTTTTTTTCTAAGCAGAAGACACCTACTCTTCCTAATGTCTGCCCATATGTTGTCTCCATTATCTGTATCTTTTCCAGTTTCTCTGTAAGTTTCTGAGAGAGAGCAACAAGAATTTCACGCAGTACTCATTGATGGGGACATCATAGATTTATACAATAACATAATGACAGTACAACTACTTTGTTTCCAATTCCTTCCTTCATAATTCTTTATGTTCTGTCATTTTCCCTCACTTCTCCTGACTACTGGGTTGACATTTTTTGCAGTGATATAGTGTGACACCGTTATGCTTTTCTGAGTAGTAATATCAAACTTAGAGCTTGCAATTACACAGATGTTTTTATGGTTATACTTTTCCACGTGAAGCACTTTCTGCTCACTGATGCTGAGTTTCAGGTGTTATTTTGTTACCTACTTCCCCATATATTATGAAATCTTCTTGGACTTTTCACTTTAAATTTTATAGCCAAGTTTTGAAATGATTTTTTGTCATCTACAACTTTTACACCCAATTATTTTTTTTCCAGAATATTTATGATTATTTCAGGTTGTAGAGATGCTAGGCCAGGTTTGGAGTAAAGCTGGTTATATATACCATTGTTCTTGAAACAGAATGTGTATTCCTGTCCTTTGTTTCCTATTTAAAGAGCACTTGCCAGTCTGTAAGAGCACTTCTTGTCCTAAAAAAAAATTAAGATTTTTCTTTTTTAAGAGCCTTTGATGAAGATTCTTCTAGAAAGTTAACAGCAGTATACTAGACCATTTGTGATGCTTTCCTGTTGAGGGTTTTTTCTTTTTTAACTTTGTTAATTGTATATAATCCTTTATTATTGTGATCATTCTCACTTCCTCTGGTGTTAGAAAAGTTATTTGAGCAACTGATATTTAACTCAATAGAATGCCAAACCTGTGTTTGCTGTCAGTTTTCAATTAGAAGGCCAAGATTTTCAAAAACAACTTGTGATTTTTGAGTCTTAACTGCATGGTTGCAAACATGGGACAATTTAAGAGGGTATCTCTTCAACAAATAGTTGTAACTCATCTCATCCTAATGTACAAGTCTTGGAACAGGTCGGATGAGTCAATCATTAAAAATCTCTGTGTTTTCCCCCACTAACTAAAAAGAGAGCTTAGATGATGACCTTGGATGTAGAAGCCTACAGATGTAGGGGAATACAGATATGTCCCACCTTGCTTATCTAGACACAGTTTGCATGAGGAGATAACATATTTGGGGCATATCTAATGTCAAAGCTATCAGCTTTCTTTTTGTTGCTTAGAGTGAATAAACAGATAGGAAAAATTGCAAGCATATGAAATTTGTATGGGGTCAACTAAAGTCTTCTGGAAGTTTACAGCCTTTTTGGTAACGTGGGAGGGAGAAAACAATGGGAGAACAAAAATTTAGGCTCATTTGACAATGGTCTGCTTGTAAACCTGTCAGGAATCCGTGTATGACATTACTACTTCTTGATAAACATCTTTTTATACTAAAAGGGGGTGGTGGTGTTTTTATTGTTGTTTGTTTGTTTGGGGGGGGTCTGCTCTTTGACTAAAAAAAAATATTTTTTAAAGTTTCTTAAGGCTAGCATGGGCATGGAAGAGCAGATGCGTCACCTCACATGGACTGCTTAATGCCGGCAATATTGTAAACAGCACTCTAGGGAAAGGTTTCAGAAGTGCATTTAATTGCATTTTCCACTTCTCGTAACAGCGAGGGATTAAATTGAGACAAAATGTAATGGAACCAGCTCTTTCCTATCTGCTTAAAGAAATACAGGAAGCTAGCTGAAAACTGTGTTTATTAACTTGCTAGGAAAAAAAAGCCTATCCAAAATTAATGAATTTATAAGCCTATTACTTCTCATGACTAATGGAGAATTCTTCAGCTGAACTCTAAGTGAGTGTTATGAGAGGTTAAGAAATGAGGATTGGAACCTACTGCATTCATTTACAAGTGTTTAATTCTCATAACCTGATGAAGCTAACTAAGGAGATTGCAGCACCCATGTGAAATCAGAAACAATGCTGAATTAGATATTCTACATTACTCAAGGATGTAACATGTGGTATGTGTTACTCAGTATTCGTATCTGTTCATGAGAAATTCCTATCTTCTGCACTGCTCTAATACTTGTGCATTCTCTTTATACTTGCCAGAATGCAAATTCTGGAGATTCTTTCTGGAAGTTTTCTTCTACAAATCATAGTGCTGTAAAATTTGTATTTATGCTGCTACTTTCTTTTTCTGGAAGAATTCTTTGCTGAGATAAACAGCAGAGGAATAAAATATGCCTCTTCAGACAAACAGTGACAGTGATTGAATCCCCATCTCCAATGTGGATCAGTGGATACCTGCATGTTTCAAGACAGCAGAACTTAATTGGTAAGCAGTGACACTCTCCACTGTGAAGGGATTGATATAAAAAACCCCCAAAGAATAACTATTTAAGGTTCCAAGAAGTAGTTATTGTAAATACTTGTACTTGAAATTATCTTTCTGCTTTTCAAGGGATAGTGTTTTTAAATTCTGTATTCCCATACACAATATCTCTAGAAGTGGAACACGTGACTGCCTGAGTCAGTAGAGCAATTAAGAAGCATAACATTAAGGCAATAGTACAGACACCTCTGAAGTTATTGGAAATATTCCTAGGCTTAAAGTGTCATGTTATCTTGAGACCTGAGCTATCATATGAATATATAAGGATGGACATCTTGAATCAGACCAAAATTTCAGCGAGGCCAGAATTCAGTCTCTGGCTGTTGCCAATAGCAGAAAGAATAAGGTAATTATGTGGTGATGTTCCCTTTGTATTCCTTGTCCATTTCTGGCAATTTGTTGCCAGAATTTTCAAAGACAGGTATTTTCAAGACAGGTATTGTCAAAGACAAAGGAATTTTCAAGACAGATAGAGAATTGGGCCTGACAGGTCTTGATACACATTTCTTCCAGAAATTAATGTGACCTCCTTGCTTTTTGAGCTCAGTGTGCAACATGGGGCAAAGTCACTTCCTGCTGCTTGCTCCCAGAAGAGTAGACACAGCACTAGAGGAAGTTAGGAAGTAAATGACAACTTTCCTTGCGTAAGAGCAGTAAAAACGTTAGGCGTATGGTAAACAAGCAAAGGAAAAACATCCTTTCCTACACATCTGTGGTGCCAGTCATTTGACACATCAGTTCCTCCTTGCCACTCTATTCCATCCAAGAAAACTCTATGCTCTAGCGTTTGGTTTAAGCAGCCTTTGCAGCAACACTGATTAACATGCACCCTTGCTTGCTTCATACCTCTGTTGCGTGACCAAGTACATTTCTGTTAGACATTACACTTTTGTAAGGAGTTAACTTGCCCCACTTTTAAACTGTCAGGCTTCTCGTAGGTGCAGAGGCCTCAACCCTTCTTCCTGAAAGACTCTAGGCTCAGAGCTTGGCAAGATGTATTGGTTAATTTTACAGTTTAAGTGGGAAGCTAAGTTTGAAGGTTAGGCAGCTGGTCTTCACTACTCCTCACCCTCTGACATTAGCTGCTTCCATTTAGCTGGTGATGAAGACCTGTCCCTGACTCAGACACCAAACCAAACCTGACATACAGTGAATATTGGCTGTTGTCTGTATGCTAATCTGCTGGCTCTGCCTTATTTGGGTGTTTGGATGGGCATGGCCTTATCCTTATTATAATAGACTGTCCTTTTGCTTTGTCTGCTAGTTTAAAAAATGAAATTTTGAGAGTTGTATTTGACCTTAGACCTTACCACTTTTTTCATTATTGTAGAGTCCATAAGGCCCTGAGGTTCAAATCCTGAAATCAGTTGCTAGTAGCAATACAAAAGATTTTGAAGAAACTTTCACTCTGATTTTTAGTCTTGAGAGAGTTTTATTAAACACTAACTTGCAAAGTTCAATACATTTGTAAGGTGGGGTTTTTTTCTTTTTATTTTATATTATAAGGGAATAAGTCCCTTTTTATTCCATGATCACTTTTTTGTCCGTTCTGAATTGTCTCTCTGATGACTCTTTTTTCTTCACATATGTACAGCCTTATTTCTCTCACCCTGCCATCTTGTCAGTTTTATTTTATCTTGACAAACACAACTGGGAGCTACTTAGTGTCTGAAGTGGAAGAATGAAAAAATAAAGGCAGCTTTTAAACTTCTGCATTCTGCCTGCCCTACACTCTCTCCCACAGCTCTTCAGTGGGTTAGTTTCATTTTGCATTGAAAAATACAATCAGGGTAACAAAGCAGCACCCAATTGGATTTTTTTTTTTCACCGCTAAATTAAATTACCCAGCTGATCAGATGAAGGGAGGAAGGCTCTGGAAATACAGGGGAGTGATTAGAGAAAAAAAAAGATAAAAACCCTCTCTGTTTAAAATGTAAGAGCACTAAAGCAAGCTTTTCTGCTAACTCCATTCCCAATTACTCTGTTATTCTGGTTATATTGTTTACTACAATATACCTCATTATATTGTTTAATACAAATGCACTGGGCAGTAGAAAAGAGGGTTTCTTGAGAGGTCTTGCAGCAGTAGAGGTAATCTGGACTAGAGAGGCTGATCAACTGTAGCAGCCATGGGCAAATTAGAAACTAAGAGGAATGGGAGACTCCTGAGTAAAAAGAGAAGCTTTGAAACAAGGAGAGACAGCAGCTTTATTAAATGTATTCAGCATATTCATCCTTGCTCTTGTTCACAGTTGTGATAGGATCTACTTGAAGAGGAGTTTTAAACTGTGGTGTAGCCTGCTAATTGAACACACATACACATATGCACTCTTGGATTGCCTAATCACAACCAATCTCCAAAGAGATTTGAAACCTCTTTAGTGAGCCAAATTCTGTTTGGCTTTCTTGGTGATCTGTAAGACTTTTTTGCTTTATTCATCTTAAATATGGAAGACTGAATCCACCGGGAAAACTTAGTAGTTGCATTGTCCTAAGTTGGAGCACCTGACTTTTACAGTATCTAGCAGAATTTTGGCATTCAGGTTCAATATCCAAATCACTTGTTTAATACTAGAGCCAGGTCACACTGAGCTGACTAAAGGATCTGATGAGCTCAAAATGTACCATTTGTAGGGGAAGGGAGGGCATTTTCAGTGTGTTTTCAATTGGATCACCCCTGTAATTGTGGGATCTTTAGGCTGGAGGAGAGCTAAAGCAGGACCAAGGTGTGCTAGACCACCTCTAGTAGATCTATGTCCTTATATGCATCACAATGGGACTCACAAATATGGCTTCTTTAGTAGGACCCTGTATTAGCTTTCCAGACGTGAACTCTGGAGTACCTTAAATCCCTGCCTTCCCTGAGTTTAGGCTCTTATTTTGACAGAGTGAAATATATCACTTTGCAACAGATGTTCAGTAGCCTTACAGGGGAGTAACTAGGGCATAAAGTAAAATGAGGAAATACTGAGAAAGTTTTGAATAAAGAAAATAAAAAGTGTATTTTTCTGCTTTATTATTCTGCCTTTCAAATGTGCATTGCTGGATGAAAAAAAAAATCATTAAAAGCTATATTTTTCCTTTTAAAAATGATGGATGAATTGCATGAAACAAAATAATGTGGTAAGGAAAAACATAAATGAACAATATTTAATAATCACTCCAAATTCAGCTCTTCAGTTTCAAGATCTTTGATGGCATTACATCTACTTACTCTATAATATACTTTCTCTATATAATATATATAATATCTATATATTATGCTCTAAAATATATTATATGGAATCCTTCTTTTTCTGTTGGATTATGTTAGAGAAATCATATGACCTAAATACAGATCTGATCTAAGCAGGTGCCTATCAAATTATTTGCAGTGTGCTTGTATGTGGCTTTCTGTGCTTTGAGTCCTTGGAGTGATGATTGTCCATTAATTTATGTTTTTCCTGCTGTTTCTTTCTTAAAAACGAAGTTATAATATTGTATGCTTGCTCTCTCTCTTTCTTTGTTTCTCTTTCTCTGTCCACCCAACATCACGCACAATATAGTCTGAAAAGCTCACAAGATTTTAGCACACATATCATTAATTATAGTCTCTCTGGATCCTATACAACTGAAGAGAGACATGGATTATTTTAAGATTCTTTGTGTGTGGAAATAAATTAAAATTTTGAATGCTTATTTTTCAGTGTATGAGCTTACTGGGAATAATAAAAACATGAGATTCATGTGTACTGAAATGAATTACACCTAGCTATATCTACTTGCCTTGACTTTCAAATACAGATTTGTGGTATACGCATACATACGACAGACAGTCAGACAAAATGTTGCAGCAAAGCTATATGGACCTGTGGGATTGACTGGGAGCTCCAACAACCTCCTGACCTGGCCATCAAGATACTGTATGGATGTGGTATCTTTCCTACGAAGAGTTCAGTGTGAACTTATTTCTTACTTTCTATTGTCTCCCTACTGACTGAGGCTTTCATAGTCAAGTAAAAAATGTTAACCCTAATTAAATGCAAATGCCTTAGGTCACTCTTTCCTGGACAGCTTTGAATAAGAGAACAAAAACCTTTGAACTGAAACTTGACTTTAAATGAGAACAAGTGCAGCGTGTATTTGTGAAATAATATGTTCATGGGACATTATGTTACCAGCCTTTGATAATGTTGTGGTTTAACCCCAGCCAGCAACTAAGCACCACGCAGCAGCTCCCTCACTCCTCGCCCCCTCCCAGCGAGATGGAGAGGACAATCAGGAAAAAAGGTAAAACTCATGGGTTGAGGTAAGAACGGTTTAATAACTGAAGTAAAACATAACGTTAACAATAATAATAATAATAATAACAGTAATGCAAAGGAATATAACAAAAAAAAGGGAAAAAAAAAGAAAAAAAGAAATAAAACTCAAGGAAAAAAAAACAGTGATGCACAATACAATTGCTCACCACCAGCTAACTGATGCCCGAGCAGCGATCCCCACCTCGCAGCCAACTCCCCCCTGTTTATATACTGGGCATGATGTTCCATGGTATGGAATACCCCTTTGGCTAGTTCAGGTCAGCTGCCCCGGCTGTGCTCCCTCCCAGCTTCTTGCACACCTGCTTGCTGGCAGAGCATGGGAAACTGAAAAATCCTTAACTTTGGATAAGCGCTACTTAGCAACAACTAAAACATCAGAGTGTTATCAACATTATTCTCACACTAAATCCAAAACACAGCACTGTACCAGCTACTAAGAAGAAAACTAACTCTATCCCAGCCAAAACCAGGACAGATAAAGAGGTTTGGTTGACGTCAAAGAGGTCAGTACCAACATTACGCTTGACAGGTTCAGATATAGCCAGCAGGTCCTCCTAATAGCTTGAATGAAATGCTTTTGGATGAGAGAGGGACCTTTATTGTCTGTATGAGGAATACAGACTGGAGCACACTTCAACTAACTTTAAATCTTCCAAAGTTAGATGTCCAGATTTGACCTACTCGCTCAAGATTTTTTTATAGTCAGCAAAGAGTAATAGGCATTCTTAGACTGCAGCTTGTCTGACCTCTCTTAGGTGTTCCTACCTTGGGAATATTAGGGTGATGTGAGTCACTCAAGAAGTTTCTAATTCTCTCCATAGGGAACCTCGGATGACTATGTCAGGCTGTGATACCTACCTTTAAGATGCCAGAGTAAGATCCTCCATAATGATCTGTCATAAATATACCATTGTAATTTCTGTTCCATAATTTGCTTTCTCAAGGGTTTCATGCATGAAGGTCTACATGTATATGCCTCTGAGACATAGAAAGGACGTGGGAGCTGACTCTGAATATGCAGCAATGTGAACATTGATCTAATAATTGCTTATGAGTAATTGCTAAGGTGGAGAATAGATATTATCTGCCTGGGTGTTGCAGATGAACTAAGTGAAATTCATCATATATTCATACAGAATCTCTATCAGTTCTTCTGGAAGATATTTTCTATCTGAAGAGTGGCAAAATGTCAACATAATTGTCTCTGAGTTCAGATAAAGTGAATGCACTCAAAGGATTTTATTGCAAATGAGCTTCTGAGGCATTAATGCAAAGAAGAGAAGAGAATGGTTATAGTGTCTTCAGTTTGTTTGTTTATCTCTCTTGGCCTGAATTTATGACAGCTGTCTGGAAACCTTCCACTGGGAAATGCACATTCAACAACATTTCAAATGTTCCACCAAAACATGTCAAATTCTTCTAATTTCCCAATTGGATCCGGGAAGGTTTCTCAGGAAAAATCTGTTTGATTAACAGCCGGCTTTCTGCTTCCTTGGCACTCCCCATGGCAAGCTCCCTGCTGGTCCCAAGGAATGCTGCCTCTAGTGAAGGCTTCCAGGTTCCCTGCTGTGCACCCAGGCCACCGGGAGCCCTGAGGACCTTGGCTTGCCTTGCAGCTCCTAGAGCTTCCAGACTACTGGCCACATGGCAGAAATTCTGGCAGTAGGCCAGCTCAGATTTGAGGAAGGTTGGAAAGTTGTACTAGAAAAAAAATGGATCAAACTGTATTTTTCCTAAAAGAATGATACTCAGGAATTGCCTTTCAAGGAGCAATATCCGTGTGCTGCTCAGATGGCCTTCTGAAATGGGTAAGAGTGGGCAACTACTTAGCAGTATGATTCACGATGGTAAAAGGGATTTTGAACAGAGACCTTGTGTTCGTTACAATGAGGCAAAAGCTGAGTCCTGGCACCTGTATTTTGCACTTTCGTGAGATAGCTCTTTACCAGTTTATGATCGTGGTCTGATTAGGGAAAAGTTGCATGCTTAGTGGTTTAATCAGTTTGAACCGATGAGCAATTCATTGCAGATTCGGCTCATTTTGAATGAAACATTTTAGTAATTGGACAAGCTTCTCAGCTGACTCTTCAGATGGAGATAAAGCCGGTAGAGATGGTTGCTAGGACCTGAGTAAGGATCTGCTGCAGGCAGTAATGGCCTACTCAGCCCTGATATAGCCGGAAGAAGATGTACATTTACAACCAGCAGAAGGTCTTTTATATCAGTACAATTGCATCACCACTGTAGAGGGTGGCATTGCAGTCATTCACTCAAACTGGCATAGTTAAAGTGGTACAGATGAATGTGTTCGTGGGCACTTAAAGCAATACTTTCCTGATACTAAGTTCAGGCAAGTTCTGGGAAGAATCAGCAAAAGTTTGAATAAAGTAACACACCTGCAGAGTCAATGCAGCAACCAGTACCGAGCAGAACTGAAAAATTTCAAGGAGGTGCACCAGACAGATTGTGGAAGATTGGCTAAATAAAATGCTAAGCGAAAGATGACAGGTCTTTTCTGGAAAGGTCAGGAAGCTAAGAATAAACTAGGGTTTTTGTGAAGAGGAAAACAGAGCTAGGAAAATTGGTGTGAAGAAGAGAGGATGAAGAGCTAAGAAAGTACATGCTATTCCCCAGTTTCTTCAGAGACAGGATTTTGTGCTGTACACATATTATAGCTCTACTTGAAATAGTTCCCTGGAGGCTGGGTAGAAAATGAAGATATATGTTTCAAGGCAAAATAAATATGAAATATTATTGCTTTGTAAATGAAAGCGAACATATTAATTAGATTGCAAACAATCTAAAAAAAGAATTAATTAAACATTCTCTTTCTTGTGATATGTATGTAAAATATGGGTACAGAATAATCCAATTACAAGCATTTTCAAATTATTGGGCCGAGCTGTTAGTGAAATAGGATGCATAATTTTCATACTATAAAGGAGTGTTGCCACTGTGGTCTTCATCCTTTTGCTTTAATATCTCCTGTGTAATGATAAACAAAGATCCAAAGATGACACACCAGCACTGCTGAAATGTACAATATGGGTGTCTAATATAATTATAATTAACAGTTTCCATTCATTTGCAGGATATACCCTGATGGCATTGCTCAAGAGAGGGGGAGCATTAGTGGTAATTATGCTTTGACTTTGTAATGTTGGATTGAAGTCATGGTTTCTGACAAAACCAGAAAGAAAAGAATGGTTGCTTCGAATAGTGTAACAACACTGCCATCTAACTGCTCCTACGGAGAATCGCAGGTTATTAGCAGAGAAAAATACCTCAGATTCACGAATGTAAAGTCCTTGTATTTTTTATGGTGACTGCATAAAGATAGTCTCTCTATGTTTTTAAAATCAGAAATTACCTGATTTTGCTTTTTCAAGGAGTAATAGTAAACCTTTGTACTTGTTCTGAATTTGATTGTAAGCAGTGAAATTTAGTTTATCTTTGAATGACAGAGGGGAAGTTAAAACTGTAATGGAAATATACTTGACTTTGGAAATATGGCTTTGCCCAGGGACAAGATACAAGACAGTGTGTTTGCTGGAGGGCAGTGAAAAGCCAAAGGAAACAACAGACTGCATGATCACAGGAACTTCTACATCAAATCACACAATTGGACTACCAGTTTGCTACCTTGTACCTAACAAATGCTCCAGAAGGATGTTGAAGAACACTTAAAATAGAAAATGGTAAACAACTAACTCGCAGACAGTGTCATTCTATAAGGTTCTGTCTTTATGGTACCTCATGTGGATTGAGATGGTCTCATTATTACTATTTTTTCACATCCTGTTAACACTGCTGCTTCTGAAAGTGACTTTCACCAGCAAACAGGACATCGAATACAAAAGTTTCTTATTTCCATGCTCTAAACCTGATGTCCTTCAAGCCTATTGGAGGGTGGATTTTTTGCTATGCCTGGTATCAGGGACTTCCAACAATTCTTCTGCTCTTTTTTTCCTGTGAGTTCTCTTATTATTTCTAATTATTTAACTTTTCTTTTCAAGACATTCTTATTGTGTCTCTGGTTATTTTCATAATCTGTTTTTAAATCTTTTTGCTTTCTGCCATTTCTTTTTTTTAAAGAAAAAATATGTGGCATGATCAAAATACATAATTCTATCGGATTACGTAAAATCAATATATCCTTTACAACTCTGTTTTGTTGTCTTGTTTTCCAGTTAGCTGAAATGGAACTAAGCATAAGACAGTTTCAAGTGAATCCAATGGGATGGGAGCTAAGACTGAAAGATCTATAGGAAAAGATCTAGATGCACTAGACCTGGAAGAAAAACAAAATGAAATAAAAGTGAGGTAAGTTTTTCTTTTGGTCCAAAGAGCTTCTCCTCCTAAAAGTCAGTGGGGTTTAGGATCTTAAAACACTTGGGAAAAAAAAAAATCTGCTGATCTTTAGCTTTATCTGAACAGGAACATTCAAAATGAAACCCATATATGGACCAGAGCTTTCCATCTTTACTTTTCAGAGTGTTATGATGATGTTGAAAGCCAATCTGCTGTTACAGGGCTCTCAGCTCTTTAAAAGCCAAATGACACAAGAGGGAAAGTGCAGAACCTCTTTCTCTGCCTGCCATAGCTCTGCAATGCCTCACTCAAAGCCCCAACAGAAGACAGAGAAAAAGAAGTACTTTAGGCTGAATTATTATTAAATTAGATATTTCACTTGGGTAGAAAAGGCAATTTAAAAATCCATATAGATTTTTTGCAGGAATGTTCACTATGGTCACTGTCCAGAAGGCTGAAAATACCACATGGATAATAAGCTATCTACAGGCTCTTTGTGAGACAAAGTACATCTTTCAGCAGAACACATTTTTTCAAGGTTAGCTGCTCAGTTCTTAATGAGATGAAATACGTAATTTAGAAGCATGAACATGGTTTCATCTAGTTTCACCCATGACAAACAACATAGTATAATAGTCACCATGGAGATACCTTTTTCTGCTTTATACTTACAGCATATTCTCAGCCTGCAGTAGCTGTTTCAGAAGAGTTGATGGAGCAGGCTAAGTTTATGATTGCCACCTGGTGGCTACTAAAGAAAATCAGTTAGTTTTTGGAAGCTCCAGGATTATTAAGAAATAGCAGTACTGAAGGTGCTTTAGTAAAAAAAAGTATTTCTGGAGACTGAGGTGGTATCCTGTGGAAAAGCCAGCCGAAATTATGCAGAGAAATGTATGCAAAATTTTCATTCATTCTTTGCCTCACGTTTCATTTTTTGAAAGAATATTTAGATGTTAAAAGAGAAACCAATACACTGAACAGAGGAGCTGAGATTCAGTCAATACATCATTCATGAGGGGCTCCCTGAACTACCTTTCATCAACATACACAGACAATTTTTTTCTTAACAGCTGGAATTTGTTTGCAGTGAAACTTATTTATAAACAGTAGCACTATTTATAAACAATCAAACCCAACAACAAAACCCCTGCAAAGTTCATTTCCTGCATTTGTTGTTTGTCCTACATTTACAGTTAGATTTTAGGGGAACTTCTGTTATGGAAATAACAATCAGAGCAAGCAAAGAGCATATGTTGTCAAGATTTAAAATGCTGGATTACAAATCTCCGTTCTGGTTTATGATGAACTCAGCATCATTGACTGTTCAGGTCTACTGTAATGAAAAAGTAAAGGAAATTGCATTATTAAGTCACCAGCAAATGCCCAATTGTTTAAAATAACAGGCTAATGGTACTTTAACTAACAGAAAATTAAATTCATGACTCTGGGATCCCTGTGACATTTGAAAATAGGTAGAACTGGTCAGAATTTTTTTTCTCCCTGTGATTTAAAAAAAAGCATTTAAATAAAGAAAAGTTGTGAATGCAAAGTAAAATGTTGGGATTTGGAAATCCTGTGCTTTATGGTGGATGGAACGTCTGACTCTGCCTTCCTCTTCTCTGGGCCAGGTGTCCTGAGCAGGCACACCCCTGGAGGATTGCCTTTTGGAAAGAGAAGGTAATGAGTCATGAAGTCCCTGGATGTGATGGATGATGTGAAATGTATTACAGCAAGACATTGAGACTTGCAGAAGAAAAAGGATATGAAGCAAGCGAATTTGTCTGCCCTCTTGCTTATTTCATTCTTCTTTCCAGGCTCTCCTTTTCTGTCCCCCTTAATTTGGAACTGGAAACGTGTCACACATGGTGGCAAAAGAACAAAAAGAGCAGGGGAACAGCGCCCACTAGCCTGAAAGAGAGGGCACTTGCATGAAGGATGCAGATCTCAGCCACAGGAAGAAATTGAACCACCATCACCGGCATGCTGCGTACATTTAAACCACTTTATCGAAAAAAAGTATGAGAGTGTGCAGTAATACAAGGAGGGCAAGAGGAAAGAAGATGAGAAAGAGAAAGGAATTAACTTTTCCCCCCCTAATATCATAAAGATTGCTAAATCTCCTCTCCCTCATTTCAATTCAATCCTTGGGTATTTGCAGAAAAAGCAGAGATACCTCACATAAGGAGAGGAATTAAATTTGATATTCTTGCATATATTCTTCCTGCAGTGTTGAATATGGTGTCCAAATCCTGGGGAGAAAATTATTTTAAGAATATGGAATTCTTATGGATATGGAGAATAGAGGAGTTTTATATTTCCTCTGACTAGCTTAAACAGTTTTCTGAGTATGTTTATATTCAATGAAGAACTTTATTTTCCCACCTATTTTATAGAGCCTGTTTACCAGACTCAGAGCTGTAGATTTGCTGTAGAGCTGGTAGGAGATGTCAGCTAGGCACTGCAAGCCTCAAACTGAATTAAATTTGTTTATTTAATCCATTATACTTATAATGGATGTAATCATGCATTTTATTTAGGGTAGAAATTTATTTATTCAGTTTTAAAATTTGACACTTCAGGGACATCTCTTAAGGAGTGAAATGAGATCTGAATTATAAATGAGACAGAGCATCAACACCTAAATGGGAATTTTGATTACCAGAAGATCAGAGAATAGGAGGTTGTTCAGCTCTAGGTCTTTGATTCAACTGCACACAATATGGGACCTGGCAGAGAAATTCAGTTCCGAGTTTCTAAATGCTAAGATTTATTAAGAAAGAGACTGTTCAGACCCTACGGAACATTTGTTTCATGTCCATCTTTGCTTTAAGCAAAATATTGTGTCAGTTCAAAGGCAGGATAGACAGGTGTTACTGCCGAACTTCGTGCTCTGGCTGAAGATGAAGAACAATTCATAACTGCTTTCCTATGGGTAAATTTTGCCCCAGATTCTGTGCTTCTGGAAGATATAGTATCAACATCCATGACACTTCATGTAATAATGATAAACAGAAGAAAACCACCCCAAACCACATGAAACTAATGCAATCTGGAAAGCCTCCATAAAGCAGCTGTGGAACTACTTCTTGACTGTAGCAAGATTCCTCCTGCTCAGTATAACAGCCCCTTGAGTAACCAAAAATTGCCTACACTTATGAGTAGAAATTCAAAATATTAATGAAGCCAGGAACCACATACTGGGATCATGAGGGCAAAAAGTTCCAGAATGGTTTATTGCAGACAAGTCAGAGTAACTTTGATCCTATTGTGTTCTGTCAAGAGGGGTGGGAGTAAGTGTGCAACTGGATTTAGGACCTAGAGGATTTGAGCTGTATGGATGCGTCAGTACCAAACCAGCCATGGTGCTGGTTTCTTTCCATTTCCCTAAAACATGAGATGAACTTCCAGGTCTTTTAAGTCACATGAGTCTAAACTGACTGCGACATGGCTTCCATGTATCATTTAATATTTCAAAACACTCAGAGTTTGGATGCAGTTCTTAATACACATTCTGTTGTTTTGCAAGACTGATTTTTACAGCTCTGTGTGGAAGACTTGAGTTTTTATAATGCTGTCACAATCATAAGACACCTTGAAGAAAATATATAATTATATTTTATTTTGATAAAATAGGAATACACAGTGCTCCACTAACTGATATAAAAAGAAGACATATTTGATCTGAAGCTGACACTGATTTTTCCCTGTGTGAATATAATGGTATGTATAATAAAGTTAATATTGACAAGAAAGGTGTATTTCTTATATCATATAATTTGGATCATTCAAAAGTAAGTTTATTATGATTCCTTGCTATTGGCTACACCCAGTTCTTACTGTAGCACTACAATAGCTTTGCTGTATTCTTCAATCTATTTAATATAACAGATTGTTCGTTTTCTTTTTTTTTTTCCCCCCAAATATGAAATTCTTGCTGGCTCAGAAAAAAAGGCTAGTACACTCATTTGCTGCAGAGATGTAATATGAATTGTATTTTTTTAAGCTAATAAGCAGCTTTTTGATTTTTTTTTTTTTTAATCAGGAACATAATCTCAAAGCAGTGTGTTATCAAGGACAATAAGATTGGTCACCTTATGAAGAGAAGTGATTTTCCAGAGTAGTCTGGAAAATTAGTTTTAATAGTAGCAGAGGATGCCTTTAAAATGGTGAAGAAAAAAAAACAACCCTGAATCAAAATTACAAATAATTTTCATAATGACAAGATAATACTGAATTCTTGAACCAGCTTCTGGTTTGTTTGGGAAATTTTGTTTGTCACTTTTAATTTTGTTCTTACATTCTAGACTCCCACTTGCTAATGTGCCAGGCACAGGCTTCAACTTGCCTTTTCATTGCTGCACAAATTGTATTATTAAATTTAATACAGAACTGTGTGCCTATGCCTCCTAGTGTCTGACAACATATCCCTGTACTACATTCAGCTGTACCTCCAGTTTTAGCTATTTCTGAAATCTGTATGTTCTTCTGAATTTAAGCTTTCTTAGAGTCCCTGATTGATTTACTGGGAGGGGGGAAAGCCTCTACTCAAAAGCCCACAGACAATCCAGAGAAGACTTCTATAATAGGAGAAAATGTAAGGCATAAAATATTTACCTAAGGATTTTTTCCAACCCTTCCTACTACATAGGAAATCAGGATACACATTATACAAAGCCTGTAAAAAACTTATATTTCCCATGAATCTTCATAAGCAGGAAGAATTGAGTCTCCTTTTAGCAGGACATGAAAGGCGGTACATAGGAGTGCAGATTTGCTTCTGGTAGCTTTCTATCATCAGTGGATGAGGGAAGAGTTATGGATGTCATCTACCTGGGCTTCTGTAAGGCCTTTGGTACAGTCCCACACAAAATTCTTGCTGCTAAATTGGAGAGATATGGGTTTGATGGATGGACTGTTAAATGGATAAGGAATTGGCTGGATGGCCATGTCCAAAGGCTTACAGTCAATGACTCAATGTCCAAGTGGAAAGCAGTAATGATTGGTGTCCCTCAGGGGTCCGTACTGGGACCGAATCTATTTAATATCTTCATCAATGACGCAGTGGGATTGAGTGCACCCTCAGCAAGTTTGTGGCTGACACCAAGCTGAGTGGTGCAGTATGCTTGAGGGAAGGGATGCCATCCAGAGGGACCCTGACAGCCTTGAGGGGTGGGCTAATGTGAGCCTCATCAGGTTGAACAGGGCCAAGTGCAATATCCTGCACCAGGATAGGGACAATCCCCAGTATCAATACAGACTGAAGGATGAACGAATTGAGAGCAGCCCTGCAGAGAAACACTTAGGGATATTGGTGGATGAAAAATTGGACATGAGCCGGCAATGTGCGCTTGCAGCCCAGAAAGCCAATCTTTTCCTGGGCTGCATAAAAAGAAGTGTGGCTAGCAGGTCGAGGGAGGTGATTCTCCCCACCCCTACTCCACTCTCATGAAACGCTACCTGGAGTCCTGCATCCAGCTCTGGGGTCCCTAGTACAAGACAGACAAGGATCTGTTAGAGCGGCTCCAGAGGAGGGCCGCAAAACAGATCAGAGGGCTGGAACACCTCTCCTGTGAAGACAGGCTGAGAGAGTTGGGGTTGTTCAGCCTGGAGAAGAGAAGGGTCTGGGGAGATCTTATTGTAGCCTTTCAATATATAAAGGGGGCTTCTAAGCAAGATGGAAAGAAACTTTTTACCAAGGCCTGTAGCGACAGGACAAGGGGCAACATTTTTAAACTGGAAGAAGGCAGATTTAGATTGGACATAAGGAAGAAATTTGTTACGATGATGGTGGTGAGACACTGGAACAGATTGCCCAGAGAAGTTGTGGATGTCCCATCATTGGAAGTGTTCAGGGTCATGTCGGACATGACTTTGAGCAACCTGACCTAGTGAAAGATGTCCCTGTCATGACAGGGGAGTTGCACTAAATGATCTCTAAAGGTCCTTTCCAACCCAAACCATTCTATGATTTTATGATTCTATGAAATGCTCAGGGGATATTAAGCAGGAGGCCATAGTAACCAAGAGGGCATGGAAGAGGACTAGATAAGCTAAGTGGGTAGAAGTGATGAACATATGCTTGAAAAAATCTTTGCTTGCTTGGTGTGGTAAATGCATTTACTTTTGAAGAACATTGTCACTTTCACTCTAGACGATAGACTAGTGTAGTCTCGTGAAGCTTTATTAAGAAAAGTGGAACAACTCAACCTTAAACTAAAAAAGATGGAAAATATGTTATGAAGAAAAAAAGAAAGACAGGGTTCTTGAAATAGCATTACATATATATCAAAAGCTTAATGAGTTTTACTTTGGTTTACACATACTCTGTTTCCTTCTTCTCATCCCCACATGAATAATGGCCAGCCAGAGAAAATATTTCATTCTGTGTTCCAAATGGTTTTCTTAAAAAGGATAAGTTATCCTTTTTAGATAGGAATCACACTTAACTGGCATTTACTTTATGCCTGATGATGTTGCATACATAAAGTGAAACCTTGATCTTGTTGCAATCGGGGAGAATTTGACCACAGGTTTGAAACAAAGTTGAGGCTTCACATCCCCTCCTAGGAAGCCAGTGGCCTAATGATGAACTGGCATCGCTGGTCCACTGGTTTTAATCTACTGAGTCAGTGAAATTGCTCTCATTCACAATGTCTGAAGCTATTCATAGCAGGGAAAATCTGGCTTCAAACCATTCTGACATGCAAAAGGAGTTTGTAATAAATCTGTCTGTTGAAATAGAACAGTCATGGTGGACTTCATTCACCCATTGCATGCACCTACCTGTGTGAGCAGGTGGTTAGGTCAAAAAGCTGGGTGGCTGTGAAGGTGTGAGTAGAGATCTCAGACAGGTTACAGGGCTGTGAGGAAACTGTGAGACTTTTGGCTTATTTCCTCACCATGTTTACGGCTCACATTGTTACAAATGAGGTTTTATTTTCACCTGTCATTGGCTGCAGTACCTTATGCTGGCTTCACCGTATTTTGGCTCATCTTATCAGGAGGGTCAGCATTGATTTCCACAGATGTGTTGCTATCATTTACTGTCACCCAAAATAGTTCCTAAACCAGTTGAAATCTGACTTGTAAACGTCTCTGTACTTACCTCTTTGAACTGTTGTTTTGTTATCAATCGCGTTTGAGAATAACCAGTTCTTGTGTGACCAGACAGACAAATATCTAATACCACTTATTAATTCTGATCCTCATTGTAAACTATTGAATATCCAATAGGTAATAAATGAACATGTATTTTTTTAGATGTCACACCATTGAAATTTGACATACACATGATCTAAAAATTAAATGCTTTTCCTTTGTGGGTATTATTTTTCATTTCTTCTAGTTTTATTCCCTTCATAAGAAATCTGAGATGAACAGCTGTAAAGGACTGATGCTATGTTATACAGTACAGTCTGGAAAACCAGTTGAATATGAGGAAATTACTTTAATCTTTATATTTTTGTCAGAGGCATTTTATGAAATAGGTAGCTGCAGTCCAGGTCAGAATACAAGTTCTTTTCTTTTGTTTGTTTATTTGTTTGTTTGTTTTTCTTTTCAGGAAAAAGGGAAAGTTGTTTAAATTTAATCATTATTTAAAATCATTATCCCCCCCAACACCTTGGGTTTAATTTCATCCGCAAATCCCTAGTACCCAAAAAGTCAGACTCACTGTTTGCATCTTTAAATTTATTCTTAGTAGAGCATTATTTTTAGTATTTTTTCACAATCTTCAACAGTTTCTCCTGTCATTTTGAAAACAAGTTTTTCTGTGAGTCATTGTAATAAATTATTTCATCAAAGTTTTCTGTAAAAAATTAAAGATAGTATTAGTTGCTTAACTAAAGTTGCTATAATAATACAATATTTAATATATTATTACAATTTACAGCTTTTTTTTCTCCTTTTTTTTTTTTTTTTTTTCTGACAGGACCACATAGCCCTCTTTTCAATGCTAAGAATCATAGGACATTCCATATAGTTAAAAAACACTGATGCCAGTTTAGCCCATTTCAAATAAAATCCAGTCCTTAACTCTGAAGAAAGAAATAAAAAAAGAAGGAAAAAAAAAAGGAAACAAGATTAAACACACTTAATTAAATTTGCTTTTAACATGAGCTTTCTGTTCATACAATTTGGGAACAACAGAAGAGTAGAATAATTTTAATTGCAAATCTGTTAACATAAGCATGTAATTTGTAGCTGCATAGTTCAATATGAATCTTTAAAAGGCCAAAAATCTGGTTTTGAACAAAACAAAGGAAAACAAACAAATGAAACCAAGCAGCTTCTGAAGAACTACATAAATAAATTGTCATTAAGGGTTAATAACAAAAAATGCAATTATCAGAATTCTTTAATTTAATTTTCACTGGTAGGAGTGAAAATATTGTCTGTTTTTTTCAATACTTCTTCTTGTATTTATAATCCTGTGTAAGTTTTTGCATATTCAAACCCTGAATGAAGCTTGTTAGATTTCAGAAAAAGAAAGGTCTATCAAATCAAAGCTCAAAGCTTTGGCTCAACGTGACTTTTGCATAGAGCTGCAGCTAATTATTTGACCAACCGCTTGGACAAACTTTTGGAACATTTCAATCTTTCAGCTGTTCACATGCTCATTTGTCTTATCCGTGTGAGTTTATACGTGCTCAAAGGGATCTTGGGCTTTTCAAATCCTCCCTGAAGTCAGTGGAAGGACTTGCACTGAAACTGGCAGGTTTTGATCCATGGCATTAATCCTAGTTCCATCTAAATGAAAAGCATGAGTCCCATTGAATTCAACGGACCTGTGGACTAGTGATGGATAGGAAACTGATGGGAGAACATCTTTGTGTGAATGAAAAAATAAATCTTTTTGTTTGGTTGTTTTTTTTTCTTTTTTTTCTTTTTTTTTTTTTCCTGCACGTGTAGCAAATATAAACTAGGAGAGCTTTACATCTTATCATATGCATTTAATTTTTCAGAGGGCTACTAAGGCAAAAATATGTCCTAGGTCAGACCGGTGACTCTGTCAGAGAAAGGGAAAGGTGGAAGGAGGGAAGGAATGGGAGAAAGAAAAGACTTTTTTTTCTTCTGTCTTTGTTTTTACTGATCTTCTCCAAAACCCACAAAAACTAGTGACTATTTTTCCCATTGTTGACAGGCCTGATTGATATATTCCAACGGATGTAGCTGCTCTGCTTTCTTTTCAGAGTTTTCCTAGAAAGCTGATTAGTAGCTGATGATAGTTAACTACCACTACCACATAGGAACTTGGTCTTGTAAAGTGCTAGGTGCTCTTCACCATCAAATGAAATAACTAGAACTGAGCACACTTGGTTGAAATCCTGTATTCCCTGTGCAAGTTATAATAAATGCTGTCAAAATTAGGTAATGTTACCAGGTTGTTGACTGCTTAATATATAATCTGTCAACGTTCCCTCAGAGCAGGAAAAAGAGCATCTCTCTCCCACATGTGTGCAGTAACCAGACCTTGCATATTTTTACTAGGCCAATTAATAGTTCATTAATCTGTGTCCACTGGAGCAACACCAGAAAAGAAACAGATAAAAATACTTCTTTTTCGTTCTTGTTCAGTAAAGAGTAGCCAGCTGATTAGAGAGAGGACTGATGTGCATTCACAGGAAACTCAGTCACTGCATTCTAGCTGGTATAGGGTTATCACTTCATCCTCCATCCGTATTTCATGCGAAAAAGCTGGTGTAGAGGCCTAATTCTAGTAAAAAACTTCAGAAATGTGAATCCCTGGTGGAGATAGGTACTTCCTGGATGCTCAGAGCATAACTCCGAGAGGGCAGGGGTAAAATAAGACTATCCTGTTCAGTGTAGGCCACTGGCTTAGGTGGCACCTTCCTCAGTAGATTCTCTTTTTATATCACCAACTTCTATTGTGTATTACACTTCATCCAGCTTAACTCAAAGACGTATATTCGCCGCTTATAAGATACATAAAAGTTTGGTGCTGCAATGCTCAGTGTTGTCCTGACTAAAGATACATTCAAATAAATCTTGCAGTGGTGTAAGAAGACGTTATTTCCCTCTGCTGCCTGCTTTATTCCTCTGACAGAAAGTACCCCTCTTCTTTCTTTAATTCCCCCCACTGCTAAAGACTCGATGGAAAAGTACGTATGCCTGTGCTACAGATGTCCCAGCTGGCAATCTAGTCTTCACCCAGATGCTCCTCATTTTGCATTGCAGTGGGACAGCACGTCTTCTCTTCTGCTTATCCTACTCTGGGACAATAAATCCTGGCAAAATCATACAGCTGGGCAGCTGGGAGGGGTAATGTCTGAACTGCCACAGAGAGATTTGACAGCGATTCGTTGACAAACCTCTTGTCCCTTCTGCTGAGATAGTCCTTGGTGTGCGAATAGCAAAATGATTTTAAGACATACACAGCTGGTAAAATCTTCACCCTTACTCAGACGGCTGGTTACAGAGCATGCCTATCATTTTAATCCTATTTCATTTGTTTGGGGAGTTCAGCACACATATTGCATTTAAAGCACACCAGTGGTTCCTCTGACCTTTGTAATGGGGCCTGACTGAGACTGAAGGTGTGAGCAGGGCAAGCACAGTCCCCTCTGAAGAGGAAACTGAATCACTTTGTGTATGTCCAAGAGATGAATGTAGCATTAGGATAATGAGAGAGTCTAGAGATTGGACTGAAGTGCTGAAGCGTAGTCAGCACTTTGAACGGAGTGTCTCCCTTAGGACCCACTACTGAGACCTCCTGTGCTACTGATACCCGCTGGAACTGCTGGGATGGGGTCTGTGCTGGGAACTTTCTGCAAAAGTCAAGGATTTGAATGAAAAGTTCAGAAGAACAATAACTACGCTTATAGGAGAGAGGATGGTGGAATGAATAACCAAATATACCCCTTCACCCCAATTTTTTTACTTTTCTTATTACAAAATATATTTCTACTGCTGAAATTCTATCTGGAAATTCACACTCCATAGTAAGGAATATAAATACAGTAATTTTGCCCTATTTATTTTATAAGTCTTATCCTTTGGCATTTTTACTCTACAGTATGCTGTATTTGTGGAGAACATATATTTGTGTCTCTCTCTTAAAATAGAATTATTTCTATATAGATCTACACCTATATATGCATCTTTTTTTTGCATCTCTGTTATATTTTGAAGAAGTATATCTTGTTTCTCAGATGGATTTTCCAAGTTGGCCCAGCTCTATTTTTTTTTTATTTTTTTTTTTTTTTTAGTTTCTTCATTCACAGTAGTTCTCTCTCCCTTCTTCCCCCTCCAGGTACAGATCAAGCTTGTTAACATTTGAAAAAATGCCGGAAAATACTGCAAAACTTAGAGGTGTTCAGTAAACGTGATGATTGCTCAGAGTTGTTGCAGAACATGTTGGCAAATTACATCCCTCAATTGAGGGATGGTATGCGCTCCATTCCTATTTGCCATCCAAAAATCTGGTTTTAATGAGAACTATCATATTCAAAACTGAACATATTATTTTCCCAAGCTTTTCTAAAATACTGCTGTTTCCTCACAGCTGCTGACAGATGACAGAGCCTCTTCTTACCTCAGAAAGGTTATTTAATTTCATCTCTGCAATGACGAAGTTTCTGTTAGTTTGTCCTCTGTGTTCCTAGCTAAATTTTGAAACCACTCCTTCACCAAACTAATGTAATAGTAGACAATAGTAATAAAACAGAACCATTCATGAGTAATATGCCATTGCCAGTCTCTTGTTAAGACTCAGTTGGCTAGGGCTGAACCCAGTGATCCTCTGTTGATGCACTATGCCCACGAGCAATTCCTGAGTAAAGACTATGGGACAACAAATTGAGACCTATGTGCTACGGTGAATTTTTTGTGGGTGCGTGCCTGTACCTGTATTGAGGCCCACTGAAGTCAGCATGACTCTGAGCCCAGCTTGAAGCCTGCCTGTGCAGGGCTCATCACAGGGCTGTGGCACTGATGAGATATACAGTGAAAGCTGCAGTAAGGACCAGGCACCTTTGCAGACCCCTTGCTTAGGTGACTGTTCACATGTATCTTGAAATTTCCTAAGACAAATCTGTTTCACTTTCCTTAAAGCTACCTCTACTCTGCAAATGAGTTTTGCTTGTGCTTTGGATAGTCGCTTAAGACAGGTTTCACTGTGTAAATTTGTGTGCATGTACATAAGCTGTCTTCAGCTCTCACGATAAGCAGGTATCTTCTGTGCAGAGAGGCAACGCTTACAAAAAGGACATCCATTATCATAACAAATACAGAGAGAGCAGAAGACAATGTCCTTGTCCCTCACTTTTTAATAGAAGAGTATAACTATATGAGCTGAGAGCCACATTGCGTACCAGATGAAACCTGCCATCCCTGCTGTTTGAAATACAGCTGTCATTTTTTCTTCTTTAATCACTTAGAATAACTTTATTTTTAATCCTCAAGAAGGAACTTCTTGAAAGTCTATGTTTGGTTTGTATCTATTGTTCCACAGATTCTTTGGCAGCTGATGGCTTGGTTTCATCATTTATAGAACTAAAACTTCATTCTAACGTTTTGTTGGTTTTTGTCTTTAAATTATGGCGTGCAGAAGGACAGCCTTCACCTGCTATATTTTCAAAAAAAAAGATACTGTCTCTTTAATGAAAGAAAAGCGTCAATATAATGTATTACCGAATGCAATGCAATAAGGAATAACATATAGCTCTGGTTATGTTATATGACATTTGGCTTAGCAGTATTAACATATTGCACAAAATCTGGATTTTCCCTATTGCAGAAAATAAGACGATAAAAGACATGGGAAATTTCTCTCTTCCAGTTGATCATAAAATAAATATTATTCTGGGTTTTTTTTGTTTTTCTTCTCATCAGTCATTTGCAGAAATATTTTAGTATTACTTCTTTGTTAAGCCAGCTCTTTATCATGTATGTATTAGGCATACAGTACAAGGAGAAATGGAACAAGATGGCAGTTATAGCAGTGGCAAGATGCAAATTTATTCTGGCAAAAAAGTAATATGTGCACAATATCAAGCATGCTTTAGTTTGTGCCAGGAAAACTATTACGAATGAGGAATGGATGGAATGGAATTTTGCATCATACATGATTACGTGTTGCTTAACTTCATAGAAGAGTCTTTGTCTACTCCTGATGTCCCAGGTGCCACCAAGAGAAGCTGCGTACCACACTGCTGGAGTGAAAATGGCAACAGATACCCCAGCAGTAATCACCTCTGCAACATGACTCTTTGTTTCAAAAATTAAAGAAATAGACATCAAAAAGATGACAGAAAATTCACAGACCATTGAACTGCAGGCACTAACTCCAGGTGGGGAGAGGGGGAGGAATTTATTACATCTTGTACTTGTGTAATAATTGAAAGTCTATAATTGTTTTCTGCTTCATTTTGTCCAAGTTTAATTTGGCTACTTTATGCATGTGATGATATTGTCACCGTTTTTCCTCATGTCTCTCTCATATTGTATGACACGTGACTGAGTGTAGCCAAGCAGTTGAGGAGTCATATTTTTCACTGACACCACTTGAAAACATTTTTATAGAAAAATAAGGGATGAAGGATGAAGAGCAGGAGAGAAGAAAGAAAATGCCTTAAAGATAGCTCTCTACATTAATTCACCATGAGGCAAAACAGAAATAATAACTCTTCTTCATGTGCCAATTCAATCGGGATGAACCAGACTTGCTACTGTATTGGTACAGTGTAAAAATAGATGACAGTGAGTAATGGTGTGAACAAAAAACCATGAGGAACATCACAGAAATGGATGTTGGATGGCCTTTGCACAGCAGAGGTAGATAAAGGTTATAACAAACTGTTTACTGACCATGTACACTTACTAGAATTAAGAGGTCAGTTGAACAAGAGCTCACCTAGTAAGAGCTTTCCCAGTAGTGTGACTCATCAGCTGTTGTACAGTACCAGACCACTGCCCAGTTATTGCTCCATCACTTTTCAGTAACATCTTTGTCCTTTCAAAAGTCTACATTCTACCATTAATTAAGGCTTTTTCATTTGCATTTCTACATTTTTCCCCACTTTTTGCATCATTTCAATATAAATAATACATGTGTCTCTAACAGAAAATAAAATAACTAAAAAGCACCATGTTTTATTGAACAAAAGATAGCATGTGCAAGGAAGGAAGGGAGGAATTATAGAAACAAACCAGTGCTGAAGAATTTTGCATTAGCTGGTGCTTTTTGTTGTTGTCCTATTTGCACAGATCGTTTTAGGCTCCTCAGTCCGGGTTGTAGTAAAACACTATCAAAACAAATACTCTTGCAGAATATTTGAGCTTTCGCAGCTTAACATGTGCATCTCAAACCGCTTAAGCAGCATGGTTATCTTCTTTTTGTTTTTCTCCAGAATTTAACAGACCATAAAGTGTATACAAAAATGCATTATGCACCAGTGATTAAATGTTCTTACAACATTAATATTTATCAAGGGGTATTTCATAGCTAGAAAGTAGGTAACTATATTTTATTTCCTAAGAGAACATTTCCTATGGTTTTCCTTCGTCTCCCAGCTACACAGCAAACATCTCTAAAGTGCACTTCCCAAGTGTAGTTAGAGAATAGGAAGGAATGTAAAGTTTTTAAAAACAGCCCTTATTAACTTTTCCTTCCATTGATTCTACTGTAAACTCTAAAAAGCCTTTTTAAAAAGCAAATTCTCATACACTCAGCAGGTGAAATGTTCCCACAAAAATAAAAGTAAACAAATTAAAAACCACCCCAAACAATGAAAAATCAGCAATCATATCACAATCTTTTCTCTTGACTACTCATATCCTAGTATATCTTTACTGTTTTTATTGCACATTTATGAAAATGGTTGTCCTATATATTTAAAAAAAAATAGTTTCTTTATCTGTGCTAACACATTCTTGTGCACCCTTAATAACTAGAGTAACTTTCAACAACACGTAGATATTAGAAAAACAATGGAATCAAAACCAAAGAGATACTTTGTATTATAGATGCTCAAAGGCTTCTAGTGTAATTTTGTTGAGACAAAAAGACTTGGATTTTGGAAGCTCTTTGCTCCCATTCCTTATGGAAAGCTGCTGGTTATGTGACAGCAGGAGAACTCAAAACGTAATTCACAATGAATGCCAATCCTTCACCTCCAATATGAAGGCTTCCCAACTACTCAACTTGCTGAGCATAACTGGTTTTACATAGCGTATCTAAAAAAGGCTGCTCCTGTTCAACTGACCAGTGAGAAAGGACTGGACTTCTTCAAAATGGGTATTGGAGCAACAGTTTGTTATATATTTCTTTACATTTTTTAACTGTCCGATCCCACCTTGTAAGGAGAGCACTTGTTTGTCCAGCTAAAAGGAACCCCCTTCATGCTCCTTTTGGGTTTGCTCAGTCAACTGGTTTGTGCAACAGTGGCAGAGGCACACTGGAATTGTGTACCCATTCATTGTGATTACACAGACAGAAGCAAATGTATGTTGTCTGCGACGGGAGATGGGAAGGGGAAAGGAGATGAATGGTTCCCATGGGTAAGAGGACAGTTAGGTTTGTTTGAGTTTTTTTATGGTTGCTTTTTTTTTCTTTTTTTTTTCTTTTTTTTTTTTGTTAAATTTTGTTTTGTTGTTCTTTTTGTGGTTTTTTTTGTTTTTTTTTTGTTTGTGGTTTTTTTTTTTTTTTTTTTTTTTGCTATGTCATGGAATCATAGCAGTCATTCCTCTAATAGAAACTGACAGGACATAAAAGACAGAACTATCAGATGAACACACACAATGACTAGAAATATATCGACAGAGAAAAGACTTAATTTAGCTTTGAGAAACCGTCCCAAAAATAAAATCCTGTATTAACAAGTGCAAAAAACAAACAAAAAAGAAACTCCAAACATTAAAACACAGTGTATAAAATGGTGTGAGAAATTTAAGTCACCATACAGCCTTTTAGTCAATAAAAAGCTGTGTTCATGTGTCCTTCTTGTTTGGGTAGTGGCCCATTCTTTTCATTTTACCCAAAAGGTCATTCAAGAGGAGATCTGAGGGTAAAGCACTCAGTCCTTGCTATTTTTGACTGTAGTCATTTGGGCCTGTTGTGTTTCTATCATATAAGATGAATCCTTTCTTTTATTCCTCATTGGTTGAATTATCTTCCAAAGTTGTTATGCCTCCAAAGCCCAGTCCTGTTGAGTTCTGTGCTGCTGAGACTGTAAGTACTGTATGTAAGAGAATTAATACAAGAACACACAGTTTAAGTCTGCTGTTACACAGTCTTGATGCTGATGAAACTGTGAGCGATGTCCTGTGACACATTGTTGAGCCACTTGTTTTTATAGTCCCTTTGGATTGATGATCTGATAATAGTCCCCATCTGACATCACAGCATTCTGGTTCTGCATTGGTTGGATAGTTTTCGTAGAGCCCTGTAGGGTAAACACAAGAAAAAATAATCATCGGGCACAAAAAGATGGGCAGAAGTTGGTAGCTCAAAGGAACAGTTCATAGTTTAGTCTAAGCTATCAAATCCACATCTTTGGGTGAATCTAAGGCCCTCAAAACACTTGCCATTTTGTATAATTAGAGTTGTCGAAGGGATATGAGTCATCTAACAGGAAGCAGCATCAAAAGATCATTCAACAGAATTATGACACTGAGCATATTTGTGTAAAGAAACGGTATTAAAAAGTAATTATTGATGTTTGAACGATAAGGATATTGGAATTCTTCCTTTTTGGGAAGTAACAACTAATGATGAAGTAACAACTAATCAAACTGGACATTTCCACAAAATTTGAAAGGATCTTGAAATTCTTCCTCAGTCTGCGAGCACATACCAGTAATATCACTGCCCATGAAAAGATAGGCATTAAATAATAAATAATTGATATACTGACAATATTGACAATGTTGATTGTCAAACCAATACAGATCCAACAGCTTCACAGGAACAGCTTCCAAACAGAGCTGTTCAGAGTCTACTTGTTTACCCAACCTCAGCTGAGTTCTTCCAGCTGGGATGTTCTCTTTGGCATATCCCAGAGGTGAGAACAATCTTTCCTTGCCATGCAATACTTGGTATTCTTGATATTTCGGACTACACATCTAGGCCATTTCTGCCTTTGGAACTTTACTGAGTTAGCCTGATCTGATTATGAATTTTTGAACAGTTAGACACAACTGTCTTTTTGGAAATTGTCAATGCTGTCTGCATTACTATATAGAAGAGTAACATAACCAGAGTGTTCTGTTTGCTTCTCACATGTCTTCTTTTCTGATAAATTAAAATAACCTAATTAGGCTGTTTAACTAATGGTCAAATGCAAGAATGTCTAACATAATGGACAAACACCTTTTCTCCATTTAAACTGATCTTGGAATAAATTTTGCAGTAAATAATTACTCTATGGTAGTGCTAGGTTTTACTAGAAAAAAACCTATCATCTGTGTTGAAATATTAGGACAAAGATTTTGAAAGCAGTAAATAATTGCTATAATTTATAAATTAACTTTACTTCTTGGAATGAGAATTACATTTGTCTAAAGTATCACAGCAATGATATTACTTTCAAAAAGCAATGCCTACAAGTTTAGGTGTAACATTCTTAGGTCCAGGCACCAGACTGCTTGTATTTTGTGAATAACCTGTAAGGAAAAGCAGCACATCTTAAAATAAGAATGAATGAACTCTTTCATTCCTAATTCCATAATATTGATCTGCAACTAAACAAAGTGTGTTAGTTATGCTGAGTATGTTAAAATGCAGATTAAACCTAGACTGGCACTTTTTTACATAGCTGACACAACAGTCTACTATGTTATACATGAGTCCAAGTAAAGTTGCATCTATTTTTGGATTCAACCAAGTTTTTAAAGATACAGGAATGAGAACAGCTTGTTTGATTTTCTTTAAAGTCAGGAGGACTTTAAAGTAAAGGACTTTCCTTTACTCTGTAGGAAATCAGGCCATTTTTGCGCCTATGCAGTCAGATACTTATGGCAGTGTACCAATGCTTGAAAATTATTTATTCTCTCTCAGATCGTCACTGAATGTACTTCATATTTTTTAAGAGATTCTGTTGCATTTTGGAACTTGTGAACAGTTGTTTATTGCAAGTACAATAAAGCAGTCTTATTGCTAACATCACATTTTCTGAGACCCATCTTTTGGTGTTTGTGTGCATAAGCATGTTTTTAAACATGGTAACATACAGGAAGTGCCTCCCAAAGAAGGTAATTATACTATCTGTTCTGTGACTGCAGTAGCTCAAACTATGAGTGGTAATTGAAGAGACACAGAGAATGGTTAATGCTTTGATCCCACTGAGGCTTGTTTACTATTCAAACTGTATTTCCTGCCTTTCTTGTTATAGGAAAACCCAGATTTCCTTTGAAATCAAAGCGTATATATACAAGTTGGCAATTAAAAGGTATTTAAACAGTTCATATGCACTTACTGAACTAGAAATAAATTGAAGGCAACTCCACATTCAAAGCTGCATTGAACTTGTTCCTTAATGCAAAATTACATTTTCTCTTTATTTCAATTCAGCAATTGAATTTAGGTTTTGAATTTGCAGTTACATATTTAATAATCAATTAACTACAGAACCACTATTCATATGACATTTGCAGAACATTTAGATAAATTCAGTCAGAGCTTTTGCACTGAAATAATAAAACTTCACAATTGTGCTTCACCACATACTTGTTTGTAGCCATAAGTATCAGTTTTGGCCCCTTGGATCTAATCAGTCAATCTACTCAGTCAGAGGGTTACAAACCTGTGACTTACCAGAAACCCTGGAAAGCTGGCTACATCAGACTTGGAAAACCAAGGAGAAAAAACCTAGTTTGTTCTTTTGTCAAAACATTTTATTTGGACACAGAGTTTGGGATAAGAGATAAATAGGATAACTTTACCCACCAAACCACCAAGGCTCCCCTCTTCCTCTTCTGTCTTTATAGTTCAATTTGTAGATATCATTACTCTGTATTACTTGGATGTTTGGTAATTACATTTCTGAGACTGACTTACCAACTGTTACTGGCTCGAAACCTACTTTGCTTTTCACTTTTCACTTAAAATTCTCAGCTCTGGATCTCCATTTCCCAACTTTTCCCAGCACTCACCTATATTTCACCAGCAGAAATCTTAGTCCATATGGAGGTTTTTGACCTTGATCTTAATTAAGGATCTAGAATTTGCCAGGATACTTTCTGGTATCAAACCATTCTCCAGACAGATATGTTATCGCTCACGAAGGTCATGTAAAAGCTATCTCTTTGCTTCGTAACTGGATAGTTTTTTCACATGCAGATAACTTTTTGATGATCAGCACAACAGTTATATCTGTAGGGAGTGTGTGCTACTAATGCTGATGCAAGAATTAAGGCTACTCATTTAACTGAGATTATGTTAATGGAGACATGACTGTAGATAAATCCAGTGTATCCTGCTCAGCTGAATCATACTGAAAGAAAAACGGAGTGACAGCATGAGCATCGTATTCACTTTGTGTGGAAACAGCTTTGGGGAAAAGCAGCAAACCGCAAATAAGTTCTTATACAAGAATTAAAATCACAAAGGCTGTCTATGCATGCATGGTCTGCTGATCAGCTAGATCGCCAGCTAACTCAGAGAATGGTGTGGTTTCTGCCTGAGCACTTGCATTTCTTTTGCACAGGAACCAGCATGCAAAAGAGGTGGTTGCATTTCCACATCTCACCCCAACACTGTCAGGATGTGTCACGCTTGTAGCTGGATCTGTATCTGCAGCTGTTGGTCTGGCTTGGCCCGCTTCTTGGGTTTTTTTGCTACAGAAAGAGCTGTGGAGCCATAGTATTCCGCATCAAAGGAAACTGGTCTGATTGATGTATTTGTTGCCGTTGCTGGATAAGTATTTTGGAAAGCCACAGAAATAAAACAGATCTTATGGTATGTTATGTTTTTTCCTCATTTTGTTTCTGTAGAACTCTAAACTGTGGTCCTTTTTAGCATAGATTTCTGATTATTTAGAGAGTCATACCAAGCTTCTTGTGCTTGAAGAAAAGACCATGAACTAGAAGAAGAAACCAGATAAGCGGATGTAGTATACCAGAAGTTTTGAATGCTCCATTTTATTGTGAAGCTCAAAGTAAATAATGTCTGCCAAGAATGATCCATCTAGCAGTGACATCATTGTATCAGTGAACGCCAACACTCTGCATGACATTTCTCTTTCTGAGGAATTATTTCTGAGATTTCAATATTAACATTTTCCAACTACAGAAGGCAAGAGAATACATTAGATATTATATGACTAGATTTCACTGCTTCCTTACATCTGATCTGGAAGCCAGCACTCTTCGATCTTATCCAGATGGTCCTCTCAATTTCTAAATTGCTGTGTCTGTGACACATTATGATGCTTCTGTTTAGACATGTATTTTATACCCTTCATATTATAAAAAGTAATAAAATGAAATGTAGAAGAAGGCTTAAAGAGAAATAAATTATTCTTTAGTCAAACAGATTATTCTTAAACTGGTGAATAAGGCTGTTCAGCTCTTTTGAAAAGGCTAATTTCCATTTCAGACTCCATTCCAACTGTTGGAGGAGATCTCGGTTGCTGTGTTTTAATTTTGTTTTATTGCTATATGTTGGTGACTATTTCAAATAGCTGTCTCTGGGACATTTTCCTGTGTGTATGTGTCCACATTCAAGAAAAATTCATTGTGTGTCTTCACCATGCATGGATTTTTTTTCCCTGAAATATGTACAGGACCAATTTCCTCTTGCTGGTGTAAATCAGTGTTTTCCCTGTAAAACTGACTGAGCTGCTGCAAGTCAGAAAAATAAATAAATAGCTGACTCTCAAGGCTGTACAATGAACCTTTTTAGCTCTGCTATGTTGAGATACAGGATAAGGGTGAGATAACTTACTTCTAGTAAGCATTTGGCTTCCCCCCCCCCCCCCCCCCCGTTTTGCTTATATTATGTACAATTTTTGATCGAAAGGATTTACTATTGTGATATCATAGGAAAGGAAAGGATCATGCATATCTAAGTACCGTCTTACCATAGAAAGTTCAGGGATATCTGTAGGTTAATTGCCTGGGTTGTTTTTATAGGAGAAGAAAGTTTGCAGCTAATAAACGTATTATGATATGAGACCTCATTCATGGGAAAGCCCCAATATTCAAGACTAGAAGAACACTAGACTCAAAAAGATGAGCTATTTAGCTGACAGATTCTGCTGCAAAACCATGTCAAATTTTCCTTGTAAGCAGATCCATAGCTAGTAACGATTTAAACCATGCTTGTCAAACATAAATGGGATTTGTCCTGCTGTCTGTGTTAGCTTAACATTTTGATATTTTAGGACCTACTAAGAGGTGTAGGCAGGAGGCAAATGACACATTATTATCAGTTATTTTTAGAGGAAGAATTTGGATCAAGTATATATATTTTTCTGAGTTTGCCAAGAACAACATAAAGCGGATTGCATTCAGAGATTTTCTCTTCTTGAATTGTTCTACAAAGAAAAGATAGATTGTGATGCATTCTATATATCACATTTTCCCAAGGAAATTGCTTTTCAAATTGCACTGAAATCAGGGCATCTGTTTTGAAACAGACACTCTATAGCTAAACCTGCTGGTGAAACCCTGACACACATCTTCTCCTTGAGAGGAAGCTGCAGTATAAAGAATTGTTCCCAATACCTTTGTTGAGTTTTGTTAGTCAACAAACTCCTTCTACGGATTGGTGAAAATTCTCTGTAATATTTCTCACTACATCCTTAGAAACATTAGTGTGTGCTACGAAGCATGACTGACAGTATCATTTCTCGTGAATACTCTTCTTTACTCTACAGGAGGAGGAATTTCTTAGGAAGTGTTACTTTGCATGGATCACATAAGCATGTTACTGATATTTGCCAAAAATTGATGTATGGGAGAATATTCACACTATGTGTTCCAAACAACTGAGATGTTAATTGGAACACATGAAATTAAGAGCCTGAATTAATATGAACTGAATTGAAAGATAGGAGTGATTCAAAGCACCTGAATCACCTGTCCACTTACCTCTTCTCTCGCCTTCCTTACTTTCTCCTTCTACACTGAAAAGTATCAGAAGTCTGTTCAGCACAGGAGAGTAGAAAAATTTGATTCTCCTCCTGGTGGCAGAAAGCTCATTCTGATGACACTGCTCTTAGGAAGTACCAGAGGGTACCATGCAGGTTTTGGAAGAAGGTAATGCAACACATCTCTGCCTTATTGCTGTTCACTACATTCCCTTCCTTTCCTTCACAGAGGAACTTAAGTGCTCCATTAAATTCCATGACATCTATTGTACAGGTAAAGAGTGTGAGCATGTGGCTGGGATTTCCTGCCTGATACTTGCTGCTGGGTGATGGCCCTGTTACGCCACAAGGCACAAAGAGACCATAAGTCTTAGTCAATACAAAGAAAGCCCTTTTAGCAACACAGCTAGCCCTAATTCTGCACTCTAAAGTGGTCCTGACTTGGCATATGGATAGCAGTTTTGGGACTGTTTTCCCAGCAGCCAGAATAGGCTATGTCTGTATTAACAAGTAGTTTCGGGCAAGAGGAGATCCGTATAATGAAACAGCTGGTGCTGAGTATCTCGTGTCAACCCTAAGTGCATTTGAAGGGTTTTCACCTCACTCTAGCTCTAGTCTAATTCTGTACACCAAATGTGCATTAGTGGTTGGGACGTGCTAGGTATGGTCCTGTAGCCCATCTCCTAGTTTAGTTTAATCCAAAGGAACCCAGTTCATATCCTCCAAGACCTCTCCCCAGTGCAAGTCAAACAGCAAGGAGTATGAACAGGAGATTTGCTTCAAAAGTACAGTCCTGAACTAGGTTGCTAATGCAGGTGCAACTGCAGCGTTGGTGTTGATGGCATATCCTGGCTGTTCAGGGAAGGGCCATGTGTGTGGAGGAGAGGTAATCTCTTCTGCCCTCTCTTTGGGCATCTTTGCTGCTCATTTGGTGGAAACTGAGCTCTCATGTTTTCTGGGTTGAACACACTGCAGGCCTGAATGGATAGTTTGGGCTGTGAAGAAAATATTTATGACCTCTGCATCTCTCTGTTGGGAGATGGCAGCAAGCCAAACAGAAACAGTTCATGGGCTGGACCAGTCCCCGGGTCAGCTGCTGGACCACATTACTTTGGAAGGCACGGGAAAAGCAGGAGTTGTGAATTATTACCAGTCTCTTCCCAGTGCTCTGTACATAGAGTCATACATCTTTCAGCTCTCTTTTCACACTCAAAGAGCACGTGTGAAAGAAATCTTCCACATCTTCCATTCACACTGGGAAAAAAAAAGGAAAAGATGACTACATCTATGAAAGAAAACAATCCCACTGGTATGCACACTGTTTTCATAGGAGTCACGATTAAAAACCTTCACCTGGAACTTTGCATGGGACTCATTCATCGTAATCTACCATGTGTGCGTGTATGTATGCCTAAACGCTATTATTATCTCCCTTAAATAAGATTCTGTTTTGCATGGGCAATTTCTAGACATCTGAGCTGCAGAAAGAAGCAGATGAAACCACTGGAAACTTTAATCATATGAATACAAACTCCAAAGGTCTAAACTGAAAGCAACCACTCAATTTTAGTGAATATGAAAACCAGTATGTTCCAGAGCAGCGCCTGATGGAAAGACCGACTTCTTTCCTTCTGTTTCCTAGAAGAAAGCGGGGAGAGTGGAACACAAGCTTCTTTCTAGCTAACTGCATGTTTCCATAATCAGAACCACACTATGATTCTGATTGTTTTGATTAATCTCCCAAGTACTTTCTTTTGCACTGCAGTTGTCCCACCTCCTCACATGCATTTCTACAAAAGACAAGTTCCAGTGATACACAACTAGTGTAGCATCCCCTCTCCTTTTCCCACTATTTACGTTCATTAGAGATAATCAAGTGAGACATTCTCAGGCTAGAATACTTCTTACTCATTATACCAGTACTTCAGGAATTTTCAAAAAGTCATTATTAATCCATACTATAAACTACAACTTTTTTTATTTATTTATTTAATCGTGTCAAAGATATCAATGATTGCAAAATTTCTTGGGGAAAAATAGCCAGTCCTATGCTGTTTTCTCATCACGTGGACCTTCCAAGGAAGGATGAAACTTTTGTCATTATGTCTTTTTACAGCCTCCAGTACTTTTTTTTTTACAGCCTCCAACCTCGAGAAAATCCTGCCCTGAAAGGAAAAAAAAAAAGTGTGTGGGTTCCCTGTCCGCCGGTGCCGCTGTGCCCCCGCTTCCAGCAGGTGCCTCCGCACCTCTGCTCACCACTGTGGTGGGACGGGGATGGTGAGGGGAGGCAGCAACTCCCAGCGCTGCCGATGACATGAAGCCACACTGGTGTCTTACCTAGCTGCAATGGAGCTGCGATTGGAGAATGGCATGTAATGTTTATATGTACATCCTGCGCTCTGTGCTGTAGTCAACATCAAACAAAAACAGCTATCACTGGTACATCTTTTCCTGTTACTTGCCTTCCACGGTGTATTGAAATGTTTTATAGAAATCAATCCTCTGTCTTTCCGTTAACCTAAATCTCTACTGGACCTCAGAGGGAACAGTCTGTTACCATGGAGAGGAGGAAGGAAAACCCTTATTATAAAACTATTGCTTCTAAAACATCATTAAAGAAAATCAGAATCCACAAATTCTTGACAGTTATCAGAGATAAATCATCCTATAAGCAGAGGGGGTCCTTTTTTTCTCCAGACAATATTTTATAATTAACTATGTTCCTTAGCTAGCCAGCTAGTCTTTCATGAATTTCATGGGGGAAAAAATATCATGCTGACATAACCCAATTCATTTCTTGCTGGATCTCTCTGAAAATGCAAGTCAAAATTTCAGAAAAGGACCTGTGGCATTTCTCTCCATGGGATACCATAGGAGTCAGGAGCAGCAGAGATATTAACTTAAATGAGTTTGCCACGGGCTGTGGCAAAATGCCATTCATGAGGAATCCCTGAACATAAAGTTTGCTCCTGCTGTGTTTCCTGTAGCAGAGCTCAATGGTGACCAGCTTCACAGTAAACGTAGGTCAAAAGGAGACCAGACAACCAGCTATAACACATAAATATCAAATAGAAATACCTTTGACCTGACTCTTTTGGTCTTTGCCAATGAATTTCACCCACCCCAGGAGGAGCAGGATCAGTAACAAGAAATCCCAGAACATGTCTGCCAGACAGCAGCTCACAGAAAGTGCAGCAGGAGGTCTCTCAAGACGTGGGTGACCTGCTTTCAGTTGCTTTTCTGCAAAAGGACTTCAAGTTAACTGTCAAGACACAAGCTATGCTGAGGTAGAGTATTTTGTCTGCTGTTAAACTCACTGTACTTTGCATGAAATAATTCTGTTTTCACTAAGCTGCAGAGAAGTGTAATTCTTTAGTCCCACAGCAGATATTAGTCTAATTTCTCGTTGTTTAGTGGCAGGAAGTGTTCTTACAGTGAGTTGCTGATTAATAAAAGGGTGATAATGGGCCTGTATTCCAGACAAAGTTTGAATTGCAGCCTTGTACCTCTCCTCAGCATCTTCTCTTGCACACAACTGCCTAGTGTCAGCATGCTGACTCCTATGGGTCCGTGAATACAAGCTCTGCTCTGCTGATGCTGAACGTCTTGACTCGAGAGGACAAAAAGTTCAACCAAATATTAGTTAGTGGACTGCTGAGATGAGATTCAGGTCACCCTGATTTTAAGAGTCTGCAATAAAACCTTGGTGACTAACAGCAGCTACAGCAAATAGAGTGCAGCCAGCACTGTTAGCGAGGCATAGAGAGTTAGTCAGCTCATCAGGTGCAGATGCCTACTTAGGTTGAATTAAATAGCTCTCAGCTCTACTGACTACACCAGATCTTCAGTGATTCTAGTGAGAGCTTAGTCACAGAGTTTATGTGTAGATACCCACACTACTAATACCTGCAATAAAAGGAGTTTGATCCTCCCCTAAATCTGCTTTTCATCCTAAACTCAGAGATATCGACTGTCATTAATCTTTGCAAAAAGTCATCTATTTTGTGTGTTTTAAGAATGAATTTGGACTTGGAGATACACTAGGAAAATGAAGAGGGGGATATATATTTCCTAAGAGATTTTCTGAAATAGTTACTAAGATGGTTTTGTTTATTGTTCGTTTGTTCTTTGCCATTGTGTATGTGTGTAAGTGTGCACACATGTGTACATACATGCGCACATACACACATATATATAGTACACATGATGTAAATAAAAATGTCCTAAGTCTCTCACTTCAGCTTTTACTGTCCTATCTTAAACTGGAAAATAATGCTCATTTGTTTACTGTGTATGCATATTGGAAGGCTATTAATATTTACAAAATGCATTGAAGTGCTAAGCACCATTACCTTATTGATGACTACCAAAATGTAACTCAGCTTACATTTAATTATATTGTCTTTTGCATACAGATGGATATTGCTCAATTTTGTGCAACAGGCTTAATCTTCAAGAAGAAATACAGTAAATATCTTGCTACCAGAACCCTCCTAAATCCAAACACAGGATATAAGGTGAAATGAGTTGCCACAAACATTATGCCTGCCTCTGAGATGGTATAGAGCATTTATGGGGTTTTATAGTTTACTCCGTTTTTAAGTAGCTTACCTTGGGCGACTCACTTAGTATCAAGATTTCCAGTGCAGCTCTAATTTAAGGTGGAGGCTGTCTAATTTCAGATATTCGGGCCAGGCTGTCAAATGATCTAAGTGCTGAAAAGCCTTTTCACTGATTTAGTGGGAATAAGTTGCTAAATATCTTCAAGATTCTTGGATGATACTCTAGGCACCAGAAATCTGCAGATAACGTTGATATAAGCTGAAATTTTGTGTGAATGACTCCCAGCCAGTCCTGAAAAAAGTATCATCTGCAGTACCTGAGATGTACTAAAGGTATTTCTTGCCTACCATGTCCTCTCTGGTTGGATCATTCTGGGATAGTGTTTGAAGCAGAATGGAATGTAAAAGGAACCAAACCATTTTATCAATCAATGTGTAGACCTATGTTAGCAATACCTTTTAAAATTAAAATACTCACAGAATGTAACAAGACTCAAGAAGAGACCAAAAGATCAGTTCTTCACAGGTGAACAACTGATTCTTAAAATTCTTCACTAGTGAAAGACCTTTCCTTAGACGTTTACCTTCCAAGAGCTGCTGCAGTTTTGACCGCTATGCCTCAGATTCTTCATTTATCTGACATAAGAATGCAGGTGAACAAAGGTGAATATACTAAAAACTGGACTTGCCTTTCTCTTTTTTTCTGAATATTGCATGACACAGAACCTCTTTTCTCTGAGTATTGCATGACACAGAGCAACAAAAATCCTCCACCAAATTATTAAACATAAAAAATAACCAGAACAAATTTCTTCTAGTAATTTGGTTTTGTAAAGTTAATGACTGTGGCAAGCTGTAGTGTAAATGTGCATTCCTAAACCTGGGCTTAAATCCCAGCATCTCCGACAAATCTTTGTGATAAGGAATACCTTCAGGCTCTCATAGTTAAAGGTAATGGAAGAAACATTATCCACACTCTCCTTCACATTTAGATTTATGACAGCAAGTGAAATTAACTTTTCTATACTATACCATACCTGTACAGATGAAACTTGATAGTCCTCCATAGATGACATCATCATTGTCTGGTAATATAAAGGGACACCTCGTCTGAACCTCCAAACAGTATTGCTTGCAAGGAATTCTGTTGCTGCAGTGAAACTGTGTGACTTCAAAATACTGGGAACAGAGCCAGGCTTTGTAGACAGTCTGGAAAAAGAGAAGAACCAGAAGTATAGATGGATGACAATAGCACTGTCATTATTAGAAGAACATACTGTACTGCACACCTACATTAACGCTGCTTCTGAAAGCAAATTTTGAGCGAATATCACCTGGGTAGAACATACTCTTAACTTTTGACTATCCTCCCACTTCAGAAATGAAAACTCCAGCTAAGTCATTTAAAAGCAACAGTTAGTCAGGACTAGGCTTATGCTATTATTTTATCTGAGTTTGTAAACAGGTATGTCTCTTAGATGCGCCTTTTTGTTAGACACATGCACACACGACACACACCCCTGTCCCTGTACCTTATCATATACAAACTGAGATCCTAACCTCATTTGAAGCTGGTCTGGGAAAAACTTACGAAAGTAAGTGTAAGAAAGAGTTTAAAACTGGGCTCAGGCCAGCTCTGTTCTTTATATCATCTAGAGCTAAGCTATCAGGTTGCAATAGATGGTGCTGCTTCCCTTCAAATAAAACCTTATCCAGTCCACAGCATTAAAACACACAGTAGGGTTCCTGAACACCAACAGCTGTAGACTAGGGGATAAATCTGCAACAGTGAGGACCAATTTCTACATTTGGAAGCTAAAAGGAACACATTAAAGATGCTGTCATCTGATGCTGTGTAGCCATGGCTGCAGGACCTGTGATTATTACAATTATTATCATCATTTAAACAGAAAAGTAAAATAAACATGTTGATTTTAGTCTTTTTTGCCTATTCTCTTCTGAGCAATGGTCTTTGTCATAAGAATTAAACCAGCCTTTTGGACACAGAGAAGTTTCACATGTGATCATACAAAAATAGATTGGACACCAGGCTGCGAAGGTGATGAAAAATCTGTATGACTGAGTACAGAGAGGTTTGCTTGTTTCCCATTTTATTTTCCACTTATCTGTTTTGAAGTACATTATTTACTGGCTAGATACTTGCTATCTAGGTTGTTATATAATGAAAATTTCCTTTTTGTATTCATTCAGAATATCTGAAAATCTTAGTAACTACCTTTCCTTTATCACAGGCTGAAAAGCAATATAGTCAGCTGATTAGTTTTCCTTCTTCCTAGACCTGTTTTTTATAAAAAAGGAAACAGATTAAATTTTTAAACATTGAAAATTCAAAAACTGACACCTGGAAAGAGCAATCTAGCTGAGAGTTTGGTTTGATTTCAGTATGTTTCATCTCATCAGTTATAATTTTATTAGTGTCAATAGCAGCTTAAATTGTATAATTAATTTCTATGTATTAGTCCCAGAATGACAAAACTTTTATCTTCGCTTGTTTGCAACAGTGGTAGGTATGGGTAGGGTTGCTAGGTGATAAAGTGAAGCCTTTATCACTAATCTATGGTTTGTGATTATCTCTTTATAGCAGTTTTTGCCTACTGCATTCTGTAGAACATGATTTTTTTCGTTACAAATTCAATTTTAATTGCTTACAAAGGTTTTTTATCCACAGTAAATGATTAATGAGAAGGAAGACTAGGCAATGTGTGTACTTTTTGTTCTTAAATAAACTTCTAAACAGCAAGTGGTTTTCCCAATGTTGACTAAATCCCCCACCACATTTTTAATGCTTCAGTTGCTATATTGACACTTGCAACAATAAAACAAATAAAGTAATTGTTTTTCTATTTTTAATAAGTCAGTGAGCATAGTCTATTGGTCAAAGACAGGAATACTGGGTCTGATAACAGATAAATACTCACAGATGTTCCTTCCTGATGACTAACACAGTAGACCTGTTTAGTATGAACCCACAAGTTCTCTTCATAGAATAGATCTAAGAGTAGTAAGTTGGTTTATGAATCATATTTGAAAATGTACATCAGTTTATAGGGAGTGTATTGAACAGCACACCATACATGGTAACAAGAAGATGAGCAAACCCACGTGTCTACTTAAGCAAGACAGGAAATGTATGTTTATTCAAGAGCAGAAGTAAATAATGCAATCATAGGCTTCTGTGAACGTTTCTATGTATCGAATCTCCATTCGTACACATCATCTACCTGCTCTGATTCACAAGTCCTTAGCTTTGGCCCAAAATTGCATTTGAACTCTTGTCCGTAGTTTTAAAGAATGCATGAGTATACCTGTTCCTGAGATCTATTTCTCAGATAAATGCCCCCCGCTCTGTACCCTTTTTATTGCAGCCCGTTTCAACCTTGTCTGCAGTCTGTATCGAGATTTTTAATATGCTGGTCTCCTTTTGCTCTGCTTTGGTCAGTGAGGCTACATGGAAACCAAGATTTTCAGAGTTCTGTCTGGATATGAACTTAGGTCATATCCCACTTCATGGTGAGATGCTGATACTTATCAGCCTTCCTACACCCATGCTCTGGTTTCTTCAGAAGAAACTTCAGGTTTATGGGACAAGATACCTCCACAGAACACTGTAAGATGTCCAAGAAATAGTAGATGAAACCCTCAGGGTGTCCTGAAAACTAGCCTAGAATATAGGAGATACTAGTCTTCAGCCCTTCCCACAAAGATCCTCCATTTTTCCTGGTCTTTTTCGGGCCTGACAACTGTCATGAAAGAGTCTGAGTAGTTGGAGGGGTGAACATTATGGAAAAGCACCAGTTTAACACTTGAGTACTTATAGTGCAGCTGAGGAGGAATTAAAAGACATCTGGATAAGGAAAAAAAATAGGGTCAGAGCCAGATATGAGCACTAGAGGAGGCTCACCCATAGTGCCTAGCTGTCAGCCCACTGCCTCCACAGCTTTGGCCTGTGCTAACTCATACATTTCCAGACAGTGCCCAGCCATCGTCTGGCAAAAGGCGTATTCCAAGCACCACATCCAGTAAGCAGTTTTGATATGGCCATGTTGTTTTTTGGAGAAAAAGAAAAAAATGTAGATGTTTGCAGATGAACTGTGCTGGGCTAGCTGGTAGACCAGAGAGTAGCCTCTCTCCACTCTTATTTACTAGTACAGACATAATTTAAGTGCCTACTTTCCCAACAAAGACCCCAAATAACCTCTCCTATCCTTCCTGGACATCTTGGACTTTCCAGGCACTGAAGGTTTTACACAGAAATCTTCCTTTCATGCCTAAAGATGTGCTACCCAAGAGGGACTACAGAAGTATAAGAATGGATCTCAGATTTGTGCATACCACTCACTGCTCGGCTGCCTTTGCATGAGTCCCACAGCTCACCCAACTGAGTTAAGTAGATTCAGAGCAGTCCAAAGTCTTTGCTTTGTTTCAGTGATAGTGAAAGGTGACTTCTTTAGCTTAAATATCAGAAGCCCATGATTTGGAACTGAAATGTATTGAGATTTCTTGAAAATTTCCTAATAGAAAAGCAGATATTATGGCCTTTGATCAGCCAGTATTTCTTCTTATACTCTGGAAAATACAGGTTTTTGTTGGTTGGGAATTCTGCTCTGTCTCTTAGCAAATCCCAAATACTGATTTCCAGAGTCTTAAAACATTCACTGTATAACAAGGCCTGAAACTATCAACGAAAATACATATTGGCTTGTATTTTGAGTATGGTGTGCACTTTAGAAACTGTGCTTTGATAAGGGGGTATTTTTCCTTTTTTAAAGGACATCAATGACTAAACCCAAAGATTTATAATCACAATAAATGCTCCTCTTAAAAAATATTGCATATAGAACACTTTAAAGTATTAGTTACATTCTATTAGTATTTTCCTATGTCATTTTCAGTGTGTCAATGGAAAAGATGGAAGGTGGATGTGAGAAGACCATGTGTTAAATAGCCAGAGGCAGGGAAAATCCTCTAGATTTTCCATTAAGTTTTCCAGAGCAAAACTCTTGCTCCTTCAAAATAAGCACTTTCTCAAGATTCAAGTCAATAAAACAAATGTCTTGGATTACATTTCAAGGAAAGCAAAGAGGGGCTGTGACAGCAGTAGATGGGGCTTTCATTTTATTGTATCTTCAATTAAAGAAAAAAAACCTAAAACTAACTCCCAACATGAACCGAGATAAACTGAGTTATAAGATTGGGAAAGATATATAAATTATAGAGAAAATATAAGAATACACAACTACCAACAGTTTTTGAAGAAACAAGAGGAAATCTAGTGATTTTTACAAAAAACCAGAACTTTAGAAGACAAAAGCATCATCTTTATTAATAGATGTTTTGTGAATTTTGTGTATTGGGTCTAGCTGAGATGGAGTTAATTTTCCCCACAGCAGCCCTCGTAGTGCTGTGCTCTGTATTGGTAGCTAGAACAGTGTTGATAACACACCAGTGTTTTGGCTACTGCTGAGCAGTGCTCCCACAGCATGAAGGCTGTCTCTCCAACATTGCCCCCCCACCAGTAGGCTGGGGGTGGGCAAGATCTTGGGAGGGGACACAGCCAGGACAGCTGACCCAAACTGACCAAAGGGATATTCCATACCATATGACGTCTGCTCAGTATAAAAGCTAGGGGGAGGAGGAGGAAGTGGGGGGCATTCGTTTTACATTTGTCTTCCGGAGCAACCACTACGCGTACTGAAACCCTGCTTCCCGGGAAGTGGCCGAACATCGCCTGCTGATGGGAAGTAGAGAATAAAATCTTTTGTTTTCCTTTGCTTTCGCGCACGACCTTTGCTTCTGCTTTATTAAACTGCCCTTATCTCGACCTACGAGCCTTTCGTTTTATTTTCTCCCCCCGTCCAGTTGTGGAGGGGGAGTGATAGAGCGGCTTTGGTGGGCACCTGGCATCTGGCCAGGGTCAACCCTCTACAAGTTCTGATTTAGGCACTCTATATTTGAAAGAGATACAGTCCTGGCTATTAGACAAGACACTATGCTGGAAAGGTAGTATCACATAAGAATAAGGTCATCTTTCATGTACAGAAGCATAACTACAAAATCTCAGAAGGGTTTAGTGGTAATTTTGCTCACCTAAATAAATTAAACCTACACTACCTTGTTCCTGTAGGAAAAAAATTAAAAATTACACTTTTGAAAAAGTGTACCAATCAATGCTGGCTTTATATACCTGTATTCATATGCATGAGTGCCTACCCAGAATGACCATCATCAAAATCTTCTTGGTATTTGTAAATGATTAATAATATCATGATAAAAATATACTATTGATTAGGCAGATCAATTCATTATTTGGGATTCATTTTATTTCTACTGTACAAGTTTCAAGCCAATGTCTGGAAGTAGAAAAAATATTTTATTACTTCAGTGACCAAGCATCCAACACAAATAACTAGTTTCAGCAGTTCAAGGAACGAACACTTCACAAACAAACCAGACACTAAACTGCATTTGCTTGTCAAATCATTACAGATAATAAATGGATTCAGAGTTAAGAGGAAGAAAGCGAGGTTGGGTGTGGAGAATTTTGAGAAACTAAAAGCACAGCATGTGCTTTTTCTCTCAGGACATCAGGAAGAACACTTACTTTTGTCTCTTTGTGGGGAATAGCAGTCCAGATATTGTCTCTTTTTAGGATACTCTGTGTCTCATATCACACGTGAGGCTAGACAGTGTCTCAGAGTTATTCTTTCTGGTCTTGAAAGGCAATCAGACAGAACTATTAGGTAATAAGGCTGCATTATTTGCCTAGAGAGGGGCCAATAGCTGCTGCCCACAATGTGTACAGTAACGCCAGGTAGAACAGTGCATTGGCTGACCGCAGCCCTGGTCATTACACTAGCTGACTTGCAACTGGCTGTGCAACTACCCAAAACTAATTTTAATTGTATGACCAGTATTTACTAAGACTGCAAAAATGATGGGAAGATAAATTTGTATTTACTATGCATATATGCCCACAGTCTCTCTCCCTCCCCCTCTCATTCTCGCTCACTCATACATGCACAATACATGTGATTCTAAATAAGCTAATTCCTGTCAAAACAGATTGAATACGTAGCCCGAATCATCTGAGTCACACTGCATGAGATGTATCAGTAGAGCAGAATGGAAAAGCTCAATCAGTTTCATTCTCTACGGCTGTCAATTCTTCACAGTTTTCAAGAGATGAATTCAGCTTTCTTCTGCCCCTTCCCCCGTCGTTCTTGACTGCCGTTGCCATCACAGTTTTTAATGAACAGTGTGAAATTTCCAGGAAGTACTTACTCTAGCTATTCTCCATGAAAATTACCTTTTTTTTCCTCACTGAACAAAAATTTGATGTTACTGTCTGGGTTGTCAAAATAATAATACAAAAGTGAACCTAGAAATCATCAAATAGCTCTTACTGTGTGGATATGGAGGATGGTGGGAGGGAAAGAAAGTAGGAAGAAAGAAGTCACAACAGAAACTCTCTCTCAAAATGGTAAATTTTCTGAATCAAAATAAATTTTAACTGCTTTGCACTAATGCTTTGCAATCGTATTCATTCGTCAGTATGAAAATGAAGTCTTCAAACAGAGAACAAATTAATAATTTCACCTACCAGTTGAAAAGGAAGAGGCCCCTCATGAACTTCAGAGGTGCTCTGCTCATTGACATTTTCAACCACATCAGGAAATTGTACCTTACTGGGATAAAGGAATTAACAATATTGCCTTGAGACAGTGTGATATGATTCCAGCTCAACTTCTCCCAAAGCTTGTGAGTATTTTGAGCTAAATTCTGCAGTCTTTATGTATACTGAGGAGTACCTCAGGCTGTGACTGACTAATCAATTGATTTTTCCAAGAATATTCACGGAATAACTTATTACATAAGCTGAGCTTTTTCAGCAGAACTGGACACAGAAACAAAATTCATTAACACAAAATAAAAATCTGGGTTGCAGAATAGTGATGTGGCCTTCAAGTTTTGCTGTGTTCTGCCCCAGTGGTCCCCAGCCTGTGCTGACCCATTGACAACAACAGTGAATAAGCTGTGTACGGAGAGCACAATCCTTCTTTTCCTATCACCCTCAATTTTAGCTTATGATTTTCTGTAGCAAAAAGTAACCTTAAAGATTCTAGTATGCATATACTACCTATATGCAACAGGTGATGTCTAATTCACGTGTCTAATCTCTGCCTGATTCATAGAGTTATGAATGTATGAACTATTTAAAGGCATTATATGTGCATTTAAAGTTAGAGCACATGTTTAAATCCCATGCTTTGCTTTTCTTTGAGTCTGGGTGAATTGTCTCTGTGTGGTATTCTGTGACATTGCCACAATCAATAATGTTGTCTCTTCTAGGGTTTCCATCTCAACCTTTCTATGAAACATCTTTAAAGTATCTACTTCAGCCTAACTGCCTTTACTTCATTTTAGTTTGTTTTAGTATCCCACAACCTTAAAGGGTAGGGTCACCAGGTATATTAGGGAGTTAAAAATAGTAGTAGTTCTCTTCATGAGCTGAGATGTTGTCAATAACAGAGCTGGAGAAAAGCTGCTGGTAAAGGCTGCAAAACCTTCCAAGCCTTCACTTACTCAAATAAAGATATCCACTCATCCACTCAGAACTGTGCCTGGACATTGGCCAGGCAAAGATGAATATATCAAACAAAATATATAAGAAATAAGGGGATGAGATCTTAATGTAATTATGGATTTCATGCCAGCAGTGAGGGACCTCAGAAGAGCATGCCTGTTTCTTCCTGCAATAAAGCTTTTGCTGTAAAATTCAGTTTAAATCTTATGCATGCTGTACAGCAGAGAAGTAATAGCTACTGTCACCTACCAACTAATGCACTGTCTGTGCAGTGCAGTCTCTAAAAGGCTTGTTATATTTGGATGACCAGGGTATTATGTGTTGGTTTGAGTGACAGTACATCTTCTTTAAGAAACACTTGGGTCAATCTCAGTGTCTGCTTTGTGCATCAAGACCTGAGATATCATGTTGTACAAGCAGAGGTGTCTTTTAGATAGCTTACAAGTGTATTTTATATAGACTACACAACCAAAATATAGATGGCTAACTGGTACAAGACCTGATTAAGTCTGACAAGGGTAGTGTTACAAATGTGAACTCCCCCAGGAACTTTGTCAGTTTTGAGCAGTAAAGGCTGTCTGGCTTCAGGAAAACTGCATTTTGCATGTGTACTATGGAATAAAAACCAGCTTTTACAGAGAACCTTCTGCCCATGAGAGCTGCGGCACTGCTGGTGGCATTTCTCTTCTGCCAGCCTTCATTCCCAGTCCTGTTCTGAGACTGTGGGCAGCCTCAGGATAGGGCTGGCTAAGCACACAAATAGTGCAGCAATAGTGACCAGATAGGAGGGATCAATCCTCCATAAGGTATCTTTGCTAATGAGAGTCAGTGGTACCATCAGGTGATTAAATGTTCATCATTACATGCAGTAGAAAACATAAAACAAGTGGCTTTCAAATGTGTTGATTGCTGAAAATAAGATATTTCACAGGAACAGGATTTCAATGGACAAAAGTTTAAAAAAAAAAAGTTATCTTTTTCCTTTTATTTCAATACTATCAAAATCAAACAATTTTGACTGGAGAAATATTTTTCAATAAGGTTCAAACATTTATTTCCAAATAAACTATTGTCATTCTGTTTATACAGCCAAACATTGCTCATAAAACATTCATTTAAATATCATCACACTTTGGTATTTTATTACATTAATATTGACTCAAAGCTGTTCTGCTTTTTGGAGAAGTTGCTTTGTGCATGCACCTACACCCACCCCCACCCCCACCATTTTTTTTCTGGGGAATTCTAGTTTGGGTTTTGATTTTTTTTTTTTAAATCTGATCCAGAATGAACACAAATTAACAATCTGAGCTTCCTGTAGAACAGACATTATATTTTCCAGTTATTCCATTCTGCATGCATTTTTTAAATTCCTTGTGTTAAAAGACTGCACCAGGAAATGAGAATGTCTGTTTCATATTATGGAAACTTATGCCTGAAATTTACAGTAATTTGGGAACAAACACATCTGTCTGGTGGTTATTTTAACCTTTGATTTTATTTATATTTTATTATAATGAATACTTTCTGTATCTGCATGGATGGAATATAATAAGATAAATCCAGAAGATGTTGATGCCAGTGAAAGCAAACTATTGTATTAAGAGACAAAAACTTTTAGTGTTTCCTAAATGACAGTAATTAAATAGGTAAACTTGTTTCTTTCCCTATTTTACCTATTATATGAATAATTTCATTTGAAAGACACACGTTATTTTATTTGAAGATAGAGGAAAGGTAAACAAAGGTTGAAATTTATTTGCCAGAACATTGTTGATCTTAGCTTCAGTTCATATACTACATAACAAGATTTCTTTTAACCAAATACAAATGAGAGGAATGACAAGCTGCTCTGCTCACATTGTTGTTGTTTATATTGGAAAAGACAACCAGAAAGATACAAATATGCCAGCTCCTAATACAAATATGTTTCTTTGATTATGGAGAAATTACTGCAGAGGAGATGGCATCAATGTCGCACTGTCACTTTGGTAACCTTAAAGAGAAATTAGACACAGATATAGAAGAGATCTATAATGTTCCCATCTGCCAAAAGAAATTAAGCTTCTGCAAGGAATAGATGTTGTGCAAAAAACAGATCCACCAATCCTGTCTTTCTGGTGATTAGCCATCCAATCAACTGGGGTTATCACAATGATTAACTTCATTGTTGCTTTATAATATCCTAAAACCTGAACTCATTATCTGTATCAGAATACAGTCTTAGTTCTTACTTAATATCGCAAAGAAACTTTCTTTTGAAGATCATAAACATCCCTTTGGGTGAGCTTAAAGGAAATTAAAAATTAAATAACTCATTACAGAAATAAGTATTCTGGTAAAAAATAAAAAAGGGGCACTAACCTTTGATTTTGTGAGCTTAATAGTACTCCATCTAATCAGATACTATATTAAAATGTTCAAATGACTAAAATAAAACAAATGAATAATCTTTAAAGTGTATGATCAGCTTCCCTGGAAGATCTTAGGACCACTGACTTCGAGTCAGTTTGCAATGGGCAGAGGCCTATTTTAAAGTTTTACAGTCTGTTCTAAAAATACATCTGAATTCATGAACCAAGTGACCTGTCAAGGCTGGAAAGTCTTTGTGTTCAACTCCGCTCTCCATCACTTTTAAAGTGATGGTAGTCTATATAAATCAGCTAAACATGACATTATTCAGAAGACTGATACTGCTGACTACCAGTGTATGCAGGAGGCCAGGACAGTCTCTCTCTTTATATCCCTTGCTTCCTCAAATTAAGGACCTGACTTTTTTCTGCCTACAAAGCTCCAGTGTTGTTCAGAAGAGACAATCCCTTATGGGCCCAGAGGGCCTCCAATCAACTTGCAACAGCTGCTGCAGATTCCTGGCAGATGAGGGGACTTATCATAGGCTGATATAAACACACACAGAAAAAAAATTTTCTGTGTCTTGAATTTCTCTTTCCATTTGGAATTATAACCTCTTTAAGCATAAGACTTATTGAATTTTCATGTTGAATTTTCATCTTGATCATGCAGGCTGAAAAGTTCTCTGTCTAAATCCAAACAAGCATCTGAAAATTCAATAAGTAAGATGACAAAACCTAAAGACAAGGAGCCAATTAATCCAGAAGAAATAAGAAAATTAAGGCACCAGAGATGGGAGAAATTCTTTAGAACCTGAAATCTATTCAAAAAGCAAAAAAACCCCAGAACTCGTAACAATGGAAGGAGCTTGTCATAGTGTAGACTCTATTAATGATATCATTTGTATCACCAACGCAAGTTTATTTTAATCATGGTCATTTGAAATCAATTAGAAGAACTTTATTGTGTTGTAAAATATCTAGAGACAAAGCACATTGGCCTTACTCTTTTCTCTAGACATTTTTAAATGTAGAAACAGGGATGGAGTTGCCACTGCACTATTCTACATTGCTACACTCAATGTCCTCAAGTTGTGCTACCTCTCCCCCTTACATTTAACGTATGGATTGACTTAAAGACCTCAGAGTTGTGTGCTGTTGTTATGACATTGAAGTGACACATCCAGACATCCAAAGAGGGTGAGTGCCTGAGCTTAAAAGCAGCTCCCAAAGAAAGGAGACAGGTCCCCCCTGCTCACAGTTTTTTTCTCACACAGCTCTGGTTTGAGGCCACACAGCTGCACAAAAAGCTGGCTTGAGCCCAGGTTACCAAACCTTGCCTGGATGGGGATATATATGGGGGGATATATACGGGGATATATATGACATTGCAGTCAGAGCCGTGACGGCTTGTGATCATAGATTTGATAAATCATATTTTCTGGGAGAGCACAATAAGCTCTCCAAAGAGTTCACCAATAAGCTCAACAATAAGCTCACCCAAGAGCAGGTGTTCCAAGTGAGAAGTTTCCCCAGTCTGGTGTGGCTCTGCAAGGGACTAGACATTTGCCACAGCAGAATGAAGCTTGTTATCACAGGAGCTTATGGAGCAACAGGACAACTTGCACATACCTTTTGCCATTTCACCTGCCAATCTGGTGATCACCAGCATAGAGACTTCAACACAATCTTCTCACCTCTGATTTCCCAGAAGAGTTGGAAGCATCAAGTGTCTATCTAAGGATCTATGCAAACTGTCTGCAGTTTGGCCCACAGTGACAGCTCATGTCTATAAGTTCAGCATTCAGAGCTCTTACACCATATAATACAGTATTCATGAGACTTCAAGCTTTTAACCACCTTAGGAAGCCAGTGTTACTTTTTTTTTTTTTTAATTTTTCTGTTTTCTCTGTATAATCTCACCGTATTATAGTTTGAGAAATTCCTTGAAAGTTAGTGTATATGTTGTTTATGAGCATACAGAACCCATGATGCCTCTGAAGTTTACACTTCATCATCAGGCTTATAGTTCATTGGCTGTCTTTGAACATTTCTTTTTATATATTAACCGTCCCACTACTAGGTTTACCTTAGAGAAAATTTGAGGTGTATTTTTGATCCTTTCTACTACATTTACTCATGTATAAAGATAAGTAAAACAAATTTAAGATATTTAAGACCCTATCCAATTATTCAAGCACTACAGTCATATACTGTGCCATACATGTAGACAGAGATGGCTGATTCAGTTGAACACAAAGAGCAATGTTGGAAGCAGAGATTATTGTCAGATATTGTTGCTGACATTCAGAGATTAAAGTGGAATTGCTCGAGCACTATTAACACTAGAAATGCATATTCAAATACCTAGATTTATCAGGTTTTGCCACTTAAATTGTAATACATCTTTTATATCCCCCGAACTTGTAATGGCTCTTTACCACTTTAAACCACTTAATCTTGATTATTGGTCAATTAGAAGGAACAAATACAAAGATGAGATATTGAATTGTGATTCCATTGAAGACAAGACAGATCTGTGACTTCTATCTAATTTTGTATGCCAGACCAGTGGTCATGTCTCATATAGAGTGGAAGAGGGGCTCCATCAGGCTCTCCCCAGGAGATTATGAGATAGGTGTCACTTTGAGAAAGCTTCAGTCTCAGGGCATGAGACTTGATAGCAGAAAATAAGCCTCAAGAGCTTTTGGATGGTGGGATTAGTGCACAGTCATCAGCTACTGCTAGTGGTGGTCTTCAGTCTTGAAGAGCTCATTGTCAGCACTGTTGTTCACTGCTTGTTCAACAGTGAGACCACAAGCAAATCGTGGGTGCAGGATTCAAAGCTGTTAAGCAAGCAGGCAAATAAAAACATTAACTTTCAGTATCTCTGAAACAAAGAATCTCACCAGATTTTCTGATAGAATTTATAAAAGCTTCTATCATCTTGCTTATGTGGAGCATGTTTGCTTCACTCAGTTGTCAAGAAGATGTGAATAATACAGTTCTTTTCACTTCCTATCTATTTCCATTCTTTTTTTCCTCCTTTCTTATCCTGCATTTCTGAAATGCAAATGTTTGTTTACTTTTCCCAGTCCTTTTCTATGTTAGCAGTGGTCTAACATGTTCTCATGTCTGGATGCCTGGCAGTTCTTGGAAGGAAAAAACAGGTCTAATTCCTTCAAAGCTTGTTGTGCTTCCAGAGTTTCCAGAGAAGACCCAGGAATGTCTCAGTGATTCCAGCCCAAAAGTGCCAGCTTTCAACATTACTGTACACTTCTGCAGAAGAAATAGCTGTTTGAATAATATATACAATGTATATCACATTTCTCATCTTCAAAGTGCCTAATACTGGGATCAGTTCTGCATGCCTAGTCCAGGGAAAAGGCTTTTGTTTTATGCTAGCTTGGGGCTAGCTGAGGTGGAAATTACAAGACAGGTCACATCAGGTAACATTTTCAGCTAACAAAAAAAAAGCCTTATCTAGTTGTATGATGAGTGTAATACTACTCTGTGAGCGGCTGTACTAGCAATTATCTCCATAAAGAGAAATATCCTTTGTTTTTCCTCTGCCAGATTCCCATCATCTTTAATAGTATCAGATTTAAAATACATGTTTTTATCTGAAATATCAAAAAACTTTCACTGCTTGATGCAGTATCTTTGTGGGAATCTGAATAAAACACTATATCATAATGTGCAGTGCTTCTATAAAATTCTTTCTTTTTGATCCTGTTGGATTATATGATGCTATCTCAATTTCAGACATTTTGCTCAAACATCTATATTCTTGTTATACATTAGACATTAATATCAATTTACTTACAGCTAAAACGTGCCTTTAGAGACATCCTGTTAAGTGTGGTGCCATCTTAGGGAGAATCAGGGGATTTTGGGCTCAGTGTTTTTCATATTTCATTTGTATTCCTTCGCTGATGGGTATGCAATAACAATATCCAAAAAGATACTGTGTCTTCCACAGTGATATTGTAGAAGAGTTATGCAGAAATGAAACAAGATGAGCTTGTAATGAATGCACTAAATCACTACCACATTATTTTTGTGGCATTATATGTATTTAACTTTGCCATCAAAATAGTGTGTTTGTCCCCTCTTTCTTTTTGTAAAGGATTGCCTGAGTTATGCAAAACTGGTATTTCTGCAAGCTGTTGTAAAGGGAACTTTTTCTCTCTGAACACAAGTATTGTTTGCTCTCAGATTTTCAAATATTTACTTCATTGCAGTTTTTCTTAGATGATTTCATGTGCTACATGGGGTCAAGTCTGAATGCAACTATCTGCTGACACATCTAACAATTTGCATAGGTCAATAACATCAGGGAATATATTGTGATGCAGAGTTTTGCCCTTCAAATTTACTTTCCTTTGTTGTTGTTACAGCTTGTTCAGCAAATAGAAGACAATGTTGGAAGACTACCAAAGAGCTTGAGAATAAAACACCAGACCTGCTACCAAAAATTTTACAGTCTGTCATTAAGAAAAGTTAACAGATTATATGAGTTGAGAGTAGAAAATATTCTATTTTGTATTTCAGAATGATTCCCTGAGTCATCCAGAGACTCTCTGACAAGTAAGCCACAAACATACTTGGAAGCTAATAAGTTGGTTAAAGTAATATTTCAAAGTAGAATAATAAAACAAAGTGTAAATGGTGGTATGAGAAACCAGCCTGATTTCTGCAAAGGTGAATTCTCTCTCTAATACATTAGAATTCTTCCAAAGCATAAAAATGAAAATGTGATCCTGGTGACAATTTATTTAGCCTTTCAAAAATCCATTAACAAGGTCTCTAAAAAAGGTAGTAAACAAATTATTATTGCTTGAGAGTAGTATACAGTCAGGTATATGAACTGGGTAAGGGGAAACAAAGGAAGGAAAAAACCCAGTCAGTTTTCATTAGCAAAAAAGGTTAAAAGCAGGGTGTCTCAGGTTTTCAGATATGCTATGTTTTGCTTAGTATTGTATTAATGCGTTAGAAAGAGGGCTAAACAACAAGAAAACAAGTGTAAAGAAAGAAAAAATGTTAATCAAATCGAAAAAAAGAAATTAAAGTTCAGCTGAACTGAAAACTTGCTGAACAGAGAGTGAAGTTCAGTGCTGAAGAATTGAAAGAAATGGAACTTTGTGAAGGAAATTTGAACTACTTGTATACCATAAGGTATACAATATTTTATATTTAGTATGTGAGTCCAGGAAAATAATCTGCGTCTTGCTGTTCAGTGAGCTCTGTGCAGTTACAGCCAGAAAAGACAACAAGTGGATGCACAAATGCTGGCAAACGAGGTAGAAACAGTCTCCTGCATAGCCAGTGCCACACACTCACCTGGAATATTCTACCCAGAAACAAATAATCCCACCTCGAAAGGCAGGCACAAAATTAAAGAAAAGCAGACAGCATTTCCATCACTGGGAGCTCTGAAGAAAGACTGAAAGATCGAGTTATGAAACTTCAGAAAGGAGATGGTGGCAGGGAAAGGTCTATAAAATTATGAATGTTACAGAGAAGAGAGAAAATTTTCTGATCTCCTTGTTTTATGTCCCAGAACCAGGGGGCAAAGAAGTAATAAAACTGAAAAGTTTCACTTTTGAAATAATAGAGGGAAATATTTTTCCATATAATGCTTATACTTGGCAGTCATACAATAACATTTTCTTGAGAACAAGAAACTAAGATTCAGAAAATGGTCTTTCTAAGGTAAGGCCATATGTTCCTTTGTATAGTTAACAGAGGAAAACAGATTTTTGAAGACCTTCAGGGAGCAAAACTGTACCCGCCTTAGACACTTAGGTGCACTGGCTTCTCTCTTTGAAGAACCTGTAGACATTTCTCACTTTTGCATATATAAAGGCATTTATACTTACTTTCGGAGAGCTACTGCACTAGATACTTAAAATGCAGGTGTACACAAGGTAGCTTGGATACCTTATAGTGCTAACAGAAAGAGCACTAGTATAAATATAAACAAAGTCTTTAAGGAAATCTCTCACTTTCAGATTTAATGATTAGGGAATATCTGTGCTGTTGCTTATTCTGAAATTTCTGGCTTCTTCCTATGCAAGGTCTATTGCTGACTACTGTGGAAATGAGACTGTGGATGGGATGGCTTATTGATAAAGTCCTTCAAGTGACAGTTGTCCTGTGGACAGTTGCCTTCCATGGAATTACTCCTAATTTCAATGGAAGACAACAGTGAATAAATCATGTGCCAGTTTCATTGATGTGTGGCCAAAGCACACAACGGGTTCAGAAGGCTTCATGAGCTTCTACTCTTTGTTGACCAAGAACTGGACACTCATATTTGTCTCCAAAGCCAATGGGAACCCTACAAAAGCAGCCAATGGAAATGCATGGTCTGATTTGCCCACATTGTTTACTAAAATGATACAGGGTAAAAAGATATGAGTTTACTATACTAAAAGGAGAACTTAAATGTTTAGAAAAAAAAAAATCCTGAAGGATAAATTACAAAAGAAAACAGATTAGCTTTTTTAAAATGCAAGTCCTTAGTTTAAACCCAGGTTCTCTAATTACCCTGGTTCTTACACGTAGTTTCCATGATGACTGCAAGTCAACATAAATACAAGCTGTTGTTAAAATAGCTTAACCTCCCCACATCTTTATACTAGGTGCACATTCCTGCTACCACTCTTGTACTGGCAATAATATTAGTGCAGCCATATGTTAAGGCAGACCAGGTCTTCTTTACTGACTTAATTCTCAGCTGAATCAGACCTGTGATCCAGCCCTGTGAATTGCAAGCATGGGAGAAGAGACTAATTGGGAATGAGGAGTAAGGAAGCCCTGTGTCTCTTTGTGCAGTTCTGTTCATTTATAGACTTAAGGCGACTGTGGAGTCTAAACCTGAACATTTAGATGACTTGTGACCAGCTGGAGCACCGAAGTACAGACAATGTTTCCTGTGTGACATTCCTCCAGCAATGACTGAATAAGAAAAAATTGCAGAAAAACATTAAAAATGTGATCAAAAGGGTTTAAGAGCAGCGAACAATATATTTTTTTTTTTAACCAGAAGCATTAACATCTCTTTACTTAAAGTTAGGCCACAGGTTATTTTTGATCTTTAAATTTCTATTTGGAACTTTAGATGTTTTAAAACTTTTGAACATATAGCTATTTTTAAGTTTTCACTGTCATTTTGTGATGATTTTTGTACCTTAATCAAACCCTGTTATGTCTGGAAGATCTGCTGCGACTCTTTGTCAAAACGCCTCTTTCCTAAATGCACTCAACATAATAATTGCAGATCTTTCTTTGCAAGCCTGTGACCTAGTTAATTATCCTTTTATGAAGCTGTATTTCTTCTCATATTGACAGGTTTTATTCTTTTTTTTAATGATGATACTGTCTCTATGAATATCAAAGACATCTTGGAAAGTCAGCACTGGCAGCAGTCTGTTAACCTGTGCTGTATACAATGGTATTTTGTGGAATATAGAACAGGAAAAGAGCACAGAACCAAATCCATTTTTTCTGTGATCATCTGCTCTTCTTCATGCTGGGAATCTCACCCTTACTAATAACAATCTTTACAATGGCAAGCCTGTGTATCTTCTTAAAAAGTTCTCTTTAGCAGAATGAAAAAATAATACATTAAGCTCCTGTGCTCCTTTGCCTTTAAAGTTCTAAGTTCCTTCAAACTTGGTTAATCTCAGGAACCAGCCTCAGACATCTCTTTTTTTTTGGTGATTACAGTTCCACTGATTGACATACAGAATGCTTCATCTAGGCTATGAACTAGCTGTGTGACATGATAATTCCTGAAGATCCACTCTCATGAATGCTAACAAGCTCCTTGAAAACTCAGCAAATCTCCCCTGTCTATTTTTTTCCTTCTTAATGACTTATTTATACTAAATTATTTCCCAACCATGCTGTGTTAGCTGAATTTTATTTTATTTTTTTTACTTCGTATTTTGTTTTCATTTCTTTTGCTTGTTCACTGGCACTAAAAGCACTCACTTAATTGCTGTTTGTTCACAACCTTGTCTAGGGGCCAAAATACCTGGTCAGAATCAGGGCCCAGTCACGCTACTTAGGAATTAACTGTGATGGGCAAAATCAAACACTGAAGCAGACTACTGACAAGTCTAGAGCTGAAGTTTTAAAGATAAAATCTGTTTTCAGTCATCTAGTCTTCACGGGTGTTAAAACACCACAGATCTCATTGACTGCAATTGAATTGATGATTCCTGCTTTCTTAGATAGAAAGCAGCCTTTACATAGTTAAAATGATGTTGGGAAACTGGTCACAAAAGCAGAAGCCCAAGAGATACTGAATTCCCACAAGTTTATAAAATTATATGACTGAATAAAGAAATACAACTGAGAGAGAGGTCAAAATTCGAACTTAATCCTTACTAAACATCAAAGATGCCATCCAGGAGTTTAACCCAAGACATGAAACTAAGCTTCAATAGTTCTGTTGTTCATTAATATACCTGTTTTGTTGCTATTGCTGTGGTCTTGACATTGTAATAAAAAACTGCCTTTGTGATGCTAAATAAAAATTCTTTCCACTATATTCGTTTCCAGAACTGTTACTCTTCAAATAAATAAGCAGTTCCATCATATGTAGCCACATTATGAAATAATTTGGGGTATTACACTATGTTGTAATCAAAGTTGATTATGAATAGAGTTGTGCAGCTCAGCCTCATTTTGGAGAATCGTGATAATTTATTTTGAGAAAATTTCTCAGTAAACCATTCTCTTGGAGGTTACCAGAACAGGAACTACACTCTTCCCTGGCACTCCTGTGTTATCTGGATTAAAGGCATTTATGCACTATTTTCTCATGCCTTTCATAGAGCAATTCTGTCCCATGTTGTATCTCCATACTCTTTGAACCAGCAATAACAGGAACAATATTTAAGGAAATAGCTTCTGCATTAATCAACCTTCATGAAAATCTTGTTTGTGGGAAACTTTGGTTTGGAATATCAAAGGCTGGTACGGGGCCAGAAGATCCATGTGTTTTTGAGGGAAAGGAAAAGCTCAGAACATGAGCAGAGTGGAGGGAAAGAGTCATGGTTCAAAACAGCTTGAAGAGATGGGCATGTGTCTCCATGGGAGACTCCAAGTCTGCAAGAGAGAGGTGGGCCTGGTCAGAGGGTCAGTCAAAGTTAAAGACTCCATATGTCCTTCCATATGGCTTTCTGTCTGGTGTGAGTACTGAAACACAGTGCCTTTGCAACTCAGTGCAGTATGAAATACAAGATGGAAAGTTCTGAAGCCTGCCGCCAGTACAACAGCTCAGCTGTCTAGGTGCATGTTAAGGATCCCAGGATACACTTCAGAAAGAAAACTTGTTAACCCCACTGTTCTGACCACTGTTTTCTATGTCAGTAAAACAGTCTCTGGTGCCAGGAGTTTGTATGAGCTATTGCAAACTGAATAATAAGTAGGATTTGCAAATCCTGTAGGGGTTGGTTTGTGAAGGGTCTTTCATGAACTGAATCCAAACATGTAGTTGTCAAGACCAGGAGCTAATTTTTCATTTTTTCTTTTTTTTAAAGGTATGTTCTGTTAACAGAATTAGACAGAAGGATACAAGAGAGAAGGAGAAAGAAAGGGCTGAGGAGACCTAAGAAATATAGCAGCATATGTGATGACATCTCTCTTTCCCTGTAACTATATTCAATTCCTTGCAGGCATAAATTCAAAATATAGAGATATACTTTCCTACCTCCATTCTACCCAGTTTGATGTCACCTCACTTCTGTTGTCTAAAATACTCCAACCAGAAATAAAGAACAACAAAACAGACTTTGTTCTTTTTGGTATGATAATTTAAAGCTTTAGTTATTTAAGTCTCTACACAATTTTTTACTCTCTCATTTTGGATCTGTTTTGTCAAATATAATTAAATTATTTTTTCATAAATCTCTCTTGATACACTTTGTGAAAGGTCGCTGTCTCAAACACCTATCAGCACCAAATATGCTAGGCTGTGGTTTAGCTGTGGGAAAGGGAAGCGTAGGTGGAATTCATGCCTTCAGTTTCTAAAAGGAAGTCTTACTCTTAGCCTAAGCAAGGCTGTACTTGTATTGCATGGATGAAGATTATATCTATTTAAATGTTAATGAAGCGTTACTAACTGGGCACTTCAGGTGCCAGGGTCGCCTTTTTCTGTGGTTTCTGTATAATCAATGGAGACACATTGACTCCTACTATGACTCACTTGCTGAAAGAACCTGCCTATCTACCCTAGGGATGTAGAGATTTAGAGACATTATCCTCCCCTACTCTAAACTTCAGCATTAGGGGATACAAGTAATTCATATTCTATTGATAAACTGCTATTAATTCTAAATATAGGAAATAGACCCAAATAAGTAAAGGAAGTTTATTAACATTGATTTTACTGGGGAGTCTTGCCTTACATCCACAGATCATGGAGAGAATGAATCACAAAATGCAATGAAATATCTGTATTTGGGAAATGTGGCATTATCCTTACAAAAAGAAGGTTATGATAGGGAAAATTAGCCATTGTGTATTTTTTTTTTTTTTAAATATGATTGTTCTGTTAAAGAGCACACAAGTAGACTTTGTGTTCTGTGGATTTAGGTCTGGACAGAGGGGAGAGAAGTGGATACATACCTTTTGTCTGTAAATTTAACCTTCTGCTAAATAGCTAAAAAACATTTTAGAATTTGGCCAGTACCAATATTACTGGTAAACTCTAATTCCAAAAAGTGCTGTAGCCACAAAATCAGGAACAACTTTTTGGCAGCCAATTCTGTTTTTGAATTGAGCATGACCTGTTAAAAGACAGGCCAAGGACTTTGGGACAAACTGTACAAAGTAATTTCTTGTCAAAATTTGCTATATAATTTCCCCCATCAGGAAGTCCTCTTTGTGAGATGTAGAAATAATTCTACTGTCCATCTTACTCCTGTACAATGAAATGTTGGAGCTAGACCAAAGTGGCAGTTGTTTAAAATTAAAGATTAAATAATTACACTGATTTATGCACAAAAAGAATGCTGGGGATAATGTGTTCAGTCTGCATCAGCCAATGACACACATCACAGCATACAGTATCCTGTCACATTCTAGTGTTGTATATAAATGTCAACCCTGCTATTTATTTTCAATTTAAAATGCATTAATATTAGTTCTGTCATGCTGACAAATCTTATAATGAAGACAGTTGATTATTTTTTTTTTTTTTCCTGAAGGACAGGCAAAGACAAGTACAAATTTCAATGCAATGAAGAACATGTCTCATTATTTTATTGGGAAATTCATTCATTCATCCTGTTCTTATTCATGACGAAATAGTCTATAAGTAAAGACATGAGGAAGGAGAGATGGGAACTAATTGCATAAGAAAAATCACTGGGAAATTTTAAAGAAAAACCAAGAACAATGTTTTTATTTTTATATACATTGATACCTATGATTAATTGCTTTACCTGTATTCATCAACTTTTTGCTAATTTTAAATTGTTTTAAGCTTCTCAAAGGTTCTGCAGACATTATTATTTAATCTCTTAGTTTACTGGACCACAGAACAAATCACTGACTTGATTGATTGATTGATTGATTGATAGATTTGTATTTCCTTTGGCTAACAAAAGACAGTGCTATCATGGAGTGGTGTGTTTTTAAGTATATGCAAGGTCGTGTTTTAACATTACCCATTCCAAACACTTGAAAATTCAGGATTGAGACTGACAAAATCACAAGGCTAGATTAATTATCATGCACTCTTATAAAAGAGTGTATTCAGGATTCATCTTCACAAAACGAAGAATCAAATTGAGTATCTCGTTTCAACAACAATTTTTGTGATCAAAAAGTATAAGGCAGTTACTGAATGAAAAGATGCTTTCATTGAAGAAATTGTCACTAAAGGCTATATGATATGGTGATGTTGAAGCATGTCCAGAGAATCATGGAATAGGATCACTGGATAATCCAGGTGGGAAAGGGCCTCAGGAGATCTCTAGAGCACCCCTCTGCTCAAAGCAGAGCCACCTGTGAGATGAGAGCAGGTTGCTCAGGGCTTTGTCTTGAAACCCCCCCCAAGGGTGGAGCCTGCACAACCTCCCTGTCCCGCTGCTGATGGTCCTCATGAGGGAAAAAGTATTTTCTGATAAACTTTTGGAACCTCTTTTGTTTTAAGTTATGTCTGTTATCTTCTCGCTGTGAAGAGCCTGGATCTGTCTTAGTGACCTCCCTGTAGATACCATTAGATTGCTATTAGACCTTCTAAATTTCAGAGACGCTATTACTTGTTGTTTACTCTTTCCTACATATCAGTTAGCAGTCACACACAGAGAACGTGTTTGAGGCTTGATAAACATTTAGTCTGATCCATCAGGTTTTTTCTTAGATTTTTCAGAAATGTAAAAAAAATAATAGTTTTTCTTCCTGACATACTGATAATAAAAGGGCTGAATTCATATAAGGTAATTGCTGAAAAAGAGTTTGAGGTGATAGAAAGCAAATTTAAACAAATTCACTAAACTCTTCTGTAACCTACAAATAGACTGCTTTTGAAAAAAAGAGGAGATTCTTATCTAATCGAAGGATTTGATTAATCTTATACCAGTATAATTTCAGATTTCAAATAAAACATTATATTTTGTGAATTTTGTTAGAAATTGTAAGATATTGCAACTGTCACAAGATGTGCTAGACTTATATGGTCTTTTCCACAAGTTGTTCCTCCTCTGTTTCTGTAGAAAAGATGAAGGAAAATTTTCAAGTTGGGAAAGTTTCTAAAGAGCAGAGAAATAAGCAGCGGCAAAAGACAAGCAAGGATAAAGTGTTTGTTACTAACAATCATGAGTCATATCATGCTGTTATTTTAAAGCATAATTCCATCACAGAAATTAATGATAACTGTTTAATGTTAGTAATTTGCAGCACAGTACAGCTCAGTATAGATACTTTATACTTCTAAATTCACAGTTCTCAAAGGCACTGTCAACACTGGGTAACTCTCACCACCCACAGGGAGACAGGAAAAATATTTGACAAATATGTAAACAGTACTAGAGAGTAAAAGGTCAACAAATGTAAATACGGGAGCCTAATATTAATCCATTAAAGTAATATATATACACACAAAGAAGGGGCCTATTTCTACTTCATTCACAGCGACTGAACTGCTCCACATTGGCTCACAAAAGCTTTTCCATGAATAAGCATATATGAGATAAGACAAGATTTTAAAGGTGAATCTTTCTTTGCTGTATTCTAATTAAAGACAAAAGTGCTGAGGACACACAATGTAATTAATTAAAATGAGCACAAGGTGATTGAAAGCAAATTTAGAGAAATTCACTAAATCCTTTTGGAGCTTAGATCAATAATGTATGTTAATTTAATGCTTAATTGTAAATTATTCTTGTGGTAAAATATGGGTTTGCTTTAAATAAAGAATGAGACATGCCAGGAAATAAATAAGGTATTATTGTTTGGCTTTGAGGACCACATTGTGTTCTGGCCATTATCCAATCATGGGATCACAACACACGTCCAGGTGCTGATTGATATCTTCTCATTGAACAGGCCTGAACTAAAGGGGCTGATTCTCATGTTTGTAGAGGAGCTTTTACATTCCTACAAGGAATATGCAGTATCATTATGCAATATATTCAAATAATTTTTCAGAGTGTGCAAAGGGACATTTGCGTAAAGGCATTCAGGAGATTTATGCAGTTACTAAATGTTTTGCTTTGTCCCTTGTGCTGCCTCCATTCTGAAGAAGGTCATCTTCACTTTTTCTCCTGAAGTGGCCTGTACTTTAGCTTATCTCAGCCCTAAAGGATCAGTGAGAAAGCTAAGTGTTAAATCTTCTTTTGTAGTACAGCTTCAAAGTATAGAACAGGAGCTGCAGAAAGAAACTGAAGTTAATCTGTGTCATATATGCCATCTATACCAAAAGTGTTTTCACCTTGGTTTCTTAATTTAACCACAATGGATTACTTTCAACTTCCAGTACTGTTAGGATGATTCGAAACTTTTACTTTTTTTAATATATTATTATTTCTCTGCAGAGTTCTTCTGTTTGCACTGCAGCCTTTTTTTTCTTTCAACTACATTTTCTGTGCAAGTGCACTTTATACCTGGACGTGACCTCTGGTCAGTCAGAGTCTTACATATTCTGTGTTTATTATCTGTGCTTTCAAGTGAAACTGAACAACTCACGTAGTTTCAGGGTTAAAAAAAAATAAAAACACTATAAAAATATCAGGAAGTGGAGGGAAGAGCTGTTCAAGGATATCACTAGGTTCAGCAGCTATTTATTTTCTACATGGGCCAAATGTGATAAAAGTTAGGACTGGTCATGTCAGCCCAACCAGCAGGAGCCTGGAGGTGTTCCTGGGTGACTGGCTTCTGGCAAGGGGAAGAAATTAGGGGAAGAAAAGGTTCATACGTCCCTACCCATCTGAGGATGACAGCCTTGAAGGTTTGCCTGGTCCCACGCCAGCCATGGGTGCTACCAGAGGGCTGCAAACCCCACTTCTCTGTTATTTGGTGGCACTGCTCCCCTTAACCCCCCTCTGCTCCGCACCAGGGATAAATTGCATGCCCCCATGCAGCTCAGAGCACTAACTCCCTGCTTTCGGTAATCCAGCAGTTTTCCCTGAGTTGTATATCCCCTGAACCCTGTTTGGTCTAGTTTCTGGTTAAACCGAAGGGTGATGAAGCAACAACTGCAACAGGCCACCTGAGCATCCCCTCGCAGGCGGCATCTGGCCCATACTCTGGCAGCTGCAGATGTCTGGCTTTTCCTCTGCAAGTTTTAGCATTTCACAGGTGGAGCGGGCCATCCATTTGTGTCAGAAATAGCTCCATCTGTTTTAAAGCATGCGTCTGTATTCCTGTCAGCTGCACTGGGATTTATGCTCTCTGATCTGCATGACCAGCAGTGCTGCTTTCATCACTGTTTCACAAGAAGCCTATTCGTACACCATGTTTTCCACTGATTAAAGAGGAAACTTGTTGAAATTGCAGGATATTGCAGTGTAACCCAGAACAATTCCTCAATCACTCGGTGTTCATGTGTAAAGTAACTCTACTGTCACATTGGGAAAGTAAGTTTCTTGCCAACGCTTAGCCTCACTCAGTTTCCTAAGTGTCAGTCATTTGGGCACAGATAGATTGCTTAAAGAAATCTCATAAAGTCTGAAGAGAAACTACTTGCTATTTATGCCATGAAGTGCTTTTGCAGCTCTGAGGAGCTGAAATGTGACCTGTTTGTTTCACTGCGGTGCACAGCAGCACGCATGAGAAATCAGCCAAGACAAACTTAAAAGGAAATATTGAGCGGCTCTCTGTCTTTTTAAGCACTTTAATCTCTTAATAAGAGTTGGCAGGTGCTAACGGTTTTGCGCTGATTTCTTTCTCCTTTTTCAGTTATCTCAGTTCTGTGGAGCTAGATTCATTTTCTGGGTTCATTAAGTATTCCTTCACCTGCCTTGAAATGGAACTGCAGGCCCTTTGATAAATAGATTAAAAGGTTATCTAATTTCACTGTTGTTTTTACAAGTATCTTTGTTTTCTCTCATGAAATGCTTTTTTGTAGCTTTCTAGAGTGGTAACCTCCATGGATCACAATAAATGTCCCTACTCCTCCCACAGCAAAACCAAATCAGGGTGGGAAGGAAAGACCTTGCCTTAATTCTTCAGCAAAGACATTTTTGTCTTTGCGGTGCTAAACAACAGGACTCTCTTCTGTGCTGATTTCAACAGGTCCCCAGTGAAAATTACACCACCAGATTAACCCCTCACTAATGCCATTAACAGAGATTCACCAGATGTAATTTCCTCCTGTTATTAATAAGAGCAGTTTATATATCAAAGCATGAAGAAATACAAAGTCACAGGAAGCTCCAGTGCCTTTACCATATACTCACACAGCCATGTCTGAGACAAGCACCAGACAAGTGGAAAGACGTGGTAAAATTCAGGTCTCTAACTTGAACTTTAACAGGTTTAAGGTGGTTTAAACATTGGATACAAAAAGTAAGCGATCCAATTAGAGCACCCCGAAAGTAAAACACTTTAGGAAAAATCTAGCTTTTGAGATAGGGATTTACTGAGGGGGACACAGAGGCTGCAGCATGTCATGCCTGACAAAGCATGAGCTCCATGAAACTCAGTGAGAAAGGAACGGTGCTGTTGCATCCACCTCCTTACATGGCACTAAGCTCTGGAGCACATGACTGGGGACATGATTTTGCCATGGCATGAATTGCTCCTGGGAGATACCACTCAGGCACACACTGCAGCCTCTGGGAGAGAACAGGGACACTAGCTCTCTAAGCAACAACCCCTAGGAGATAACATCTGCCATCCGCCAATGCATTCTGTGCTGTGTTGCTGTTGTCGGTCTGAGACAGCCACGACTGGTAATGTTTCTGTAGATACTGCTCTCCTGGCATACCTCCTTCAGATGCACTGAAAAAACACTTTGCCAAATAACAGCCACAGACATTATGCACATGTAAATATATTGACTTCAGAGGGATTCAAGTTAAGCATGTACCTGAGGGCCTTTCTAAATCAAGGCTGAAGCACGTGCTGTGAATGGGAATAGTATCTCACACAACTTTCCTCCTGCTTTGTATAAAATAGTCCTATTCCCTGTAGTTTTGTGGATTCATCTTTTTTCTTCATTCATTGTCTAAAGAGACTGTTAAGCAAGAGAGCAAGCCTGATGACAATATAAACAATGCCAATATTACAAAAGATAGCCTCTGTTCTGCTAAGTAAAAGATCAAGACCAAACGACACCAACTGGCTCACATCCATGCTGCTCAGAGCTTATTTAACCCTTGTGGTAGATTTATGTGTTTGCAGCAGTTCAAAGGCAGAGCTGAGGAGACAACTAATCGTTAAACAATGTGGATAATTAGGATCCAGAGCTTTCTCTCTTGCTCTTTTTCTTCTCTAGCTTTCTTTCATAAGTATCAGATATTCTGCACATTTCTTACGACCTTAGGAAACATCTCTGACCTTTGTGATTTTCAGGTGTTACATTCTAGGTCTGTGCATAACTTGGTAGCATGCATATAGTCAGTAGGTGAGACATTTCATATAACTTGTTGAAATGCAATTGCACTCTAGATTCAGCTCCAGAGTAAAACACAGTAGTCCTTGGCTTCTGCAGTACTCAGTGAGTTAAAATATGAGACACTCAGGGAAACAACAAAAAATCAGGGATATGTTCATATAATGTTGCAGAAGCTCAGGACAACACAAACAGCAGAGCACTTGAAAACAGTGAAAGCAAGCACTCTAAATATATGTGTGTTCAGAAAAGTACTTTAATAAACAGCCATTGAGAAACAATGACTGTAGGACATAGGACAGTAGGAAAAGAAAAAAAAGTTATTACAAATTCAGGGATATTTATGGGACTTTCACTTCTTGAGGTCATGAGTATAATCAAAGCCTATTATCATGTCAGCAAAGAATTTGCACAAGTACTTTTTACCACATCATTGTTTTGTACAATGTGAAGGAAAAGCCATTCAAGATCATGAACTAAAAAAATAAACAAATATCCAAGTTCTACAAGGACAAGGACAATGACAATAGGACACACAGTTCTTGTAGTGAATCTTATGCTAATATGTTTTTCTGAAAATAAAAGTGATTTCTTGCTATTCTGTAACTTCTGCTATTTTTCTTTTTTTACAAAAGCATTTATTTTTCATATTAATTTTAATTAAATGTTATACAATGACCAGAGTCTACAATAGACTTGTGGGGATTTAAGAAGGAGGTAAGGTAGGAGATCTTCCCATCTCCGTACTTGCATATTTGGTGACATCATACCTCACATAGACTTGAGGCACACTGAAGGGGAAACTGGGACAATTGCCTATTCTCTTCAAGCCCAAAAGCAGCTCTAAAAATGTCTAGTCATGGAATTTGTTGATATTTTTCCTTCTGAAATAATCTACAGCTTTGAGAAAGAAAAAATACAGGAAAAATGTGAATAGTTTTGGAACTAATAATGTCTATTCTGTAAGTAAGCATTTGAGTGTATTTGTCTATTACGGTTTTGTGGAAATTATATGTGTAGGGGAAAATAAGGATGGGAAAAGACAACAACTCTCTCACTATGACTGATACGTTATCCAAATCAATTTTAAATGGAAAATATTATCATTTCTAGAGTTTTGTGAAAGCTAGCAATTTTTGTAATCCTAGCGGAGCAATGTTCTTTTTTCCAAACGTTTGCTTTAAGGAAATTCTGTTGAATGCTCCATGGAGAGGAGGAGAACCATGTGGAAATTGCTTTCTAAATATTTCAACTGTTTCTATGCACCCTGGGACACCCACTGACTTTCATTACTGTAAAACATCAGAAAGTATGGATTTGCTTGTCAGTTGAAGTAGTAGAACTGTAAATCAGCTAAGGCTCTGGTGTTATAATTTATCTAGGCCTCTTAAGAAGAAAAGCCTGTTGATGCCCTATGACTTTGGGACATAAGTGAAACTAGAATTCAGACTAGGAAAGACATTATAGAATTGGAACACTAATATTTCCAAAAGCACTGATGTTTCCAAAAGATGCTACATCAATGGTGTGGTCTAGCACAAGATGACCCAGATCCACACTCTTGCTGAATAATGAAGTATCCAAGTCACAGACCATTTAGCCTATGCTGGAGCTTCTAAGAAGCAGCAAGAAAATGACCTGTTCACATATTTCCTCATTTAAGCTTTTTGTTTGTTTGTTTGTTTGTTTGTTTCCAATGTTTTAGCACTGACATAATCAGCAGGTTACTTCATGTAACCCTGAACAACCAGAAGATTTGGATACTGGTTTTAAAATATGTAAAATATATATTTTCATAAGAACTTCATCTGATGTAATAACTTTCATCATGCTGGCACACCTTGATATTATTTTTATGTCTTTTCTTAAGTCATTATTGTCTGTTTAAATTTAAGGGTTGAGATATCTTTGCTCATCTTGGTGTGTGAGACCTAGTTAACTGAAATTAATAGTAAAAAGGAATAGGAAACTTCACAGTACAGGGTGTATTAAATTAATTTGGTGAAACTATAAATCGGCTATGATGTCAATCTGTCAATGGGCAAATGCTCAGAATCAGGTGAGAATCAGTTTATTTCATTTCGTATGCCATGTGTAAGAGAAGAAAAAGAGAAAGAAGCTACGAAAGAATATTGTGCTTGGATGGATCATGGAATCCAAGAGACATTGAAGTACCCAGTAAAAAAGACCAAGGAAACCCAAGAATTTCACATTTGAGTCTACAAACTGACTCGTACAGAAGTACCACTGAAGGAAAAAGCATCTCTACAATTTCCAACTCATATTATTATCTTGAAACATTATCCCAATGAAATGTTATCCTAAATAAGTCAAATATAAGGAAAGTCCTCCAATGAAAACGAAAGCAGAAGAAGATTTGATATGCTTTGAAAATTGAAAAACATAGCGCAGAAGCTCTGATCTGTATATAGCATCATATAACCGAAGAAAAACAAAATAAATAATTTATTCTTTAAAAAAAACCAGGAGACACTGATATGATACTGTAACAAAACTAAGAAGACAGAAATTAAATTTAACCAGGAAATCTCAGCAAATTGATATTGATCAAAATTCTAGGACTGGGCAAACCAATTATTTTCTTATTTAATAGGGAGAAAAGTAGCTTGAGTGAACACCAGCAAAAGTTTAATGACTAATACGGCCAGACTAAACTAAAATTCCTCTGTCAGTGTAAACACCAATATATAAGCAGATCATTCTAGGCTTCCTGTTACAGCCAATGAAAAGAAACATGTGTTTGTGAAATATGATTCATCTCCTATTATGTAAGAAGCATAAAAGAGGTAACATGTAGATGTCCTTGGCCCAGAATCTTTTCTGGATGAGTTCCTCTAATTCACAATTATTGTATCAGCCAATGTGCAGATCCAACTGGATGAGTACAAACTTGAAGTTTTGACGTATAACAGTGGACCTTCAGGTTGGTCGAACACACCACTGTTCTGGTCTTTTGCATTTGATGGATAAGATACAATATGACCTACAGCAGCCAGAGATACATGCAATGAAAAGATGTTCCATTATGTTGTAGGTAAAGAATGTGTGATTCTGTCCTTATTAATATTATATATATTAATTTACATCTATGTACATAGCTCTTTAGCTGTCTGCAGGGTCTGTTGGCAAAGGGGTTTCCAGTATAGCAATCTCCCTTCTAGTCCATGTGAGAACTACTGTTTCAAATACCATTCCTTCAATTGAAGACTATATCTAAAAAAACAGACTCAGAAACTTTTCTGGATTCAATATTCCCCACACGTTGAAATTATGTCCTGACTCTATATTGCAGTAGGATGTGGACATGCTCAAGGAGAGATCTCCACTTTCTCTTCTAAGACATTCTGGCTTCCCCCCAAAGAAACCTGTGCACATAGGGTGTGTTACAGTGTGCTCCTCCTGGTCCCTGACCTCAGTGCAAATGTTGTATTCCTCAGGAGATAAACCTAGAAAGCAATTTCTCTTTGCTCTCCTGAAATTTTTCAGAACCCTTGAACCTGTAATGGAGGAGGTTGAAGGAAAGCTGAAAGTTTTTGCTCACAAGGAGGTTTCAAGCAAACTATTCTGCCAATGAAAACTTTTTTCTCTATAACTCTTTTCTTAGCAGTACCCTTAGGACTATGGAGATCTACAGAGCATTTGTTATTCTGGTTTATTAAACAGCAAGAATGAAAGTCAAAGTATGTCATTTATTCAAAACCTCCTTCAAAAGTCAAGAAGTAGTTGCAAATACTAGTTCTACATTTTTTTTCCTGGGATGCACTGTCTAAAAGGAAGAGAAGTTTCCTGGAAGAGAAACAGTTTCCACTGTTTCCTGGAAGATAAATTTTCAGTATAACCACAACTTCTTATATCTGTAACAAGTTGGACAATTTGGAATATATTATGCCAGAATACCTCTGCTGCTAAAATGAATGTTTATGTAAAGAGTAATAAAAAGAGATTACTGAGCATCCACAATGCTGCTTTGATTTTGAATTACATTATTTTACAGTCTTCTTCATTACATTCTACATTTCTCAAAGTCAAACATATAATGTCATCATTTCCACAAGCAAAAGTTAAGATAGGTTGCTGGATTACATAAATTAATGAAAATGACACAATAAAGCACTTAGCTGTGTTCGGCCTATGAGACTACTTGCATGCGTGAATTTAAAAACCTCTGCAGTTTTGCCTGTAGATGTCTTACATGGTTTTGCTTCATGATTATGTTCAGCTAGCATGTGTTACCATTCAACTGTGGGAAAACAGATGTTCTCTATTAATTCTAAATTCAGCAAAACTGATTCATTTTATGCTTTAGAATGAATTTATATGCTGCTTTGGGGGTAACCTTTATGTAATACAGGGCATCTTGTTAACAGTTTGGGCAAACTAGAATAATTCTGCTTTGTTTTATAGCTTTATCCTAGAGCTAGCACAAAACCCTCTAGAACATAAAAGATTTTCCTTATCAGCACGATATACAGTATTATTGCTATAATTCTCTGAAAACAGATAAGGTCAGTGCCATAGAGGGAGTACATTAATACAATCATTATCAAACTTCTCGTCTTAAGCAAACCTTAAATCTCCCCAAAATTTTGCACTCATAGTTCATGATTGCATATGTCAAAACCTCAGTTATCACAGCAAACTCCAGAATTTAGATTCCCAGTACAGACATCTGGCTTAGGATCCTCTTATGATTGTCAGAGACAGGTATACTGCTCAGAAGGACAGTTCAGATATTTCATGGGCTAAAATTCCTGCTGGAGATATTTTAAACACTTCAGTTTGGTAGAGCAAATTTTGAAACTACAATCCTTTATAAGATTTTCTTCTGTAAGCCCAAGCCCAAATTTAAATATGTTGCAAATATGGGGACATGATATCATTTAATAAAGGAAACTGAAGCATAAAATGAAATCTTGTATCTCTCAAAACAAAATACTTTGTAAAAGAGATAATTTCAAAAGTTCTATTAGAAAGTCTTATCTGTAGGAATTGGTTTCTGCTTCAGAATTCTTCAATCTAGGCCCAGAACTGGAATTTTCACTCTCACTTATGAAAATATGTGACCTTAAAAAGAATCATCTAGTTGACACCTGTAGGAAGAAATTCTTTTTGAAGTACAATCTGCCAACAGAGTGCAGTATGTTCTCACACGTGTGGTCTCTTGTATTTCTCTCAACCAATACCACCTGAGAATAACTGCTTCTACTGAGAACAAGTACTTTCTGCTGCTCCCAACAGAAGTTCTACGGAGACATAAGTACAACAGACTATCCCAAATGAAAACTGTGACCAACTTTACTAATTGTTTATCTTATCGTTAAATACAGCTGATTTTTTTTAAAGCAGATTTAACTATATGGACATTTTGAAGGGCTAGTAATGAACTATTTCTGTGTTCTATAGGAATACAAAGAAGTTGTTTTAACAAAAGGCAATATTTCAAAAGAGTATGTTTTAAACATATAATCAGAAAAGGAAAAAAAAAACCCCAAACATCCATGTTCTTCAAGGTCTGGAAGAAAGTTCACTATAGTGTTAACTTTTACAAAAGATAAAACAATTTTAAGGTTAAACTAAACCCAAAAGGCCGAAAGAGGGATTTGCAGAGAAGGATGTTGGCAATTATAGATCCAGGGAGGTTCATTCATTCTGCAATATTACAAGGCAGTCTACTCCCAGTAGAACTTTGCTGAAGCCAATACAATCTGTCTGTGACATGGAGTAGTTTAATTCATTGTTTTTATATGTTAAAAGTAAAAACATTTCAGCAAATTTGCTTTCCACAAGCCACACTTTACACAGGTAAAGCAGGCAAATAAGTTGAATAGATTGTTTGCTAGTTAAAAAGATTACACCTTGCATACTTTTATTGTTTATGTTTCCAATTTCTTTCCCAAACCCTCCTCAAAATACACTTTGTTTCCATTCTTTGATTTAATATTCTGTCATTTGCTTACCTAACTTTTTTGTTGTTATTTTGTAATAACAGATGTCAGGGTTTTTTATGAGTAAAATTTTTCAGTCACTGCAAAGGACTTTGCAAGACATTCATGTAAAACTTGGTGTTTCTGCAAGTGAAGATTGCTTTCTATCAGGTTTTCTGTCAGCTCAACATATTTACACAAACCCACTCCTTTTTTCAGCAGTATCTACAAAAATAAATGATCTCTTATGTAAATTATGCATGTTATGCCATTTTGATCTTCAGTGTGATCTCTGGAGCTGGTGTGTCGAGATGCATAACTTTTTTCAATGTATCTTTACTCATTCTTCGTCAGCTTGTGCTTCAATCCTCATTCAAACACAATTAATTCATGACAGTACCATAAAAAAATGTCTGGGCTGCAAATCAGGTTATGAATTTTCCTGGGTTGGGAGGGCTAATAATGACAGGATGCTGAATAAACCATTACCTGCTTAATACTTCCTTCCTGAAGCAGATAAAGGGTGCCCAAATGAAACTTTGTTTCCCATATCCACAATTCACTGCTAAACAGCGAGATGTGTTATCTCCTGGCGGTGTGGACCAGCAGGAAAGTACCACCATAGTGTAAACCAGGGAGCTATTATGGAGGGACTGAAATGTTTCCTGTGGTTACTTCAGGTATATTTCATGTTTTATAGCCTTGGTCACTTGAACTCTCAGTGTGAATTATTAAATATAATGCATGACTGTTAGGCCTGACTAAATGTATTGCATGACTGTTAGGCCAAAACTAAAGATAATAATCAAAAATAAAATCAAAAGTGGGAAAGAGCCAGAGAGAAGCAAGAGACAGAGATAAATAAGTATATGGATGTTGTAATGTGCCAGATTTTATGATTTATATAATTAGAAAGTTATTCCTTACAGTAGGTCTTATACCTTTTAAGACTACTAATATTTAGCCTTCTCTAAGTCCCAGTTACTCCAATAGACCAGAATTTGCTTTTCCTGGATATTACCCCCAACTTCCCATCTGTTTTTGTATGAGGCTAAAGAGGTCACTTCTTTCAATGAAAGAACTACTAAAAGCAACAGCCATTCAGAAAGATGAGAAAATTCAAGACTGATCCTTCTATAGAACTCTCATCTTCTTACATGATTGAATCGTGTTGCGCTGTCACATCCTATTACTGTTTTAAATGTGTACATGTGGTTTCATTTGTGCTTACTTCACAAAGGCAAACTTGGACTTCAAAACCCAAAGCTTACAGCAGGTCATTTAATGGAGCTGAAGCTAAAATTTTAAGGCAGAAGAACCAGAAAAGCAGCAATTCTTAAAGGAATTTGCTTAGTCTTTTGATACGGATGTAAAACTAACATATGAATTTCAGTTGTTTTTTAAGTCGGATTATTTAGTATAATAAAGATGCTGCAGGAAGTCCAAATAATTATTAATGAAAAGTAACCCTTAAAAATCAAAAGGAACCTTTCATAGGAGTCTTGTTATGTACAAGGAGCTATGCTATTAGTCTAAAATTTAATTGACTCTCTTCCCACTGTCCCCTGCTCCTCCCCCAAATCTCTCTTTGACTCTGTTTTCTGAAAGAAAGGTGTTTGTCTGCTTGTCCATCTCATTGGACTAAAACAACCTAATTCACTCCCCAGGGCTGTGCTCGTCACCAGAGTATCCTTCTGGCCGATTTTTAACCTAATTTACCAAAGACTACCCAGCCTGCTTTGAAAACAACTGTGGAACTGTACTGATACCTACAAGCAGTACTGAAGACAGTGACTCAAAAATAAAATGGGCAATATCTTTGGAAAGGGATTAAGTTTTCATAAGGATATTTTGCATTAACTGAAAACATTCACAGTTGGATACTTTCAATTAGTAAATAGTATCAACTGGGAAAAAAAATTATTTGAATTATTAAATTCAAAAGCTTTGTATATTTTATTGAAAAGGATATTTTATTGAAAAGAAGGATATTAAAGGATATTTGAAGGGTATTGAAGGATATTTTATTGAAAAAGTGTTTTGATTTTCCCTTTCAAAATGGTATTTTTATTTAGAATATTGAGTAAATTGACTATTGGATACAACTGTAAAGGAGAAAAGAAATCAAAATTTGACAGCCATATTCTGCTTACATTTGACTAAAATATTTTCATTGATTCAGTATGAATTTTTCTCCAATTTACAGTTTGTGTAGTTCTAAGTCGGGACAGGTACATCAAAAGTTAAAATGATTCATTACTGTCCTGGTTTTGGCTGGGACAGAGTTAATTTTCTTCTTAGTAGCTGGTACAGTGCTGTGTTTTGGATTTAGTGTGAAAATAATGTTGATAACACTCCGATGTTTTAGTTGTTGCTAAGTAGCACTTATCTTAAGTCAACAATTTTTCAGTCTCCCGTGCTCTGCCAGCAAGCAGGTGTGCAAGAAGCTGGGAGGGAGCATAGCTGGGGCAGCTGACCCGAACTAGTCAAAGGGGAATTCCATGATATGGAGGGGGAAATGGCTGTGTGGTGCTTAGTTGCTGGCTGGGGTTAAACCATGACAATTACCTAACTTGTTCTACTCATAAACAATAAGTTAAACAAAATAAGTACTAAAAGAAAGCATTATACACATTTCCTATTACTTGAATTTAAAACTTTCCAAAAGGCTTGCATATATGTTTTTTCTCACACCTTCTTTCTCGGGTGTCTCTATAGATCAGCTCCTTCTGCCACACCCTTCTTTCATGCTTAACTCTTCCTACTACAAAAGATAATTTAAAATATTATAGACCTTTGCTGTTTGCTTTCAAACCTGGAAAGTTATTAAGTGCCATCCAGCTGATAAGGACCCACAGATGTCTAAAGAACCGTTGAAGTATTTTCTTAAATGAATCTTAATTTCTATTAATTATTTTTCTATCTACTTTTTAAAGAAATCCTTCTTAAATGTTATCTTACGGGTCTTCTGAACTGCATATATGGTATCTACATAGTAATACAGAACATCCTAATGCTCCAATGTCTATAAAGAAGTTTCCTATACTGATTGTTTTGTTTAATTTACTTGTAAAAAACTTGAATCTCTTTTCATTTAGAATTAGTGTGCTTGTTTAAAAAAGCTACACTTCTAAGATGTTTAAATGAAATTTTTAAAGAAAAAAATAATCTGATGCTTATGTTTTTTCATCCCCAAATTTTGAATTTTTTTCCCCCTATTTTTTGATGTAGTCAATCAGAACAGCTGCTTTTTGCAGAGGTCTAGGCAAAATAGAAAATAAAACATTGACTTGTATATACCATATCTACTTTGCACTAATTTATATCATTGTTTTGAATTTTAAAACTTTATTGTCAAATGCCTGATTTCATTCCTCATATCTAAATAATGTTACAATTTTGATGACCTATTCATTCTCTACTGACATTATCTTTTTAAGTTGACAGGAATATATAGGAGATGGTACATATGAGTGGCAATGAGTATAAGTGTGCGTGTATATGTACATATATGCGTGTGTGTGTGAGTACTTTCATGCGATGCTTGTGTCTTTTATTCCTCCCTTACATATATGCAAAGCTTTGCTTTCTGCAAAGACATTGAATAAACAAAACATGAAGAACTAAAAGAAAGTGTAGTGTAATATGCACCTCTTTCTCAAAAACTTATTTCTTTTGCAGAAGATAATTCTACAGCATGAAGCGTTCCATGTGTTTGGAAGGAAGTCCAGGGTTTCTCTGTGGGGGTTTTGTGGTTTTGGTTTTTTTGCTTCTGTGTCTAGGAATTAAAACTTTACTGCAATCCATTGGCTAATGTTAGATAACTTACTTAGAATACGAAAATATCACCATAAACATCTTCCAAAGTTATTCCAGGTGAAATCCCTTATTTTATGAGCTCTAACTCTAATACTTTGCCAGCCTGACAGTTTTGAAATATGTGCATAGAAAAAAAAAGAGAAAAATTATTTCATAAGAATATTTATTGCTTCAAAAAGTCATCTAAAATTAGAGGGAAAAAACCTAGAACACTAGGGAAAGGTCTTAATAATTTAATAATAGAACTTAATCAGGACTTACAGGGATCACTGGAGTTAATTAGCAAGAAAGAGTGCTTGTAATATGCAGTCAGGCTGAGAGGAACATAAATAAAATGAAGCAATGATCTATGCCCTAAAGATATATTATGTATAATCACAGAGGCCATATACTGTACCAGCACGGTAGCACAAAGATTAATTATCGCTAGAAACTATTTCCATATATTCCATCTGTTACAAAATATTTTAATACAATTTATTTCAATATATATATTTATGTTCCTTAAGGGAGGAAGATAGAATAATCAGTAGTGCACAGGTTGCTTGTAATAATGTAGAAGAAAAGGAGAATCAGATACAGTGATTAACACAAAAGTTATCTCAGATATAAATTACAAGGAAGACTCATGCATGAGCTAAGCTTTCACAGCTTGTTCTGAGTCATGAAAAAAGGAAACTTTCTCTGAAAATAATCCTAGATATATGATAACCACTTTCAGCAGGACAGTATAAAGGCTATTTTTTTTTCTTTATAACATAGCTGTCACACAAATGCCCTGAAGCAAGAAGATAAGCTAACCAGAGGCATACCCTGCCCACTCCTGCAAACGCCGCCTTGAGATGCAGAAAAGAATTAGGGCTGAACAGTGAGAATGGATGGGATGTAACTCCTTTTTAGGACTTCTTTTTAGGTTGGCTAGCTCTTTCTTCAAAATATTCTCTGTCTCCCTCTCAGTATCCTGGCTTATTCTCTGTCTGTATAGCCACATTTGCATTAACTGACTAGATGCATTAATGCATAGAAGAGTATGATGTATAGCTGTATCCGTACAGTTGCAGCAAGGCTATGTCTGATACAGAACTGCTGCATAAGCAGGACTTGCATCCTTGTGATTTAATGATGGACAATCTGCCACTCAGGCACGTTTCTCAAATACTGTTACAACCATTTCGTGCTGTTTTAACAAAAAGTGTTCACTGATGTTACAGCTAAGCCAATCTACTGACTAACTACTCCCAATCCATTGCTGTGAGTGGGAGGCTGGGCTAGATGATGGCCAGTGATCTCTTCCAACCATTTTTTTCTATGTTTCTACTATCAAAAAAGACAGTTTCTGCCCTCCCCTCTCCTACTCCCTAACTCTTCTCTGGTCTGACCCTTCAGTGAGTCCATTTAGGGAGGTAAGCTTGTACAAAATTACTGTGACCCCAAAAAAGATAAAAAACCCCTTTATGCTGTTTAATTCCCTGAAACAGTTCACTAACTGTTCAGGTAAGTTTTTGTTCTGGTACAAAATACAAAGGAGAGGGGGAAACATGTGGCCAGCATGAAGAGCGGACAGAGGACTGCCCTTTTCTGCAGCAGCTAGCCTTTAGGTTGCCCAGCTGTAGCATCAAATTGAATGCTAAGGTTTTTTTTTTTGATATCACAAAAACTCAGGAAAAAGCCCAACAGGTGAAAATTTCCACTGATATGCTATACCAGCTTAATCAAGTTGCAGTAGTATATTCAATATTCTGTTAAACACAATTAACAGCACTGATTAAAAAAAAATATAAAAAAAATATCTCCTACTGACTGTTAAATTTCATAAAACTCTCATGCCATTGCTTTTCCTGAACTGCTCTATTTAGGTTAAAATAAAAAAAAAAAAAATAATAGAGACAGTGTGTTTGTAAAGACGGTTTATATATTTTAGTGAGAATGAAACATTTCATTAATGATACTTGATGTCTTTGGTGAAAATTAAAAGCGAAATTAACGTAAAATCATGTAGGAGAAGGACACAAATCTTTTTTTCCTTTTCTTTACTTTTTTCCCTCCAGATGTTAATCCTTCTGCTTTTAATTGTTTCAGTAACTATCAATATCTGGTTTAGCGCCAGGAGCACTTCTAGTTGAAGGTCTGTTCAATTTGTTCAACATGGGAGAAGAATACAGGAAGATATTATCTCTGAAATGTGGACTAAGTTTAGCTATAATATAGATTTATTTAAATCTCCTTAGTAGTTAATAAGTGTAGTACCTGACATGAGGTTAAGTTTTAAAAGGATTCTGTTTCTAGTTGGTATAAGAAAATGGAAAATTAAAAATTGCAAGTTGGCTAATATTCTGTGATTTGAAAAAGAAACATAATTTTAGTTAGTTTCTAACAGAGTAGCAAAAAATTGTTTTTAAAACTCCCATCACCTGGCTCTTGATTTCAATAATTTCTATGACAGTTTACAGCTTACCCATTGTATGTCAGAGTTCATGGTTGATCCGTATGTTCACCCAGGTAAGGTTTGGACATGGGGCTGACATTCTTACAATATTTCTCTAAAACGCCTGGTAAAATTTACCTGCAAGAAATCTGAATTCCTTTGGAAAAAAATGTAAGACAACAAAGCCCTCAACTTTCTGATTAACAATGTGCACAAAGATATTCATTTAGGAGCAAAGTAGCAGCATGTTTAAATAAATGCATAATTAAAATTCTGTGAGTGGCATACCCACTTGAGTGGCACTCAGCGCTTTCTTAAGGTAGGCTCATATTCAGCAGAAAACTGATGTACTGTGAATAAGGACGCAAACACAAAGAAGTCCTGAATTTCATGGACAGTTTATATTGATCTTCAGTGTGATTTCAGCAGGCACATGTAGGTATGGCGTATGCATGTGTATGTGTGCAAATAAAACTACTAAACACTGTCATTATTTACTCATAGTGATGTCTGTTACCTTTGAATAAAAGATATATATAGATATATATGTATGTATAGCAAAGGATTTTCCACTGATGATAAAATGTAGAACTAAGCAATTTTGTATTTTAAATAAATCTGATGTATCAGAAATATGCATGATATATTAATATATTATATATCTACAAATAGGAATTACACGTACTTTAAAAATGCTTGTTTTACTTTTACAAAATCTAGCTTTGTGTAGGTCTATGTCCACATAAAGTCCAATGCCTGTTTTAATCTGTAAGGCCCTGAGGGTAGATATAAAATTCAACTCCAAACAACAGAAATTAAACTTTGGTCTTTACTCTAAGAAATAAAATTATATTCCTCTAGTGTAACAATTTTCCAAGGTTATATTCTACAGCTTTAAAACATTAAAGATTCATTGTACAAAGTATATGATGTTGTCTCATAGTATAAAAATCAGAGTACTTATTTTGTTTATAAATTTTATTAAAATTTAAGGTCCACAATTGAAAATGTTAAGGATGTGTTGAACATAATAATCAGTAATTTAGTCCAATATTACTACCTAAGATATAGATAAATTATGTATAAATGAAATAAATCCATAAGTTACCTATAGAAGTGTTAATTCAAATGTTAGCTGCTTTCTTTTTTCCACAATACCAATATGAATTCAAATCAAGATTTTATTTCATATGTAACTCATTACTTCTTGACCTGTGGATGAAAATATCAACTTTGATGATCTCTAAAAAAAGAAAAGAACATAGATGAGTTGGATGCATTTGTTGAAAACAATTGTTCTTTCATTATGATTGCTTATATCTAGTCTATATATTGTTCAGCAAAATTCATGCATCCAAGATGAAGTTAAGAAAAGATTTCTATCATTAAGCGTAATTTTCTTCTAACTCAAATTTTTTGTCTTTATACTCCATCAACCTGTTTACGCATTTTCTATGAAAAAAATTAAGGAAAGGTTTCCCAGTAGCTCTATCTGAAAATTAATATGCTGAAACAGAGCATAGGGTATAGGTCAAGTTAATTTCTCATATGAAACAGATTAGGCTACCATAGAAAAAAAAAATTATGTGCCTAATAGATAGCAGTAATCATCATAATAATAAAAATGTATTATCTCGAAATGTAGTGAGGATATACTGCCCTTGCTGTACAGCGGACATTATTTCATTAATTGTTAATTATTTTTAAAATCTCCTGTTAAATGAAAAAGCCTATTTCAGACTTTAGAAGTACTGAGTACTTTACAAATAAAACAGTCATCATAACAGAAGGTAACAAAACAGTAAGGAAACCGGGAAAAGTAATCTGAGGAAGCAAATCCTTTCTGCAAGCTCCCTGGTGCCTGACTCTCTTTCTTAATGCAATTTGCTAAAGGAGACTTAGTACATTGGCTCAACACCGTTTGCTAGTTTTTCTCCTTTTCACAGTTATTTTAAAAATCACAAACAGAGCTCTCCCTGTAATTTCCAAGCTCTTGAGGAGTGAGATATAAAACACAGAAAAGACTTTCTACCCTTTCCTTCTAAGATCATACAAGAGTTTGGAACAATCTAAAAGTAACAAAGTTATGAAATTTCTATATTGTGTTCCAATGAATGGGGAGAAAATATCAAACATCTTTGTGTACTAATATTTTTTTCACAAGAAAATTTAAAAAAATGCATCTTGCAAGTCTGCTGCCCCTGAAATTTCAGGATAATGTGATATGACAAATAATTTTATTTACTATTTACAGAGCTATTAAGTAATTCACCGGCTTACTTAGAGCATTCATGTCCCATTGTCTACTTGGACAAAACAGAGATGCGAAAAGACAGTTTTATGACTGAGCTGTCAGCGACAAAACTGCTGCACAGGGAGGGCAACCACTGCTTAGCAGAAGGACCTACCCAGGAAGCTATAAACACAACCTTCAACTTTTCTCTTCCCTGAAGGAGAGCAGGAGTGCTAAATCGAACCAGTCCTCCGGTTTCTTTATTCCGTACCAGCTTTTAGTCTCCTCTCCTCACTCCAGGAAAACGGGAGGTGAGGGGGTGGGGGGGTGGGGGGGTGATGGTGGTGTTTGTAAATCAGTGGTGTGTATTCTGCTGAGAAGCTTGAGTTGACTGATTATTTATAATAGCAATCGTGGTTTGGAGGCTCTGAGCGCTTGGAGACTCATTCTGCTAAGCACTGCAGAAAGATACACACAGAGAGCACAAAGCCCTGCCCCAAGGAGCTTGCCCATTAGAGGGCAAAAAACCCAATTAGACAAGTAAGCAAGATAAAACCAATAGCTAATACAACGTTTTAGTAAATCCTAAAGCATTGGTGGCAAATTAGCTAACACAGCAACAAGCGCAGCTCCTATCCTGCCCTCCCCATCTTACCAAATACAAGCTTTCTTTATGCATTTTATAAAATTTAGTGTTTACCTTCATTCCATTTCTGTTTATGCCATTAATCCCCAGATGAGCTGCAGACTTCTCTGAAGGAAAACTTTATTTGGTAAATAAATAGGTCATTCTGTTGCTGTGCTAATGATATATTCTGATCAGCTTCTTTGATCATTAATACAAACTGTGGAAAGGTAAATAAAGCTGGGATGACATTTCCTGAGAACAAATGAATAGTTCAAATTAAAAGGAGGAAAACTGGAGTGATTTCTTCCATAAGACATAAAATGCAGTGGAAAAACACCTGGTTGTTTCTTACTCTGTTGGTTTCATTTTGTTTATGAAAGTTTTCAGTGTGCTGAGGGAACTTCATGCAGTGAGTTCTAGATATGAAATATTCTCATATTTCCTAGAATCAAACGCAAAGTCTGGAAAAGTAAGACCTATTGTCACAATGATTGAGACTAATGGAAATGTTTAATAGTTTTTAATTTAATTCTCCATTCTTTGACATCTAGCGAACTATTCTTCTGCCAACCAAATGCATAAAATGCTTTAAAATTACCTCAAAATGAAGAATTTTATGCCTGTACAAAAATAAATGACTGTATATGTGCAGAACAAGATGGAGAATCACAATGATTATATCAAAATCAGAATGTCTTGTGGAGGTCATTTGTATTGAAAGGCACTTATCTCTGGAATATGCTGCCCTCAGAGCCTGATAAGCACTAATCTTACTACTTTTTAGGGTATGACATGAAGCACATCTGTTTATAAATGCATGTTCATAAAGTCAATTCCTGTTTAATGTTATATTGGTCAACTGGTGTTTTTATAAACTAAAAAGACAAGAAATAGAACCAGATACAAAAAAAGATACAAAATTTTGCATATTTGTATTTCAACAAGGATGGACAAGGATATTATTTTAACATATATGTGGAGAACTGCAGAATAGTTTTGAGATACTGGAGTTCATTGCTTTATTCTGTGCAATGTAGAATAATACACCCAAGGAGAATCTCCTCTTTCAACTTTCTATTCATCCTCAAGCCAAAATTTCTCCATTGATATCAAAACTGAAGCTCATTCATGAAATTTGTGTTGATTCTTGTCAAACTGAGCTTAAGGAGCTCAGTATCAGCTACACAAGACCAAATCTATTCAGGAAAGAAAATAGCTCAAGGGTTTTAAAATGCCTGTGAGACCTCAGTGCAGAAACACAAACATTTTGGCCCAAACCAGAGAAGGCGGTTCCCAGATTCAATAGTAGGTAAACTTTTGTCTATGCCCAGCTAGTTAAACAATTCTCTCAAATCTGAAGGACAGCAGAAGAAACTGGAGGGGGTGGGGAGGGGAGGGAAGGGGATAAAAATTCTTTTTTCAGTCAGAGTGCATATAAAGATAGCTGGGTTTTGTTGCTGTTGTTGCTGTTGGTTTTTTCCTTAGCAATAATTCACTCAGGGTACTGTACAGAAAGACAAGTAGTTGAAATAGTAATCCTTTTTTCCTTGCAAATGATAATGAGTGGGACAGAGACCAGGTCGAGAGTTTTATGTGCTGAGAACTGAGAAGCTTCAGCTGACCTCAGAGGAAGCTACTAGATACTCAGTGTTTTAGAAAAGTTATCACTTACTTAAGAGTTTAGTATAAGATCTAATTTCATGTTTTAATTTGTTTAAAAAGTTAAGGAAGTGGTGATCGACTCCTTGAACTTCAGTAATACTAAACAGTCATACATTAAATGTAAAAGTTTACAAGTCCATGTCTGAATTATTTTTTCTGTTTGAAGTACCAACCCCTCCAGAGTTAAGAGGAAATTAGATTTAAAAACACTTCACTCCCATATACTATTTCTTACCTATACTGATGAGTGCAGAAAAAACCATTGACATTTTACCGGTGAGAAAGAACCAGAAAATAATAGTAAAGTCTTGAGTAGAAATGTAATATAAGATCTCTTTGCACATGTTCTATTCTCCCTTGTTTCCTTAGCTCCATGGCACTACCTATGCAATTGCATATCCACTAGTATCATATACAATGCTGAGATCCCTTACTTCATATCTGGAGAGCAAAGGACTTTAATGTAACGATATGTCTTCATTGAAGACATTTAGAAATTGTTTCTGACGCTTAAATACAGTTTAGTATCTATTTCCTCTCACTCCAAACCTTGAGTAGCTTATAATATTTACAAAAAATTTGTTTTTTCTTTATATTTATATATCTCTGATCCTTCTTTGTTGGGTCTCAGCGATGACATATGTCTTTGAGACTTCAGTATTAATTCACTTAACTCACTGTTCAACCTCTGCTGTAGTCTCATGTGTCATTCATAAGAATATTTTAATTTTTCTGTTCTGTGAATATGCAGGCCACATTTTTCCTTGAATAGTCTGTTTCCATATGTCATTACAACCATGAACATCTACACTGGTATTATAAAATTTTTACTTGTTTTATTCTGCATTTCTCTCTTTGAATGGAGCCAAGTGGAAAAGACATTATTGTTTGTATTAATGAGAATAAATCTTACGAGAAACAATCTTCTGTTCCTCAGAAGAATGAGAACAAGAGCCTTTCAATGCTGTTTTGGAGACAACTTTGAATCTCAAGGATTTATTCTCTTCCATATAATTTTAATTACTGAAGTGATGAAATTAGAAGCGTAATCTTTATGTTCCCATTATATTCAATAGAAAGAGAGTGAGAGACTGTGACAGATGGCAATACAGAACTAAGTTAGGATTTTCCTCTGCAGTACTATGTCTCTTTACCTTGCTATATGCAGCATGTGTGACTAGCTTCTTAATCTAGAATTTAGTTAGTCACCTAAAATTAGGTGTTCTGAATACCACTGTAAATGTTTATTTTCAGCTCTTTTCAGCCTAGGTATGGCACAGTGCCTAGATACGACACAGTGTTTCATAACATGTTTTTTATTAAAATTAATGTTTTTTCCTAAAATTTTTAGTGTTAAAACACAAAAGATACGCTATTATGTTTCTAGCTAGCACCAGAACTTCTTCTTTCATCCAAACCCATTAGTCTGTTTCCTGTCGCATTCCGTTATGTATGTAAAACCTCTCTTTTATAATATCCTCTTGTATTGGGTCATATTCTCAGAGTGATTTGCAACACATCATTATTTATTTTCTATACTTGTAATTAAATATACTAGTTATTCTCCCTTTCAAATAATAAATAAAGAAACTACATACTATTGTTATTATATTTTATTATTTATTGATATAGTCATATGATATCGTATAGTATTATATTAGAGATAATTCTATGGGATAACACAGGCAAGCCTCTGATGTGATGCGTCTTTATTCAGCTTACTTCTATACAGTGTGCATAGAAAATTGTTTGCAAACATTTTGACAAATTAAAGAGGGAGTTAAATGTTGCAGCATCTTCGCCTTTCTGTGTTCACTTTTCAGGAATATCAACTGCTCCTGTGAGAGTCTGATGAATTTCAAGTTCATCCAAGCTTGTTTTGTGACAAAATACAATTATTTTCAAATGGAAATGAAACTGCTTTTTCTTTTCCATTTGTTGTTCTGTTTTTGCAAAAGCTCAACATTATCTTATACCAGGAGCAATGACAGATTGTGGTGATAAAGCTACACTGACAGAGCTTTTATTGTGAGAGTCCTTCTTCATGTTTTTATGGAACTTAAATGCATCTTTGGCAGTCCCTGTCCTCTCTTCACTGCTAACATTTTTATTCTCCTTAGGCTTATGATAACGTTAAGCAGTAGAAGCAACCCGTCATAGAACAAAGGTTAATTAACACACCAGATGGAGAGAGAGACCTGTTGAAATGTTCTACAGATTTCTGGCCAAAGCCCAGGCACAGAGGTTATTATAAGGTCCAGCCAGAGTCCCAGCTGACACTGGACTCACGGCATGTACAGCACGAGTGGATATACATACAGTAAGTAACTGCACTGGGATACATGACACATAATACCAGGACATGTTATTGTGCAGGAGTTGGAGCAGGCAGGTGGACTAGAAGATGTCTTGCTGCCCCTTCGAAGGATCTTTCATCTGATTTGCATGATTAAATGAAAATGCCCTCTGCTGTCATTTTCTTTTGATATGCATAGATACAATTAATATTAAGCTCATACCTTCCAAAACTATTAAAATAGTGACTCGCTGAGGCTTCTAGGCTAACCTAGTCTTCTAGGCTCCCTCTGAAGCCAACAGAGACAGAAAGATACCTTCCAAGAAAAATTCATCCCTCTTGTTGCAGACACCTATTAATTATATGGGATGATTTCCTAGTTGATCTTCTTCCAGGCCCTCTCACTGAGCTAATAAGAACCACAGGCATAAATATTTGTCTGGAAGAAAGGTTCATTAACCGTCAATAAATTTAGATAGTATATTTATTTTTTTAGCTGATATTGAAAGTATCGATACAGGCTTCTAACATGAAAAAAATTAATAGGAACTAAATGGTTTTGTTTGGCCAGTTTAGTGCTTCCAGCATTAAAAAGATTAGAAGGAATTAAATGGTTTTGTTTAGATTAGAAGGAATTAAATGGTTTTGTTTAGCTGCTACAAACACATATGTAGCACAGAGCAATAAGGGCATCCTGAAGCAAAATATATCTGAGACAGAAAAATACTTAGACTCTTGTTAAAATGTGCAAAGTTATTTAAAATTATTAATGATTCAATCTGATTTTAAATGGAATTGTCTTGTAACTTCTTTATTCTGCTTTGTCTCTGACTACTCCAGGGGATTTTTCCTTATGTTTTCTGTGCTAATTAGAAAACAAACCCACACCTGAAGGTCCATTTTGTTGCCCCACTGGAAATAAAGGAACTGAGAAAATAATAGAAAAAGAGAAAAGGAGACAATATTTTTGAAGAAAAACTCAAAATTCAGAAAATTGGTCATTTGAAATGCTTGTTCCAGATAACTTCAAATAAAATAATATTATGCATAATAAGTGCAACTATTGTAGCAATCATCTCCAATGTTTTCAGCAGTGATGTAATGCATACCTTCCCCCCCCCCTTTTTTTTTTCAAATGGTGCACAGTATTTTTCCTTAAACCTCTTTCTATTCACCTAAAAGTAAACTGAAGTAAACCTTTTAAAACATAAAAATACATTCAGTGCATTGAATCTTGCACTGACTGTGAGTAGAAAAACCATGAGACTTTACAGCTGTAAGTCTGATCTGTGCCCTTCCTTCTTTCCTTCCTTCCTTGAACCTTTTCCTGAGGGGTATTTGAGGGACTATCCACTAAACCTCTGCTTTCCATTTATAATCACTTCAATAAAAGGACAATTAGTAATATATATTTCCAGAACTTAGTGAATTAGGGTCATACAGGATGTCCAAAACAAATACCAAACAGTTAAAAAATGCCTTGGACTGATATATCATACAATTATTTTAAAATCTATTGCAGATAAAAATACAACAAACTCCATCAATTGCTTCTTTAATCTGTGCATTATTTTGAAGGAGGATACCCCCTCCCCCCCAGTTTTTACTGGTTACACAATAAAAAGTGACAATTAACTGTTCAGTATGGGGCTCCCTGTTTTTTTAATTCTATTATGTAATTATGGAGAGATGTCACCATTTCCCCCTGTGAGGTTTCCATCAGATTAGACATACTAAAATGATTTTGCCAGAAATATCAATAAATGAAGTTCAAATGAAATTAAATTTGGTTAACTGCTGGTTATTCCCCACCTTGTGTGACAAGTTTGAGCACTGTTGTAATAAACTTCTGACCTGACCCTTTTCTATTTATTTATATATATACTTGTTTAAAGTTTGGAAAGACACCTTCAATACCCTTTTGGCTACTTTCTATGGCACCTACTGGTGGCAGGGGAAGGCGTGGGAGAAATCTCTTTTTATTAGGTACAGAACTTTTGGATCCCTGTCCCTTTGAATTGCTATAACCCTTTTACACTTCTCACTAATAGACTTTTATCTTATTGTTTTCACAATTTTACTAAGTTAAAAATAACAAGAATAGTTTATTTTAAAGAGTTACTAATCACTTCAAATAATTTCCAACACAAGGCAAAACACAGTTTATTTTATAACAGCTTGGTTTGTCCTTTCCTGTTAGAAACCATATTCAAATTTCAAGTTATTCATGGTCATTTACTACCCCTTGCAAAGACTGCTATAAAGGCATTTGGATTTATACATAGTTTTGGTAATAATGATTTGAATTACTGAAAGTAACGTTTGCCAGAAAAAAAATAAGTTGAACTTATTTCACATTTGAGAGAAATAATTGCATTTGAATTTTATTTTTCTTTTTTAATGTTACTTAAACATCACTATCTGACAAATTCAAAATACTTTTTATTGCTTAATGGTACAATCCCTTTGTTCATGTTATTTATACTGCACCTTTGATAATATGAAAGTTAGGAGACTGTTGAAAGTTTAATGTTTCAGTTGTAATGGTTTTTCACTGTCTTTTAACATAGTTTTGAGGTGAACTCCAAATAAAAACATTTCTGATCTGAGTAAGTTCAGAATTTTTTGTTCATCTCTTAATTTCATAGCAAAGTCATATTTTATTATTTCTCATTTCAGTTATTTCACACAATGGGAAGGCCTGGATTTATGCATAGAACATAGCATGAGAAAAAACATATTTTTCAAGTGTTAAATGACACTTATGTTCTTATCTCCCACTGCTGTCATCAGGTGCCTTCCCTGTGTAGAATGAAAACAACCGAAAGCCACAAGAATTGTGATCAATGACCCTCTCCCAGGCTTACCATTCCTGTTCCAGGAAGTTCCTCAGCTAAAAATAGTAGGAAAGTTTATTTCTAGTATTACTAAGAATTGTTCTTTATTCTCCCCCTTTTCTGACTTTTTCCCAGGCACGTGCTAATGGCCACTTCCGAATACTAAACTAAATGGATATTTGATCCTACCTGGCCGTTCTTTACTTTCCTAAACACTACTAAGACATTTCTATTGCCTTTCACTGTCAACAGTAAATGATATATTTAGGTCAGCAAAGAGAATCAGGATGGCACTATACAACATGGAATGGGTCACTAATGAATTCATCAGATTTGAAATTCCCAAAGCACATCCTGTTGGCCACCAGAGGCTCAAGAAAACTTTGAACTGGCTTCTCTAAGTGTGGTATCCTGCATCACACGTGTAAATTTTTTAAGTAGCTCCCAGCTTGCTGTCCTGCATGCTAAATGGTCCTCTGAAGACAAAAGCTTGACAATACTTCCTCCACATAGCTGGAGGGTAACCTAACTGATCAGTTTGTTTACTTTATACTTACATACTTCTTTTTCTCTGTTGATGGTTAGACTTGGGTCTTGTTTTCCTGAACCACTCAGCTCAAGAATGAAGTGGAGAAGGTTGATTAGTATAAATGAGACAGTCTGGGTGCATTTCAACTGCGAATTAAAATATAACAAGACTGAGGCGACGACAGTTCATTTTTTATTATTTCGTAACATTATGTAACTTACTAAAATTATCATCTTTTTTTCCCCCTCTTCCATTTTACAGGCAGAAAATCCTTAAACAGCTTCATCTATACTACCTGTCTGACAGCTTTGCTTTGGAAAGTGTATGAATTTCCAATTAAGTCAGACTAGATTAATTTGCTTCTGCCATCATCAAAATGTGAAAATCAAATCAAATACTCAACATATTGCAGCCTAGTGGCACAATGTAAGAGCAAGCTGGTATGTAGCAGGGTATTTGTTGTCTAATAGGCAGCTAAAGAAGATTATAGCTAATAATACAGGTTACTAGGCAGAAACTCTTCTTTCCATTCCTCCCTGCTTCTTTGGTCTGGAACAGCAGAACAATATACCTTTGAAGTTGCTCTGTAAAACAGCTTTTGAAAATGATATAACTAACTGAGCTGCCTGCTTTATGCTAGGGCACAGGACCTGTTATTTTTACAGCTCAGTGTCTTGAGGAGCTATTGTTATCATCTAAACCTGAATCTCTACTGCTCAGTTCCCATCAGAATTCCATTGATAATGCCTTCAAAAAGTCAGACACCTACCAGCAAAATAGATACCCCAGTTAGCATCAGTAGAATTGAAGCACTTTAGGGCTAACAGAGGCCCTTTCCCTGCTTCTGTAGTTTTCATGCACAGGAAATGAGAAACTATCTGGATTTTAGAAGTGGAATTAGAAGGCGTTATTAACCTCCATTAAGTATCATGCAGAGACAGAATCTTTACTTGATATCTTTGCTTGAGAGGTTGACATAAAGCAACTGGCTTCCTTTGAACTACTGGCTAGGCTACTTGTATATTCTGTTTCTGCTCTGTTTTAGTCAAAGTCAGATTTGCCAATAAATATGGATTAAATTATTTCTGTCACTGAATCTATTTTGACTTGAAGTGATCACACAAGCAGCGTGCTTGTGTGCACAGCTGAGAGGGTGGAAAAAGCTGACACTTCAGCTAGTGTTTGGGGATAACAGATAAGAGATACAAGAGAGGATGTGTGCTGTGATCTTGCCATAAAAAAGACATGGATAACGACAACTACATGTTCAGGACTGCTTACAATATCTGTCATAAGAGGTCAAGGGAGTCTCTCCATAACCTCAAATTATTTCTCCAAAGTTCCTCTGGAGTTCAGCAGCAAGCAAGTATGAATGTTCCAATTTATATGCTGGCTTCAGAGCAGGACCTCCACATCAGAGGTTCTCATACAACAGTTTTGGTTATGGTAGAAACCAAGTGTATATACAAGAGTGTGGAGTTAGAGCACTAGAGGTAACCCATACTCACTTCCAAAAATAAAAATATCTGGATTCTAGCTCACTCCTTCCCAATTGCATAAAAGGAGAATCTATTTTTTTGTGCTTTCACTAGCTGTGCCCTTACTCAAAAGTTCTCATTACAAATAGTACTTACTAGATCTATGTCACTGAAAGTTTTCCAAAGAAAATTAACTGATGGTATGGCTGGATGAACAAATTAATCGTTGAAAACTCATCAATGGATCAAACGACAGAAGAAATTATGGATATTTTGTAACAGGAAACAGGAAAAAAGGGAGAAAAAGATCTGGAAATTCAAAAAAGCTTTGGGTGACATGACAACAACTGCAGTACAACATGACCATGTTGGCACCTGTCATTTATGGGTACATGCAGGCTAAGCAAATGATGAACTTAAACTCCCACAGAGAAAGTGTTTCCTTTGGCTGCAAGTCAGAGATGAAAGTGATCTTAAGGTAAGAGCATTTGAGATAATCTCTTAGACCACAAGGTATTCCAGACAACAGTTTGGAATTTTCAAAGACAGTAGTAAAAGGCATTTATTAAAAACTGTCAAGAAAAGGAAAGAATCAGAGTAAAGCTAAGCCAGGCAAAAGGCTCTAAGATGTGTCACTGGAGAAGGGTTTTCTTTGGGTAAAGATGTTATTCTAAGCAAATGCATAGCGGGCCACCATGGAAGACATTGCAGTAGGAGATCATGATTTCAAGTAGAAGCTAGGTAGAGTTTAACTGTAGGCCTTGGTTGCAGGCACCCATATGTTAGCATGAGTGACTGCTAGACAACCTGAGCACATGCTGTGACATGAGCATGTGCTGCCTTTAACTGTACCACCTGTACATACTTCTTGTAAGAGCTGCTCCTATGGAGCTGTGTAAGAGCATAACGCTCTCCGTGAACCTTGGCGTGCCATCTAGAAAGTTCAGCACTGTACAGGTAAAAGACTGATAGCTCTATTCACTTGTCAGAATGCTATAAAGAGGTGAAGAACATTGAGGCTGGAGAACCTCACCACAGATGGGATCTGAGCAGCATGCTGCAATCTACGAGGAGGGACTCTGATGTTACAGGGATGTAAGATTGCTGACACCTTTTCTGTGATTTCCATCCTTTACTCAATAAACCAGTTAATCAACCTTGAGTGTCAGTGCCTTTCTTACTGAGATCCTAAAAGAATTATCATCTCCCCTGTGCAAAAGAAAACATCAGCACTCCAAGACTAGGATCGCAACGAAACTGAGAATAGATAGTTCTGGTCTGGAAAAGAAAGGTCTTTAAATGAAAAGTAACTGAAGTCGGTAACAAACTCACTAAGCAAGCTGCTTATTATTACTTTTAATATTCAAGCTCAGACTTGCTGTAAGATAACTGAATTAAATTGGTGTCTTATTCTGTTATATTGGTCAAATTATTATGTATAGACAAAGCCCCAAGGCTAGACCTTAGGTCCTAATTTTTGTTAACTTTATCACTCCTTCATACTAACGGGCTATGTATTGGAGTACTGGAATAAATGAAAAGTGTCAGGTCCATCTATTTTACGGTGAAAACTATAATAAATATTGGGGGAAAAAAATCTTATGTGAATGTGGAAAGATATTACCTTTCCTCAGTAGAGAACAGAATAGAACTAAAATATTTTTTCTAGAAGATTATACATTATTATTGGGCCCCAGCTAGTTGGTTTTCTGCGTTCTGCTCCCTTGCTCAAAAACTTTTTTATCTTCCACTCTGAATTAAATTTGTTTGGTTTCTATTGCTTTCTTTCATACTTTTCTTCTAAGAAAAAGGAGTTTTTAAACTATGTCATTGTGTACAGGATAATCCAGAGCATGATTTCCTTAAGAAATAAAAGTGACCAAAAATTTACTCAGAAAATACTTCCCATTCTGTAAGTCAGATTATTCCTGTGAATAATTAAAAGTTCACAGTTTTAGTAACTGGGTTGACGTTATGAATATAACCATTATAAGCTAATCATTATTAGACATTCATTTTTGTAGATATGTAGATCTTCAGAAATGAAGAAAGAGGTGGAAAACCAAACTGTTTCCCTATCTACAAACAAACAAACAAACAAACAAATCATCTTTCCCTCTCCTGTAGCTATGGAATAAGTAACAAAAATATTATTTGATTCTTCTCTCTGTGTGCCTTCAGTCAATTCTTCAGGGCCAGGCCAACGTACTCCACAGCCACTGCCAACTTAACCTGCCCTAATTCCTGGAAAAGAAGGTTTTTGTTTTCAACATTCTGATGGTAGGTAAGTGAAGGACCTATACCACGGCTTCTTTTGACAAACAATGTATTGGGGAAAAAAAAGAAAACTCTGAAACAAAAGGTTCTGCCAAAATTACCTGACGTTAATTATTCCATTTCAGGACTTCATTAAAATACATTTAAAACTTTAATAATCTTCTTTCATCTACTGAAAAGTGAGTGTTTTTGAAATTAAAAAAGAAAACCTCTAATGATTTGTAAAATATTTTTGATATAGCAATTTAAGTCCTCTGGTTTTAGTCTGGTGAATTAATAAATAAACAAACAAACAAATAAATAAATATATCAAATTTTCGACAAAAGTACTGTTTGTGTTAATCATATAAATTGTATAATGGTATTATAGCTGCAAGAACTGGTCAGCTTTGGTCCAGAGATCTTACAATGTCCTTCTAAACATTCTTCATCCATTAGTATGAATTTGTCAAAGAATTAACAATATTAGGTTTTTTGAATTATTTGCAAAGTTGCATGCAAAATTCCAATACCTGTTAGGTTTCCAAACTAAATGTACTTTTTTAATTTCGTAAATTTTATGTACCTCCTAAAACTTCAAATCATAGTATCAAAACCTCATGTAACCAACAGTCCTTTTTTATTTTAAAAATTACTATATGAAGTAGGGAAATATCACAAGTTCTATTTTCCAGTGGAGAATGAAAACCCTTTTCAAAGTAAAAGAAAGCCTTTGATAATCCACAGAAATGCATTCAACTCCTCTGAAACTTTAATCCTTATAATTAATGACACACTCTTTCCTTACATTTTTTAATATGTTTTGTGTAGTCATCCAAGCAATTAATCCAATACATAAGAAGGGCCAGCCCGTCTCTCAAAAGTCTCTGGCAATCAAGGGAAAAAGTACACCATCTGAACGTGACATACAGAAAACGTAATGACCAAATGATTTCTATATGCATAAATACTGTGTAAATCAGATTTCCTGACTCTGGATGTTCAACTGAAAAGCTTCTCTACATAAGCTTCTCCAGAGGACTTTTCATTATAAAATCATTTACACAAGGCTAGCATGTATTTTGGATATAGAAGTACTGTCCAACAGATTTTAGAATCTTAAAAGGCAGAGGTTTCTTAATGCCCAGAGTGAAGTCTGTTCATAATTACAGACATCTACAAATTAAAAAATAAAAGTAAAAACACAAAAAAACAAAGCCCTGAAGCTGGGCTATTGTATGTACACAGAACAACTGTGTCTGTTCACACATACGTAGTTCATCTACATGTGCTCTCCAATGCTCACAGCTCAGGTGTACTAGATCCATTGTGCCTATTTGTTAGAAGATACATACACATTATATGAACAAACAAGTATACAGGCCCTAAATCTTCACATGAATCCAATTTATTAATGCAAACAACAGATTTTTCATAGAACCATGAATTTTTGTGCACATGCTTCAGGCTGACCTTTTGTTGCAACAAATCTTTTGTTAGGTCGTATTTTGTCTAAAATCAAGTTCACAATCAATATTTAAAATAAACTGCATTTCTGAAGAGTATTTCTAGATCCCATACTTAACCAAAAAAACGAGGCTGAATGATGACTACCTTTGGTAGTGCCATATGAAATACAGCTTTAGCTCTTTTCATGTTGCTACATGGAATAGTTTAATCATTTTTTAGTTGATGAAGAATTTACCAATTCAAACCTTAGTTTTTTTGACATTTTTGAACCAAGTCATTTTAAGACTTGGGCCAACCTACCACAAACTGTGCAACCTATCGAGACAGTTGATACACTTAAATTATTTTGTTTTCTTTATTAAGCATTCCTCTATCTGGTTTGTGATAGTATGTGGAAATATATTAAAAAAAGAAAGAGAAAAAAGAAAAAAAAATGGTGAAGAATGTCAAGAGATACAGTGAAAAGTTAGGAAAAGGATTCTAATTTTTCAGTGAACCAACAAAACCCTGATAGTGTTGGTTGGGCCCCATTGCCATGATGTCTCCTGCTTCCTTTCAGCTGGGGACCAGGTTTTCACTATCACAGAGGGTCAGGTCACCCTTCCTGGGGAGAACGGTGGAGACAAAAGCCATCTGCCCTACAGCTCTTACAGGCGGCTATGGCTCTGTTGCCAAATCAAAACATTGGGCTTGACACCAATTCTTTTTTGATTTCAGGCTGCTGTGGGTTTTTTGGTGAAAAGCCAGGCCAACTGGGCTCCAGAACCTCATATAATACTCATAAAAATACAACAAAATGTAAATTAGAAAATTTTAACCAAGTGTATTTGACACCAACCTTTAATCCTTTCAACTTTCCACACTGGAAATGCTTTGCAAAGCACAGAAAAGTGTGAAGAAATTAAGCTGCAATTTTTCTAACTGATACCAAACAACACTTGAGAATGAAACGTTTTTATGAATTATAGAGACAAAATGCACAACAGTTGAACATATTTTAATTTAATGAATGTCATCATCTATGACTGGAAATAATCAGTATTAATCTTGATGAAATGTAAAAAAGTATTAAATGAGATCGTATTTGTGAGAGCATGTTCAGTGATAAAAAAGTGAAAGGAAGCAAAATATTTTCACCTTTTTTCCTCTGGCTTTCTGCTTAATTGCTTGTCCTAGAATTGTTTTGTTACCACAATACAAAACAGACTTAAATCCAGCTGTACACCTCTGAGAATGTATCTGTATTTTCTTTTCTCTAGGACCATTTCTTTAAAATATCAGTTCAAGATGGCAGAATGTACAATTACTCTTTCAACAGAATTGAGACAATTCTGCTAATAATTTTCTTACATAATTCAATTAATAATTTTATTACTTAAAATATTTTAAATCACTTCTTCCCCATATCCTTCAAAAAAGACTGTGTTTTACCATGAGAGTTAAAGTTCTCTGGGAGCGAAAGTACAATGCATGTAACTGGATCCCTCACCTATTACTTTGAAGTACACCAAAAGAACGCCTTTTCAAATCTGTAGACAATAATGAAAACACTTCAATAGAAAACATAGACAATTTTATCTCTACAAATTTAATGAAAAAAATTACTTTAACAGCGTGTATCATCAGTAGGGACATGCAGAAGTAATGTCACTGTGAATAACACTGTTGGAAAACAATTAACCTATGAAGCAATATCTTGCAAAGTCTTTTGCTTCAACACTTGAAGTTCTGATACAAATCTCAGAAGACAAAAAATTCTGAGTTGTTGACTAATACATTATCACTGTTTACCATAACATACCTTTGCTTTTCTTGCAGACTAACACAAATTATCTAGCTTTCCAAAGCCTGTATTTTGATTTTATATTGAGCTTGTTATTAACCACAATCAAATATGCAAAGTCATATTCTAAATTTGTACCTTTTTTCCTCAATGACTGTTATTTTCCCATTAGTCATATTGGTATAATCAAGAATTTGTCAAATTATGTTTTGATTAATGAATTTTTTTCTGCTATACTTAATAAGCACACAATGGCAATCATCACTGAGAGGAACTTTCTCCCATCTGGGTTTTCACATTATAAAGAATGAATGTGTTATTAACTGGATACAATTTTCCTCAGAAACCGAAAGATATTATGAACCACAGTCAGAAAGTATGTATAATGACTCTTTGCATGTTTAAACACAAGCGGGTACTTTGCAGCATCATTTTATGATTGTTAGCATAACTCTGAAGACAGTCTTCCGGTAGTCTCTGAGCATATGTTTGAGGAACTGGCAGCGGTAGTGCCATTTCTTGAAATAGTTACCTTAAAAAAGAGCAAGTTCAATTTTAAAGATACGGACCCCTTTCATGTTGCTATCTAGCATGTTTACAGGAAATAAAGTGGGAGTGGAAAATGCAATTAGAAAGTTCTTTCACACCCTTCTTAACTTCTTTTGCTTAACAAAGAAGAAAATATGATTAATGAACTACCACAGTTAATAACAGATATGAATCAAGCAGGAAGTGTAGGAGTATTTACAACAGAATAGTTGAATTTCTAGGAAGGATATTGCAAGTGGAAGGAAAGAGGTAGCAGGAGAATTTTTACATAAATTTGGAAGTAAAAATTAACTCTAAATTCAGAGCTGAACATAAAATTACAGAAAATGAAAGTGTGTCTAATTTTCTTGATGACATCCAAAACACTGTAGGAGCTAATAATAAGGTTTTAATGAGAACTGTGATCAAGATAAAATGAAAATATACAGACGTTTTGCTTTTGCTACCCAAAAGTTCAATTCAGTTCATTCACAACAGAAAGTGAACATTTTGCTGTTGTAGCCACAGTCTATTGAGATATTTGAGCTTTCACCTAGTAACTCTTGCCTAATTAAGGTGTTTTTACCAGCCAGCCTTGCTCTTCCCAACAGAATTCCCTATATCCTGAGTCTTTGCTTCTGTCTGACGAACATTTTTGTAGCCTAATGGCAATGTGTATTGTTTCTTCTTTCCCAGCTCCTTTACCAGGCCTGAGGTCACCCTCTCATCTGGATCCAATCTATCCTAGAGATGTGAGCCTTACCAAAGATGCATGTGGGTGTCAGCTATGTCTATACAGCTACTTTATTCCTTTATAGATCTGTACTGTCACTGAGACAAATGGTCCAATTGTTCCCGCTCTTTCTGTTTTGCTGCCACCTCTGCCCGTGCACATGCACAAGAGACTCAGACCAGGGAACTGATGTGTCACCTAGCAAAAATGAACGTGTTTTTTGTTTGTTGGTTTGTTTTTTCCCATCTGTATTTTGATGCCTTAATGAGGAAATGAACATACCAGCGCAAGGGAAGAGGAGGATCAAACAGCTAAAGGTAGAGGAGAGGAAGAAAAAGCCATTTCCTTCTAGAATATACCGGATTTAGAAGGACACTGAGTTAAAATGCTGTATAAACATAATTTTTCTATTTGAAATCGGTTTTCCTGTTCTCTTTTAAAAAATCTAGTCAGCAGAAGGAAGTAATAGGTAACATAGCAAGAGGATTGAATCAAAACAATAATAATAGTATTAAAATACTCAAAACCTACAAATTACAAGATCTGAAGTTGATTAGACAACCTTCTGATGAGGTTAAATGTGATATCATGTCCTGCTTTCCCAAGGAATGTGAGTCTCATTCAGTCCATGGGATGAGCAATGCAAGATTTGCTCAGCTGATGAAATACCCCAAGGACACAGTCCACTATGGCAAAGTAATACGAGAATATTTAAAATTAGGACAAGGAAGAAGAGGAATTAAATTCAGATCCTATCTGCAATACTTTCACGCATTGTATTGCTAGATAAAATGTCAAGTTTCTAGAAAAACAGAAAGTATCTAATAAAATACATTAAAAACAGAATTTGACATCACAAAGGAACAAGTGACCTGTAATACCAGATATACTTAGACATTAAGCATATTCAGGATTGAAAGGCCATCTGTTGTCAAGCAACCAGTCTCCATCTCATCATTTTCAATTACTGCAACTCCCATGTTTAATCAATTTGAGGGTGCTTTTGTAAAACTATAATACTAATTGACCTGATAACATAACATTAACAAGTAACAAATCATTCTAGAGGAGATGAGTAAAACAAATAAGTTCTGTGTTACAGGAAATAGGTCTTGTTGGCAAGGGCAACTCTGGAATAAGAGTGTGGATACAGAGAGTAAATTCATAGTGCTGCTGTGCTCAGTAAAAGAATTTTCCATCCCTCAGAAAAACAAAATTGTACACATAAAAAAAGATTTGATTGTTCAGTGCACTGTATCATGCTGATTCTTTTTCATATCAGGAAGACAGTATTTAAAAGGGAAGACTTGAGACCTATGCTCCAAAACACTGTGACTTAGTAAACTTTTGCAACTGCATTGACAGTAACTGACCATTTTCCTTCTAATAGTTCAGTGAAAAAATTCTCACATCTCTAAGGAGCTCTGCTATAATGAATTATAATCTGCTTGGTCACAAGGCTTTCAGACCATATCTTGGTTTTCATTCACTTATTGTGGCAGACTAACTTCATATTTCCTTTATTATCAATTGCACAAATATATCAACAACCTTGTCATTCAAAGCCAAAATGTAGGAAGTTCTTCAGGCAGAATGCAACAGAATTTCTAATACAATCACTTATTGCAATTACTATACGCAAAATAAAATGCTTCAGAAAAGTTAAATTCAAACCAATAAAAGTTGTATTTTTTCTTGTCATTACTAGACATCCCCACTATATCTGTTTTGAAAAGTTTTGTTTCTGAACTCAACCTAAGTAGAAAAAAGAAAATAACATGTGGAAGAATAAATTTCACCCAACTAAATGAAGATATTCCTCAATGAAACTGGGGAGCAGGGGTGAATTATGGAAGGATATGACCTTGAATTCCTGTTTTCAGAGAAGTGCTCTATTTAGATAAGGAATTCAAACATCTCTTTAAGTGTATTCTACTGTCAGTCTGTCTACCTGAATGCACACTTCATGAGCAGCTTTACGAGAACTTAAAATATTGGCACAGTCTGTTCTGCACAGTCAGTCCTTCTGGATGAGAAAAAGGAAAGAAGAAATCAGATAAAGTTAGGCTGAAAGAGATTTTAAGAGTTTAATCAACTTTTTTCCCCAAGACAGGATCAGCTCTTCCTAACACATTCTTGACAGATGTTTGTTTTATCCGTTCTTAAATCCCTAAGGATTCCAGCATTCTGGCTAGGCAAGCCATTCGAATTCTTAATCATCCTTAAAATTAGCAAGTTTTCCCCTGTGTCTAATTTAAACATTCTTTACTGCAGTTTAAACTCATTATTTCTCTTATACCAGGAGGTATAGAAAAGGTTTTCCCTTTATCTTTTCAGCAAGTTTCTCTCTGAAAACCCTTTTTATGCCACCAACAGTTTTATTTTTTCTAAATCTTTGAGTCTTTCTGAACATCTAAACTTATGACCCTTTCTTCCCTTGTCCTTTTCAGCCTCAGAAGGACAGACCCAGCTGCCTCTGAGCTGCAGCTTTACTTCTCTGTTTTTCACCTATCTCTTGCAAGAGGCACCACAATCCTACTTATGGTGTAAAAAAAAAATTATCTCAACCTTTGGTCATTGATGAAAAACAATACTATGAAAAAAAGTTGAGCAGTTTGTTTCAACTGCTTGATATTAATTTGTATCTGATTAGAAAAATTTTAGGTCACTGAGGGAGGAAAAAGGGGCTAGAGACCTGGTTTTAATTTAAGAAGTTATATTCTGAATATCTGAATGGCTTTTGAGATCATCATTGATTGTTAGTCAGTAGGAGTCTTTCCATTAACTCCAGTAAGGATTTGAATCAGATTCTTAGAATTATAAACCCCCAAAGTACATAATTCTCATTATGTCAACGGGTGTTAGATGCCTAGCATCTGTGTGTGTTCCTGCAAAACCTATCTTTATTGCTTATTAATTCAAAGAGAACTGATGAAAAAAATCAGCTTGTCCTATCAAAAATGGGATTAACGCTCCCTTTGCACAACTTTTTAAAAGCACGGCATATAATATATATACAATCAACATGATTTTTACACAGAAGCAGCAAAAGTAACAATCTGTACACACCAGCTGCTGGCAGCTTAGCAGAGCACATGCTGATTTCAAATGTTTGATGTCATGTCTTTTAGAAAGCATGAAATTTGGATGAACAGCCCTCTCCAGGCTTTTGACATACTCTAGTAACCAATCTGTTCTCTTGGAATTAGCTGGTGTGCACAGGACAGATGTACCAACCACCTTAATGAAGTACTGTAAATTCTAATTTAGTGTCTGCAGAATAAATGAGGTTGTTCAGAAGTGATCTAACTTACTTACAGGTCACCATATTAATAATTGAAGGTTGCTGTCCAATACTACACAGCCTATGTTTATCAGGTAATCCCTCTACAGTTCCACCTTTCCTCCTAGGTTTTTCACAAAACTTACACCATTCTAAGTACTACCACATGTCTGACCTTCTACGTTTATTCCCAGGGACTAGCCCAAGCAAGATGGTGGCGCTAAACTGATGACACACACCCAGCCTCAACCTACAGCAGAGCATGTATCTATCACTTCCATTGCTCTCTGGATCTCTAAGACCCTAGACAACCTCAGTTGCTCTTGTAAGATTTCCTCCAATTCTCTTCTGTGAAAGATGTATTTTTATGCCACATGGAGTTTGCATTCAGAGGTTTGTCTTCTGCAATATTATATCTTCTTTATCTTCAAATACAGTTGTATTTTGTTGCCCTCCTTTTTTGTGACATCTGCACTTATCTCACATTCCTATGAAACAAGGGTTTTCTGTAGTGTAAAGTAACAAGAAAAGTCCATTTCTACCTATTTCATATTTTGTTTTCCTGATAAAATTAGCCCCCTCCCCCCCGAAAAGTATATGCCTGGCTTATTGACACTGACTTATTCTAGAGGTCCAAGGAAATGTCAACATGATATTGAAGAATTTTGTAAGACTCTGTGAAATATGTCTATGAATGATTTGGTTGCTGAAAGGCACCCTGATTTGGAGAGGACACAGACTAAGAAACAATACTATTGCCCTCCCTAAGATTAAGTAGCAGTTTTCAAGTCATTAAGTGATTGTCAATTTCCAATATTCTGGTTTGTCAGTGTGCTCAGAGATGATGAAAAAAAAAAAGTTTTAAAAGTGCTACATCTTTTAGCTAATGATTTTAACGTCATTCAAAATTATAACTTTTAGTAGTTTAGCATCCTTTTTACAGGTGTGCCTAATCCCATTTTACTGGTTATGAGTTTGAGGTACATGAAGGATAAATTATTTTTTTTATTTTCTTCTCTCCCTCTCTTTTATGTATACATACCTGATATACAATATGGTTGAAAAATGAATATAATACTTTAATTATCAAGTCGGGGTGGGGGGACACACTTTCTGGTCCATGGCATGCTTCAGATGTTACTGCAATTAATTATAAAGGATAAGAAAAGCAACAACTTTGATGTCTTGCCAGAAATTATCTTTTCTCTGAAATCAGTTTTGCATACCAGCTAAGGATATATAATTTTAAGTGAGTTTTTTTTAGTAGTAAAAATCACAAAGTAGTTATATACTTAGGAAAAAAACAAACAAACCTGTTGAAGTGTATTTGTTTTCAAAAGAACAAAAAATTTTATAAATGTTCTTACCATGTCAATGATTCAGGAGTTCCAAATTGAGCATTTCTATCTGAAATTTTTGTCTGACTTGTCATTTACCAACAAAATATGGCAAGATGTCTTTCATCTGAGTATTTGACATCAAAGGAAAATGCTGTATTTAGCGTAGGTAGCTGATTTCTTGCTGGTTTTGGAAATCAGGTGCTTCTTTGTATATGTGAAAAAAAATAGGTTAAGATTTTAAGAACATGTAAATAATATCAAAACTATAACAAAATGTTTTTATTCGGTACTGGAGAAGTATTTTTCTGCTTGTTTCAATGTTAAAATTAACCGACATTCAGAGTCTTTGGAGCAAAAGAAACTGAAAAGATTTTCTTAGTGACTTTTCCTTATTTACTGACAAGTCAGACACATAGTCAAAAAACTGCCAGACTGGTCAGGAGTTTGGTGTGTTATTGACTATTTAGCACAAAGATATTTCAAATTACTTCTACTTATTTAACTGCCTTGTCCACTTGAGCTTATGGCAATTATTTTGAAATCTCCTAGACAGCAGACTCAGGTCAATCAAGTAACTCAATGACTTCAATGGGATTATGTGCAAGCCATAAAGAAAAAGAAGTAAATATATTTCAGGTTTATGAACATCAAAGCATATATGCATACATTTATGAACATGAAAACACATATAAAGACATGAGTTGTGTAGTACTTGCATGAATTTGCTGTCTATCAAAAATACCAGCAAACTTCCACAACTTTCTTTCTGTCTGCCCAATGATAGAGCTTCTGTAGGACTTCTGTCTTCTTTCTGTCTATTTTTACAGAGAAATATTGGCAGATGTATTTAGTTGTTCACTGACAATAAGCAAAAGCGACTAACAACTTACCTAAGAATTCTGCAGAACCGTCTATCTTAATAAATAAAGAAAACTTTCAATATGAATGTGTATAACTCAGTTTTACTTTATTCTTTTTTACATTTATCATTCCTCAGTTTATAGTAATCTTTTATAATTTTTGTAATCAACTTGCTGAAATTACTGATACAGAATTATCTGAAACCACAAATTTGTACAAAGATTTTCTTCCTTGTATTCTTGCAGTTTAAAGAAGCTGCCTTGAAAAATTTCTGCCAACTTACTAAGAGAAAATACTAAATTATTGAGAAAGTCCTCCCTTAATTAATTTTATTGCTTTTTTAAAGTGGTATCATGTTTCTGATATTTACAACTAAGATAATTTCAATGCCATGTTATCACATCAAAAAATTGGTAAAATGACTCAGCCATTATCTTGATGCAATAATTACATGCACTGTGATTATAAGAGTCTATTCAGCTGTCACCTAGAAAGTGCGTTAATCAAAATTGTTTATTCTTATTAATAAGAAATGTGATTATTTTTTCCTTCAGTTTTCATACTGACGAGTCAAGAAGCTTAAAACCAATCCTTTCAGAACTAGAGAAAGCCGAACTATTCAAATCAATAAATATAAAATATTCCATGCATAAATTTATATTATTATATGAACGTATATTATCATATGGGAAAACTTGCAAATGATCAAGTAATGGCTGGCATAGCTTATTCTGAAGGTTTATTAGTTTCAATTTAGCTTCCAGAATACTGGATATGTTCATTCAAAACCATACCGTGGGCCTTGTGTCCCTGTTGTCTGGTGTTCCAATTTTCTTCTCTCAAAAGATACCGATAAATGGTTTAGACTGGGTGCTTTGTGATCCTGGTGGGTTTTTTTTTTTTTTTTCTGAGCTGAAACTGAAGAAATTGTATTGACAAGTGCAAATATCTGTGGATCAAAAGCAAACCCAATTTTTATCCAAACCCTTAAAGACTAAAGTTGCTGAATTTTATAGTGCTCTGTTAATTTTCTCCTAACAGAATTATTCCTGTAATTTATGTCTCTGCTTTAATTGGAATTTACTTGACCTATTAAAAGTTTTACCAGAACTGACATGCTTCCATGACAAGTTCAGGTTCTGATGGACTAAATCCAGCAAAAAGATATTTCGTCAGAAAGTCCTCTACCAGATGTAGAAGTAAGACCCTTGAATTTCACTGTAACGTCAGCATGGAAGCTCTGGGTAATTGACATGAAATATTTAGATGTGCCTGATACTGTGTGCCTATGAAGAGCTGGCACGCTGTGTACCATTCACTCTTCTGAAACAGATACCTTAATCTTATATATATTACTGCAAGCTCTTAGGAGGCAATCGTCTGTCTACAGAAGTTAAGAGTACCTTCATAGTTTTGTACTTCTATGCAGTGTTATAGCTGAGCTACAAGCAAATTAGACCTTAAACGAGCATTTCACAGCTCCCTAAATCAAGATATTTAAACAGCTGAGGATGCAGATAGACGTTAAGTACTATTTCCACAATAGCACGTGCAAATGACAGTTCTGTTGTTCTCCTACCAGACCTAGTTAATAATTACATCTGAAATGAATGGAACTCTGTAAATATCACCCAAGACTTATAGAAATGAATGTATAGAAATGAATTAATGAGAACAACATGGCAAGAACATGCTCTGTATAAGCACAGAATTTTTATTTTGTGTATAAATGTGTCTGTAAGTGTGAGTGTGCGAGTCACTGAACAGGCTCTTTCCAAACTGCTGCTGTTTGTGTGCTGTTACTAGACTTTACTGACACTTATGTTGTTTCCACAACTACTGATCAGAGTACTACTAAACAACTACTGTAACTGAATATGTGCAGTCACTGGGGATGGGATACATTTCCAGTTCATGACAGTATATTCATGACTATATTGTGGACTTTATCACTACTTGGAAAAGGGATTTCTATCACTGTCTTTCAAGCTGCTCTGTCAATTAATGTGGTTGTTCAAATGTAAAAGACTGCTTGGATGGTAATATAATTCTCTTCACATTGTAATCAAAATCAAAATGAGCTTTCATGAAAATAGTATTTGGCTTTATCACACCATATTGAGAATGACTAAATAGAAAAATCTAACCTGATTCCTTATTTCTTTTTCTTTGGTTGATAAAGTAAGATATAACCCATCTTATTTTCAAATTCAAGAGTATCTGATGAAATGAACAGACAGACTTTATGGCTGATGGCTTTTATCCTGATCAACAGATGAACAACATCAAGGATATAAATAGAAAGCACATATCCATACTGTGGTTTATCATTCTGTGTTAAAAAGAGGCAGTTCACATTTGAGTAAGTAAAGAACTCAATGTTCCATCAGAGAAGGGCAAAAAATTATTCTTAGATGAATCTTAATACACTCACATCTGAAGCAGATTATGAATTTAGCAAGCAGCTTTCATTCCCTCTTCTCAACATGTTACAATTGTAATTAATATGGCTCTGGCTGAGAGATGGTCTAAACTTTTTTTTTTCTCTTTCTCCCTCTCTGTGAAAGACAGGTGGGGATAGAAAGCTTTGTTAGACTGAAATCAGTAATGATTGCTCTCAAAGGAAGGAGTGGCAATTTGGGCAGGGCGAAACCTGTCAGTTTCAGAGAAGCAAAATGAGCAGATAATTGCAATCTTCAACTTTCAAGGTTCACTTGAACTGTTAAATGAAACGAGCAAATTCATGTCATTTCCTCCTCTTCTTTTACAAGAGTCCTAAGTTGCCCCCTTTATTTTTCTGATGTAAAGGCAGTGATAGGAAGATGGATGGCAGAGCAGGAATGTTCCTCCTGGTTGTTTTGCTGGTGGTGGTTGGGTTTTTTTTAACCTTAATGGATCATCTAAACATGATATAATGATCATATAATGGTGGATTCTATTTTACATGCTTTTTGTTTCTCTGACCTTGGGACTATGGGCCTCTATCAGAGGCTACCCAAAACAATTACCTTAATCTAGAACAAAGATTATTGGCTCATGAGCTATTGAAGCAAAACAGCATGCTGATCTCCCCATCAACCTAGACTGTGGTCATAGTGCCCTTTTAAAGTCACACTGTCAGATCTTATAAGCTACTGCTTACTTAGAAGTTACAGTCCGAACATTTTGAATATAGCAGGTACAATGAAGAGTCTCTTTGCTTATTGGTGCACATTAATTAGTCACCAAATAACCGAACAAAGACACCTCCCATAATAGGCAACACTAAAAATACTGGGTGAGGCTTTCATGGTTCTGTTGGTACAGGAAGCAGGTATTTACAGAATAAAACAGAACCCATGAACACTGCCTACAGAAGCTATGCTATGGCTACATCTGTACTGGTGGGCTAAATAAAACAATGCCAGAGGCAAGATCATCTGTGCCTGCTAGTTGCCAGTACAGTTCCTAGTATATATCTGATTTATGCCAACATGAACTCTTTCAGACAATGCCTAGGAATGATTCAGGGTGTTGAGTGATGAATGACTATTCCCAGTATGCAATATGCATGAGGCCACTCTGGGTAGTGGGTGGGAAGTCAGCTGTATGAACACTATCAGAGCTGAGCCATTTGTCCTCAGAACAAGAAAATTATGTTTGGACTATTTTAATTACTGGTTTAGATGTAACTACTAGGACCATGGTGAATGTCTGTAAAAGTTTAGGTAAGATAAACAAATATATAAATGCTTAATTTGTAAGTCTTTTTCCCCTCTGAAGGTTCTCTGTTAATGATAACATAAATTTCTGATTTAGAGGGATTTCAAATCACCATTTCTTACATTTTCCAGATAGAAGAAGTATGTGCATCCAAAATGAAGGATATGCACTGTCAGTGATAGACACCTGGATTCATTCCACATATTTACAAAATTACTTGGCTCCAAAGGCTAACTCAAGCCTTAGGTGAGCTTAACCACCCTTTGTGTGTCCCACTATACTTCCATGCTTTTAGTTAGCTGTTGAGGCAAGTAAGCCCTAAACATTTCTTCTGTGCATTGCATTTGATTTGGGAACCAGCTTAGAGGAGTGAAATATCTCTTTTAAGTCACAATAAAATTCAGGCATCACAGTTTAAAAATCTCCTTCTCCACATGGGGTGTTACATTATGTAGGAACAAACAGATAGACAAATGTCTGTATTCTTAAATCAAAACTACTTAGGGAAGCAACAGTAGCACTGACAGGGTGTGATGTTTCCTGGCACGCTATTCAGAACATAGAGTTCATTATTTATTTCATAAATGCTATGGACTTCAACTGATTATCTAATAGGTCTTCAACCAATGGTCACTTGGTAGAAGATACTCTACTGAACTACCATTCTGGTTTTTTTAATGTAAGAGGAGGTTCTGAACAAACTCTTAAGATTCCAATTAGAAGCAGGAGCTACCAGAAGGCTGTGCTGAAATTCAATTATCTGAGACAATTAAAAATTCTGACTCCAAAGGTGGGTGTAATCAAATATGGGGACACAACAGAAAAGTTAAAAAATCTCTACTGCAGCCTCTCTACTTTGACTTTTTGCACTCTTGCCCAATACAGTTTCTTCTTTTTTTTTTTCACTACATATACCCACTTTGTTACTTACACATAATAGCATTTTCTCTTTTAAAACAGCTTTTAAAAAATTATCTATTTAAGTATTACTACCACTGGGGAAAATACAGGGAATATCCTTTCGCCCTGAAATAGTGAAGAATGGTATTTTTTCATTTGGTTGTGTAAGCAAGCTCCCTATTCATAACGTAGCTGGGGGATTGATGTGGGAGGAATGTTTATACATGTCCACCAAACTCATCAACTTTTCTATTTTTATTCAAGATGATTGTACACTCCTAGATATAGCCAATGACAGCCCAACATAGATTCACACAATCTGTAATACCTGCGAGCATTCTTCCAACCTCTGTTACTCAGGTCAGACCACCTTTTGGTCAATCAGCATTAGAAAATAAATAAATTTTTAAAAGACATTCATTATATGGAAAAGTTATAGAGAAAAGTGGAGTTAACCTTTTTTAGTGCAGTTTACTCAGCAGATTCTTAAATGGAAAAATTTGTCTTAAACATTTTTCTGTACTTAAGAAAAAAGATAAGAGAAATGTTACAGTAAGAAAGACCATTCTAATTTTCCTCTAACACCTTTCCTTTAGAGAGAGCATATTTGCAAGCCAAACTTCTATTGTAATTGAAACCATTACTTTTTTTTTAATTAAAAGGGAATGAAAACTTTAACCTAGGAATTGGTAGATTTTTTTTAATGGCCAGTGTGTTAGAAATTTTCAGACTTCTACCTAACAAAACTATTATAGAGCAGAAATTAATTTAATCATTTGTACAGAGGAAGAAAGCAGATCATGTCAAGCAAGAAGGAATGTAAAATAGAAATGAATTAGCTGAAATGTTGGAACTGTAGAGATCAGTGACAATAAGATTAGTCATGGACAGAAATGAGTAAGAAACGTGCTGCAGTACTAGCCTACAGAACACTAACAGAAGAATTAAAATTATTAAAGAGCTATTTAAGATATTTTCATATATTAGTATGGAAGTCTGTTTTGTTTTGTTTTAATTTACTTTTTAAGGTTAACATCTAGGAAAAATGGCCAAGAGAAAACACAAAAGGACGTTAAAAGGTACATGAAAACTGCAATAAATTGGCGATAGGTAACTGTGTCTGTGTGTGTGTATACACACTTCTTTTTATGCAAAAATGAACATACAGTTTCCAGCACATAATTAAAAAAAATCCAACTGCTTATGCAATCAAGAATTGAAGAATTGTATTGGTCAAAGAAGTTAAATTGCATTCCTATGATTTTTAAGGTATGATTAATGTTAATTGACTTCAGAACTGAAACAAAATTCTTAGTCTTACTATATGATCAGTCCAGAAAGATTAAAGAATCAACTGTTTAGCCTAATGTAGTTTCCATTGCTTGTGTAATTGCATATATTTGGATTTCTTTTATGAAGATTGGTTCTAATATCAAGTTTTATACCTCAGTCCTTTTTTACAGTAAGAACATAGGGAAATTTCTGATGATGTTGTTCTTCCCCAATTGACATTAAAGTACCTATTTCACTGAGGTGTATGTAAACTGGGATCACCTCAGTTTGTTACTGTTATTATTGAGTGGGCAAAGCTTCTTGGGAGTGAAGATTTTCTTCTTACATTACTCAATTAGCAGGACTGCAGTTTATCTGCTCATGTTTTCATGATGGTATTGTCAAATATATGTGCAAGTTTTGTGTAAATATCTAAGTGTATTTTGTCTATAAATCTCAAAAGATAGAACCTGTTAAAAATGCACAAATCTTAAAATAACAGAATTTGCAACAGTCTCTTGTCTTTAACCATACCAGGTATTGATGTCAAATGTGAAGTCAGAGCAGGAATTTCTCTCACTTGTGTGCTCAAATTTACCAATCAAGATCTTTTGCTGCCAGTTAATCCATCCCAACAGCTAACATTTACACCTCAGAGCTATCACTAATACTGAATCTGAAACTGTTTAAGAGCAAGCAAAAACCTGAAGCTTCATGAAATCCATGAAGAATCTCACAAAAAATACCTTGCTTTCCTAGAGAAAACCCATTGTAATGGTTCTGTTCTAAAACCCTAAAATAGATAAACATCTTTAAAATCACTCTGAAAGCAAAGAAAAAGTCAGGATGATATCATAAAATTTGTGAGCTATCTTGCCTTTTTCTTGGGCTACTGGTATACTTGAATTAATGATAAAAGGACATATATACTTGTTTATTGTTTAGATAGAAGTAACATAAAATGTTCAGAGAGAGTCATCCTGTTTCCTACATTAATATTCTACATTTCAGATCTTGGCCACATGTAAGCAGCTTCCAAAAGCAAAAAACTCTGTGTCTTTTATTACTGCTTAAGTTTACTTTTTAGATCTGTACACAAAAGCAAGAAAGACTGTGTTTGCAGATAGATACTTTTGCAGTTTTAGTCAAACTCTTTACAACCTCTCCTATGCTGGAGATTTTGGATATCACGGCTGAGATGTCGTAACCGATAGTGTGAGCACAATATATAACCTTATATCATAAAAATGTTCAATCTAATCACTACAGAAGGGTGATTTAAGTTAATTTGTTTTATGAACAAGGAGAGCTTCCTTAATAATGTAGTGTTCAGAATGCAGAAATAGTAATTGAACAGATGGGGACAGTAATGTTTTACATCACTCTGGCCAGCTTGGCAAAAATATGTTTGTGCATAGCCTGTGTAAGCTGTATATTTTAACCCCTGCCTTACATGATAAAGGAAGAATAATTAAGAATATGCTGCTCTGTAGAATTTATTCCTAGCTGACCAATAGGTAATTTAAAAGTTATTATTGTGAAAAAGTCACGTTTGCATAATCTGTATTCTTATATAGAAAGGCAATAAGTGAAGTTTTTTAAGGGCAAATTTATGCAGAAAAATACACCAAAGGTTGCAAAATATAGAGATATGCTTTCTAACTCCAGAAACCCATAGCCACAAATTGCTGGAAGCTATGAGTATGTTCTGGAGAAGTACTGCTATATACTCAACTGTTCTTAGACTCCTCTGTGGACATTCACTGTTGACTGTTGGAAAAAGGATCTTGGGCTACACGTTCTTAATTAGTCTGAAGCTAGAGCAACTTCTTGAAGGTCAGCCTTTCCCTAAGAGCTGACAAAAGCTGCTCATAACTTCTCACTGTTAGTGGTTCATGTAACCATTATCACTTTACAAACAGAATAATGACAATCACAGCCCTTTAAATAACTGGATGAAGATAAATTATATACGTTAATTTTCTGTGTAAATATAACCGCAAAGCACTACTACTTTTATTCATATTAACAGCATTCTCTTCCAGATAGTACTAATATTATTCTGCCACTCTAAACTGCAGTATGCAAGTCTGAGCATGTGACCAGATTAAAAATAAATCCCAATTTTTATTGTAGTATGTGAGTCCATAATTCCATTTGTGGAGTTCAACTAGTTGATTAATTTGTCTGGTTTGCACCTTCTTCTATTCTGTAATGAGCATAATGATAAGTAGCTTTTAGGGGAGGTTATGTAAAACAGAAGAAATTTCTTGCTATATAGATCTTATTTACAGTATGAGTGTGTACAAAAAAGACTTATTCAGGTATAAAAGCTGTTGGAAAATGCAATGCATTCAAGGACCATTGGAGCAGGTCCATAGAATTAAGAATACTACCTGGACTTTATTACAGTTCTACTAGAGATTAGTTGTACTTCACATCAATTATTAAATCAGCTCACACCCAGAAAAATCTTGCAAGTCCTCACAAGTTGCTCAGGCGTGCAGCTGCCCAATGTCACACTCCTGATTCTCTTAGAAGGAGTTCACATAAAGTGCAACGCTGCTTTCATAGAGATTCAATATGCTAAAAGAAATGATCATCTGTAAAGTGTCAGACTTATTCAGATAAATATTAGATAAATTTGTTAAATGGGAAGTTGAGAGAAACGTTGCTCATAAGAAAATGCTACAAAGTTTTTAGTGTGCACCCAAAAATATTAGCTAGGGTCTCAGATGTATTTTCTTTAAACATTTAATTGGCTGTCTGAAATCTCTTAGTCCTTCTTCCAGGCAATTGTGTACTTTGGAACATTTATGCCTCCTTTGGAAGTAAACTTATTCAAGAAGAGCCAAAAGGCAAAATCACTTGTCACTGTATACTGGCTAGAAAAAACTCCATTTCAACACAGCTTTTTTGACTGGTAGTGTCTTCATACTGTGTGCTTAAATTTAGAAATACATGCATGGCTTACACTTTTTAAGCTTTAAAGCCTGGATTTGCTCTTCTCTTGTGTCCTATTGCTCACAACAGTTATTGTGCATTCATTCTGTTTCTTCTAACAGAGAAACAGCTCTAATATGAGAAAATTTGGCTTGAACCACTTTGTTTCTAACCGTAAGATTTTTCAAAGTTTGAGTCCAATGTTTGGCCCCTGGGAGTCCAAAATGACAGACCAGTGTTCATGGACAGTTTATTCCCTGGTCAGATGAAGTCAACCAATAGCATTGCTGCTGTCAGCTGGAAAGACTAAGTTACACAGACGAAAATGCAAGTCTTGCAAAATACAGCATTGTTTGTAAGGACTCTTGCATTCAGTTTCTGGATTCATTCTAATAAATGCTTATTCGTAACAGTTTTGTCTGAATTCCAAAGCTTTTCTGTTTAAATAAAAGCAATGGTATGAAGTTTTTAAGAGAACATTATGAAAGACCTATCTGCAATACTTAAGTAACATTTGCAATATTTCTGCTCTCCATCAGAGAAATTTGCCATTGCAAGGAGTCATATTGCACCAATTTGGTATCTCATCAGCTGGTAACATAACAAAACTTTTTCATTTTTTATATATTTTAAAAGTATATTTTATTTTCCTTTGTGTTACAAATAACTAAAATTCTTCACCAGCTTTGAGTAACAGCAATCTCATTTTTCATGAATATTCTTCCAAAAGTAAGCTTATTATTCTTCTAAAGTTTTTTGGGGGGAGGAATTCATTTAGAACAAGTAATTATTAATTTTATGAACCCAAACAACTTCTTCCCAAGTGTCTTTTACAGTGCCCTGTAGATATTGGAGAGTTTGCAGGAATGTCTGCACCCACCAACCGGTGTTGAGAATCAGACAGGCATGTCCCTCTCATCTCTAAGTCTTCTGAGGGTTATCAAGTGCCTACATTTGTGTTAATGGAATCTCAAAACTACTTTTTCCTCTCACATTCCTCACATGTGCAAGACAGCTCAGCATTAAATTATGTGAGCTTTTTTTTCACTCAGAATACCAACAAGGGCTTCTAATCTCTGAAAAAAAGGTCAGCCAAAAATAGAGCTTCATGACTGGGACCCACATTTAAGTTGTTATGAGAATCTTTGTTGAGGATATTCATTTGTGTACAGAAATATTTCCATATAATGATCTTGAAACACATCTACTCAAGCTACATGCAAAGTAGCTTGTTTTTGAACTTTTCCTCAGATCAATTTGCCATGGAAAAAATAAGTTCCTTGAAGTTTTTCCTAGATAAAATTTTCTACAATAATAACCATAAGGTTAAGTGTCTCCTAAGACAAAGGGTAGCTCTTCACTGAATCCATGTAAGTGTCCTCTGTTTTCCAGTTCAGATTCTGTTATATCATGAACTGATCAATACAGCAGCATTAATATTTATGTACTTTGAAGAACTCAGCAATCATTTTTCTTTATTGGCTGAGTTATTTTCCTCACAGAAATGTTCTTATTAATAAATCCTCTTCAATTATGAAGGCAGTTATCTGAAAGCTCTGTAACTTACTTAATTGTTTCACTACATAGAACAGTGAAAATCCTTCCAAACTGATTAAAGAAAAACAGTTTGAAAGAGGAACCAATGCATACTATAAATACTGTCTATGAAAAAAGCATGTTTTTATAATAATTTGCTTAAAGAAGTGTAAGGAAACAGCTCCATTTTGCTGTTTATGATATGTCCTGATTCTGCTTCTCCCCATATGCAGAAAAGACCTACTTCTGGTATTCCCAAAGATGAAGAAAACACAAAACATCAGCTACTGCACTGCATAGCTTCCTAGTATCTCATCAGTCCAATCTCTTCTTTGGTTAAAAGGTAATGTTTCTGGTAAGACTAGAGGAATTCTCATTTTTTTTCATGTTGTGAATTCTGCTAAAAAAAAAATGATTGAAAAATGCTTTAGAGCATCTGTTGTTCAACTTCATGAGAATCCACTATTTCTGCATGTGTGTAGATCCACATCCATCACATACGTTTCAAAAGTCACTTGTTAACATTAGAATAATATAATTATTAGGAGAATAAAGAAGTATTTACACCACTTATTAATCTATGATGTACTTTACTCATAATTTTGAAACAAGAACAAGAAAGAATAAAAAACAAGAAGTGAATGTATAAAGCTCTTTGCTTACTTGTATTTTTGAAATATAGAAACAAGTCTTAAGCATTCTGAAAGTCAAAAAACCTAATACTCAAATAAATCTAACTGGTGTAAATCGGAAAAAAAACCCACAAGTAAAAATAGGAAAACATAGCACTGACATGCGTGCAACTGCATCATTCATTTTGTCTCTAAACTGAAGGAAATAATTAGAAAACATAACGAAGGATGACAAAAGTCATGGAAGCACTTGAAAGAAGCATATAATGTAGAAAGTAAAGAAAAAAAAAGTATGTAATCTGGGAAAGGGTGGGCACCAAGTGTCACTGATTCAAATGATATCAATAAGTAGCAGAAAGAGTAACTGTGAGATACAGAAAACGGGTGAACCTGATAAATTTAATTTTTGTTGTCCATATACTAGCCTTCTCTAAAGATATTATTTACAGTAGAAAACAAACAAAACACCAAAAAATTACCATAAAGGAAGCATTTTGACAAAGCTACCTCTACAGTTGTTGTTCATGTATAGGTTACAAATGTTTCATGTGAAGTGTTAGTCAGCTTTGAAAAACAAACATCATAGAAGTGTTACATGGAGGTGGCCCTGATAATTACATATCTACTTTAAACTGCTACTACTGCAATATCCCAAGCAACAGTAAAGAACAGTTATGGAACCAAATAACCATTTATGCAAAATAACCCTATGATACAGGACAAGCAGAAAGTAGATTATAAAATTATTCTCCTATTAACTTTCATTTGACTCTTTCTTCAGGGGAAAAATAAAAAAGCAGAAACCTAAAACCCTAAAGTGATATTTATGGATGGCAAGTAGTGTCATGACACAATTGTGCTAGATCAAATCAATATCAAACAATTTATGTTAGTAAACAAGGCCCTTCAATTTCCCCTTCACAACTCCTCATATTCTCCACTGAAAGTTCATTAGGTCTCTATCCTGTGGTATGCATCAACAAGCAACAGATCTCTAGGGCACTGGAGCCTCCAACTTTCCTTCAAAATTATTGATAAAATCCTGTTGATTTCAGAAGAAACAGCATTCAACTTTAAAACATTTTATGATATATAGTTCTAGTTGGACTACCTGTTATCAAAATAATCAATTATTTAAGATATTGTATTAAAGTATTTTTAATATTTGCTATGGACAGAATACAAAAAAATCATGCTTGCCAACTTTGGATTTCTGATCAGACAAGTTATATGGTACTATTTCTGTTCCCTGAAGGAATAAATACTGTTGTGGTTTAACCCCAGTCAGCAACTCAGCACCACGCAGCCGTTTCCCCCTCCCCCTCCCAGTGGGGTGAGGAGGAGGAAAGGGGGAAAAAAAAAAAAAAGTAAAACTCGTGGGCTGAGATAAGAACAGTTTAATAACTAAAGTAAAATATAATACTAACAATAGTAATAATGAAATATAATAATAGTAATGAAAAGGAATGCAACAAAAAAAGGGGGGGGGGGAGAAAAAAACCAGTGATGCACAATGCAATTGCTCACCACGCGCTGACCGATGCCCAGTTAGTTCCCGAGCCACGATCCGCGCCGCCCGGCTGACTCCCCCCTGTTTATATACTGGGCATAACGTTCCATGGTATGGAATAGCCCTTTGGCTGGTTCGGGTCAGCTGCCCCAGCTGTGCTCCCTCCCAGCTCCTTGCACACCTGCTTGCTGGCAGAGCATGGGAAACTGAAAAGTCCTTGGCTTAAGGTAAGCGCTACTTAGCAACAACTAAAACATCAGCGTGTTATCAAGATCATTCTCACACTAAATCCAAAACCCAGCACTGTACCAACTACTAAGAAGAGAGTTAACTCTGTCCCAGCCGAAAACAGGACAAATACGTAATTACATCCCACATTTTTCTGTTTTAAGCTTTGGATATCATGGCTTATGAAAAGTTGTGCCAATAAAACTGTCATATCAATGCTGATGGATAAATAATCCAAAAGGGCAGCAGGCACAGACACAGCATAGACTAGTGACTGGTCACAGTCAATATGTAGTGTTTGACTTGCTTTTGAGGATATTTTAAGTGTGCTCTATCCAAACAGTAGCACAGTTCAAGCATTTTCTGAATATTGTAACGGAATGTTGCTCAACAGAGTATTATAACATATAGAACAGCTGTTTGGCTGTATTTTGTCCTGTGAATCTCAGAATCAGTACTCCCTTTTTCCTACCTCCAGGGAAAACACTATATCCATGGAGTGGATAAAAACACAGGAAGATCTACAAGATGAATCTTACAGATAATTTAACTCCTATATTATTATTTTTTTCTCTGACAAAGTGCTCCTTGCCTTAAGCATGACATGACTTGGGTGGCCACTACTGTCATTGTGAGAACAGGAATAGTACGCAAAAGGACTTCGTGGTTGGATTCCCAAAATCCTAAGATCTAGATTCATTTGAACTAGGACTTTAAATGAGACATCTAAGTGACATTCCTTAGGTGAAGAGAAAGAAATTGAGAGAGAAATTGGTTCAGGCCACTTAAGATATGGATGGATCTGAAGATGGATTGGATAGATTTGTGCCTAAGTGCCTTGGGATAAAAAAATCCATAAATGTCAATACACTTGTTATTACATGGAGTCCATTAACACTTAAGTCACATAGTCCTGCTGGACCAAATCCTGAAATTTTACCCTATTTGTAGTCAATTTTTCCTCAATTACACATCCTTTGAATTTAATGTGAGGTTGCCCAAGTAAAAATGAGAGTCAGAAGAGTAATATCTGCAGGATTTGCATCACTGATAACAGCAACAAAAAATTTCTGAGAAACAGAACTGTTGAACTGATTTGCTCTTAATTAACATAAAATTGATTATGTAAAAAATATTATTTATTTGCTTTCACTGTTTCACAGATACAAAAAGCAGCATTGATTAGGTGTCTCTAGAAAAGGGAAGAGCATGCTTTTTCTTTTTCTCAGTTGTGCTCACTGTGCTACTGTCTTCAAGAGCAGCATATAAAACATGACACAGTACAATTTTAATATTTTCATGAACTGAAGATCGTTATGGTACCCATTTAAGCAGGTTCCTTCACCGCCAGGAAAATAGTTTGCAGAGCCAGAAACTGAAGGTTGAATACCAAAAGATGATGGGTTTAGGCTTCTTGAAAGACATTCACTGTTCCTCATGGGAGTCCTTTAGTAGACAAAGATTTCAAGTTGTGCCAAAGTTGTTTGTCACTGAAAGTAGGAAATTTTCATTCTTTTTCATCACTTACATGAAAAGATGGTAAGGAAAAGTATTTTCATCTGTAGCATGAACTCAGGAACAATGTGAAAATGAAACAATTTCTTTCCTTGCAATAAACCTGGAGACTGAAAGCTGAATAAATATGAAACACTATAAAATTTTGAGAGATTGTAAATTTTGAAAGAATAACTTCCCAAGAAGCTCTACTTTGAGAATCTTTTCCCATTTCTCAATTAATTGGATAATTTTGCCATTTGTTTATAGCTGAAATATATTGATTTATGAATTGGGAACATAGCAAAAAACAGTTGAATATAGATGGACTTCCACATTAGAATCTGTGCAGGATTAGATCTGTCAGCAGCTCTAAGCGCATTAAACCCACCACAGAAATTGATGAACTTCTCTGAACTGATACAAAGATACTTTCATCCAGCCCTACAGTATTATTGAAGTGGTAAAAAGACATGAAACTTAGAATCCACATTGCAAGACCTCCCTTTGCCTACTAGAAGCCTCAGCTCTGACTTATATGCCCCCGTTACAACACAGGTAATAAATGTTCAATGTATCAAAATGAAATAAATCTGGAGAAATTAAGAATTTGGTAAAAGCAATAGTCAAGTGTTCATGTTCTGTAGATCTCTTAGAAGAAGAAGTTGTGCGTCTCAGAAATATAGTGTGTTCTTAAAAAATATACTAGAAAATATTTGCATGGATTATAGTATAGTCAAATACATTTCTGTTAGCTTACTGAACAAACGTACATCAATATGATATTCAAAGCTGATTTAATTACCTAAGTGTAAACCTAGAATATTTCTCTGTTCATGTCTTCAGTACTGGAAGCCAGAAAAAGAAAGACATTTGGGAATGTACAAAATTAAAATTCTTTATCCTGCAATTCTACTTTGATCATTTACCTAAGTTGTGGTTCCAGTTTTTCTACCACTTTACATCTTACTTTCACTACACATGTCTGGATAGTACTTTTATATTAAAGCAGAAAGATTTCTGCTAGATAACAGGACTTAGTGTTGCAACGATATTATAGTTAAAAAATAATGATACTGTGTTTCTTATGGCTGAGACAAGATAGAGGTTATATTCATATTTTAGAGCATGGAATCTTCAGATTTTTAGAAAAGTAGAACTGAGAACCTTTAATTTTCTGTTCACCTGAACTGTACTGAAAAGGAACTCCATATTTGAGAAGTGTTGCAAATGAAATCTTGTGAAGGCAAAAAAATATCTGGATAATCTGGAGACCATCAGAAATCTGAACATAGAACTTCAGTTGAATTAGCAAACATAAAATAAGTTTTGATGCTTTTGAAATCTATTAGAACTTTATCATCCACTCAAAATTATCTAACAATCCATGGGATAATCATAAATACCTGAGGGGAATTCTTCTTACTGTCTGGATGATTCTTCATATTTTCGCTTAAGTATAGGCATTATCTGTAACTATAGTAACACTACCATTTGAGAATGCATTTTCTTTCTGAATAATTTCTGGATATTTGTATACAAACTGCTGAACTACATCTTTCAAACTGAATATGAGACTGTTCAAATCCTATGACAAGGAACAAAATATAATGTTTAAAACAAGAGGAAGAAAAAAAAGATTTATGTTAACATAATTCTCCCAAATACACAAAGAGGCTTCTACCAAGAGCTTGTTCTTTTGTGCCATCTGTTCATCATTCTGCCTCTCCACTGAATGAGGTTGCAACTGTGATTTTCATTTCAGTGAGTATTCTGATTCCATAGGAAACAATTAAAAGGTTATATTGTTTATGAAGAAAGAAAAGCCTAAGTAAAATAAGCACTTTGATAATTTAGGAAGAAAGATGAAGCTTAATATAATCACTATATCACAATTATTTACTCTATTGAGTAAGGGTATTGTGAAATGCAGTTTATCAAATATCCAACTTTTGCTAGAAACTCTAAAAGAAATCAGAGTGACAGAACTGAGCAACTAGGTGATAAGATCAAAGTGTTTGCATTGATCTTTCCAGCAAATTTGGCTTATACTGGGAAAAACTAATGGAGTTTTAAGTTGAATTCTTTGCTAATATTTGCTAGAAGATGATAGAAAACTTCCAGTTGTTTGTTTAATTCTGTTTGTATTTTAAAGTACAATCTTTCAAACTACTACAGAGAGATTTACTAAAGCACTGTAATCTTTCCTAGATTACACATATAGATAATTTAATGTGCCTATATCTAAGATATCTGAAGTTAAGCAAGCTTTCCTAAGCCCCTGTGCTGCAACAGAATCCACATAAAATGATCATTTCACACTCACTGCTTCTGTCCTATTGCTGGGCTCAGAGTACTGTAATTCATGGACTAATAATTCTGTAGAGCTACAACACTACTTTGTTGTAAAGACTAAATAGTGCAGTTCTGTGTCTCGAGGTTCTACTCATCCAATTTTTTCCAAAGTTACTAACTACAAAATAAATTATAAAACAGAACTGTAACTATTTCATATATCAAGTCAGTGGCAGTTCTAAAACCGGTAAACAAAACTCTTAACCATGATGAGTCTGAAGTGGGGAGCCTCTTTTCCAGGTACTTTTGAGGTGTCTGTGAGGGGAGTTCTAAGATAAGGTTATCTGTGGAATGGAAAATGGTACATTGATTGTCTCCAAAATAAAAATGACTTTTATTATCAAAGAGTTTATTTTCTGAAAGCACAGATGGTGTCAACATGCTTCAGTAGCCGTCTTTGAGTAGCTGAGAACAGAATGATATTGCAAAGTAGTGGAATAGACCAGGTATAGAGAGCAGAGCTGTGTAGTTTTGATGAACAAAATGGAGTTTTATTTCATTAAGATCAAGGAGAAAAAAGCTCAGGTCCCTTCTTTTCTTTGTTATAATTTAAGAAAGTTTTAAAACAAAACTACTCTTACATGTCAAAAGGTCATAATAGTTTTACATTTTTCCAGCTATTCTTGGGCAATAATAATTGCTCAAAGCCTGAGTTTAAAAATAATTTTGCTACCCCTAAAACTGTTCTCAGCTTTCAGGTTATTTTCTTCAATCATGCATCCTATTGAATCCTTCCCTCTCAGAACTGGGATGGTTAAGTCCTTTCTAATGAAGCCTATAAGTCAGAGAGGCTCAGATATTGCAGCTGCATATAATCAGGCATGACTCTTACCTGAAGATAGTGGGGTTCAGTCTCAACAGAGTTTTATAGACCTCGATAAAATCTTTCTTTGAGGTTATGTCCTAACAGTGACATCCAGTAGCATCACAGTGCCATGGAGGTCTAAGAGAACAAATCATACAGAACAAGAACTGCATAGGTTATTCATTTCCAAGGTAATATTAATAGGGCCAAAATGTTTAATTGTTATAAGGTGGAAAAAGAAAAAATGGACATTATCTTGTAAAGGACATTGTTCTTTTGTCCTATATGCCCCTTTTCATGAAATTGCTATTGAAGGATAATGACCATGCTTATTTTCATTTATCACCTATGTGTTATCATGCCCAAACTGGTGCAAAAGTGAACTGAAAAGCATGTTTCTTGGGAGTAGGTCTTGGTCAGCCCCTCGACCTGCAAGCTTGTGTTTTCAAAGTACACAAAAATGTCCCACTGCAGTAGCCCTCAGTGGTGATTTCTCTGACTACTCAGGCTTGCAGAGACGAGCATGTAGCAGCTGGGGCTGAATAGCAACAGAGGCACAGGACAAAGTTACAAGGTCCTTTACAAAATCATTAGTATTTTTTCTCTTTTCCGGTGTATAACATCTAAATATTTTTATCTTGTTAGTATTATCTTATTATCTTAAAAATAATAAATCTATACCATTCTCATTTTCTATGATACTGTACTCTTAATTTTTCCCCGTTATATATGCATGCATACAAGTGCACAGGCACACACACAAAATGCAAACAAATCTACTAAAAAATCATTCTTAATATCCCCACCAGCTAAAAACCACTAGAGCTGCCACTGAACAAACTATTCCACAAACCTCTCTCCACCACATCTACTATGATGTATAAAACCACACCTAATCTTGCACACCCACCCCTGCACCCCAAATCCAAATATTAAGCCATGAACTCCTGTACCTGCACCAAAAGACTTTTTTTCTTTTTCAAAACCTACAAGTGCATTGACTTTACTTGCATGACTCCCTTCACAGAACTGTATCTATAACCATCACCTCCCCTTAATCCTTGAATGAGAGTATACCAAAAAGCTCTCACAAATAATAAAATCACAAAACTTCTGCTCAAGGTAAGGATAATATATAAATAGTAGTTTTATGCCTAAGATGCTTGTTTGTGTAGGACTTTCAAAGACCTGAGAAGACTAACTAACTGACTTTTGACTAATAGGAACCTAATTAAGTTAAGCCAGGACGTAAAAGGACCTGTAAGCAGAAATGTTCATGGTCCTCAACTCATTCGACCTGGAAGGCCATTGAAAGTCACCAGCAGCCACAGAGAAAATTATTCTTAGCAGTGCTTAAAAAACATACAAACATTCAAGAGAAATAAGTTGAAATTGTTCAGATAGAAAATCAACAGAAAAAGAACAAGATGGGGAAAAAAACCATAGCTGACACTCCCCTCCTTCCCTCTGCCATTACCACCTACCACTTTCCTTTCACCTGCTCTGGCAGATTGCATCCCTCACAGCACCAGAGTTATGAAAAAAAAGACCTTTTCCACCGCTGGAGGGTATTTGGCCTGTCCCTCTGGGATACAAATGTTGATGCTGTCATTCGTGGTAATCACACCAGTGACAAGACCAAAGGGTGAATGATACTGTTTCCAGAAAGTTTGCAAGTGAAATAGAAGTTAAAAATACTCATGGAGGATTTTTTTCTCTTTTGCTATTGTGAGGTGGTTTTAAAAAGCTGAGCACTGCGGTGAACAGTATCTCAAGAAATACACTGATGTACAGCTGGACAACAACATCAGAAGAATTAGGGATATTCAGCACAAACTTATTTCCTTTCATAGAACTGATGGCCACAGTGCCTCTACCACATGCAGTTATCATAACTTTCCTCCAAAAAACTTTCTGAATTAAATTCTTTCACTTTTATGTTGCACCCCCGAGTGCCTTTTCAGAGACACAGAGCCTTTTAAAAAGTATAAAAAATTATATTTCTCCTTAATTTTTCTGCTAGTAAAAGGAAGGTGATTCTTCTTTTAACCCAGAAGAAATAAAGTGTGCATGCATATAAGGCAACTGAAATAGCTGTAGAGGAAAAAGCTGATGTTATTTTGGAATAGAACAGGAAATAATAGGCTTAAGTTGCAATATAAGAGATTTTGGTTAGACAGTAAGGGGAAAACATAATAACTCTGTAACTTTAGTTTGCTTACTTAGGTTCATGCTTAGTTCAATTCTGATATTCCCAACGTTGTTTTACACAAATACTAAGGAAAAAAAAGGTGAGATTGTGTTCTTAGTATAGGTTGACAGAAAGAAAAGCTTAAAAACAGCAATATGTGGGCTTCATACAGACCTAATTTTCTTCACTGGGTCTATTTTTATGGTTAACATTAGGTCAACATTAGGTGGTACATGATACTTCAATTAGTACTGAAATATTAAAACTTTAATGCTATTGCATTAGTAATCACTAAACTAAGGAAAGCACTTGTATGGTTAAAAATTTATTGTATAAGTAAGATTTTTTAAAATTTGAGACAATTAAATAGTCTTTCTTTTTATTTTTCTTTTTTTCATCAATAGTTGCATTGCTGCCTTTTTGACAAGAGAAACCAAGAACAAAAGACAAGGCAGTTGCTGTGAGAACCACTGCCTGTCTCCTTTGTGCCATCTCTTATGAACCTAAAGTCAAATTTTTCCAACAGCAGAAGCAGATCCATAGATGTAATTGGGATCTGGCTGTTTCCATAGCACTACATGGAGTCTCAGTTTAATATGTTGCTAGGCTCTAGTTTGCTAGGACAGTGCAGATGCCTCCCTGGTTAAAAGCAGGATGTAAAGACATTTCAGTGCTAAATGTGTGCAGAGGCCCCCCTTTTGAGGATTGTTGCCTAACCTTTCAAAGTCTTAAACATATCCTTAGCAAAAAAAAAAACCAAAAAACAACCCCAAAAAACCAAAATCCCACTATAGGAGTGTTTTAGGCTAAAGTACATGAACAAAATACATATTATCAAACATGCACATCAGTACAGGGTTTCCCATCACCATTGCTTATTGCTTAATAAGATAAGAAACACTTAGTGGGATAAGAAATAAGAATAGAATAATTTCTGTATTCATCTTTCTGTCTCCATTTCCTACCCTCCTGAGCAGTCGCCAGCCTGCAGCAGGAGCCATCTCAAGTTGTTTAAATGCCTTTTGAAATTTGTGGTTTCTTTCCTGATTTGTGGAACCTTTCTATCACATCTAATTGTTTTCTGACTTCGGCTGTCTAGTTAGGTCAGGCTATTTCTGACCCTGGCCTAAGCTCCCTGTGTTCTGAACAGTGTTTGTCTCTTAAAGATTCTTATTTGTTTTTCCTCCCTACCTGCCTGTTTTTGATGAGGTTTCCACCAGTGTGCAACACTCAGCGGATCACAGACTTCTCTGTTCTGCTTTGGGTAACTTTCCATTGTTTCAAAATAAACTCTTCCCCACAGACAGAGAAGAGAACACTGGCTCTCCTGGGCTTCTGCTAACCCATCATCCCAACTTGCTTTTAACTACTGTCTCTGGTCTGGAGGGACACAGTGTAGTCCTTGCCAGCAATACTGCATGCACTTTAATATGGAAGAATTTAAAAAAAAAAAAGCAGAGTAATTTTGTAATAACTCTACCTCATGAAACAGAATCTGTAAATTGTGTATAGACAATTATTCAAATCATCACAGCCAATAAACTTATTTGGACTTGATACATTTTTTGTTCTCCCGGTGGAACTATTGAGTTCACTGGCAGGGGGAGGAGTCTTGGGACAGAAAATTATATGAGATCCAGATAATCTCTTTGCAAAAATCTCTAGACACTTTCATCTCTCTAAGCCACTCTTATACGATGAGCTAAAATGACTGTGGCACACCATGCTAACAAAACGCTCATGGATTTTCATCCTCCGCTCATCTTCTGTCCCAGATAGTGGAAGGGAGAATGAAAATAATGCTGTGCATTTTCTGTCTTTATGGAAAGGGCTGTGCATAGTCAGTATTTGTAATCTACAATACTAGTGAGATTTAGCAGTTTGTAGATCTGTATTTTGTTAGCATTTCTCATCATTACTACAAAAGTTTTACTGGTAAGAATTTGGATGGACCATTTTACTTTTCTATTGCCATGTAATGAGAGAAACTATGTCTATATATATTTATATAAATGCATATATATGTTAATGCAAACCAGAGCATATAAAACCAGAAAATGGATGAAGCATGACTCGGTTTTCAATCTAATTTTAATAAACCAAGTTATAGCTGACTGAAGGTTAGTTTTCACAGCAACCATTAATAGGAGTTAATATAGTCAAGTTACTCTGAGATCAAACCTTGCTTGAATCATTAAGACTCCAGTTTCCATATGCTATCATACTATTTTGCCCTTGAAAATCACCAGTGTTGTATAGACTGCAGAACAAATTTTAGTTGGAAAAATACACATCGGTGAACTAGAACTAGATCTCTAGTTCCATTTTCCCTCCTTCTCTGTGACTCTTTTTTCCTGGGAACAGAAAACATATAATACCTGCTTTCCAAAACGTAAACAAGGTGATAATAGCAACAGCCATTCTGTTAAACTTTTCCTCATACAGAAGGAACTTTGGGATCCTGTAGATTTCTTCCAAATAGCTTTGCTTCAGTGCAACAATAAGACCAAATGAATGCACCATGGTTAGTCCCTAACTCAGCAGGAGGGAACACAGAGCGAGGACACTGACTGGCAAGCGATGACAAATCTTGCGACAGCCCCCAGCTGGCGACTCTGCCCTTCTGACAGAGGTCAACAGCAGAGTCAGCAGAGATAATGCAGGCCTGCTTGTCAGCTACTTCAGCACAAAGTCCTTCGCTGGCAGCCTAAACCGAGACTTCCATCTTTACATTTACATCTCTGAGGGTGAGAGTTTGTGATAAAGCTGAACCAATCTAATGGCTCGCTTCCAGTAAAATTGGCTGTCCCTTTCTCCCATGTTCTCGCATCCTAGATGCCTACTCCTACCTCCTCCCTGCTGCTGACTTTGGCACTCATCTGACCTCAAAATGAGACAGTTCAACTTAGCCAACAGAAGGCTAACAAAATCAAAGCTACCTAGTAGTGTAGGTAGCTCAAAGGAGGAAAGAAAACTGTGCCTGTAAGTGAGCAAAGGAGGACTGCTCCCTTTGGTGCAGAGAGTTATTAGATCGGCTCATTCACATTGTAGAGCCTCATCCTGTGAAGTGGAGTAGAAATGGAGAACTCACCTCATACGCCAGCTGCAGTGGGTAGTTACTGTCACCAAACAGAAAGAACAAATAGTCGTGGATGGTAAGGCAGCCACAGCACGATCTGCTAGAATTAGCGTGCTGCCTGGGGTTGTGCAGTATTCAGATTACATTGGAGTTAGCCATTAAATCAGCAAACTGGCAGGGTTTTCCATCGCTACGATCTAACTTGCTGCATCATTATTGTGCTACTATCTAAAGCTATCAACACTTGAATTCCAACTGCTCCCACAAACAAGCCAGGTAGGATGAAACTAAAGCATCACTTAGGTTTGTGTATGCTGTAATTATGAAATGCAATCACAACATGTGCAGGATACTTGAATTAGCTTTAATCTGGCTATTACATCTGTTGAAAACAGTGAAACTGAAGTAGTATGGCTTGTGCAGGAGCCATGTAAGACTGCCTAGGACCCTGCCTACCTATTTGGTTGTGTTATGAATGTTTGATGAACTTGGAACACCTGAAGACCCCTTTGTGCTTACCAAAGCTTAATATTAGCCTAGGAACACTGAAATCAGCGTCAAAATGCAATGCAGATATTGCCTTCATTTGAACTTTTCCAAAACCAATTGCTGTTGTTCTCCATGAACTACCAACAAATCCAGCAGCCCCATTTTCAAGTTCTCAGAGTTGAATCTGGCAAGGAAAACTTTGGAAGACTTGCCTGCTTTCTACTGATTTTCTTCAGCAAACTAAAAGCTTTCTAAAGAAATGTGCCAATTTAAACAAGTCGACATCATTGGACAAAGAATTTCTGACTAATTTCACATCTCAGATTATTTCTGTTGGTTAACTGTCATTTGGCCCTTGATCACAAGAATAACAGAATTATCCTCTTAAGTACAACTTCCTAAGCAGAGGAATTGCTTTGCAATGTGTTTGTTCTGGATGATGCAGATGTGGTTCTGGAGCTCAGAACACGACAGAGCCTGAGTCCTAGGATGCAAAAATATTGTCATGGAAAAACATAACAAAAAACAGGAAACATCACTAAAGCCAAGTAGCTCTTACTTTCATTTAACTGGCAACAAACCCAATTATTTAACAAATTTATGATTCTCTGTTTTGGATCGTAACTAGGCAATTGAAGCAATATTTGCAGGAAGGGGGAGAAAAAGAGAAGGCAGGCAAGTTTGCTCTAAACCTTCTGTTCAGCTTCTTGAGCTTAAAACATTTCTGTTCTGTGAATTTCATGTTATTCAGATGCTCACTGTGAATGTCAAATACTGCCACAAGCTAGAGCAGATCATTTTCCATTCATACATCTCAGCCTAACCAAATGAAGGACCAAATCCATGTCAAAGCCTCACGTCAGTTTTGCTCAGACCCTGTAAAGAAGTTGCGTGCATTTCTAGTTAGGTATCATCTCCTAATCCTAGGATTAATTAGATATAAAGTTGGCACACAGGGCCTGGGTGGAGCCTGGTTGGAGCTGGAAGCTACTTCTGGAGGAAGGACCTCATTTAAAGTGACGAGAGTGCCCTGGTAATAAATAGAAAACGTTAGAGGAAACAGCCTGGCCCAGGCTAACATGCTTCAGTTAGCTGTCTGCGCTTACATCTCAGTGAATTATGAAGAAATAAAAGACCTGCACAATATCAGCCTCTTCATTTTTCTACTAAATTACTCTAGCTAAAGAAAAAAGACTGCAGGCTTCCTGAACACTTTTGTCTCAGGCATTTTCATACCTACTTTATAGAATGGCATGATTCCTGTGTCCTTCCTACAATGTCTATGTTATATATGACAACAAGAAACTGGCAGAAACACGTTTTATTTAAAAGCAAAACAAAGTCAGATGATTTTAAAAAATCCTTCTATAAAAATGGTTCTTTTCTTCAAGAAATCAGAGTATTTAGGATTGTCTACACAGGAATATATTTTCTTCCTTCCATTTTAATATAATGAAAAATGCAATTATTCCTTTCTGTTACCTGTGCAAGCTGAGTAGCTGAGTATCTTGCTTTATTACTCCAAAGAACAAGAGACAAACAACATGTGGATACAGTACAAACATTGCTTGGTAATTACAATTTTAATTAACAGTCAAAAATAACCAATAAATAGCCAAGCTAGATATACATAAACATCTCTTTTCTCTCGAGATGTACAATTTAAAGTCCAATCAGTACTGTTGATGAAGATCCTATGAAACAAAACCTGCTGCAGTAAGAATCCAGCTCTTCTTTCTGTTCCTGGGTAGCCTTGGGAAATTTTATTCTCTGTGTTTTAGTCCCTTTGTTCCTCCTGTATCATGGGAATAACAGTATTGGTAAATGAGCAGATGTTTTTAAAGATGTTTGCATAAGTATTTGCACCCATCAGTTCTTGCATTCTGTACGTAAATATGCTTTGCCTCTTATGATATGCTACCTCTGTGAACATTTCTGTCAGTACACTATTTCAGGAGAATGTATCAGGAACTAGATATGACAGGAAAGAGTAGCAAGTTTAAACTAATCTATATTAAAAGTATGAAGCAAAAAGTCACTGACTAATTTATATGACCTCTATATGCCAGTAATAATTATCTTCTCAGCAAGAAGTTTCCAAAACTCCAACCTTTTTTCCTTAAACTTGTACAACGTAAATAGAAAGATGTATGAAATAGAATACAAATCCAGGCACGTTTGTTTTAGCAACAATAGATCTTCATTTAGGCCTTCATTAATGAAGCTTTTTTTCTTGCTTTGTTGCTGCTTCTCATCTTCTTTATTTGAGACCTTTTTTGGTCATTATTTGCCTCCTGTATTCTTCCTTTAATCAGTCATCAAATGTTCCCATAGAAACCTCTGGGGTTTTTATCTGCCATTATACTTTCTTTTATACTTTATTGTTTTCACATTTGTTTTATGTTTCTCATCTGCCACATTTTCACCTCCAGATGTCCATCAAAAATACATTTTCTGTAATAGCTGACTCATCTAGAGATGTAAAGACATAGTTTAATTATTTCATTTCAGCTTTTGTCAAGATGACAATAAGAGCTAAACGTGTTAATTCCAGGCTTTCAGAGCCCTTGCAAAATTAAATATTAACCATGGACAATAAAACAGATCAAAGAATAATGTGCATAAAAGCTCACAATCCACTTAATACTAACCTGCAAGAGTCAAAATAATAATAGAAAAATGCAGTTGTAATGAGTGTAATATTTTAACTGAGGGAATGATTTATCACTGGAACAATTTACCAAAGCATGTAGTAGATTCTGTACTGTTTGAAGTCTTTATTATTGAGCTACTAGTGTGTTTTAAAGGATATTTTAGCCAGAAACCTTTTAATGAGTGGTTTAGGTTCATGAATCACAGGAAAACCTCAAATGTTCTCTAAAACCTATGCAAGAAAGAAGTTAGAAGAGGAAGTCTTGCAGGTAAAGCATTCACTTTTCTTAAATTATTGTCTTTAAAACAGTTTGACTGCTTACAAAATCTAGGAAAAAGAGCTAGAAAATGTAGAGAAGAGTGAATGAGACTTAGCAGGATTCAGGGATTTTCCAGACCCCAAATACAGGTGGAAGAGGTGTTGTAATTGCAAAGGCCATACAGAGAATTCTTCACAGCATAGAAGAGCCTTCCTTCTTCTCATGGTCCCTTGCAGCCCCAAGGGAGAAAATGCAATTTGGTTCAGGGAAGGTATAGCGAACAGGATTTGGAGAAGGGGTTCGTAGAAACAGGCAGATGCTACAGTGGCAGCATGGGTGTTTCTTGGAATACCATTCTGTGCCTGCCAATCTCCAGATAGTTTTTCTAATTGTCTGTATTAAAGAAGCAGACTGACAGCAGCATAGATTACAGCTGTCAGAGATGGCCCCTGTCTTTCTTGTTGCTGCAGGGCCTGTTGGAGGGTGATGCTACATTGAAACTCTGCTGGGAGCTTATGTCATTAAACAATATGCATACTACTAAGGAGAAAAAAAATCAAACATATTGGTAAAAGGGCTATGCAGTTGTTTTTGTATAATATAATATTCAGCATTTGTACACATAGATTTGTTCACACATAAAATTATGCAGCATATTTTTGAGGCTATTGTCTTTCCGTTGGTTTTATTAAAAAGATGGGATTATCTTTAAATCTTGGCACAGTCATCTCTCCAAGGGTATAACAAGCACTTTCTTGCTCAGCGACTCACCCACCACTACAGCATAATTGCTCATAAAGTTCAAGGAGAGTTTCTGTTAGATACTAATAAGTAATATGAATTTATCCCCCACCAAAAGTTGTAACAGCAGAGGCTTCACCTTCTGAAATTCACTAATATAACAGATGTCACCTAAATACTCTTACTTAAAGAATGAGCTATTTTACTGAAACCCTCATGAAAAACGCTAGCTAAGCACCAGATTTTTAAGAGCATTTAAGGACATGGAGATACAAACAAGCTTTTAGGGAGGTTTTTTTTCAAATCATCTCATTCTCCATCAGATCAGTGGATGTCAGATTCTTTATGGCAGGAGTCACCAGCTGATGAGTTTTTAAGCAGCTCACAAGTAGCATGCTTACAGTTCCCTTGGGTTGCTCCTCTGCTGAGGTGGTGACACACAGTCAACAACAGAGCTGAGCTGGCACAGAGACTTTTGGGTAGTATGAATATTTGGCTCTTTATCTCACACTAATCAAACATTGCCACACTTTACAGCCGCCTCAGATGAGGTAGGTGTCTTCGTGCAGGGTCTTGATATATGATACCTGGGTCAGGAAGATTGGTCACCTTTGCATATAAATGGTTTTGAAAATGCAACTAGGGCCCCAGTATATCCATGTTGCATGTTTTCCTTGTTGGAAGCATCCTGTATTTTATATACAACATCCTGCAAGCTTGGTATATTCCCCTGAACCTACTTCAATTTAGCAGTGAGCAGGGCAGGCTGCAGCACATGCCTTGCCCCTGCCCGTGCCCCCCACCCCCAGCATGCTTAGAATACATCTGGCTTTACACAGAAAACTGTGAAAAAAAAAAAAAGGTTGGCTCTATGTCTGGACTTCAGCTGGTTTCGTAACGGAAGCTGTATTGGAAATGAACTGGAGTACTTTTGTGGACACATTGGTCTTTTACAGGAACAACTTTTTCTGAGAGGTGCTTGCAAAGTGGTTCAGGGAGCCTGCTACACCTCCAGAAATAAGTTCTGCTGAATTTATGACAACAGTGGTCCTGGCTGCCCCACCCAATATTTCAGTCTGGTGACTGCAGTATGACTACATTAGACAGTACCTATATCACTGTTACATATAATGTTGATTATAGACACTCTCATGTCAGACTGAAGTACTAGTACACTCTAACTTTAAAAGGATATTTTGCTCCTGCAAAGGTTAACAGGAAAACAATGCTCTCTGGAAGAGGATGCCTCATCACTGTGTTGAGGGTGTGTTTGCCATTTCTCAAGTACATCTCAAGTGCAGTCTCCCAAAGGTCTTGATTTTCTGTGGAATCATCAGCTCTTGGCTCAGATGCCACTGCCCTTGGACAGCCTCAGAAATTTGGGTTGAAATCTTTTGAAAAGCCCATTTATTAAAGAGAATTTATCAGGAAATATGATACTGCTGTAGGCAACATGCTCATTCTTTGTGAACTTGACTGCATGCCTCTGAAATGGGGGAGCCACACTTTCTCTCCAGAAAGTTACTAAAGATAACAAATACCCTCTGCAGAAGCATAGGAACATCCAATTGCCATACAAACAGACATAGTAATCCTTTTCTTTATTAGAAAGTTTCTTGACCGCAAAATAGTCAAATGTCTGAAGTCCATAGATCTATATTTAGCTGCTGTTTCACTTCTTTTAAAAAAAAAGTTTCTAAAAAAGTCCGTCATCAGGTTTAAGACTATGTTTTGCAGACTTCAATGGCTTCTGTAATTCAGAGGGCTGTGCATTACTGTGGCTAAAGCAAAACCTCCTCTTAGAAAAATCATCTGCTTTTAGTAAGAACAGATGCTTCAAATTGACTTTCAGATTGAAACATAAACTCCTCTAAATCAGGGTCATGTTTGACTGTAGGGCAGCTGAACTGTTTTTCTGTTGTGTATGGAGGCAGTATCTGGAGCTAAGCTTATCTTGAAGCAATGATGTCTTGTTTTCCAGCACTATATTCAGTCTGCGGGGAAATTTTTCAAATAATTCTAATCATTTGGATGAAGTGTTGTCCATTTATCTGAGTGAATATGCATTAAGTGCAGCAGTTGAATGCTGTTGGAAATTTATATTCATTTCATTCTTTTTTTTCTTATGAAGCAATGCTTCTGTAAATGATCCAGGTCCTATAATTTAGTTTAAATGATGTTAGATGCTGTGTTAATTTAAAACTAATGCTTTGGTTAGACTGATCAAAATACTATGGCTCCAATGTCAAATGTTAATGGCCAAAATGGAGGGCACATGTAAGCGAAATACTGTAAGAAGCTTAAAATAATTTGGAGTTTGTGTAACAGACCCTATAATTTTTGTTTCATGAATCACTAAGTCAAACCTATAAAATGCATAGTAATGAAAGCAGTATTTTTTTGTGAGACAGCAATAAAGAGATACTTTCTTAAGGATATTGTGTATCTCTCTATCCTTAAATAGTGTTGTCTTATCCAAATATCTCAGCTAAAATATCTCAGTACCCAAAATAGAGTTAGAGACAGCTGCAACACCCTGTTGTAATCACATTAGTTAAGAAGGTCATACTAGCTTTATCTCGGGGGCAAAAGGATGTGCATGCGGTTTATATTGGAGACAGCCCTGCACTTTGATCAAAAACTGTATTTTGATCTGCTTTTGTAAAAGAAAAATTATATAAGTGAAACTTGTTCAAAGTAAGCTGTTGACTCCTTCCTATTAACATACTTTTGATATACTTTTGCAAAATGCTAATGAGCTGTAACTGACACGTTCATTTGGAGTAAGAATACCCCAACTCCTGCTTGAAATGATGCTATGCAGCCCATAGAGAAGAGTATACACCTGAAACAGTGGTACCATTTCAACAATCAAACTGAGGAAATTCCCTGAGACTGGTCTTCCATTTAGCCAAGGGCTTTCCACAGCACTGTGGGACATAAATTTCAGCAGAAAATAACGAGTTATTACTCATCCCAATCTCAGTCCCAATCAATGTGCCTCCAAATACCTCAAGTTCGTTTTTAATTGCTTGCTTTCCAAGAATCCACAAACCTTGCATGATCCTCACAGTGGCACTTTACCACAAAGCAGCAAATTGTTTGAAGTTGGTTTTGTAATAGCATGCTTGCATGAGCTTGCCCTTGAAGCAGAAAAGACCCTGGCGATAACCAAATAATCTTAATAGAAACATATCATGGTGGCCAGGTTTTCTTTTTTCTTTCTCTTTCTTTGTTTTCTTTCTCTTCTTTCTTTCTCTCTTTCTTTCGTTCTTTCTTTTGTTCTTTCGTTCTTTCTTTTGTTCTGTTTCTTTCTTTCTTTCTTTTTTTCTTTCTTTCTTTTCTTTCTCCTTCTTTTCTTTCTTTCTTTTCTTTCTCTTTCTTTTCTTTCTCTTTCTTTTCTTTCTTTCTCTTTCTTTCTCTTTATTTCTTTCTTTCATTCTCTATCTATCTATCTATCTACCATAATTTTCCACAGAAAGAGAGAGCACATTAAAAAGATCCTGAGCTGCACATTCCTTCTATCTGGCTCATACCTCACAGACCAAGTCAGTGTAGGACAAAAGATGATGGTGTTAAATCACTTTCTTCATAGAGCAAAGAAAAGGACAACATAAAACAGATGGACTCTTGTCTTTTACCTGACCCAGAGCAGCAGAAGTGTCTTTGCTACTGATCTGGATTAGGGGAGCATTTTACTGCTTCAGACTAAGGCAAAATGTTGAGGTATCCTGCAAGACCTATTCCAGGAGTGAGGCATTAGCAATTCTGTAGCCCCTACAGAAGCTGTAGGAGGGGACAAGAATGACACCTGTAGCAGCAGCAAAGTTACATAGATGTGTTTAGGGATTCTTTCATTAAATTCAACACTATTTTATTTCTTTTAAAAACAAGTCACAGTTGAAGAATTATTTTAATTATGCTGCAATTGATCCAGAAAGTGAAAATAAAACATACAGAAGAAATTCTGCAATCTTAATCCAGAAATATTTCCAGATGCACAATTATTTTAATTTTATGACATAGAGCTTTTTTGGATGATTGTTTCAATAATTGTTAAGAGTAATTTCTCATATCAAAGAGAAACAATACATACCCTTAGAACCCCCAATCTCAGTTTACTGCTTTCATTTAAGGTTCAAGTCATCTTTATACAGATCCGGAGACTTAGGATGTTACCAAGAGGTAATGAAATTTCTTTCCATCCACCTCTCAGCTCCAAGCAAGGATCAGGTTTAACATAGTGATATATCATGATACATTTAGGGCTAGTGACATTCATAACCACTCTCCAGATGTTTTTAGACCAAAGTAAATAGGCCGTAAATAGGTTTGATCTAGAGCCTTATTGTTACGAGCCAGTATGTTTCACAATTCTATTCATGAATGTAGCAAAATGTGTTAGCCCTTATTTGAGTCAGAAGGTTGTTGTCCCCTCCTCCTCTCTGCCCCCCAACTTTGTTATTCTGGTGGTCAGAAACCTGTTTCCAACCTAGATTTATTCATGACCTGTGTGTACTTATTTCTTTTGGTACCAATATTACCTGTTGTGTACGTGTTTCTTCTCCCTCACAAGTGTTTATGACCCTGAAGGATTTAGAAAGAACAGTTGTATCCATTCTCAGCTATTCTCTTGCTAAAGTACAAAATTTAGGATTGGATCTGCTAAGGTATTTGTGTGCCTAACTCTTATTTAGGCCTCACATTCCCACTGAAACCAATTACTTCAGTGGGCTTTAGGCTCCTCAGCAGGAATTCACTGTCTAAAGAACTTGGAGAGGCTGAACTGAAGCACCTCTGCTTTTCTTTCATTATCTTTCTTGGACATTGACAACACTGCACCAAAGATAACATCTTCTCAGTGCCTTATAAAAAGCTATTAATATTCTCTGAAGTCTTCAGGTTAACTTTGCCTTTATCTTAGGTTAACTTTGCCTTTTTACAGGCTGAATCATACTTGAGATACTGTCTGTGTCCAACTAGTGTAGTTAAGCTTTTCTACCCATAGTCATTACCAATAATTGATCTAATAGTAAAATTATTGTTATTAGTCTTTAATTGCATACCTGTAACTATAAAATTTCATCCTAGTTCAGCTATGCCGTTTGAGGACACTCAGTTCCTCCTACACAGTATTTGATCCATTTCTGACTACCCACACCCTCTAGCTTAACATTTCCATGGCTGAATGTCATCAGCAAAATTACTATACCTCTCAACTCTGGTCTTTGAGTAATTGCACTAGTAGCATCTCTCCAGTCTTCTGATTCGTGTCTCCACACAATTCATCAGCGTTTGCTCCCAGGTGGGCAGTTGTGGTTTTGAGCAAGATTTGGAAAACAGGAAAATACAGAGCTGCATAGCTGAAACTTTGTTTGATCGTGCTCTGATCATTACTTTCCAATTCTTGTGCTGCTGCTCTGCTTTCCCAGCCCAATTAGTGGTTCCCCACGTGGTACTATATCAATGCTTTACTGAAGTCTCTGTAGATTAGACTAACCACTAAGATTATTTGGAAGATCAGTTATCAAAGATAAATATAAGCTTAGTCTGACATGATCTACCTTTGGTTTAATTTGATTTTCTGTTTACTTCAATGAGTTTAAGTGTTCTTTTCATTTGATCTGCTTGATCTAAGATGTAAGTGATCTCCTGAATGGTTGATTTATCTGCCTCTTCTCCCCCAGTACATTGACTCCAAATTTAGAGTGATTTCTGTATCTGAAAATGTCACCTTGGAGTAGTGCCTCTTCTGGTTGTTCCACACCTGCAGACCACCTCAAACATGCAGAACTCTGCTGTTAATCTGAAGCCAGCCAGAGTCAAGCTTGTAGCTGCTCTGTTTTAATATGGTAATGGGATGTTAAAGATTTATCTGCATCAGTCAAGCAAAAGCATTTAAGTGTCACTATTGTCTTTATAAAAGGTTACAAAAATTGTCGCTCCATTAAAAATACAAATGTAAAGTGCACTTAAAAACTGACCAAGTTGTTACTCTGATGAAACTTAATTACCTGTTGTCCATGAAAAGTAACATGCTGCAGAAAAACCTCAATCACTGAGGCACAGTCAACACTGTTCATGCATTAACCAAATGCATAAACTGGAATGTTAAAGGACTTTCATTCCGTCCTTGTTTATATACTCATCACGTCAAAAAGGAAAATAGTTGTGTACTGTTCCAAAGAACGTTTCAAAGAGCAACTTGAATTCCTACTTGAATACACAATGCAGAAGATTTTGCCTTTATGTTTAATATTATAAACCCATGGTGCTTCACTCCTAATATTTGCCAGTGAAAAATCTCTGGTACTTACAGTCTCTCCCCATCACTCCCCCAATTAAGTCCAAGCATCAAATGCAAGAAGCTGGATGTTTTTCCTGTACTAACAATATCCTTTCTTAGATGAATGTGAACAATACTTTTAGTTATATTTTACAAACACCAAAAGAAATCAGGTTTTCTTTGCTCCCATTATCACAGAATCAAGAATCAGAGAATGACTGAGGTTGGAAGGGACCTCTGGAGGTCATCTGGTCCAACTCCCCTGCTCAAGCAGGGCCACCGAGAGCTGGTTGCCCAGGACCATGTCCAGATGGCTTTTGACTAACTTAAAGGATGGAGACTCCACAACCTCTCTGGGCAACCTGTGCCAGTGCTTGATCACCAGCACAGTGAAAAAGTGTTTCCTGATGTTTACATGGAACCTCTTTTGTTTAAGGTTGTTCCCTTTGCCTCTTGAAGGATTAATTGATCTAGGGTTTTGGGTGTTATTTTTGTTTGGGGTTTGGGGTTTTTTGTTGTTGTTTGTTTGGGGTTTTTTTGCCCTGCTATTGAGACCTAAAAAGCATTATGAAATTGCTTTGCCCTTCAGGAAAATAAATGGGGTTGCTCTTCACGTGCAGTGATAAAATGCTGGATTTCTTGGTGTGTGATCATACCGATAACTCCATACAGGTTTGCAGGGCTTCTCCTGGGGGTAACTTCTTATATCAGCACTGAGTAACCTAGAATTTCAGGGGATGGTATAAGAACCAGGGAACAAATACGTCCTGTTGTTCAGTCTGTTACTCTCACCCGCCAAACATGGGTAGGGACATTGATGAAATGTCAACAGAGAATCTCTGTAACATCTTTTGCAAACAGAAACAGTGCCTGTCTTTGTCAACTGCTTTTCTTTGTTATTACTGTTGTATCTCATGAGTGATTAATTTTAAATTTTGTTAACTCAAATTTAACTCAACCCCTAGAACTTGGACTAATAATCTTAAAGCTAGTATCCATTGAATAGATTTTAGACGTTTATGTAATAGGGACAAAACACAATAGAAACTTATTTGCAAGTCGGTTTATGACTGTTGTAGCTCCATAAGGAAAAATATATTAAATATCTTAAAGCTCAAACCAAATGAAAATGCTGATGTATATATTACTTTTTATTTTTACATTGTTTCCACAACTAATTAAAAAAAATTTGATTTTTTAATAGTGTTTTAAGTTGGCTACTAAGAAATATTGTGGATAATTAAAGTATATTGCAATCACTAAGTCCCATATGAATTTTAGCACAAGTAATCCAGCAGATCTGTGGTTTTATTCTCCCCCCTCCTTTCCCCCTACCCCCAGCTCCTTTGCCACTCAGATAGCTTTTAATGAGCTCTCACCATCTGATGACTGCAGGAGACTGATATCTCTTCAATAAAATATTGTAACCATTGTTGTAAGGAAGGCAGAACAGATTAAACTGAAAAGATTTGCAAAGCTTTTTCTTGGGCAACCATCAGTTTTGAATACACATGTTTAGATTTACAACAAGAGTCGCAGGAGCAAACTATGCAACTACCTCTTATTATAATTTGCTCATTTACACTTTAATGAATAAATTATTATGCTGTATCAGTTCTGTTCTGCTGTCATGATAAAACTTGCATTTATATAACCTGTAATCAGTTTCAGTATGGGCACAAAGGAAAAATTAATTTTGATATGACAACCACAAATATTTTTTTTTACATACTGCTTGGTTTTGAGAATTTACAAATGGTTTGTAGCAACATGCAAAAAGGAAAGTGCTATTAGAGGTGTGTCTACAGCAATTATTACTGTGCTGAGAGCTAGAATGGATGGAACGAATAGGCTGTGCCATCCACATTTCATTTGCCTGAGACATAGCACATATTTTGCTTCTTGCGATTTACTTTGCTGCTACTCTAACTGTTTTGTCAGAAGGAAGGAAAAAAAAAGACTTTTTTTATATCTACACAACATGAAAAAGTGGATTTCAACATGAGATCAGTTAATCCCAGCAAGTCTGAGATATTTTGCTAAATGGTCCACATGCATTTTTATTATATAGATATCACTCTCTCCATTGAGATTTTTTCAATATCTATAAATAAAGGCATTAAATATCATTTGTTCCCATCCCTGGGAATCTTTTAAGTCCTAATTTTTCAGGTCTTCAGTGAAAGTAGGAAAATAATATTAAATCTCACTTTGTTTTCCCCTTCATAGAACACTTGCTGGTTTCCTTTTTCTGTTGTTAATTGACTGTTATTCAAAGCAATTGACAAATCTGAAGGTTAACTTCAGAATATGAGGGGGAAGGCGTATAAATTCCTACACATCACAGGTAAGTCTTTCACAAAGTTCTCATGCTTTTTTTTCGTCACCAGGAAGGACTAAATCTTATCTGTAGAACCTAGTTCTTTAGCTTTACTTTCATAAATTCATCATTGTGCTGAGTGAGTGATACGGCTCTCCTAGTGGCATAGCCAACATCCTCAACATCTTGCTGTAGTTGCACCTGTGGTGGAAAGAAGTTGAACTGAAAAATGCAGATGTATGGTTTTGCCAGCTTCTTTTATGGCAGGGTAACATGGTATCCTTTTGTATCAAACTTTTTTTCAGTACCTACCTAACCTCTATGTCATTATATTTACAACTTACCATGACCAGTTGGTTCAAAAAAGAGCTTCAGTGCCACAGCCAAGCAAGAGGTAGGGCAAGAATGGGAAGCCTAAGTCATTTCACAAATGCAGCCCTCAGTGCTTTCCAAATATCATGAATTTATCTTTACAACTTTCCCATGAAACAGCAAAACTTCCAGTCCTTACACAGATCCCAGAAACCTGGCACTTCACTCACCTACAGCTAGGGATGATTAGGAAGAAGTAAAATGGTGGAAGTTGACTACATGCATATACTTCTCATTCACAGTCAGGAAAACTTAGCTGATGCCTAAATAGAACTTTTGAAGGATGCTTTACCAAACTGGGACAGTAAGTAGCCTGAAACATAAACATTTCCTACATTCCATTTTTTATAAGGACTCAAACAACTCTAGCTCCTTATTTGCCCTTATCCTATGAACAGATTTTCCTAACATCCTGTTGATTATGAGGACTGGTAAATTTCCATAAAAGGTAGTTCTGACACCCCGCCCCACCCCTCCCACCCCCCCCAGCTCAATAGTATCCCAGTAAAATATTTATGTTAAATTCTGGTCATACCAATATAATCTCATTCTATTTTTTCTTTTCTAGCTTGACTTTTATTAAAGTTGTCAAAAATGTTAGACCTAAAACTATAGAAAGGCAGACAAATAGCAAGATATTTGCTATTTTTTAAACTTTGCTTTGCTTTGTTTACTTATGCATAGTACAGTGTCAGAATCTGAGTGTATGTATAATACTTGTATATAACTGGCAATTTTTTATTGTTAGATTTGCTTAAAGTTTCAGTCCTTTTATTTAATTTCAGAGTGCTTGCTGGAAATCTAAAATATAGTAACTAACAACAATCACCACAGAATAACTCTGCTGTTGATCAGCTTTTTTGGAATGTGAATGCCCCATTCTGAAATATTTTTTTAATTCTTTTTTTTAGAAAATGTTGACTCACTCAGTTTTAAATACAAATTATCAAACACAGTGTCAATTCATGGTAACAGAGAGAACCAACAAAGATTTAGAATTCAGGTAGCGGTAGTTGCACATCATGCAGCAGACATTCTTTACTTAAATTCTGTTTTCACAGCTAGTAACATTTCAGTGATTCAAACCATGTCAACTGCTGCCACAGTGGCCCTCTTGAGAGTAGAGGGGTGTAATAAAGGTTTTCAATTTGTCTGCACTGGTTTAGCTGAGTGGAAACATCAAGTGGAGCTTTCACATTTATAATGAATATGATTAAAGAATGTATTTGTAAAAATGCATACTTGAAATATGAAAATGAGATTAGAAACAATGTTATGAGCATTGAGCCGTGTTTGGGAAGAGGGCTGTACATTTTACTAAGATCTGAAGGGTGCTACTTACGTTCAAGTCTCTCAAATATTTTAATAATTTATTTTTCTGTGTTACATTGATTAACAGCTGGCAGGCACATTCACATTTGTTTCCAGACAAGACATGTGTTGTCCAGTGGTGAGTAATCTTTGCTTTTGTGGTTCAATTCTTTCAAATAATAACCTTTGAGGGATGGCAAAAGAAGAACTGGTGCCAGGCAGAATTAAATTGGTTTGCATATCTGCCAGCTTGGCTGATCTTGGAAATTCAAAACAGCAAACATGCAAAGAAGTTGTCTTCTCTTGAAATTTAAAATTGAAAGGTGATATGAGACATATCTAAGGACACAACATCAGTGTCTGAGGCACAAGATAGTTTTTTTCTTTTATTAACAGTACTGCATTAACCATCCGCAGTGTATGTTAAAGAGTAGTGGCAAAGCACAGAAAATGATTGATCATTTGAATTAATCATTTACACTAGTGAGGTATTTGGGCCACATGGACAAAATTCTGGTTTTAGCCACAGTCTTTCATTGGGGGTGCAGGGACTTCTCCTCACCTGCTTGGAACATTTCTGTGAGGCTTTCTTCCCACCTCAGCTTTTCAGCACCAACACAGCCCTGTGCCTTGGAAGCTGAATATGAAAGCAAAGCAGCATCAGAGGTCTAAAAGCATTAATTCAAGGAGTAATAAGGAGACTGAACAATGACGATCAGAAAGGAACAGAAAAAGCATGTAGACAACCAGTGGATTTAGCTTACTTTATTATCTCTTCAGTAACAATAACAAAATATATTTGGGAATGCAAAGCATAGCTTGCATTCTACTAGCATGCTACTTGTTCTAGAAATGACTCCAAGTGCTTACTTCAGAATATCACCTTTGCAAGAATCCATAAAGGGAGCAATGAGAAACTGGTCAGCTGCAACAACCTTCCTTCCTTCTGCTCCCAAGCCTGGCAGAGGATATGTTTAAATTTGATGAGGTGATGCACTTTGTGAGGTGTCCTTAGCACATGAGAAGCGGACTGAAATACTGTAGAATTTCCTTAGTTATATTTATTTTCATCTTTCTGGACAGGTTAATGCTTTCAAATCATTTAAACCATCAACTATTATACTTTTTGCTTTTTTTCCCCATTACTTTAAGATCTTCAATGTGAAATTCCACTTAAAACAGAAAGTAACCTTAATTAAGCTACAGAGTCATTACTTGATAACTTACAGCAACCTTACACTATTTACCCCCAAATTCAGGCAAATAAGTAACCCTCTGTTCTTTGGAGATTGGTACCACAACCCACAGCCCTGGACACACTCTATATCAACCAAATTCTTACCTTTCTTGTTCTTTGTCTAATTCTCCCTATTTTCTTGTCAAAAAATTGCTGTTTATTTTTAACCTTAATATTTCATTACATCACAAACCTTTCAAGCATATACATATTTATATCTTGTACCCAATCTGTCTACAAATATAGAAGTTAATTCATGAATAAATTTCAAGTCTGCAAAATTAGACAGTATTCAAACATAGAATATCCATATACAATGTGTATGCATTTATAAAAACACACATATACACATGTGTATTTCAGAGTGCATGAAATATGTATATATAAATAAAGAGTATGTACTTATCTGTGTATACATGGATATATATGTGTGAATGGTTCTACACATATATTCACGTACACTCCTCCAAAATTCTATAACAGATTATCATTACAAACATCAGTAGTCAGGGATACTCAAGTTATTATTATAATTTCCAATTATTTTCCATTTTCTACGTTAGTGAATGCCAAAAGCAGATGAGATTTCCTCTTTTTCAAAATAAAGTACTGAAATCACAGTAATAACTGTTAATACCACTGCCTTACTTGTATTCCAGTTTATCTTTCTCTCAGTTAAAATAAAGACATATAAATGATGTTTTTCACCCAAATGAAAGACTTGCCCATTCATTTCAAAATGTTTTTTTCAAATTAAATAGTGCTTTGGTTTACCTTGCTCTCTTTCCCTCCCTCTCAATTTTCTTTCCTGTCTTTGTGCTCCTTGTAGGGTCTTTTAGACACAAGAAAGTTTTAATAAGATAGATAGATTATCTTCACAAACCACTACAGTATACAATAGAAGCCAAGCCAAGACATGGCCTGAATTTTTCTTTCAAGCTTAACATCTATGCAAAGGATAGAAAGACAAATAAACAGAGACTGTATTCACTAAACATCCTCCTCCCTACAGCATAAGCATAGGTTGACTGCAGGGCCATATTTTTTTCCATAGCTGGGACCACACAAAATTTTGATCCCCAACATCTATATGTTACCCCACAATTTTCATCTTCCCTTCCTGAGGCCATTCACTACCGTTACCTCCCGAGGTCCTTCCAGCCTCCAGACAAGTGTCCCAGGAAGTCTGGCAAAACCTCCCCACGCCCCTCTTCCTCAGAAGGATCTTTACTGTGGGTCCTCTCCTACTCACTCTCTCCCTGCTAGGCTCATTCCTATGGCAAAGCTAAATTCTACCCATGAAGCATATGTATTCATGGACAGAACTAGACTCTGCAAGACAGATACATTTTTTAGGAAGCTTCTGCTTTTAGGGATGTTACTTCTTCCTACCACACTTTCAGCCCCATATTGCTGCTTTCAGTTTACTGCCATCTATTAAGGAGGGAATAATCACTTTGGACTTTTATCAATCATTAAATAAAACTTTGTGTTTTTATTCTCTCCAAAGATACCCTTTACCAGGGAAGATAATATTTCATTTAGCATTTATTTTCAAAAATTTTTTTTCAATTTCTCCTGCAAGAGATTGGAATCTTTTTACTACAGGGTTAGGTTTTACCTAAATTACATTAAGATAGAAATAAATTAAAAATGAGTCTACAAACAAAAAGATTTCGGTGTTACCTAACAACATACAAGTGTAATTGTTTCATAATGTAGATAAGCCGGAAGACAAAAAAGTACATTTTATCATAATGGAACTCCCCTCTCTAGGTGGTAGGAAATCTGAAGATTTCTAAAACATACTACCGGTGGGTGATAGCACTTAAAATATTTGTTTCCTTTGTCACCTCTTGTCCTGGTTTTGGCTGGGATAGAGTTAATTTTCTTCTTAGTAGCTGGTACAGTGCTGGGTTTTGGATTTACTGTGTGAATAATGTTGATAACACTCTGATGTTTTAGTTGTTGCTAAGTAGCGCTTGTCTTAAGTGAAGGATGTTTCAGTTTCCCATGCTCTGCCAGCAAGCAGGTGTGCAAGAAGCTGGGAGGGAGCACAGCCGGGGCAGCTGACCTGAACTAGCCAAAGAGGTATTCCATACCATAGAACAACATGTTCAGTATATAAACTGGGGGGAGTTGGCTGGCGGGGGGCGTGGATCGTGGCTCTGTCATCAGTCAGCGGGTGGTGAGCAATTTCATTGTGCATCACTTGTCTTTTCTTGGGTCTAATTTCTCTCTTTTTGTTATATTCCTTTTCATTACAATTATTATTATTATAGTAGTAGTAGTTAGTACTATATTTTATTCTACTTTAGTTATTAAACTGTTCTTATCTGAACCCATGAGTTTTACCTTTTTTTTTCCCCCAGTCCTCCTCCCCATCCCACTGGGAGGGGAGAGGGGGGAGCGGCTGTGTGGTGCTTAGTTGCCGGCTGGGTTAAACCATGACACCTTTGGAGTATGAGGATCTCATTGCAGTCGATGTAGAAGACAGCAAATCTAAAAGGCTCACCTGCTTTGAAAGTATTTGAATTTCTTTTCTTATTATCTTTCTTTTTTTCCTACATTGTTTTAACCTTTAAATAACGTCAGAAGGCAAACTGATAACTTTATGTTTGTTTTGTGGATTTTCAAAATTTTCATTCTTATAGTAGATTTTATGCAATGTAAATACATCAGTATTAGAAAAGCTTCTAGGTGATTTTTTCTATAAGAACTGATGAATTGTGATGCATGTCAAAGGCAAGTGATTTCTAGATGCTAAAAATCATTAGAACACAAGCACATTTGCAGTCTGATCCAGGGTTGTTAAAACAGATTCTTCTGTTGGCAGGTAAAAAAAGAAAAATCTAATATATAATAACCATTTCAGGTTGAACACTAAAATGTTATCTTTTTTTTTCCCTGAGACACAAAAATTTGAAAATGCTTCATCTGTATCAAACATAGCATTCTATTCAAGCTGGAAAGAAACATTTGGATATGTGTAACAGAAGAAATACTCATCTAAAAATTTAAAATTCTTTCATTTTACTGAAACCCAGAGGTTATGGGATATGGAAACCCCAGGTTCAGTTCCTTCTTCTGCCTGAAACTTATATCTCCCATCTTCCACAAGAATATTCTAGGCATCAAGCTTCAAATTATTTTTGAGAGGGGAATGCTTTCAGTCTTGGCTCTCTTACAAAACCAATCTGTGATAACTGAGCTACCCTCTTCTGCTTTCTCACTGCATAAACACTTAGGAGTTTTATAGAAGTGAAAGAGCTCCAGCAGGAACAGAACAAGAAGACCCATACCAGACTACTTCATAACCGCAAGCTAGGACTTTCAGATGAGAACTGTAGTGATTTGTTCAAACGTCCGGGCCAAATTAGACAGTCAATAGTTTTAAATACATTTCTCTGACATCTCAAAAATATTTCCTAACTTGCGGATTAAGGCCTACTCTTAAATTTTAGACTTGGAACGAGGAGTGTCAGGCTTCCTCAGTCATATTGAAAGTATTTCACATTATTGGTTAGTAAAAGAGAGTAGAAGTGAAAAACAACTTACTCCTGTGACTGTATTCTTTTTCCCAGATGAGACGTTCTGGTAAATTTAATACTAATTTGGACACATTTTTGGCATAGTTAAAACTACCTGTCAGCAAATATGTTAATTGCTGAAATAAAAATCATGCTTATTTCAAATTTTTTGTAAAGTAGGTCTTCACATACAGTGCTACTTTATGTCAAGTTCATGGCAAATGTTCTATTAAGAAAAATTGTGTAGCTGGAATATGTGTGATCATTATCATTTAATGCCTATAGGATTGCGGCAATATAGAAATTCTCTGTTTCAGAACAAAACCGCTGCTTTTAGAAGTGTGATAGATCATATGGAAAAAATGTAACAAAGTAGAATGAATAATCACTAGAATGATAAATAAATGAATAATATGTCTTTTTGTATATTATTGATCTAATTTGTCAAATGTTAACAAACAAAAATTAAAAAGCTGTGGGATAAAGAAGAAACATCTGAATATGTACTGGCTAACCTAAATGTGTATGAAATCTAGTACGTGACCACGGGTTTTATGATTTCCATATAAACAATGGCATCTCAATTTCTCATCATCCTCAGCAAGATGCACCCTTTACATTTTCAAGTGCCCTCAAAGTGTCTAAGCTAGATAGCTCATTGTGCATTAAACGTCAGAGATATTTTTATCTTACTGACAGGAACAGTGCTACACTAATCCTAACTAAATACTTTCTTTGCAGAGAGGCAGAGGGAAAAAAAAAAGAAAAAAAGAAAAAAAAAAGGCGCAACAACACAGCTAACCCCAAAACTTTCCATTTCATTAATTTCGATCAATTAGATTTTCTGATTAAGTTAACTGTATTAAGTCCTTCCTGTTCCTTATCATCTTCGATAATTTTACTTTGAGTGTGCAAAGGTTTCTAATAACATAGCACAGTGGGAAAATGTCATGTCTCCATCTGATGCTCAAAAAACATACATGAGCAGAAAGCTCTCTGTGTCCCCAGTCACCCTGGAGCTTACATGAACTCATAAGGAAAATAAATGACAACCTACTTATTCATTGACAGGGAACTTATGGATCTGTCCACAGTGAGTAAAGATAACCTTTGCGTTACTCTGCTTTGAAGATCAGGTGAGGAAGCATTTGTTCATGTGTATAAAGCTACATGAAATCAACAGATCAGAAGAAACAGAAGATCTGGAAGTAAGCTCAGGAACCAAGGCGAAGCAGGTGTAAAAGGACAGACAGCTGCTAGAGTATTTTTACACCACCTGATCTTCCAAAGTTTTGGTTTGATTCAGTTTGGTTTGGATTTTTTTATGAATACTGTATGAGTAAAAGACTGTTGTGGTCAGAGGTTGAATCCTGATACTTTTATGTTTACAAGGCACAAAACTAGTTTCCAATGCTGGCACAGTAATCACAGGGGGCCAAGACTGAAAATCTGGTTCAGATTTTCAGCAAACTGGAGTTTGAATGCATATAGTAAATATTCCTAACAGATGGTTGTGACACTTAGGCAGCTGGCTACAAAAGCTTCAACGTACTCTAGAAAACCTTTTACCATTTTAGATCTCAGCCCTAGAAATTCATTCCTCCATAACTTTATGAAAATGGATAAAACTATAAAAGTCAACAAGGCCACTTCTGATTGAAAGTACTGCCTCAGTGGGATCAGGCCAGCATATGGTAGTCCAATGAACTCTGTGTTATATGCTTTAGCTGGTTTTTTTTTTTTATGCGTGCATGAGTGAAGAAGTGTATACACAATTTGTTTGAAAGCCATGACAAAAGGTCAGCTTACTGAATGCCGTAAAGTAAATCTGCTGAGTGATAACCAGAAAATAACCATAATGATAACCTCCTTGGAAATGGCAGTATCTGTTATACTGAAAGAAATGGAATTAAAACAAATAACACCTTCAAACATCCTAAGATAAAATCTGCAATGCAGTAGTAAATCCCAGTGATTGTTTCCTCAAAATTACCTGAAGTTTCTAAGTAGAATGCAGTGAAAAAGCAGAAAAGGAAGAGAATGCATTTTTGTGCCTCATATTACAGTTCTTTTCCATTGCACTAGACAGTGTAATGTTACAGGGTGTTCACTTTTGCCGTTTTCCTCATTCTGGTTTTGGCCGTTGTTTTATTACACCCTCTCTGCAGAGTCAGGGAAAACATTGCATTTGGGATGACTAACAGAAATTTCAGGAAAAAAAATAGAGACTTTTGGAGATACAGGAGAATGAGTCTTCAAACTTGAAAAAAAAATACCACAGGGAACCTTAGTTTTCTTGGGATTAAGTATTTGTTCATTCATAAAAAGCAAGTCTATGTACACTTATACAAGAGTCTGAACAGCCTTATAGATGCTAGAAAGTGAAATCTCTATTATGCCACAGCATTTACATACTGTTTACATACTATGCTCTCAACTTTTAGAAAAATAGAAAAAAATGGGAAAGTATTGGAATTAGTTTTGTGAGAAGTTGCTCAGCATCTTTCAAATTTTGGTCATGTGAACCTAGTTGAAAAAGCAGAACTGACATTTTTTGAACTGGGTAAGTAGGGTATGTAAGAGATGACTTTACAGTCTCTGTTCTGAATAATATTCTGTATTGCTCGGGCAATTTTCTAAGCCTACCTGAGTCTCAGCTCCCTTTCCGTAAAAGTATAGCTAGTAATGCTTCCTTTAAACCTTCCTTCTCTCTCTTGCCTGCTTAGAACCTAAGCTTTTCAGACCAGGGAACATCTCTTACTGCAGTCTCTCTGGGATCTCTTCGAAGGTTTCTAGTGCACTGATACCCAATACATAGCAAATGATCTGCTATATGGGAACTAAAAGAATGAATGTAAGCACAAAGAACACAGAGCCTTTGATAACATCATTTGAGAAAACATTTCTGAAGAAGAGACATCAGTAAGAAAGTATAAAGGATGGAATAAAGAAGGAAAAATGTTCTGAGGAAGCCCAGAAAGGATTAATGTTCAGTTAACATGAATGATTTAGAGCACCTTTTTAATCCTCATTTCAGGGTCTATATAAAACTGATGAGCACAAAATTAAGAGGAAAAAGAAGCTGAGATGTGATTAACATTTCTCAATATCAGCCTTTGTATTCTGACTGCCACACTGTCAGAGGATAAAATTGCTATGTGACCTATTCGTTGTGCTGCAGGCAGATGATATGAGCAGCATGCTGAAGAGGCATCGTTCTTTCTAAATGTGCCTATCCATGTACTTATTCAACTTGTTTTCAAGAGACACACAGAAGCTGAGGTAAAACATTCCATAACAGTCTCAGTTAAAAAAAAAAAAAACAATTCACACAAAAACGCAATTGATTCGATTCCTGTTGTCCAAACACTGCAATACAAGGAATGAATTCAAGCACAGTGAAGTACAAGGAAACATAGAGCAGTTTGCAAATGCTCTTTGGATAGAGAATTTGTTTTGTACCTGTCGTGGTTTAACCCCAGTCAGAAGCCAAGCACCACACAGCCTCTCCCTCGCTCCCTGTCCCCCTCCCCCTGCTGCCGGTGGGATGGGGAGGAGAATCGGGAAAGAAGGCAGAACTCATGGGTTGAGATAAGAACAGTTTAATAACTAAAGTAAAATATAAAATTAACAATAATAATAATGTCATATAATAATACTCATACTACTACTAATAACAGTAATGAAAAGGAATATAACAAAAAAGGGGGGGGGGGGGGGGAAGGAAAAAAAACCCAGTGATGCACAATGCAATTGCTCACCACCCACTGACCGATGCCCAGTTAGTTCCTGAGCCACAATCCACACCGCCCGGCCAACTCCCCCCTGTTTATATACTGGACATGACGTTCCATGGTATGGAATATCCCTTTGGCTAGTTCAGGTCAGCTGCCCCAGCTATGCTCCCTCCCAGCTTCTTGTGCACCTGCTTGCTGGCAGAGCACAGGAGACTGAAAAGTCCTTGGCTTAAGATAAGCGCTACTTAGCAACAACTAAAACATCAGAGTGTTATCAACATTATTCTCACACTAAATCCAAAACCCAGAACTGTACCAGCTACTAAGAAGAGAGTTAACTCTGTCCCAGCCAAAACCAGGACAGTACCTATGCAGTTTCAAACCTGTCCTCTGAGGTTTGTTTATGGCCCACAAACCACGCAAGCAAGCCTTGCAGCGAAGGTGATGACCTAGACCCTTCTTCTTTTTCCTATTGTTCACTAACTACCAAATTACAGAAGCATTGCCCTTTTGTCTGCATCTGGGTTATTACTGTTACCATTGATAGCATTTATTACTCAAAGTGGTACAAAGAGTAGTGAGCATTCAGCACACATGTATATACCCCAGCCCAGCTAAAGGCAAAGGGTTAGGGCGCTGCTTTAAGAAAAGAGTATGTGAATCACCTCGCAGGCAGGAAGACAGAGAACTCAGTTCTCCCAAATACTGGATTAGTGCAGTAATTGCAGACTTATTGGACAAACTCCAACAGTAGTACTCCATCTAAAAGCACAAGTGAAATGAATATGGCCATTCCTAATGCACCTTGTACAGCACTCAGTCATGTCAATGTTTATTAAGGAAAATCTGAGCACACCAATTATGTTATATCCCTCTGGATATATAAGAAATGAGAATGCACATCTAGTTGGAGGATCTTAAAACAAAAGAGGTAGCGAGCTGCTCAGTGATTTCAGGATAGTTATTTCTATACAAGAACCGATGATCCTTAAGCATACAGTGAATTTAGCAGTAGAATCTTAGGCAGCTAGAAGGCAGATATGTGTTTTTAAGATTATAGTCTTGGACTTAGACCAATAAATTTGACATAATATGAGTTTAAGTGCCTTTCTAAATCTACATTTGTGGCAATGTAGCTGCATTTCCATTAACAGGTGTTTTCTCCGTGATTCCCTCTGGTGACAAACCCATTTACTTTACATGTCAGCCCTCCAGTGTGGCATTGGTTCACTGCACCATTTGATCTAGGTGTCCTCTCCGAAAACAAGATCTGCATGTGCTACTGCACAATTTCACAGGTATCTATCTTGTTCTTCTGTGAAGAAAACCTTAACTTTTTTTTTGAAGATTTTTTCCTAAAGAAAATTCTGAGGAAGCACTACTTTTTATGACAAATCAAAAAATTTGTCATTAACAGGACTGTATTATCAGACCAAAAAGTATAAGTAATAAGACTATTAATCACAAACAGGTCTTATTTTCTATAACCAGCCCTAGTAAAGATTACATCTTTCCTCCTAAATGATTGCAACATGAAAGAAGTCTCCATTTAAGCTGACTTTCAGCAACTTGTGGAAACAACCCTTCACACTACTGTAGACAGGTAACAAATTTATAAGCATCTGCTATCTGGGCCTCTAAATTATCCTCAAGTGCCACTTATAAGGTTTTCAGAATGGATTATTTATATTTTCCCTGAAAGTAGAACCATATAAGCTCTACTTCTTCTACAACCTTTCCATCAATGTCCACAATATTGGCAAAGGATAACCAGATACAGAAGTTGAAGAACTGGGACTAGTCCAAACATTTAATTACTTTTTAAAAATACATAAATAACATCCTTTTTTTTCTAAAATATAAGAATAGCTAGGAAAATGTGCCTGGATCTGTTCAAAAGCCTTGAAATAAAAATGTTCTCTAACATTGTTAAATGGCAGAAGGATATTCTGGCACCCTGGAACAGATTTGCTTCCCCTTCCCCAATGAGTGATAAGACTTCCAAGGAGAAAGATCTCCTCTCTTCCTACTTGATCAGGAGTCACCGCTCTTAGTAATGTGGCTTAAGTGTATTGACTTCCACAGGACACACTCTTATACTCCCTTGTAGGCAGGACTGAACTCTGCTGATATAAATGAGCTCTACTTAGTTGGTCCTCAGAAAAGTTTTACTCAATTACATAGCAGAGAGTTTTGTCTGCAGATTATTAAGAAAAGAGTGAGTTCAAGAAAAAAGAGCAGTCTGCATAATTTATTTTTATTCCTTCTCTTCTTAAGTAGCATGAGAAATGTAAGTAGTGGTGCAAGTAATGGAGGGACATCACCAAGAAATGGGATTTAAACAATCTGAGAATGAAGAAACTGGGTTGAACAGGCAAACTGCAATACAATATTTGTTACAGTCTTGTGGGGAGAGCATTTAAAAAAAAAAAAAGGAGAAGGAAGTTAGTGTGAAAAAGCATTAGCTTACTTCTTTTTTGTTGGTGTATTTGCATACAAAATATCATATTTGGATATAGGTTTGACATTACAGGTGGTTTCTCTCTTGTTTTATATTTTGCAAATCAAATAAGAAGTCTATCAGTAATGATATTAAAAGAATTTTATCTAGTATACCCAGCTACCCTGGGATTATGAGTAGCTGAAGTGTATTGTGCTTACTTCCCACTTTGATCACTGCAAAAAATTTTAAACCTGTGTTTTTTAAAAGAAAGAAAAAGGGTCAACTGTATCATTATTGTATTTCATGCTTGCTTGTAGGCAATTTTGTAATTGTCCTTTTCATAATACTTTGAAGTACTTCAAAGTTTCTTAAAACTCGGAACACTTTGACTGTAACATACCATCAAAGCACAGAGGCATGGAGTGTAATAAGATAAGAGAGATAGCGTGTTATATCTACCAGGTCATATAAAAGCTAATACTTGGATATTGATGTAATGTATCCTAATGGTGTCTTTTGTGCTAAAATGGTAACTAACTGTTACTACAAAATACACATATTTTTTGATAAGGGCAGGAAGAAAAACAAATCAATCTTTTAAGGAGGCAATAATTTTAGAAATGTTAAATTGTGTAAATATATATGTATATATTATATATGTATATGTCTGTATACCTAGCTATATATAAAGAACTGTTGTCATATGTAAAAAAGTTGTCACTTTGGAAAATAGAAGAAAATAACGCTCATCTGTGCTTCCAACTTTTCAATAAGATATTTGTGATATCTTTATGGATTGCAGCTGTACCTTGCATGCCTCCAAGTAGGCTCAATTTCAAAATGACTTCAAAATGCAAACTAGCTATTTAATTCTCTAACTTATTAAAGGCAGCTACTAATTTATATTGAGAACAGAACAATCAATCAGAGCAACATCCTATGCGGTAAAGGCATAATACTTATGCAGGAATTACTGCACCTAGCTAATGGTTTTTGACTGTACAGGGAAATATCTTCGATCTGGTTTTGAAGAGATCAAACAGTAGAAAATTTGTCACAAGGTAATTTAGTCCAATATATATATCACTGTTATTCTGTTGATTTCATTTTTGTCTACACTATTGAACAATCTTCTAGTACTCAATAACTTCTCCTTACATAAATAAATATATTTTCAACTCCCATTCTCTGAACTCTTTCCCGTTTTTTTCATAATAAAATGTATGCTGAAAGGAACATGAACTTTAATCTCCAGCCTGGCATTGTGGTCTTCCTTCCCAATAACAGAACAATAATAGTTAGTGGCCATAAAGATTCAGCTACATATTTATTGCTGACACACCATTCACCTCGTGTACAAAGTTGTGGTTAACTGCAATAGAGAACGTTTTTAAATTTAATATACTTAGCTCCACCTGAAGAAACATTGTAGGATACTTCTCAGAGTGAGGTGACAATACCAATGCCTTGTAGGATGGATTAACTTTTTATTCATGGCCTTAACTGTAGAAATAGACTGGATGCAAACCCCGCTGAAATCTTTAAGAAATGGAATTTTTTCTATTAAATTAAAAGAAAGTGTCCCAGGCCTTAGATCTCTCCTGTCAAGAGCTAGTGTCTGGATACTGAAAAAAAGATCTGAGAAATGATTTTTTGAGAACCTATCCTGCAATAAGCTGCCAGCTTCCACTTGCATCTACTTCACAAACACAGTACAAAACACAAGAGTACCTATTGCCTGCTGGAGATGTCTAAAACTCTCTTTTATTGTGAGAAAACTGCCACAAAGACATTATGCTATAAGGAGTATACAAAAATGTGCTGATACTCTTACGACAGTAAAAGAGGTTAGTAGTAAATACAGATTTCATTTCGCTTTTCACAAATACACGCACATGGCAGTTACCAGGGTACTTCATGGCTGGCAGGTTGAGGGAATGAAGGGGAGGTTTTGAGCATGTGTACAACTCCTTTAAGCAAAGCTGGGTACTGATGTTTTTTGTTACTCAGCAGTGCCAAAATCTTCAGAGTTGCACATAATTTATCTTTAATACTTCAATAGGCCATTGTCAACTTCATCTGACTGTGTTTCACTGCCTGCCTGTCTGCTGCTGTTTTCTTCAATTGACATACATGCTTCAAGATAAAAAAGCAGCACATGGGTCTGTGGAGTTTCATTAAAAATGCAATCCTAAAATAGAGTGGTATAGTAAAACTTACCACAATTCAAGCTGAAGAACACAACTGTGCAAACACCAAGGTGCTAATCACTGAGATTTAACACCTAGAAATCAGCCCTTAAGCAGGGAAAATATGTATGCATCTGACAAACTATTTGCTCATACAATCATTGTTTCAAGGACTGTTATGCATTTGTGTATGCAATTATGCAAATTATGTGTGCAAACTCATAAAATTTACTCACATACTTGCCTGTACGCTATCCTGATTTGTAATTCCAAAATTTTGCTATTAAAAAAAGGTCTTTGCTTTCTTTTTGGCCTTAATTTAAGATTGTGGTTCAATGTTTTCAATGCTTTGTGAAGTGATGTAATATTGAATTCAGAGGAGTCTCATGTGAACATATCCAGAATAGATTAAAAACAAAGTTATGTTATAAAATTTGCAGGAAAACAGGAAGTTTTATATACCTATACAAGTATGAATAAGCATAGTTAAATTAATATTAGTATTTATAAAATTCAGTAATGTTTACTTACATCATGATGAAATGAAATCAAATGAAAGTCTGATTTCACCTGAGCTATTTGCAAATGGTTTACATTTTTCTCAAATGTTTATTAAAATCTTTTACAAAATAGTTTCTTAAGGTAATTGAGGTAGGAGATGAAAATTCAAATAGACACTGCAGTGGATAGTTCTTACTGGACATAAACAGCAGAATGAAATTCTTACGCACAACAGAGAAAATATCTATGTTTTGAAAAAGAAACTTTGCTTTCTTATAAAGATCTCTGGTATGTGACTGAGTTTCTGGAGCTAACCTAATTTGCTAGAATATTTACAGGAGCTGAACACATAATAAATTCAATCACAATGAAAGGTAATACGTTTTTTTAAAACAGCCAGAATATAATCATTAAGTTCTATCTTGGTTTAATGGTATATCCTATTTCAGTTGCCACATCTGCCTCCTAACTGCCAGGAATCCATTGTGTCATAGGAGCACAGGGGGACACCAAAGCCTGATCAAACATATGCATGCTAAAAGGAGAGTTTCACATTATCTAACTTTAAGAAGTTAGGTTAGGTATGCAAGTCAGAAAGCTTGTTTGTTGATACTCCCAACAGAGCTCTTCACAAAAGACTTTTCCATCTAGAACTTAATGCAGTGAACTAAGATATAGGATCCTTCTCAGAATCACCTTTTAAAGAACCATCTCTTTCCACCATGTATGAATGAAGCATAGTAAGGCAAGTGTCTTAACTGGGACACATAAGTAATTTCTTTCAAATTAGGCAGCATGGGCAACTGCTAACCTATACAATCATTCCTAGTACAGATGAAGGAAGAGCACTGGGAGGACATCAGCAATTTTGTAAGTCTGAGACGACTGTTAAATTCTTTATTATATCATGGGTATGAAATCATGCCACAGTCCAGGAAGCAGAACAGAATCTCTAATTTGCTCTTTCCAGAAGCCCCAAGATTCTCCAGACCCAGGGAAAAGTCATGCAGAAATGTGAACCGAGGATGTGATGTACGGAAAAGGGAAGGACATCTGTTTGGATTTTGGCAAGATCAAAAAGCAGAGAATGTGAATGCTTGATATCAAAGATACACTTTGGATAGCAAATAAACAGGGAATTGAGATGGACCTAATAAGAAAATATTTTGGATTTAAATAGGCAAATCAGTGGTATCATTAGCAAAGGGGGTAGGTATTCAGCAGTTCTCCTTTAATCGGAAAACACTAGATCCTTAGTTGAAAAACACTAAATTGCTCTCAAACACTGAATGAAACCTGTGGTCTCAAAGTATTGCTAAATTACGATGAATCAGAGTGCAGTGAATTTAAATGAGAAGTTATATATTCTCTTTATAGACTACTCGTGGACAGAGTAAGTAATGTTATTTTTTATCAGAGGTATATTTTGACTAAACTGGTTTCTGTGAAGAAAATAAGATTTACAACCCAAGATTTTGATAGTATATAGCTAACTCTATCAGTCTTGTCAAGTTCCTGATCGCTCGTAATGACAATTCACTGGTAAAATACTGGTAACTTTCATTGAAATCCTACAGAAATAAATGAGGTTTGAGGCAAAATTTGTGAGGAAAAAATAAAAAACAGGTTTCTTGTAACTTCAAATCCAATTCCAGAGACATATTAATCTCCTATCCCCAGAAATTATTTTTACAATATAAAATGACGAAGTAAGTGGTTAGCTTTTCTAGTCAAAGTGAGTTTGAAGAGAGTAATGGTAGACAATAAGGATTTTATCAGAAATATGGGTTAGGTGATCAACCAGAGCTTTTACCTTTCTACCTCTTACAATTTTACATCTTCCTATAAGGTAGGTTGCCACTTTCTTACACTGCAAAGCTCCAAATAATAGGTTTATGTTTCAAGTGGTGACCATTGTGATAATACTGGCAGTTTGCATCGCAGGTTATTGCCCTTTGCTCATCTGTTCTGTAACTGAAAGAAGAATCAGACAAATATTAGAAGTACTTCAGTAAATTTGAACAGTGTAGTAAATGTCTTGTTTCAGTAATAACATATGTAAACCTAGATATATCAGTATTTAAAGTGAATAACGCAAGAAAATACCAAAACTTAAGTAAATAATTATGTTCTCAGTGAAGGAATCTAACTTCTTGCAGAAAAGATATAGGATGCCATGTTTTAATGGTAAAACAGTATTTTATACTAAACTCAGAAGCAGCTATGTCTCTCAAAACTTGAATTTTTTATTTGTGCTTTTCTGTTCAAGGTGCCCTTTGTGTTAAGTACAAAAGTGAACATATGTGAGACACAGACTTCTCCTAGCTATCAAACAGCCTCAGAAAAGAAAAAGTGTCTGGATCTGGAGAGCAAGGAGGAATTCCTTTGCACTTTCAAAGAGCTCTGAGGGAGAGTTCAGAGGAAGCTGGCATCATCAATAATGCCTAAAGGAATTCATGGAATAAATAAAAGGAAATAGCTAGGTCATTTCTAAAGATATATTTAAAGAGCATTTCTGAAATGAAATAAAAATAAAAGTAGAAATCCTAGACTTCTCCCACCACATTTTCTCTGTAAAGAAAAAATAATAATTTTATCAGCCTTTGGCAAGAAAGAGGCTATTTTTTCTCAGTGACAATATCTCCTTATGGTATTAAGAATACAAGAGAGATTTATTATCGTTAAGAGGACACTGTTGGTAAATGTGGGAAAAACACACTGGTTTGTTCCTACCTTAACTGAAACCAGTGAGCTTTTCTCCACTGATTTTGATGTAATGGGATTAAGACTTCAGTTTTGTCAAGTAAATTATTAAAATTTAGGAGAAGATTGATTCTGAATCCTGCTCTTATGCAAGTAGTGGCTACATCTCTATGGGATTATTCAGAAGATGACCACCTAATGCAGATTTAAGGCCAATAAACCTTTGTTGTTGTTGTTTTCACTCATTGTTTATCCAGTGAGAAACCATCCAGACTGGGGGGAAATAAAGAACAAAACCCAAACACAAAACAAAGCAATTTTTTTCCCTTGGGTGCTTGCAGTCAAAATTTTGCAGTACTGTGTATTTCACTTACAGACTTGAAAAGCACTGGATAGCGATTCTAAGTAAAAATCAAGCTAATCTTTTTAATTTTAATTTCCCAGACTGAGAGCAGTGTAAATGCAATGAAGAACACATCTGAAATACACTGACAAGTAAGAAGTTACTGTCTAATTAAAACATTTTTTATGCTGTGATATTCTTTAAACCAAGGATAAGAAACTAGTAATATAATTTTTTTCCTAACCATTCTGATCAAGGCTTACTACTTAAGTGGCAAAAGATGCATTTTATGGCTCATGCTATATGTGGAAAAGGCATGTTATTGATTTTTTTTCGACAACATATCCATTTGATAGCTGACTGCAGTTTCTGGGGATTAGGCTCAGTCACCCAGGTTCTTCCTGCCCTTTCTGTGCTTCCAGATGCTATTTAAAGTTCCCTTAAAAAGTGTAATCTTTTTTTCCCCTGCTTTTAACTATATTAAATTTCCATTGCTCAGGCTAGAATATTCTTTTTAAGCTATAACTGTAGAGAAATCTTTACTTTGATTCTAGTGAAATTCTTCATTCATTTCTCAGAATGACATTGGGGATCTTCGAGTTCACTGAGGACATCTAGGATCTCACTGCTTCAGAGCAGGGACCTGCTCCATCGCAATGACAAAATGGTGTCTTTTGTATTACCATTATGTCTCTCGTCTTGCCTTGAAATATATCCAAATTTGTTGAAGTCATTAATTTCTAAACCAAAAATCTTAGACTACATAGAGTTAGATTAATTAAAGTCTCCCAGGAATCAGCCTGCAATAAACATTCCTTCAGCAAGCCAAGAGGCAGCACCTCCACTACCTCCCACAGACACTTTAAGACTGTTTCATCCCCAGGATGTGCGAACTTAAGGGACTTCCCTTAGAATTGCTTATTCCAGCTTCTCCATAACCATCTGGGAATTCATCTCCCTGATATGAGATCTGAGGTCCTCCTCTCACGCTCTCACTGCCAGTCTTGTGGATGCTTTGGCAGTGAAGAGGAAGAGAATGTAAAAAGATAAAGGAAAAGTCATATATGCAAAAGAGAAAGCATAATGGCCTCACTCTAGAAACATATTAGTATTGTGCAGCCCTATTTATTGCAGGTCTGATTATTTAGGGTTATTTATTGTAGCTGATTTCATGTATGAGATAGATGAATACCATGGCTGGATCTTTTTCACGACAATATTGCCCTGGTGATGAGCAAATCACCTAAACCAAAGATTTTTAGAAATGCTTACTAATAGCTTTTCTTATTTTCTGGATTAGCAATTTTGGTTTTAGTAATGAACATTAGCAACTGAAATGTGAAATGATTATTCCTATCATATTATTGTTACTTACTCAAAAAAGAAAAAAAAAGTGCCATAAATGGTGGATGTGTTCCATCTGATATTTGATGTTTAAAGAATAGATTTTTAACCTGTGATAGTTACCTATTTCATTCATCGCTAATGGAAACAATTAGCACCCCTAGATGGCAATTTGTCACAATCTAAGAAAGGTGTGCTGCCCCTCTCCATTGACAACAGAGGGTGGTGAGATGACAAGCTTAGGCGAAACACATAAGTGTTAGGTAGATATTATAAGAGAGATTAATTCAACAGTGGTTCATAATTTTGGAAAATCATTAGAATAAAATCATTACTCTAAAAACATTGTTTCTAATAGGGATGTCTGATTTACTGTGTAAAAAGTATCATTTACTCTAAAACAGACCCTGAAAGGATAAATACTTTAGAGGTTTTAAATAAGTAAGATACTGGACTAAAATTACCACCACCTCCTGAAAAAAAAAAAAAAGAAAATTTATATTTTATTATTATAAATAATAATATATTTATATTTATAATTTATATTTATAATAATTATATTTATATTATTATATTTTATATTTGCCCATGAATTCTGGGAATAAATGAGAACACCGATCACAGAAAATGTGAATCCTAGTGGCCTGTAGGCAAAAATGAGTATCTAACTGTAATTAGGGAGTTTCTTGTAATGTTCAAGTACAGATAAATCTAGTTTTCTGAATATTTAAAAAAACAAGGTTAAAAACATTACCAGAATTCTTGTGTACTTTTTCTTTTAGAATAAAAAACTCAACTGGAGGAATATACCAAAGAAAACAACTGCTGAAACGAAATATTTGAAAATATGTCTCTGGCCCTGTGACTTCCCATGCAGCATAGCTGACCTTTGTCTTTGAAGGTCCAGTGACTCCACACACAAAATACAGTGTGACTGTGATAAAATAAAAAAGCTGCCACCCAGCCAGTGGCAGAACAAAGCAAACAATATTTTTCCAATACATGCTACTGAGCAGGGGCACTATGCACCTTCTACACTATGCACCTTCTGCAAATAAACATTTAAAATCATCTTTTAAAAGACACGAATACCATCCCTAATTAAGAACTACAACAAATTTTATGGTAAATTAAGGTTTGGAATCAGCTTAGATATTCAATGATATGAAAACATGACAGGATTCCTGTATATACCAATCTGGGTGAGCTAATCAGTGGTTTTGCCTTTTCTTACCCTGCTGAGATTGATGTCAGCTGTTTCATTTGAACTCTTCTCTGACATATGCCTTTTGCTGGTTACCAGGCAACCAGCATCATCAAGAAAGCTAAACATGTGCACCAACTATTATTCACATCAATGCTTTATTTCAGAGTACCTCAAAACATCTTTGCCAATTCACAAGTTTGGTTTCCCAGCCTGCAGTCCCTGAGGAATAGCTTCACATCACCAAGTTCAGTAGGAAATGTGGATGCAGTTTCTTTGAGCAAATAAAATCCTCTGAAAATGTCATTGAAGGAAAATACAATAGGTCTAGAATTCTGAGGTCTTGATTTTATTTTTTTTTCTTAAAAAAACCCAATAAACAAAACCTTAAATATTCATTATTCATTTAGACCTCTTTTCAGGACATCTTTAATGAAGGAGCACAACTGAAGTATATGTAAAGATTTACAGTCTTTCTTACAAGTATAAGTCATTTTCTAATAGTCCTGTACAGGTTCTGAGAAGAAAAGTCTAAAGAGTAGCATCAATACTGGGCTATTAAGAAATAGAAAAATAGAGACAGTCTGAAGTAATGAGCTGAATCTATCATGGTATTCATAGGCAGTTTTTCAGGTGAAAGAATGAAAGCATAAATTAAATCACCATATAGTTTAATAACTCTCTAATATTCTTTTCTGTAAATCCAGTGGCATATACTGAACACATGATTGTGGAGTCTAGTGGTTGGTTTGGAAAGGTCTGTATATAAGTCAAATGGCTCCCACTATGAAGCCCAGTAATTTTATTTACTGTTTATTTCTGATGGGAAGTGGCTATCATTATGATAATTAACACAAAAACTGTCAGAATTTCAGCTTCAAAAAGATTACGTAGTAAAAACCCCAAAGCATATGCAGATAGGCAGAGAAACATATAAAAAGAGGTGCATAAAAAAATGAGAGTAATAGGCATGGCACCTTGCCAATACACATTTTTTATGATCCAATGGTTTTATAAAAATGAGAAACAGAGCTTTAGACAAACCATAGTCCTTTGAAATGGAACTGCTGAGAAATATGTTAACACTTAATTTTGATATGTGTGCAGTCCTTTCTGATCTGAAGCTACAAGGGTAAAATTACAACTTAATTCTAGCTGTGTAAGTGGGATCTGTTAATCATCTTATATTAGGAGAAAAGTAATTTCATGGAATATTTACAACAAGAACTAAAATCTTTCCTAACTGGAAATGTTATTTCTATTATAACATTTATGGCTTGGTTGCATTTTCTTTCTGATTTTTTTTTTAATTTATTATTTTTATGTATAAAGTCCATAATAAAGATTTCTCTTTCCTTTGTATGTCATAAGGCAGCACACAGTCAGGAAAATGACATAATTGTTTCAATTTTTCCTAAGTAATAATAAAGTGAAATGGAAATTGGAGATATTTCTCCCAGTTTTTTACTGTCAGAGAGAGTTCATCAGTAAAAACTATACAGTCTAATACTAGCTCAGTTCATATCATATTAGAATAAAAGATGAAAAGATTTGGAGGTTTATTTACCAGTTGTACTCTACACAAGTGAGGATTTTGTCTTCATACAACTCTGGTCATATCAAATGGTGATTTCAGTTTGTTTAACCTGAATCCTTTTATGAAGATGAGATTACTTACATTGGACTAACCTTTCACTAGTAATAACCAGCTTTCTAAGATTTTGAAAAGAAAAATGTCTTTCAGACTACGAATAAGAATATTCCCTGGCAGAATCTGGGTCCAGGTATCACGTTTTTATAGAGACACACACATATACATATGTATGCATACACATAAACACATGCATACACATGCAGTCCTAGATATGCATGTTAACATACATTCTCCTCTGAATATAATAATTCTGGATGGGAATGCCGTTAACTAAATAATGGGCAGCGTCTTTTGTGCTTTAATTGTGGCATTGGCTGTTCATTTCCTGTGAACACAAACTCACCATTTCTTTCAGAGAAGTTTAGATGTTTAGAGATCACAGGAATGCAAGATAAGCCCCAAAGATAAGAATATAGATAAATACTTCAGTTCAACTCTGTATGACCATCAAAATCTTATTTTAAATGTCCACATTTCATTAAAATACTGTACCAATTAGGAGTGGTGCTGTTCTGCAGAGGTTGCTGGAGCTAATTTGTATAAAGACAAATCCTGGCACAGAGTTGAAATTGGAGAACCTGGATGGGTCTTCTGAACCTCAGTTTTAATTTTGTGTATTTTTGTTTGATGCTAAAATGAAAATTTAATTCATGGGATAAAAAATATGCAGTGGCCACACAGTTTGTGATAGCTTACGATGAGGAAACCTCTACAAGCTCATAACCAGGCTAGCAGGAGTTCTCAGTTTACCTAATCATTAAGAATAATTCATTAGCAATCAATTTATGCCTGTAGTAATTGTGGAGACCATTCAAACTGTTGTTTTATGCTCCCCTGAGTCACACAGTTTTCAGCAGATGTATCATCCAAAAGTAGTTTTATATTTGTGAACACATATGTTGATTTTTTAAAATAATATTACCTGAAAAAAATAAAATCTTTAATATCTCTGAAATATATAAAGATGACCTCACGGTTTGTGCTTGGAAATATCCCTGATAGAAATGTTAAGGAACACTAGGAAACAAACAGAGACAACAAACCAATTCTAGCAAGTAGGAAATTATAAAAAATATATTGTCTTACTCACAGTGGAAAAAAAATCTAAAAGTAAATGAACTGATTGAAAGTCTTTTTAAATTAAAAATTAGGTATGTACTTTCCTCTCTAACTTCCAAAACCTTTTTATTCCATTTTGTTTAACTCTTCCCTAACCAAACAAAATCAGCTTGCAGAAATACTTTTTTTTTTTTAATCCTCTCTCTCTGTTTGCAAGAGTAAAAATAACCTTCATGTTTGCTCCACGGTTATTCACAAGGGAAGATTGCATGTTGCTATCTCCCATTACAAAACTAGTTGAAACAGCTCCTTTTCCAGCTTGAAGAATTCCTTAAGGTTGTTACAAATTAAACAGAGGAGGAAGAAAAAGAGATAATTTGTTCTATGCAAAATCCAGCATTGTTGTTAATGTTGTTGTCTGTATGATGTGCAGCTCTGGTGTAGCCTTGTCGTTAGCATTGCCTCTGTTTTCGCATCATAAGCAGATAATCCAATAAGATTTGGAAGTAAAAAGTATACTTTACTTCCCCTTCTTTCCAAAGTTATCTCTAGAAGTAAAATTAGCTATATTGTGTCTTACAGAGCTCAGTAAAGTTTTCTAAGTTTTCAGAGGTTAATACAAATTACAATAATCTTATTAAAAAGGAGACTGTCTTTCATGACTGAGGACCAGTTAGTCAAAGAATTATCTTTGACTCAATAATCTCAAAAAAACCAGTAAAAAGAGCTAGAATGCACGGATGTTTTCTCTGGGTCCGCAAAATCATTAAAGTTTCAAATAGAAACTACTTCAAAAAGAAAGAAGCTTGAAATATAGACCTGTTTCTTACTGTCCTGCTTAATCCTCTGAGTTTGGCAATCACCTAATTCAAAAACCATAATAGGACTCCTGCCTTCAAAAATCAATTAGTAGCTAAATATCTAAAAAAAGATTAACAAAATAGTAAAATGCATCTGCTATAACAACTATTCTAAAGTTTTGGCAAATCCATAGTAACTAGCACCTAGTCCTCAGTTACAATACCAACAATAATGAAATAGTTTCCTATGCCATGCTTTGTAATGCATCAGACGAGCTGGTAAGTCTTCTGCCAATTCTACCTTCACATCATGCTTGCAATCTGCCAGCAGAGCTGGCTGGGAATTGAAAGCTGAACAGTTAATGAAGCACCCTCCAACTTAATCCATGGTTACAGGGGGACTCCTGAACTCCAGGGCAGCCCCATTAGTCTCTTTCCTCTAGGATGGATCCTTCGGCTTCCAGGAGTCAATGACAGTAGAGCAATGGCAGAGGATTTTTTCCTGAAACTCAATACCGTGGTGCCAAGCCCAACACTGTACCGATTTCCCTTTCCTCAGTAGGCTGTCCTAGAGAACAGCAATTCTCCACCATGTGAAGGAGTGCAAGGAGATTGAACTACTCACTAGGTCCCACAATCTCGTGTGACACTGAGGAGCTGGACTTCTGCGAATTGCTTCATAGACAGGGCAGTATATATTGCAACAGTGATTAAACAGCCTGAAGATAAGGCACAATATCCAAATATTCATTTTGTTCCATAATAGTTCCCACAGCTCAGACTCAGGGTCAAAAGTCCCTATAAACATAAACATAAACCAAAATTGAAAAGTTCATGAAACTAATAACCTACTACATCTGAAGCCCTTCAAAAATCCATGTATACAACAGATTTTCCTCAATTAGCTACCCCAGTATAACTAGAGGTGACCCAACTAAGTCTTTTACTTTGCCTGAATGTGTTTCCTGCGAAATTTTTGAAGATGAGCCTGATAATGGGACATCTTATTTTTGTTATTATAGCCGTTTCAAGTGCTATCAACACTTTTATCAGCCAAGATGAAGAAGTGAAAAGCAGTATGCAAGTATGGACAAGCATAGGTATGAGTGATGCAGAGATGTTCAGATATCATAGAATCATAGAATCATTTAGGTTGGAAAAAACCATTAAGATCATCGAGTCCAACCGTTAACCTAGCACTGCGAAGTCCACCACTAAACCATGTCCCTAAGTACCACATCTACATGTCTTTTAAATACCTCCAGGGATGGTGACTCAACCACTTCCCTGGGCAGCCTGTTCCAAAGCTTGATAACCCTTTCGATGAAGAAATTTTTCCTAATATCCAATCAAAACCTCCCCTGGTGCAACTTGAGGGGGGACTTTTCCTCTTGTCCTATTGCTTTTTACTTGGGAGAAGAGACCGACACCCACCTCCTTTCAGGTAGTTGTAGAGAGCAATAAGGTCTTCCCTGAGCCTCCTTTTCTCCAGGCTAAACAACCCCAGTTCCCTCAGCCACTCCTCATAGGACTTGTGCTCTAGACCCTTCACCACCTTCATTGCTCTTCTTTGGACATGCTCCAGCACCTCAATGTCTTTCTTGTAGTGAAGGGCCCGAAACGGAACACGATATTTGAGGTGCGGCCTCACCAGTGCCAAGTACAGGGGGACTATCACTCCCCTAGTCCTGCTGGCCACACTAGTTCTGATACAAACCAGGATGCTGTTGGCCTTCTTGGCCACCTGGGCACACTGCTGGCTCATATTTGGCCGGCTGTTGACCAACACCCCCAGGTCTTTTTCCACCAGACAGCTTTCCAGCCACTCTTCCCCAAGCCTGTAGCATTGCATGGGGTTGTTGTGACCCAAGTGCAGGACCCAGCATTTAGCCTTGTTGAACCTCACACAATTGGCCTTGGCCCATCGATCCAGCCTGTCCAGATCTGCCTGTAGAGCCTTCCTACCCTCAAGCAGATCAACACTCCTGCCCAATTTGGTGTCACCTGCAAACTTACTGAGGGTGCGCTCGATCCACTCATCCAGATCATTGGTAAAGATATTAAATAGAACTGGCCCCAATACTGAGCCCTGGGGAACACCACTTGTGACCGGCCGCCAACTGGATTTAACTCCATTCACCACTACTCTTTGGGCCCACCCATCCAGCCAGTTTTTTACCCAGCAAAGAACACACTCGTCCAAGCCATGAGCATCGAGTTTCTCCAGGAAAATACTGTGGGAAATGGTGTCAAAGGCTTTACTAAAGTCCAGGTAGACAACATCCACAGCCTTTCCCTCCTTCACTAAGTGGGTCACCTTGTCATAGAAGGAAATCAGGTTAGTCAAGCAGGACCTGTCTGTCATAAACCTATGCTGACTGGGCCTGATCACTTAGTTGTCCTGTACGTGCCGTGTGATGGCACTCAAGATGATCTGCTCCATAACCTTCCCCAGCACCAATGTCAGACTGACAGGCCCGTAGTTCCCCAGATCCTCCTTCCGACCCTTCTTGTAGATGGGCATCACATTTGCTAACATCCAGTCAACTGGCACCTCCTGGTTAGCCAGGACTGCTGATAAATGATGGAAAGTGTCTTGGTGAGCACTTCTGCCAGCTCCCTCAGTACCCTTGGGTGGATCCCATCCAGCCCCATAGACTTGTGTCATCTAAGTGATGTAGCAGGTCGCTAACCATTTCCCCTTGGATTCTAGGGGCTTCATTCTACTCCCTGTTTACACAGGCAATTGCTTGTCAACACTGGCCCTGAGACTACCCAAGACTCTGCCTTTTGCAGCTTTTCACCCCTCTTAATCTTATTCCCCCAAATTAGCAACAATAGCCATTTAACTTAATTTTTGTCAGTCTTGCAATCCCTCTCACAACTACTATGGCTCCACTTGAAGTTGTGACTCCTAATTTAATCATTATTTCCTTAAAGAACAGGAAATGCCTCCAGTAAAGACATGTTTGATTCCAGAAGGTGCGGAGTGCCCTATTTCCTCTTTTTTAACATGCAATCTGAAATAAGGGGTGTAAAGGAGTATCAGGTCGCTGGTGTAGGCAGTATTTTGCAATGTAAACCACGTTGCTGCATTTTTAATGAAAGACTGGAAATGATGGCCCAGCTGTTAACATAGTTAGTGTAGCAACAGTTGTCAAGCCATGCCTGCAAACCATGGGTATAGATTGTATAAGATGTATAAATTGTTCCGGCATCATAATGATGTTCTGTAAATGACAGACATGAATATATTAGTGCAGTCAAGATTTTAAAAACTACTGGATGCGTAAGGATACCAGTACATTTATACCTGCCTTCCTGAAAATGCTTAGGAACAGATACTAGGCAGACACACGATATCTGTCATGAATTCAGAAGCCAGCATGTTTTGCTTTGTTTTTTTAATCCCCACTGAGTGCTCTTCTGTATTCTTACACACAGAGCCTCTGCTGAATATTTGTTCCACAGCAAAATTCAGACTGGCTTTGTGACGAGATTCTGGTGGATTTGGAGGCTGGGTGACACCCTGTGAGTGACAAACCTGTGCTGGCCACCGTCCTCCAGTACCCAGCACTCCCCAGCAGCAGGCTAAACCAGCCCTGGTAAGGAGCCCGTTTCACAGAGCAGAGAGGATTTGGAGCCTTTTGCAGACCACCACTACCTATATTATCACTCCTTATCAGGAAGGCTTGAGAAACGAAGAGGTCCAGCTCATCTGTACTTTCTTATTTGTTTCTTTCAGGATATCTGGCACACGCCAGTTCTGGTACAAGGAGCACAGGGGGAAATAAACGGATTTGGGGCTTGTTCAACAGAGAAATGGCATTTTTTCTCAGCTAATTATTTTCAGACTACATAGGAAAGGGGGAATCTTCCTCTTCTTTCACTAAAAAATACGCAATTTATAATATATTCCAGGGAAAAACAAGTATTTAAAAAGTAACTTTAGTTGACCTTTCTGAGCCTGAAGGTGGTCTAACATGTGTTATTGATGAATTTTTAATGTTAATGGTATTGGGAATTTTATATAAGAAATAAAACCTGCACAGATCTTTTATATATTATTTTCTTTTATTAGTAGTGAACAGAAGGGGCTGGTTTAGAATGAAATGGAATAGATGCATACTGGGGCTTCTCTTTCCTTCTTTTATTATAGTATAAATAGCATTTCTGCACTCTGAATTAGAGGTTTCTAATATATATCTCCTGTTCCTTAGTCTTGGTAAGTGACAGCACTAAGCACTGCACGACCATTTTGCTAAAAGTGAAGAATTATATGAAGATATGTATATGCCCCACACAACCTACAGCTTCAGGCACACATGGGCTGCATGGTTTGCTTTGTTTAATGCTTTGTAAGCATGAATAATGACAGCTGAGGACTGTAGAAAGTTCACAATTAAAACTGCTTTTCAAATTATTTGTAACAGAATGTTTTGTGGGTTTTTTAAGGATAAATGTTTTCCATACAGAATGCCTGCTGTTAAATAAAAGAATTTATTGTCATAATTTTTAAGTTAATTTTTATTAAAAGGTTTAATTTTTATTCAGAAAAAAAATTCATCATCCAAATAGAGCTAATAGGCTGATTAATAGGCTAATTGCTTCAGTAATATTTAGCATTGCGATTAGCAATCTAATATGAAAAAGACTTAAGGAAAACATATAAAACATGCCATACCAGGCCTATAACTGCAAAACTCACTTTTGCATCTGTAAACTAGTTTCAGTACTGAGTAGCTGCAAATCAAGACATTTCCTTTAATAATCATCCCTTGCATAACATAATCAATTGGCAATATACTGTTGCTGTATTAGTAATATAACAATTTATGCCAAAAAAAAAAACAATTACTATCAGGAACTTCTAAGGTTCCCACGACTTTCAAATGAGGGATGAAAAAGTTCTACTAGGTGAAACATATAAAACCATAAAAAGATACTCTTTACTCTGACTTTGGAAATATTACCTCTGATCAGTATTGTGGGCTAGCAACTGTTTATTAGCTTGCAGAAATACCTTAGAAATATAAAGTGTAAAGAACTTAAGGGAAAAAATAAAAGGTAGGTAGAGTGTGTGAAATATTTTTTATTTTTGCAGCTTACTTGTAAAGTTGCTGTGTGCCTTACAGGAAGCTGATATCAGCCTTCATTAAATTAAGAATCCTTCCATATCCCAATACTTATTACCTTGCACAATTCTTTGTCAAAAATGCAAGCATCCAGGCTGTGAAGTTTATTATTTCAAACAATATCTAGAACATTTCTATTTTTATTACATGGTTTACAAGCCTTGAATGTATTTTTAAATATATTTTCTAGCTATTTTCTCCCAGAATCAAGCATTTATTAAATTAATTCCAGGCTAGCTAACTTTATTGAAGTACTGTATATGCAGAAATGATACTGAGTTTTGTTTAAAAGTGAGGTAAATTATTCTCTGCTGAATGTTGTAAAACTAAGCCTTTAACTACTTCAGGTTAGTTTTAATGTGAGACTTCACAATCTTTTAGAACTTCATAATAGATTTGAGAAAACAAATGTGCCCATGTCTATTTCCTGTCTCTAGAGGGAGATTAAGTTCGCAATAAACAGAAATTAGCTAACTCTAAATTTATATTATATTATAAAGCTGGAAATAATATCCCTTCTTTCAACAACTGAACGTACTGTACAATTGAGTGTGAAAATCATTTAGGAACAGTCATGACCCAACTTGCCCAATTTTGTTTCAAACTAATTACTGTAAAAGAATAAAAAAAGCTCCAATTCTGTCAGTTCCGAAAGAGATGTCCATAATACTTAGTAGCAAATATGAAAAACAAACACATTAACTAACTTTCCAGGCCCAAGCCCATGATTTTAATTTAAAGAAAATAACTGATAGATATCTCAAAAAATATCTTAGTGAGTAATTTCACTGTTTAGTCATTGGCATGGCAATTCAATAGTAGTGGCAGAAACTGCATTTAACTAAGTCAGTCCAGCTCAGCCCACAGCAAACAACCGGTAGCTCAGTGAAAGAGCTGCTTTAAGAACACACACATTTTTACAGTGCCAAAGAAAATGAAGAGCTGATATCAAAGTACTAATTTTCAAAGAACGGGAGAGTTAAAGTCTGTCTTCTCTAGAGTTTTTTATTCAAGCTGACTTCCAATTCCCTGCTGTTAGTCTATACAGTAATATTATGTTTGTTTTAACCCTCTGTAGTTGTGTCAGGAGGCGAACATGCTGTTCAGAACTTCTCACGTGCAGACTAGAGCATTCAAATTCATGTTGACAGACCATTACTTATTCTGAATTAAACTCAGCTATTTTCTTTGAGTTTGGTGGTAATCAAAGACCAGACCACATCAGAGAGAAACTGCTGATGCATCTTGCATCCCTGTGCATTGGCAAACCACTATTCTAAGTAAGTGGGCAAATGCCTTTCAGATGCGATGAACTACCACACAAATCACATGTGGTCAGAAACTTAAATCTATTTGGGTAACTAAAAAAGGGAGTTACCTGTTAAAATACACTTGGAAATCTAAACCTTCTTCCAGACCTCCTCCTTGATGGATTTCACAGAGATTCATAACATACATGTATTTCTTTAATTCTCCTGAACTAGCAAGTGACTCGGCTGACACAAATGCCCAAAAATCTGTGAACTGACAATGTCATGTATTGTAGACTAAGAGTACAAAACGTGTGTATATAGAGACGGTCTCTTTAATTTATGACATGCTTTTCAAAATATACTTCCATGCACCTGACTTATTAAAATTTTTATTTTCCTGTTTCAAAGAAGTAGTGCTTAATTGTTTACAATTTTCTGACCTTTAATGCTCTTCCAGGGAAAATCCCCAATGGAGCAATTTAAAAAAGGCACTGACTACAGATTTCCCTTTCTTAAAAGGCTTTCATAGATCCTAAAGGATGCTAACAGTAGCAGTTGAAAACTGACTTAAAGATATTTTTAAAGGAGTGTAACGAATGTCCTATTTCTTCCTGAATCCTCAGACTATTATATTCAGTCAAGATGAATGAATAGTCCTTTTTCCTGCAAGCCACAGTCATCTTCATAAGGTTCCTTTTTGTGGCCAGCAACATTTATCTTCATCACATTAATGATGAATGGCACCTCTTACTGCACTGTATGAATTACAAGTTCTCTCATTCTTGATATAAATCAGGCAGTTCAGGTCTTTTCTGTTGGCTTTGGGGAATAAAATAGGAGCGGAAAAAGAAAACAGAGGGCAGAGATAATTCACAACATTTTCGAACATGCAATGTGTGAATTTGTAATTTGCACTAGCATCCAAGTGGGAATGATTTGATAGAGTATTACTATCAGCATTAATTGTTCCCACAGAAAAAAAATAAATCATCATTCTGTTTAGAAAACCATTGCCTTTGAAGCAGTCAGATGCTTTCTTTATGAAACTACTTGTATTCCTGGAAATAAAAAATATGTATCCTCACTCTGGCCTGCCTTTCTGATAAAAAATACAGAGAACACTTTTAAAATGATTACTTAATAATGTTTATCACTGAAGTCTAAAATTAAAGGTGTTTCAGTAACCTCCATAAATGAGTCCAAAATTTTTCTAGTGCAATAAGGAATCAAGATTTGTGGGAAGAAAGCACTGCAAAGAATGAAAAGATATGTCCATTTTCTATTATTTAATTGTTTGCCTTTAATGGGAAAACTTACATTGAAAATGCTACTAGAACACAAAAGATTTGATTCCAACTTCTGCAGCCAGCAGAGCATTGTAGGTGAATGACATGTTGTGCTGGAAGCCTCAAGTGGAACATCCACAGCCCTAGGTACATCCTGTAAGTGAAATAATAAGCTTTTACATGGCTCAGTTTTCTGAGCTTACAGAACTCCCTCTTTAGTGTCAACGAGAGATTTCTGCAAAACTGATCACCTGTTCTATAACTACATGTCTGTTCTATAATGCCACTGAATTTAAGAGGCATTGGGTAAATGCTGGAATTTATAATTTTTCTGTTTAATTTCTTGCATTCTGTCATCATCTTGAGAATCTCTGAATCTGGTGTCTTCCATTCAGCATCCAAACAAGTCTCAGTCACCAGGAGACATTGGACTCAGCCTTACCAGACTAACCTAACGAAATCTGCAGTTTCAAGGTCAGGAATCCATGCAATCTTAATGATGCTTTAAGAAAGGTCAAACACTAAAAATGAGATTTACAAGAAGCCAGCAAGCTGTGAGTGAACTCAACAATGAGTACTGGAAATGAGTATGACTAACACTCTCCCTGTCAGGGAGAATTTAATAATGGTCTGGAAGAAAACGTCTACCTCCATTCAAGATTCTCGACTACGGTCTATATTCTTTGTCTTCAGGCATGCAAATTGACAAACTCACCCCGAAATGAGGAAAAAAAGGATGTCTTGACTGCTTTCTATGCAGTAATTCAGCACTCAGAGAACTCATCCCTTATGTGGGAAAAGCCTGGTTCAAAGCCGCCCTCCTCTGATATTTGCAGTAGGTAGTTACATCTAGGTATTTCAACTCAGATATCTAACTTGGCATATTCAAGGTTTAGGGAGTTGGGTCTCTTTCACAGTCTTACTTATACTACAGTTTATTTGAACATCATTCAGAACAGGGACTGAGACCAATGCCTTCTTTATGCAAGGTATTTAATAATTTCCTAGTTCAATATTTATTCATTTTTTTCCAAAAAAGAAACCAGATTAAAGCTCTGGAAACATCCAGCAGGTAGCCAAGAGGATCCCTGATTAAGGAAATGTGATGGAAGAGGGGTGTTAAATTTGTCAACTTCATCAAGTTGTGGCTGTTCACATACTTACCAATAAAACTTTAAGTACCTTAAAGAAGTTGACCATTTCTGGAGCACTGAGAACTACTCTTGGACTTTAATTTTTAAAGCAGAATGTAGGTACCCAAATCTGTTTGTGGATCTTGCCCTTTGCCATTTGTTCTGGCTTCCAGTGGTGGAGCTCACAACAAAGTAAGTATAGATTAATTTATGAAATCGTTGCAAAACCTCTATTTCTACAAGTTTAGAAAGAAAATAAACAGTAATAGATTGGTTTCTCTTTGTTCTTTTTATGTGTGATCACAAATGACATAACATATATTCTTTTAGAAGAAAAAACTTGCAGAAAGGAAAGAAATTACAGGGAAAATACTTTTTCAAAACAAGTGTGAATGCAGTAGCCATCCTCAGCTAGATAAACCTTTATACACTTAGATTTTGTACCATACACTGCAATTTGCATTTGAAGTATATATAAAACATGGCTACATTAGAATGGCTATACCTTATAGATGACATTCCTCAGTTACTTCCATCCAGAAAACCCTGTTTTTCCTTAGGTTTCAAGCCAGAGAATCAGTAAGACTTCTTGGTTCTGGAGCAAGATGTCAATCTGTTGTTCTCTAAGTCAATAACTGCCTCTCAGAAAGACCTTAATCTAGATCTGGCATCTGGACACTGAGATTAACTGCCCTTCACATATTATAGCTGCATCCCCTCTTGCTATCGATGCAACTGTCACCCTTCAAGATGGAAGACCCCTATGCCTTCTATCAAAACCAAAGTATGGTTTTACTGTGCAGTTAAAGCTATGGTCCTCTTGCAATTCCTATGCAATCTTCTTACCTAAATACCAGTTATAGCTTTGTCTCAGGTACAGTGACAGAAAGGCCCAGTCATGAATTACCTCATGAGACTCATGGCACTTTTTTATTTTTGAAAAAAATTATTGAGTAGAAAAAATTCCTACTCACACTGCATTTTGAACAACATGGCTGTTTTCCATGTTGAAAATTGAAGATACAATGTCATGTTTTTATGGAGAGATATTTTGTTTTCATAAACTTCAGTAAACACTAACTGCATAAATCCCTCGTAAGCAAATATAAAATAAGCTTATCTTCCAGCTTATAGGAAAGGAGCTTAATATCCACTTCTTTCAGATAAGTAGTTTTGGAACTGCACTGGGTAAACATTTCAAAAGCAATTAAAAAAGTAATCCTTGATTTTTGATAAAGAAGAACTTGAACATCCAGTGACCTGTGAGCATATTAAAATATTGTTACATGTTCAAAATGTTTTTTTAATTGAAGAGTATTTTATTGTGTATAACTACATGCAACCTATCTGAAAAACAAGTAAAAGATTATTAAACATTGAGAGTGGGCTTTTGCTTTACACTTGCTTTAAAGACTTCTTTATTTGCATGGAGGTGAAACTGGCCATTTTTGTCAGCTGCAGTGTAAGGAGCATAGCTTTCTTTTGCAAGCAAAAAACAACCCTGAAAAAGGTCAACACATAGATGGGAATTGAGAACTCAACATGAAACCAACATCTGGATTCACATAACAATCCAATGGTAACAGGTTCTAATTTCTAAGTAAAACATGATTATAGCCAAGAAAACAAGGACTGGTTTTATTACATTGGGACTCAAGATTCAGGGAACAACACAATGTCTGAAAAGTAGGTTAACCAATGTCATAGCTTTAGACAAGGATGAATATAAAATTTGTGACATAGTCCTTAATTGTATCACAAACAGCAAAAAGAAGTGGGGAAAGAAAAAAAAGGAAAAAGGGGGTGGGGGGAAGGAAAAAAGAAACAGACAAATGCTTTTTTTCACTTGTATGCACCCTATTTGAGATCACCAAGAGAAAGGAAAATTATTTTATAAGGTGTCATATGAACTGACACAGAGGTACTGTTAATCAGCAAAGAAAGAGAAGATGATGTAGAAACTTATACTGTACTTGGTGGAGCTAGAATAATTTGATTTTTCGTGAGTAAATGGAATAAAGGTATCCCCAGCATTTTAGAGCAGTATCTGATTAAAAAATATCTAAAGCTGATTGATTAAATTTTGTTTAACTGCAAACAAGAACATTTTTCGTTATTGTTCCATTATTTAGTTTCTGATTCCAATCCTTTAGCTGCTGTTTTCTTTTTTTCTTTGCTCCCTAAATGAGGCTGGCTCTTCATATGCATGGTAGAGTTTAACCATTTAAAAAAGCAAAACAAAACAAAACAAAACAAAACAAAACAAAACAAAACCCCAAAGCCAACAACAACAACAACAACAAAAACCCAACAAAACCCGCAAACCCTCTTGTTCTTTAGTAACTCTCTCCTGCTGAAGAGTTAGATGGAATAGAATGCATGTTTTTATCAGGTTTGTGTGTTCCTGAATGGGATCCTGTAATAAGATGTATTAGCTGTAGGTTTTGACAGTGGTGGGAATGCAAGGGTGGTCTCTGTGAGAAGAGGCCAGGGGCTGCCCCATGCCAGATACAGCCAGCTCCAGCCAGCTCCAGTGGACCCGCCACGGGGCACAGCTGAGCCCTTCAGCCAAGTGTGTGGTGCCTCTGGGAAACATATTTAAGAAAGGGCAAAACACCAGGAGGGAGGGAATGAAGGAATGAGAGAAAACCAAGGCCAGAGGAGTAGGAGGCACTTCATGGCAGGGCTGGTAACACCCCTGAAGGGACTGCAGCCTGTGGAGGACACATGCTAGAACAGGTACTTCCCTGAAGGGAGTGTGGCCTGTGGAGGACCTACATCGGAGCAGTGGAAATGAGTAAGAAGAAAGGAGCAGTGGAAGAAAAGAGTGAGAAACAGGAGAAGCAGAAAGAAACTGCTACACACTGACAACAACCTCCTGTGCTTCACTGAAGGGACTGAGTGTAACCTGCAGTAATAACAAGGGAGTAGAGATTAGGAAGTGGGGAGGAGAGGTGATTTCCAAAATTGTTTAAATGTTTGTCTTTGTTTCTGAATACCTCAATCAATATTTAGACGTTTATGTTAATTGGCAATAAATTAAATTAAATTCCTCAAGTTGATTCTGTTTTGCCTGTGACAGTAACTGGTGAGTGATTTCCCTGTTGTTATTTTGACCCATGAGGTCTTTTTCACTACTGGTCTTCATATTTTCTTCCTGTGGTGGGTAGGACTGAGCGACTGGGTGGGTGTTTGGCTATTAGCCAGGGCCAACCCAACACACAAGTTAACCAGAGAGGGTTTAATTTCAGGCTTTCAAGGACTGACTGCCTTATTGTGCAATAGTTTCTGTCAATGCAAAGTGAACACACACACAAAAAAAAGAGTTCTGACAGATATGAGACTTTGAAAGGATGAGAACTTCAAAGACTACATTATGATAGATGTTATGAACATAGACAATATTCAAAAAAATCAGTTTTGTTGCTACGAGTGTTATATAGTGTCCTTAAGCTGGTTCAGTTGTGAGATAAACACAAAAATCACAAGGCAGGCATCTGAACCCTCAAAAAGTATTGCTTCTGGAGAAATGCAGATATACGCAAAATGAAATTGTACACAGAGGTTTGTTCCAGTGGACTAAATAAAAAAGCTAAAAAGGAGTGAACAGTCCTCACACAGGTCTAAATTTGGCATGTGGAAGTATCTTGCAGTCTGTTCCTGGATCCCAAGAAGATGGTTAGTGCTAGTAACTGTTCCAGTTCCTACCATGTATTTTTATTTTATATATATATGCACAAAAGCTATCCTGTGTTTAAGAATTGTCTGGGATGTGTTAATATTCTGTATTTTCAAATATATACCTTCTCTTTGGAAAGACTTTTCCCTGCCTCCCTCCTTCTCCTCCCTGTGACTATACTTGGGAATTTACGATTTGCTCTCTCTTACTTGAGCTTTTTACATAATTTTAGCATAAGCAGTCCTTATGATGCCTCTGTCTTTGTCAATTTCTTCTGTAGACATTTTCTAATCAGATCTGGAATTGTCTTAGAATGGAATTCCACAAATTCACAATACCTTTGAATAGATCAGTGGGACTCTACATCCGCTTGCCCCAGCAGTATAATTTTGGGCATATCCCAATAACAGGAGAACTCAAAAGTCATAAGACAGAAAAAACAAATTCTTTCAGCCACCCAAGAAAAATAATTGTCTTGAAAAGAGCTGCTTTAACACTGTGAAATTTAAGTGAAACAGCTATGAAGTCTTTATATTGCAATTGTTGAGTATCATTGGCATGAATATAAGTCACTGTGAAAACTTCATTTATCTCCTAAATTCTGCAGTCATTTCCTAAGGGTCATTAGCAAGTGATTTTTCATTGTATACCATATTGTGTGATTTTACTACATACGTTGCCTTTAGGGTAATTTTGAACATATAACAACATTTTCTTCTCTTATGACACTTTCTCTTGCTTCTCTGCCTCCACAAGATTTTAAGGGTTAACAATGAAGTACCTGTATAGAGTCTTTGTAATGAGGAAAAGCAAGAAAGCTGAAGTTGTTAATAGGGCATTTTTTTGTCTCAGTCATTTTTGCAATTTCTGAACTTTCATTATATCTTTTATCACATATACTATACTCAAAGGATTCACCATGAAAATCTATTTATAAGACTACCTGACTTTTGATACCTTCATATATTCAAACCAACAGTTATGGCCACCCAAAGTGCGTGGTGTACTTCAGCAAAAGGCAGAAAAAGAAAAAGAAAAAAGGAAACCCATTAAGCTCCTAAATCAAATAAAGACACTGAAAAACTTTATATTCAAGTATGAAAAAAAAAATAGGTAAAACAGTTATTTAATTATGATTCAGTTGTGATTTAACAATAAGAGCAAGCAGAGGTGAAACATAGCATACAACCATGCTGCTTAGCCCATCTAAGATTCTCAATTTTTCAAGTTTCAGTCCCTTCCATATTGCTGGATCAAATTATTAAAGCCACTGTAGAATATGGAATGAAGGGGAAATCTGGCTCATTTTTCTGTTCATTGGCAAAAGTAGTTACAGTATGCTGAACAGGAGGGAATACTAAGATTACAAGTAGGATGAATCACCAGTAGATTATCAATATTAGAAGTAGGAATGGAGAAGAAGAGAAATTAATATTCACAGCTGCATCTAAGTTATTGTATTTCACACATTTGCACTTAGTATTCATGCATTTTCACTTGCCTAAAGGAAAAATTCTGGCTTCAATATTTTTTCAATGATGTATGATATAATATAAATTTAGATATCATATGATTATAGCAGTAAGTTCTTGTAGTACTAGGTAATACTTGAAAAGAAGAAATTACAGAGCTTAAACAAGGGACAAAAGTTCTGTCACAACTGCCCTTTTGCTCTCCCCAGATGAGTCAGTCACCTAAAAAATCCCAAAATGTGTTATGGGTTTTTTTATTATTTGAGTGGAAAAATCCTGTAACACTAATGTTTCATGTAGAGACCTTGATACAGATATTAAGTATCTAACTCATGTTTATACATACAGGGAAAAAAAGAACCACAAAACCACTTGTTTGGTACAAGTATTTTGCCTCCTTTCCAGTCTCCACAAAAGAGAAGATAACATGAAGGCAATACTTTTTTTTCTAATTAAGTTAAAAAATCAAGAGTTAATTTATACATATTGGGGAAGATGATGCTCCTCTATAGAGGCGAAAAAGACCTCTTCTTCAGCAGCTTAAAAAGAAACTTTGGATTTAGTACAACAGGAGGAGTAACAGGATATTAGGACACAGAATGACAGATGAAACCAACATCAATGAAAGTACATGGTTATTCAGCAGGATTAGTGCAAGGCATGATGCAGGAAGAACATTACATTCTGCCTTCTATTAGAAATAAAAGCATTAGCTAGCTATTTTCTCTAAGGTTTTAAGGAAAAAAAAGAATTCTAAGGGAGAACTAAGCAAAGAAAGAGTAGTCTTTTATGTGTTTTATGTTAAAAAAAGAAAATAAAGAAAAATATGTTTTCTTATACCAACCAAAGCTGGTGTAAAATTATTTTTTTCTGATTAACAAAGGATTTTGCAATATATCAATGAAAACTGAAAATTTCTAACCTGTTTTTCTAGATAAATGGCAAAGAAATAATTATAGTTTCCACTCAAATAGTTAGTTTCCACCTAACACTTCTTTTGTTTTGAGAAATTTCTCATAAGCCATAAGAAATTTAGATTTCAATATTGTCTTGGAGCAGAAGCTAAGGCTGCAAGATGATCAACAATTTTCATCACAAGAGCAAAAATAAAATACTGCGGGCTACATGGTGTCATGGTTTAACCCCAGCCGGCAACTAAGCACCACACAGCCGCTCACTCACTCGTCCCCAATGGGATGGGGGAGAGAATCGGAACAGTAAAGGTGAGAAAACTCATGGGCTGAGATAAAGACAGTTTAATAGGTAAAGCAAAAGCTGCGCATGCAACCAAAGCAAAACAAGGAATTCATTCACCACTTCCCATCGGCAGGCAGGTGTTCAGCCATTGCCAGGAAAGCAGGGCTCCATCACGTGTAACCGTTACTTGGGAAGAAAAACGCCATCACTCCAAACATCCCCCCCTTCCTTCTTCTTCCCCCAGCTTTATATGCTGAGCATGACATCATATGGTATGGAATATCCCTTTGGTCAGTTGGGGTCAGCTGTCCCAGCTGTGTTTCCTCCCAACTTCTTGTGCACCCCCAGCCTACTTGCTGGTGGGGTGGTGTGAGAAGCAGAAAAGGCCTTGACTCTGTGTAAGCACTGCTCAGCAATAATGAAAACATCCCTCTGTTATTAACACTGTTTTCAGCACAAATCCAAAACATAGCCCCACACCAGCTACTATGAAGAAAATTAACTCTATCCCAGCCAAAACCAGCACAACGGTCAGTACAGTCCATTCTCTCTCACACCTGCCCAGCCCAGCTTCCTCCCTTCCTTTCAAAAGAAATCAGAGATTATGAATGATTAAACAAAACATATAAGCAAGCATGAATTAAGATAAGGAAATTGATGATTTATTGGGTATAATTGAAAACCTTCTTAATTCCTTCTCCCTCAACACTATGGTACATCCATGACAAAAGGGAAGAAAACACCTAAGGAGCAAACGGTGAAAGGAGAAGTAACACAATACTGATCAATGTCTTAGGCTCTCAGATGTGTCAAGTTATTCGAGAAAATGGTTCACGCTCTTATGCTGAAAACCCTTAAAGATATAGTCCAGCATTACTATGTCTGAAAACAGCAGAAGAGCCTGTAATAATAATTTTCCAAGATGACCAGACTTTATACATCCCATCCAAAGAGGAAAAGGAAATTATGAGAGGGAAAGAACAATCTCAAAAGTCTCTTTTTCCAGGATTGTGTGATAGGAGTGACGCCTAGATGAATATAAACAGTGAGATTCCTTAATTAGGCTGTGAGAAGTGAAATTTGCTCTGATTGCCAAGGTCTTTGGAACTCAATGGCATACTCACCATCACTATCATGGAGGACGCCGAGAAGCATCTATAAGAAAAAGAAGCAGAAAACAATGCAGGATAAGCCACCATCAAGACATGAAATGCTTTTATTTTGTTTCATCTGCTGCCAGCAGAGGCCTTGTCCTAAGAGCTGGCTTAGCATCCAGTGTAAACTTTTCTCAGTACAGTTTATTCTGGCTAAAGATTCTTGTGTTCACAGTCATGCTTTTTTCCAAGAGAATCTTTTCGATTTTGTCGAAATTTTCTTCCTCACCGAAACTACTCTTGCATTTGAATGGACTTCAAGTATTCATTTCTGTCTGCTTACTGATTATGTTGCCAGATATGACTGTATATTTTTGGCAAAATAACATTTCCAGAGACCAACACAGCTTTATGTTTTGCATGATGGCTACTCAAAATTGAGAGATCACCACTTGTTTCCATATATTGAATATGCATCTAATGTCAGAAATTAGAGCTGACTGCTGGATGGTGAAGGAATTATCGGCAACATGGAAATATAGCATTGAGGAAAACTGAAACAGCGATGATGTATATTTTCTTAAAGGGTAAAATTGTACTTCAAGTGATAAAGCACTGATGTACTTATACTTGATAAATTTGGTGTGACACATAAAGATACAATAAAACACAGATGTTTTGTAATCCAGTATACAATCACAAACATTAAAAACACTAAATCCAAACATTACCATTCCTGGTATGAGTTTTAGTCAGAAATGTCTGTAGCTGACAAATATGTAAACTTTCTTAGTACTGTGTACACTAAACAAGACAAAAGTTGTGGCTCCACCATAAATGCTGAATATAAGATATTTCAAAATAATGAATGTGATTAAAGTCACCTAAATTATTTGTTATTAAAAATTTGCTTGCTTTTAAACTTATTAAAGTCTTATTAGAAGGTGGAAGTTCTGTCATATTTTATAATGCAAGTTGCTAAATACCTTGCTCATGCTAAACTGTGACACATTACCTGAGTACTCATCACAAAATCCCTTTTAAGTTGGCATAAGAATAATGAAGCTTTTTTGTGCAAGAGAATGAAACCAATAGAACAGACAAATAGATCCATAAATGTTTGCAAATTGCCTTCTGATTACCTCAAGAATTTTGATGATCTTCAGAGAACATTTCTGACAATATATGAATGGGTATCTGCAATTAAAACCTTGCAATATGCAGAGGTTGGGAATATAAACCTTATATACAAGACACAGCTGTCATACAGAATTTAATTCCTCGTAACCCATCAGCATCCCTAGTCAGCACCACTGTTTACACTGAGATATTTGGTAAACTGATGGTGAATTGGAGGAACGAGACTGATTAAAAAAAAAAAAATTACAAAACTGAAATAGCAACAAGAACATCACTGAGCTCTGAGTAAACAGACTAAGAACATGGCATACCACATACTTTGTGGAAAGATGTGTTACAATAGTTCCTTGGTGTTATTTCAGATCTCCCTTTAATGCACAGAATCAAAATGAGGAAGAACTAGCTTTGTTTTAGCTGTGTTAAACACTCAAGAACTACTTTTGGCAGTAGTTTGCAAAGAGAGAATTTTTTCCAGCACTTAACAAGGGATAATGTATGAATTAAAAATTAACAAAGTATTGCTGTGTTCTTAAAACTAACTCCCATTTGCAGCACCATAGCCTTCTTAGAATCTAGTCTTTCCTCATTACTTAGCTGTTTCAAACAATGTTTGGAAAAAATAGTCATAATAATATTATCATTCTAGTTTCTTAACACTTTTGAAATGTTGACCTGTCAAAATAGTATTTCTCAAGATAGAAAGAGAGAAGAGGCCCTCCCATCAGCAAGAAAGATATATTGCAAATATGCATCTATGGACCAGAAGGGGAGAGAAGAGAGTGGGAAAAAAAATTAGGCTTATTTTTCCCACTTTTTTTTTTTTTAAATAAAGGAGAGTTTATTATTTTACCCCAAACTGGAGAACAGACAAAAAAGTTTGAGAAACCCTGATTTAAACCATCTTCCAATAATTCATGAAATATAAGTCTTTCAGGTCCTTCCTTTGGTCTCAGGAGTGAACTTAGGCAAACAAATAGAACTTTGACTTCTGTTGCCTGCCACTTTGATTTCTTGAGTTGCAAAATAACTTTTTCTCAGGTAAGCTATTAACTATCACTATCTCACTGAAATTCTGATTCCTACATGTCTTCTTTTTTTTTTCATCAGTTATCACAAATGTTGTCAAGCACTGATGTTTGAGTTCATCAACTTTTAAATGGAGAGATCTTCTTTAAGTGCCTGTGCTGAGAGTGGAAAATCTCATCATAGCTACTGAAAAGAGGTAGACTGTTTGAGAGACTAATTTTAGGCAGGCTATCTCTTTTCCATTAGACAATGCTAGATTCCTAGTTCACACACTCAGTTAAGTGTCTAAGGTTGGGTGGAATAGGCCTGGGCCTTAACACATGCATCTTTTCTTTGTGTAAAGAAAGAGTATGCGTAGAAAAACAAGAAGTAGAAAGTTCCACTGACTACACTAAATAACCCTAGCTTTCAGCAGTCAGGGATTCGGAAATCAGACCTTGGCACTCCTATTACCAGTAAACGAGGAATTCAATAACTTCAAATAAAGTGCCAGGTAATGCTACTTTTATTACTGCTCTATAGAGCCATGTTCTATGCAGTCACAGTTCACACAGCTCGACAGATACATTTCATTTTGAATTTATCCTTGAGCTGAGAAACCACATTCAGTAAAAAGTAACACTAGACAGGACTTGAAGAGAAAAATGTTTGAGTACTGTTATGTACTGTGTTTGTAGCCCTCATAAATGAAAGGAGACAAGGAAGAACATTGTTTACTCATTCACTGTACAAATTTATTATGGTCTCCAAGCATCAACATTAACAAGAGGAAAAGTAAGAAAGAGTACACTCCACACTTGCTGGACAGAGAACAATTTGCACATTGCTGATTACATGATCTCCCAAAAGCACTGGGTTAAACTATGGCAGTTCTCCTAGTAAGGCCATTTAACTTCTTTGAAATCATCAGTCACAGAGTGCAACCCATACAGTTCAGTCCTATCATGACCAGCCATTGTTTTGAAATTAGCATCCATGATCAACAACTTTGCTAGTGACAGGTAAATGGGAATAAAAGAGAAAATATCTATTTTCTTTCTTTCTAGAAATAATAGTTTAGAATGGGGTTGGCAGAGAATTCTGCCTGAATCATAAAATCTGTGCTGTGTGAGCTTCCAGGGCAGATGAAAAATCTTAGCTTTGTCAGTCCAGTACCTTTTAATGATATTATATAGCTGCTCTCTTTTCAGTATAGATTATGTTACTGTGGAACAATCGACTTGAGATATATAATAACTTAGTTAATAGGTTATGTTATTGTGGAATGATCAGCTCAGGATATATAATAACTCAAAGGTGATTGCACACGAACATACCTGTTGCACCCTTAAATCTCACTACACACAGACCAACTGAGGAGGTTCAGTAATAGGAGTGGAGAAAATTCTGCATATGCCTAATGTGGCTTATGTGCAGTGTGTTTGTTCAAGGTGAAATACAAGCAGAGAAGCAGAACAACGTTCTCTTGAAATATAGATTAATGTTTCTCTGTGATGAAGACAACTATGGTTTAAGGTATTCAGCAAAAATGAGTAGTTTAGAAGTAGTTTGAGATATGCACTAGGGATGGATTGCAAGGCTGGATTGCTCAGGCTGCTCAGGGAGGTTGTGCAGGCTCTGTCCTTGCAGGTTTTCAAGATCCAACTGAAGAAAGACCTGATCAGCCTGGTCTGATCTCACAACTGGTCCTGCTTTGAGTAGCGGTGCACTAGAGACCTGCTGAGGTCCCTTCGAGCCTGAATGATCATATGACACCATCTCTGCTGCCAGCTTGTCTAGTCACTTTTTTGCTAACCTTGTGCATAAAATGAAGCTTATTACTATTCCTTGTCATGTATTATACTATTGTATACTATGTAGGATATAATAATGAAAATGTTATTGAAATCGAAAGGAATGTTAAGGGAAGAGTAAATACAAATAAAGTATGTGCAAACATTAATTTGATTTTTTTTCTAGAAAAGTGTGTACTTTTTTGTTTCAACTTCTTATGGATATTTGTGCAATGGATACTTGTGGAACATGAGTTTCAAAATTTTGCATTCACATGTGTGAATGGAAAACTAATTCTGCTCCTGTAAGCAAAGACTATTTAATCCTGTTCTTATTGTTGTGGCTTAACCACTAATATCCTTCCAATAGGTGAAAAAACAGTATCATATGGTTTGTCTCCTGAGGACTACTTGTTCCCATTACCCGACTCAAAACTCTCTGGGTGCTGAAAGATAAATTGATGAAAATGCCATATCCAGGGAAATCTTATTCTGCTTGCAGATATTCCAGGAGCAGAAAGAGTGGCTAAATTTATCAGATGAATTATTCATTGTGAATTATTATGAACACATTATTATTATTATTATTATTATTGTTATTATTATTATTACTATTTCCATTGTTCCTATACCACAATTTTCACTGCTGGATGTCAGGTCAATATATTTTGTGGTGCACTGATTAAAGAGACAATTAGGTTCCTTTTCCTGAAAAAATCTTCCCATTCCCTAAAAATAGTTACTTTCATCAAGTCATGTCAGAAGCACTGCGAGTGCTGATAATATACTGTCAAAGAAGACAGAAAAGAAAAAAAATATTTGCTTGAAGATTCTTCCTCACTAAGTAGTATAAGATATTAAGTAAGTTTCCATATGTTGGATTCAGGAAGGAAAAAGTAATTTTAGGGAATACAAAAAAGCAGGCAGTTTCCAAGGTGACAGCCAGAGAATACTAACAGTTTACCAGTTTATAAGAGTCAGGAGAAAAACAAAAAACCCTCCAACAACAAAACCCCCCCAAACCCTTAGGATTCTTTGAAGTTTGACTGTAATGTTTGGCCCTCTCTTTATGTGAATTACTTGAGCTTGCAAACATAGAGTCACATTAGCAGCTCTGTGCTGGTAAAAAAATAATATTAGATTAGTTGGAGGTATTTCAATAACCTTACAGTATTGATTAGACAGGATACAAAGCTGAATAGAGACTTATTCAGATCAAAACGTCATAATCTTGTTTTTACTGGGAAAGGAGGAGAATGCAGATGAACAGCATTGTAATTTCTTAGTGAGAGATATATGTACCTCCTGCTAGCCAAAACAGAGGGTTTTTTCTTCATTTAAGAGTTTTAATTTTTTTAATGACTTAATTAATGACTTAATCTTTTATATGAAACATATATGTCCTCTTGTTCCTGTCCTCTTTGCCAAAGTTAACTCAAGACTGCTCTCTATTACTCTAATTTAGCTATGTCCAGTATGCTAATTTAGTTGACTTGTGTGATTGAACATTTTGTTAATGTGTATTTCTACTGTGTTGCAGCCTTAGTTACCCAAGGTTTATTTAGTGTATCTATATTACTTCAAAACATGTTCTGATAAATCCCACAGCATTGCTGTGGAAGGCGTCAGGCTCCTCCATGCACATGAAGGAGTACCAAGGCATGACAGCAGATGGGGAACCCAATAACTGAGCCACAGACACGAGCCCCCCCAGCCAGCTGTCCCAGGGGAGCCTCCAGCCCCATGGGATGGTGGGACACCCACAATGAGTCCATGGGAGATGCTCTCCTCGATCACCTTTTGGACTGAAAGGGCTCACTGTCTAGGGGTGAGACCCATTAGGGGATGCAGGGAAAGAGCATTTCAGGATTGCACAAGAAATTATGGGATGTTTGGGAGGAACCAAACATGGGGAAAGAGCGGGATCAAGGTGGAATAAACATGTGAAAGGGAGGGATAAGAAATAAAAAGCATTGGTCCCATACAAACCATGCAAACAAGTGGCTGCTCAGGCCATGCCCTGTACCAGATCAGTGCAGTTTGTCCTGTCTTCTCGTTGAACTACATTTCCAATTCCTTTCCTGCATGATGGGAATCTGTTCAATGTTCATGTGTGTATAGAGGTCTGCATGCCAGCAACTGGAGTCAGACCAGAAGGTTGGTCTGTCTGTCTGTTTGTCTATCTGTTTGTGGTATGAGCAACTAGAGAGGCCAATGAGCCTGCATGTTGAGTTGGTGTGTGCGCGCCAGCGTGTGATTGCTGGTGAAAATCAAGCTGGACTAGCTGGCAAGTAGGATAAGAGGTTTGGGAGCCAAGTATTGGAGCAACCATAAGTCTGGGCCAGACACTGGAGAGACAAAAGGATCAGTAAGTTGGCTGCTGGAGAGGCCAGGAGGTCCTAGTCAGCTAATGAGGAGACATGGAGACAGAGGATCATCTACTGGTAAGGCCATAGGTCTGGTCCAGCTACTGGCAAAACTTTTTTGTACATGTGTGTCCCTGTGTGTGAGGAAACTGGGAGACAAGAGGATCCAAGTACAGACTGGGTGACTGTAGCGATCTATAGTGCATGGGAGCGTGCGTATGTGTGTGTGTGCGCGCATGCGTGTGTGCAGGTCTGAGTTGTAGCAACAGGAGAGGGGCTGTGGGCTTCAGTGGCTGGCATGCCCAGATGCCAGCAACTGGGGAGACAATGGGGACCCAGGGGGCAGCTACTGGGTACAGCTACTGGGGACTGAGTAAGTTTTCTGACTGGAGAAAGACCTTGGAGTGTTTTGGAGTCAGTAGCGGAAGCAGGAAGGGAATGGACTCTTCCATCCTCCACTAATAAAATATTTCTTCCTCATCTCATGGCTGTGTCACAACTGCTGAAGCTTACCTGCTTCACTCCTCCACCACAAAGAGGACGATGAGATCACATCAAAGCATGGTGTGTGTGATAAAGGCAGAATTCCTCTTAATTCCCATGGTGGCTATTTTGTGACATGAGAACTACCAATTTATTTTCTTAGTTGAAAAGCTATTACTACTTAATAGTTCTATTATAAAAGCACCCACAGGCCCTGCTTTAGGATTGGAGACTGTCTGTGATAGGCATTGCCTTTGGAGAGAGACAGATTTAGTTCCTGCCTTAAGAGACTGTGATCAATGGACAGGTTGGCAGCTGAAGAAAGCTATTACTGGTCCCAAAATTACTTAATCCCTTTTCAAACAATCCAGTTTTGCCTTTAAGCACACAGAAGCAAAAAGTTTGTCGCTAGGTATGATGAAACTCAAATCCTGGCTAGATCTTTAAGTAATGTAAATACTTATGTGTGTATATTTATATTTAATGTTTTTGTTTCTCTATTTGTTATGCTATAAAAGAATGTGAAAAAGGAGGACCTGATTATGTTTCCTTATATACTAGTCCATTTTCATTTAAGGATTCTAACATTTATTTTCGATAATATAGCTCACGATTTGCAAATATAATAAATATATATTGCTTTCTAAAGTCAGTCAACATATTTGATGATGAAATATCTGCCATTATGTTTTTCAAATTTGCACACTAATGTGCTACCATTTACTGTAAAAATGACACTTACAATGAAATACTATAGTCATTTTATCATTGCTAGTTAAAGACGTTAGAAAAAAGGACAAAATCAGGGGAGAAGAAAGGCTTTATGGTGAACAGTGTGAGCCAGCAGCATGATGCACAGCTAAGTGGGAAGCCTGTGCAGATTCTGAGAAGTACTCTGAATCGAAGGCCACAGGTTGGGGGAAGTGACATATGCTTATGCAGGTGAACAGGCAGAGCTTGCAGCATGTGAAAACATCTTGAGACAGCTAAGAAATCCCGTTAACAGTCTCTCAGCTGCAGTACTGTGAAAAGATGAGGTAAAATAAACACTGATGGGAAACCTCAGGAAAAAGAAATCAGAGGAAAAAAATTAGTCTAGAGTGAGAAGTCAGATGACCCGTTTAGTTGACAGTGTTTTAGCCTGCTCTCTTAAATAAAAGGAACAGAAGCAATAATTCATCATTGTTCTACCTCCTTGTCTCTCTTGTGAACCCTGAATATATTAGAGCTCTCTAACTCTCTCCTGCATGATTACATTAGGACATGAAGTCTGTTTACTCATGCATGAAATGATTAATTTTTATTTTAACTCATGGAATATCCTTAGCTTTATCAATGCTGTGATTAAAAAAGCTCTTCACTGCATAAAGTAAACCGCTTAAACTTGATCATGCTATAATTAACACCTAAATGCATACAGGTATAAGTGTATCAAACAGAGCTATGTGGCAATGATGCCATTCACACTAGCTGTCTAAACTATATGGGAATTTTCTACTTTCGTTCCTTTTTGGAAAATGCCTGTTCATGCAAATCAAATAATTCTATGAAAACTCATCAGTTTTAAGAAAAACAAAATCATTGGAATACGTTTCTTAGCTCCATAGTAAACATCTCTTATATACTAAGACATTCTTTTTCACACTAAGCTAATAACAAGATAAACAGAAGACCCAGGCATAAGTCTTTCCTCTCAGCCTCTCTGAAGAGGCACCTGAAAAGGATATTCTGTACCCCAGTTAAGTCCTATGCATTTTTCTTTCATACTTTGAAAGTTTTCTTTATCACCATGATGCAGAACAAGAATATTTTTTGAAATACGGAAGTTTCAGGGATGGGAAAATGGTTCTCCATTCACTTCCAAATCAACTATTTAGATTTGCTACAAGTGAAAGGTAGCCTGCTACAGCATGATTTCAGTCTTGAAACCATGTCCATCAACACCACAACAACCATTTATCCTTGCCATGGAAATACCTTGCAGAAAAGACAGGGAGAAGAAACAGATGAAAGAACAGATACATTCATACATGGTCCACATTCAGGTTTTAAACTGAGGAAAATGATCATAATCTGCTGTGATACAGAAGAGCAAGAACATTTAGCATAACTGATCAGGAAATGAGATTTTCTAAAGATTTTCTTTGATCTTAATGAGATGTTGCATGTAGAGCAGTTCTTTAAAAATAATATAGCTACATCAGGAATAAAAAGATGTACACATTCTCTAACTGTTCAGTATTTTCATGGTACAAACCAGATACCACTAGACCACGCATACACACAAACCTAATTTCCCTCCCTCCCTCCCTCCCTCCCTTCCTTCCTTCCTTCCTTCTTCTCTTTTTGATTCCTAATGCTGTTGCTTAAGGTGTATGTTGGCTGAATGATGTACTTTGGTCCGTATTGGATTCCTGGTTGACTTTCAACAGAAACAGCTTGTTTTCATCTTTATTTTGCTGTGGGATGTGGAATGTTTTCGTAGCTTCTTTTTACTGAAGTAATAAGAACAGACTGGGGAAAATGAGGTGAAAAATGTAATGCTAATACATTCCTGATTATAAATGGACTGCCCAGTTACCAAACATAATAAAACAAGAGACTAAGCTAGGGGAAAGCTATTTGCTATTCATCTTCAAGTTTTAGGCGTGTGTCTCTTCCTAAGAAGCACAAACATGAATTTACATCACACAGATGTCATCCTGAATAAGTAGAATTTGCCCTGAAAGAATTTAGTAATGTAGCTGTAAGACCCCTAGATTGTTTGGGGTTTTTTTGGTGGGGGGGCAGGTTGGATTGTCCACATATCTGCTTCATATCTATTTAGTGGTTTTTTCAGAAATAAACATAACTACTTGAATTAAATCCAAATCGTGTTGTTCAATTACATTTAGTAAAGAGAATTAACTTGCTTTTGATTCCAATGACAGAAAAATTAGTGAAAAACTAGTACTAGGGAAAAACAATGTGTTAACCGGTCATTTTTGTTTGTAAGGAGAGGATGAAAATCAAGTCAGAACCTAAAAGATTTGATGAATATTTATTCTTCACTCAAAAAAAGAAAGAAATTAATTTGTTTCCCAATTTCCTGCCCTTTTCCCTTCCCTCCATTATACAAACGGAGCTTTTTTATTTTACCACTATATGAATCTGAGCAGCAAAATATTTTATGTTTATTTTAATTTTGATTTTTAGCTGAATTATTTCAGATATTTGGTTTATTGCAGAGTTGCAGAGTTGCACTAACAGTTGGCACAGCAGAGAAGACAATAGCTTCTTACATAGATGCAGGAATGAGTGTCCAGCTGTTCTTAACATGGCTTTTCCACCAGAGAAAACACACTGTTGAATGGCATCCTTTGGTATCATGTTTGAACAAGGATAAAAAGAAAATGGGATATATTCCAATCTTGATTGCCCAGTGTACATTTCAAAACATGTTGGTATACTGACATAGATGGAATTATTTCACACATAACATGATGTAGCTGAAACTTGATTTTTGTTCAAACCAACAAATGACGTGTAAAACAGAATTTGCATGTTAACATTCAATTAAAAATTGATTGCATCTGTGAGCAGAAAAGAATGTTTTTATTTTAAACCTTTTCTTGGCACTAAATCTAAGACAATTCATTTGTTCTACACAGTGACATGGAAAGACTAAAGACGTTATATACAATTCCATGACTCAAATGAAGAATGTGACAATAAATACTTGTTTTGAATAACACCTACAGAATATAGCAGCCATTGGCAAATTCTCATAGTTCATTGCTGCAATGATCTAAGTGCCAGTATTTTAAAGATATTATCCTGATTATTTTTCACTTGAAACATAACAGCCAACTCTATAGAAATGTTTCAGCATATCCTTGACGCTTTTTCAAATAAGACAGACTTTGCATAGGGAAAGTTTTGAAATTTCAGTGCTGAAAAAGGAAAAATATTTTTCATGATTTAAGTCCTTTTCTTGACTGAAAAGAAATCCCTAGAACAAGTTTAACTGTTCAGTGTTTAACAGAGCTCTACATGGGGCAGCTAAGAGAATTTGGGGGGAGCTAAGAGAACTTTTTTATGAATTCTGATAGAGGTTATGAAACAGTCCCATTGTGGAACATCTTAACATTATGTAGATATCAGTCCATAAATTGTCAGGGGTGTGTGATGTTTCTCTAAGATCCACAGCAAGAGACTGATGGCTGTCCTTCAAGAAGGGATAGCCAAAATGCAAGGAAAGGAGATGCTTTGACGAAACAGTACTTTGTCAAAATCAGAATAACAGGCAGGAGAAAGGAACAACAAAATAGACTTTGATCTTGTTGGACTATGGAACTAGCCAAGGAAAAGGGAGGAGTTTGGATAATAAAATATTTTTTAAGTGTAAAGAATGCTAAGAAGAAAGAGGCAACACATTCTTCAGCATGTCTTATATTTGTTTCTTAGCTGGCAGATTCCTGAGCTATCTACTGTAAAAAGTGTTTTCTTTCTTGAACCTGTGCATACTTGTTTGCTTCCATTATCAGACATCCCTGAAGACATGACTTGTAAACACAGAAGCCTACAAGATTGGATTGCTAGAAAAGTTTGTAATTAAGCTACGAAGAAGCCAAAGGATGAATTTATGAGAAAGTAGGAGGATTAAAACTAACCCCTAGGTTTAAGGTAGTTATGAAAAGTTCCTGAAAAACCGTAAAAGACAGCCTGCTGAGATCAGAGGGCCTAGTGTAGTAAGAAGCAAATAGTGCAGAAGAATTTATCTTTTTACGTATTTGGCTTGTTAAGACATTTTACTAATTCCATTTGGGACGGTGCTCATGTGTTCCCAAAGTCCTGAATCAGTTAAGAAATGTTTGGTTATGCTACGTTCAATGAAGCTCCTCAAATTTGTTGACTGTTTACTTAATGAGGGAAGCCAGGTACCTAAAGGGCCTATACGAGGACTGGCCATAGATGGCTTATTGTTTGAATGAAAAGAGTATTAATCCTTTGCATAAAGTTAATATAAATAAAGTTATGAATGACATTTGAATGGATAAGCAATGTGATGGTGAGTAAATACTTCAAAGGATTCTTAGGTACAAAAGCTACTCAGTTATGAATCGTTTAAATACAGATTATAAGCCTATGAGGGGAGAGTATATACCCAAAACAACAGTTATTTGCACTTCTGATTTCAGGGAAAGTTGGATTCAGAAAAAACTAAGTGCTAGAGAATAAAGCTGTTCTCATGATCTGCATTAGTTGATTTCCTTTCAGTTTATCTTTATTTTTAAAATCTGTAACCCATAGCTCTGAATAAAACATTGCAGCCCACTTGTGAACATAACTGTAAAATGATACTGGTTTGCTTCAATCCCATTTTAAAATGGCAAAACTTGTTAAGCTTTTGGTGGCATATTCTAAACCAGGAATTATAGTACCACCCAAGAACAAGTGAGTCTTTAATTTCAAAACTGTAAGGACATCATCCTTCTTTAATATAACCTCCTCCTGGAAGTAATACTTTGAGAAACAGATTATGCTAGACCTGCAGAGATAAACAATCTGTGAGCTTTATCCAGGCAGGCTGTAAACATCTTCAGTTTCTACTCATGTCAGTGGGAGCTGCCAGAGCTCAGTGATTTTTGGCATCAAGTTTTGAATGGAACCATCATCAAAGTAGCCATCTTTCCATTTGGACTGCAGAAAACAGAAACAATGTGTTTCTGTCCAGTTCAAGCTATGCTGGAGATACCAAATCATCTCCTATAAGAATTATTAATTTCAAATTACAATCATTTCTGAATATATAAATCAAGTTCAGGTAGCCCATAATCTGTTTGGATACTAGACAAGGAAACAAAAAAATCTTTATCTGTCTTTGTTCCTTACAGATATGTAGCTACAAGATCTCAAAGAGAATCTGTCACTGGCACTAGCTGTAGCAGACTCAATGAAATCACAGGAGAAAAAGAAAATTTAAGTCTTGGCAGATGAGAGTAGGATGACTATACTAAACTATTTTATAGTAGTGGTAAAGTGAGGAATACAAAGGACGTGGAAAACACCAAGAAGCTAGTTTAAGTAGGGAAAATGCTTAAAGCGATGCACTGTCTACAAAATGAGGCTGCAGTCATAACTGCTTTTGTAACACAAAAGGAAACATTCCTGTAAGATATGCTACCAATATGTTTGTAATACCTTAAACAGCCATTTCATTATTTGTTGTGCATACTATATATGCAATAATTACATATATGCATCCTTAAGCTAATGCTGGTTTTGTTTACATCATGTGCTCATGGTAGTTTTCATATGAGGATGGAATGAATATTGATGGACATTTTAGTTAATTGGCTATAAATCTATGTAACAATTGATTAAAAGGACATGACTTCTATGGAAACAATCCTGAAAGACTGCATGGGGAAAAAAGTTATAAGGTAGATTCCCTCTCTTCTACCACAGACAACTGCTCTTTAAAATGCATATTTTGTTCCTCCCAATTTGCATAGCTAATACTGAGTTAATTGAAATCTGAGATCAGGAGATTCTGATATTTCTTGGACTTTTCTAAACTTGCATACAATTATATTTCTTCATGTGAGTAGGCACACTGAGATGAATATCCCTAATCATGGAGGAATACAGTACAGTCCTTAAAACTATTGTCAAGGCAAATAATTTGTTCTTTATTTCTGAATATCAGAACACAAAATGGTTATAAATTCCAAGGTAGTAACTCTGAATCTCTGTTTGCCAGGCAGTAGAAAAATAAAGTTGAATGGGGAGTCAAGCAAGTTCACAGATCTTTTTTTTTTAGTATGCAAGACATTTTTTCCTAATGATTGGATCAACAGAAATGTCCAAATATTTATTGTTTAATTACTTGCAGTTTAGGGGTAAATACACTGAGCTGTTTCAAAGTGATTTCTCCCTCTCTTAAACTGCATACAATCCTCTGTTAAGTATATTGATTTCCATTTTTATTTGCATGAAAGAAAAACAATTATTTGACATAATTACTGGCATGCTGTTGACAATTTGTCATTTGATTCATTCATGGTTAATATTTTCAAGGGCAACTGTTGTGAAATTTTTAACGTCCTTGTATAACAGTAAATGGTGATTTTTTTATTTTTTCCCTTTTTTCCCTTTTTTCCTTTTCCTTCTTTTTTCCCTTTCCTTCTTTTTTCCTTTTCCTTTTCTTCTTTTTTTATGATGAATGTTTCAGAGTTCCGTGCAAGAAGTTTGTTTGTGCATTCATTTACTGTCTTCTTCATTAACCCTAGCAGTACTGCAGAAATGTTACACAGTCCAAACCAAAAAAAAAAAAAAAAAAGGAAGCAACTGACTGTACAACAAACTATAGTCAAATTTAATTTAACAGTGGCAATTGTAATTGGTTTGAACAATTGAAACACTTCCAAGCTTTTACACATAAAAGCTCAGATGAAAATGGAAGATCTGCAATTCAAGCTACCGAATCGTTTGCTATGGGGTAGTTTAGACTGCAAAAGAGAAGCATCTGCTCTTATTCCCTGAATTCACTTTAAATATGGGAATTAAAATGTTTCCACAACCTAAATGGTAAATAGTATGCTTTCAATGTTTTCTCAAAACTCTAACCTTAGGAAACACTACCACTGATTTAACAATTCACAGATTTTGTCTGAATTGGTAACTAAGCCCTTCAGGAGTTAGTACACTCATTACTAAGAAAAGAAACACTTCAAAACAGAATTTAGATATCTGTGGATTTCTGCCACAATGCTGTTTCCAGTATAGGCAATGAAATGTTCTCAAGGATAGCTATACTGTAGGTGATATTTTATCATTAACAACTGTTTAAGCATTACAAATTTCTATGAAAATACAAATTCTGATCCTGAAAGGTGCTGGACACCCTCAAGTGCTATAACATTAAATAGGAGTCAAGAGCTTGAAGTACCTCACAGAAGATGCTTGGAATATCTGTTCAGGCCCGCTATAAGTCAAAACTGAAAATTCATTCAAAACTTAATGTGGGAGTATACCAACAGATGTAATTTTCTCTAAGTACAAGCCTTTCGAGCAAAACAGTCAGGGCTGTAATAAATGGTACCATGATGATTTTCAAGCACTAGGCATTTCCATTAAGCACAACAAAAAGCTACACATTTAAAATTCTGAGAGAATCTATGAAAGCAGGTTAGCAATGTCCTGATTTTTCCTTCTTAGTGAATAAGTTGTTATTCTGCATTTTTAAGTCCTCCAGCATAAAGTATTAGATATGGTTATTGCCATATTAAAGATCACATGCACATATCATTAAAAGACACTATTTTTATACTACTGTGTGATGCAAGAAAAGTGGAAAAAATTGAAGCCCATCATTCCTTCTGAAGAAAACTCCTTCTCTAACTTTCTAATTAACATAAACTAAAAGAACTATTTGCCAAATGATGTTAAAAGATCCTCATCCTTTTCAAGTGTAAATTTGAACAGCATTCATATGAAGGTTAGCCAAGTTAAATTATTGCGAGTCTCTGTGTATGTAAGCAATAAGCTTCATTTAAACCAGCCTTGAATTTCTAGATGGAATTTGAGTCATTTGTTCTTATTAGTATTTCCTGCACAAAGTAGAAAACATCACTTAAGGAGAAATGAATTGTTTTAGGAATTGTTTTAACTGCCATTCTTCTGCTGTTCTGTAGAGAAAGATGTTCCAGCTTTTTCTCATTAACTGCATCTCCTATAGCCGTCCTTTTCCTCAGACACAGACTATTCATTACATGTTATTTCTAAGTGTACTTGGGCATGACAGAGCAGACTAGGGAAGCACAGTTTGCACTCCTTGTATCTATTACTTCAAAGACAGTCATTCTCTATGTACAACATCCTACATATGAGTCTGAGAAGTTGGAAGGGATTCTGAAAAGCCTGGCTTTTAAGTTTTCAGCTAAATTGGGGTGATTTGTCTTCTTCTGAAGTACCGCACCTTTTCACTCAGGAAATTGCTAAATTATCATCTCTGTCATGCAAAGTAGTACTTCTGAGGAGGAAATACTTACACTTCTAATAAAGCAGATGGCATCAAATGATACAGTTCTCAGAAAAGGATGTCTAAAGAGCCTCATAAAATTTTCTTAACCAGCTTATTCTCTTGCCTTGACTTGAAAATACAAAATATAGCTGGCTGGATATGTATTTTTTATCATTTTATGGAAAGAATACATTTTTAAAAAATTATTTCCATTCCATATTGTGATGAAACTGAGACCATTTCAGACTGAAAACATGCCCAGTAGCGGTTGTTAGAGTATTCGGATGGGGTATAAGAAATGTTTCTGTCTTTTTCTACATATAAGGATGAACAAGAAGAAGAATCTGAGCCTGCCATTTCCTGAATGTTTGTCGTGTTTAATGTCCTGGCTGTTTTAGAGATGGGAGTGAGCAGGGAAGAATTTTTCTTTGTTATGACCAGAAATTTCATTCAGGACTATGGAAAGAGTTACATTTCTTTAAAAAGTTCTGCTCTCAGTGAAAGGCTATTTTCTAAACTGAAAGTGGCAGGTTGAAAAATTGCTCACCAACACTATGCTAACTCAATATACTCAGTATAGTTCATACCAAAAAAAGGAAACATCACCCAGAAAAATACGTTTATTGGTTTTGCTTTTCCCCTCTAATTCTGGATTCAAAATTATGTATTTATCTTTTTTGGGGAAAAAAAAAAGACCCTATGAAGTGTTTTTCATTCTACTCTTGTCTTACCTGCAAATTTAAAACATAGAACTTCCATACTTAGAAGAATGCTTGGAGGTGAGACAACTGATGAAAGCTTATACTGCATGTCTTTCACTGAAGAGTAAGCTCTGTGGGCATGTCTTCAAACACCAACAATCAGTGCAGGTCCTTTTCCTCTACAAAACCCCATTCTTTCTCAGCATACTGTCTTCTGTGAATAGTCTTCTGATGTTCACTAACTCCTATATACCGTAGTAATGGGCATTTTATCCAGTTTCAAAATCTTGTGGCTTTGAATCTTTTTCCATCCTTATCTTCTACACCCTTTTCATCTACTCCTGCTGTGAACTCATTGATATGTGGGACAGTAGATGCTGCATGAAGGTCACAGACAGAAGGCACACTTGAATAGACAATGAACTGTTGAATTCTGGATGCAACTTTGTTCTAATACACTTATTATAATGAATGTCATATCTTAACTGAAAGAAATCACAGTTTACAAAGGACAAGGTTTTTAGGACAGAGAAAAGTAGGGAGATGGTAAGACCCTTAAAGGAAGAAGTCACCATTCCTGACATTCTTCTGGCAGAAAGAATCAGAGATTCAGGGACAAGCTCAGGAGAGTTTAATCTCAGAGTATCACATGGAGTGCTTGAATTCTGTAACTGAGTGATAGAGATGTATTTCTCTAGTCATACCACTTCATACAGTGTGTAAGCCTGGAAATACCTCACTGTTGTTGTTGTAACCATTTATTGCTGTATTCGATGAGTGTTTTTTTTCTTGTTACATCTCTTCTATTTTTAGACTTGTTTGTGAATCTGAAGATTGTTATGATGCTACTAACAAACTTTAGATTATATCATGAAAGAAAAGATTCTTCAATCTGCTGAGCTTGAAACTAACAATCTAAAAAGAACGAACTAAAAACCCCTTTATACAGAGTGTTTTTTCAAGCCTCCAAGTGCACAGGAAATATATAATGACAATAGATGAGTACTAGGTACGGCAGTCTAAAATGACAGTGGCATCCAATCACCCAGGTGGAAGGAGTGAACAAAAGTCTGACACCCATCTACTGTGAGTCATGACCATTTTAATGTTAGCTAGATTTTGTAATGCCATCATCCTAACCCAGTTCAGGCAACTTCATTGTGGAATAACCTCTATTTCCATCAATTGATTACTTCAACAAAAACTTATGTGTTAATGATACAGACAATCAGACCCATCTATCTTTATCTGAAGTCTTTCAAAGGCCTTTGTGTGAAACCTCTCAAGAGGCTCTCTTACAAGAATAAGACTTATTAATTTACATGAACTGTAATTCCTCCTTACAAGTCCTTTTCTTCTGTTTCTCTAGATTTAGTTTTCCAACCAACATTTGAAGTACCCAGTATGAGCTTCATCTCTTTCAGATCTGTCCCTATGAGGAGGCTAAAGTAGGAATCTGTGAAACTTGCTTGAGGCAAGCTAAATGTTTGAGTAATCTTTTAGCTAAACAGGTGACAGCAAAATCAGCAGAGAGGAGCAGGAGGGTGATAAACCTGGACTGATCAAGTCATCTAAGACATTGTTAGTAGATACTGTGACTATTTGGAGCTGAGGAATAGAAAGAAGCTCTGTAGCACCAAAGAAAATTAGTTGGAGTACTTGTTTACATCTTCCATATAGAACATGCATCAGACTCTTTCCACTAAGATGAGTTACTTGGTGATAATCAACAAGGAGTCAAACTTCTTCTATTCCTCACAACATGTCTCCCTTTGCTAACAGGCAAAAAATCAGTATTTGTGATATACATCTATCATACAACAAAACCAGCAGACCATTGTTCATACTGAATATGTTACTTTTTATGGATACAAATTCTCCATCTGCTGAATAATCAAGTTACGTGATTAGTGTGTAAATCTCATCTCCAACGGCTGACACTATTTCAAGCCACAAGAAGCTTGTAGCATTATAAAGTAACATTTATTTTGTGGTATTTATTGCATTACATACTAGAAGGAGAACTTTAAATATAATGTTTATAAGCAGTTTTATGGAAGTAGCTTTCTTCCTCTTCCTTTTCTGCCTTTGCTTTTCTTCTTTCCCGTCTTTCTTACCAGATGATGCTGATGTGTTCTCAGTAGACTATTATTTTCTTTGTAGTACTTCTATAGACATGTTTACAGAAGATATACAGTTTGACAGCCATATTATTCCTGATTTTTTTAAAAATTGTGTTTTTCAAATTCTACTTTACTAAACATCTGTAGCTATATTTCTCATGATAAATTGTTTCCTAGTAGATGTTTTTTAAGACTATGCGTTGGCTTTGTGATGGATAGTACACCTGCAATCTTTTCTGGTATTACCAAGAAGTGTTATAAATTAGCAAAATTTTGGTTTGTGTGCATAAATTAAAAACTTGCACCAGAGAAACTGGCCTAATGTAGAAACAGATACCAGGCAGGCAACAAGAAAGTTAAAAAAAAAAACTAGTTCAATCTGCAATGTTGACAGAGTATATTGGTAAATTCATGTCACCAGGTGAGACACCTGGCAATGAACTGTGAATGATAGTGTGAAGTAATTTAAAAATATCTGAAAGTGTGGTAAAACGCCATCTGCACATGTTATCATTGCTATATTATCTGCAGTCAACCCAGCAACAAAAATTAGCATACCTGCTTATCTTGCAGCAAAGCTCTCTTGAAATTCTATCACCACAAAAAGCAAGTCAGCCACATTAACAACATTGTTCAAGGCTTTAGCTACATTAATATAAAGCAATATTAGTAAAAACAACTTGAGTTTTCCAGAATGTGAGTACTCATTAATTTGAACGGGGATCAATGACTCTGCAGAATTTCTTGAAACTAGATTATGTGTACATACACAAAGTTTAGGGGCCTGTTTCAATAACTCAGGTTTGAATAACTCAGGTTTGAACATATTGCACTGAAGAACTTGGTTCCGCTCTACCAGTCGTTGAGTTCAGTTTCTAAGAGTATCTCAGGTTAAATTGGATTGAGCAACACATTCTGTGACAGTAAGGAAAAATACATCTCAGAGACTGTTGCACATAATGGTAATAAAATCTGCACAAGGACATCGCTCTAATATATATGGCTTTGAAGAAATTATGTTTATAAATTTGCTATGCATTATATATTAATAAATGTTATACATTAATGTTAGAACTACAAATCTGGATGTGTATTTGTCATTCATGTCTATCCTGGGTTACTGCATTTGAATCAGTCCTTGTCAAGAAAAAAAAAGCTAAGAAAAACACTCCTGTAAATATACTGAAAATTTATAGTCTTCAGTGTTAATTCTCCTTCTACATACACCTTAAAATAAGCTGCTGCTTCATCTTGTGCCAGGTTTGATTTATGGCATTCAAAGTAAATACAAGAATAAAAGACATGAATACTTGTTATCTCCTAGTAAATTATAGGCTTTCACAAGCTTGTATTTTATAGCCTGATGTTAAAGAATATAAATATAAAGCACACTATAAAAGCTTTGTCAGTGATCACCCAAAGGACTTACAAAGACTGTTCCTAACAACTGTCGGATCTTTAACTAAAGGTCAAGTAAAATAATACTGGAAGCCATGGGGAGACCTTCAAGTTGTCATGTAACAGGAGATTACTTTTGGGAGATTTCTCTGTTTACAATAACAAAATGGCATGAATGTCAATATATATATATTGCTATATAAGATGACATCAAGAGGGATCTGGGAAATAGCAGTAAGTAGGATAAGGAGAAGAATCTCAGGGAAATTCTTTAATATCCTAAATGTAAATTTATTTGTCTGTTTGTTTGTTGGTCTTTCTCAGTGTCAGGAAGCTGTGAAAAATATTTTCACGGAGATATGAACTGAAGGTTTTGATAGCTTTTGCCAGGCTCATAGTTCCATTCTTAATGAAAAGCTGGACAAGGACCCAGCAGATTAAAAGGCAAAAACAAGTGGTCAGATGGGAAAAGAAGAGACAGCAGTTCATGATGATAAGGACCTCTCTATATAGCACTTCAGAGGAAAGCTGGTTGCAATTCTTTTAATATTTTTTTCCCAGAAAATCTAGGCTGGCTAAAAGTACACATGAGGCTTTTGACAAGCATAGGATTTCCAGCAAGAAACACACAGAAGAAAAATCACCCCTGGACAACCAATAAATCAGACACTTGGAAACTCTGTCTTTTGGAAGATTAAATTTCAAATTCATAACAATACACACTAACAAATTGAACCTCATTCTCTTTTGTTTCAAGTAAATGCCCTGTTGGTTAATTGGTAGAAAATGTTTGACTTTTTGTTAAAACTGTTTAATTGAGTATGAAACCACTCAGAGGAGAGGTCAGCTACAGCAGGTTGCTCAGGGTTGTAACCAGCTGGGTTTTGAATATGTCCAAGTATAGAGACTCCACAACATCTCTGGACAACTCATTTTCAACCACCTTCACAAGTAAATAAGTGTTTTCTTATGTTTAAGCAGAATTTCTTGTATGTCAGTTTGTGCCTGTTGCCTCTTGTTCCTTCCTTTGGCATCACTGAGAAGAAAGGTTCATCTTCTTTGCTACCCCATCAGAGACTTATACACATTGATGATATTTCCCTGTGCCTTCTCTTCTCGAGGCTGAACAGTCCCAGCTGTCTCAGCCTCTTCTTGTATGACAGATGCTCCAGTCCCTGCATCATCTTTGTGGCCTGGTGCTGGACTTGCTATAATGAGTCCATGTCTCTCCTGCACTAGAGAGTCCATAACTATACCCAGCACTCCTGATGTGCCTTACCAGTGCTGAGCAGAGGGGAAGGATCACCTCACTTGACCTGCTGGCAATGTTCTGCCTAAAGCAGGAATTCTTTCTCGATGCAGAATACAGAAAAGATCTAAATCAAAATATTTTGCTGGATGGGTAGATTTTTCCCATAAACACATTCAAAATGAGGAGGTAGAATGACGGGGAAAAAGGAAGAAGTGGAAAGCAGCCAAATGAATTCTCTTTTGAGCATTTAGATTCAGTCAGGGGATCTGCGGCTTTAAATACTATATAGTTTGCAGATATTATGGATCACACATGAATTAATACTAGGCAGGATACCAGTAACATATGTATCTGATTTGCCGAGTTTTTGATTTACTGTTCCTGCTATAGAGAAGGAGGTGGTAAGATTTGCTATTGTTACTGTAGGCCAAAAAAAAGGTTTTGGAAAATGCACCTTTTACGGGCTTCAGGAATTTCCTTTTTTTACCTGTTATTCATGAGTTATCTTTGAGAATACTTGTACGTGAAAGGAAACACATTGGTTTGGAGGTATGCACACTATAAGCTTTTGAATGTCTGGCAATGTTGCTATGCCCCAATTCCCTGTCCCTACTCTTTCAAGATCTGTGGTTGAACAGAAACTCTCACTTGTCTCAGTTTTGAGGTGACCATGTGATGTACATAAATCATGACTTTCAGGAAGCTTCCTAAATGTCACCTGCCTGAATTTATGTCTTTGGAGGTAACTAACTTAGCTGGAGCACACTCTTAGATCTTTCCTGAAATGACTAACCAATTGTACTCATAAGCGCTATTGTTCCCCCTACATAGCTGGCCCATTGTGGGATTAATGCAAAACATACTTCATGATTACCCACTTGGTAATGCTGGAGTCCAATCTTCATCACTGAAGTGATGATCGGAGTTTTTTCTCTAATTTTCTAAAGTAATAGGGGAGCATTATTGTAGATTACCATGAGCTGTTATGTCTAAGGAGAAAAATGGGTTTTGATTAACATGACCTGGGCTGAGTAAGCAGGAAGTAAGTCATATGTTGACTATAACTATGAACATAACCCATACTGTTACTGTATAGTCTAAATATGGATAGCTTCTTACACGGTATAGTCAGTTACATCTTTACTAAGTGAGAAGATCTTGCTTATTTTAAGTGTAAAGAGCATTCCCCTTGCACTCTTACACCCACTATTTTCACCCATTTGCAGTGTGAGCAGGAATAGGCAGACTCCACAAAAGAGCTGCTCCTGTTGGCTTCATAACCTGTGGGCTGTTGGCTCATACGGGACTTGTGGGAGGTACAACAGGTAGCTAAGCAAGAAGGGAATCAGCCTCCTCCAGGGTGGCTCCTGGAACTGTTCAACCAACACTGGACAAACCCAAACATAGTTATGAGGTTATTTCTCTCTTTTGTAACAGAGCCAAGAGATATTAAAGGAGATTGGAAATCCTTTGTGCTAGGCATCATGCAGCACATAATATAAACAATTTCTTCCCTTATTTCAAAAGACTGGAAGAAGCATTATGTTCCACTTTGATGATGAAAAATTGAGGTTCAGACTTGCTGAAAGCAATGACGATCTTCACAGGAGATCTGAAAACTGAACTTGGATATTTTGAATCCAACGCAGTTTAAGAATCAAGTCCCATTATGTTTAGCCTGAAATAGAGGACAGTTCAGGGTATGGACTATAAAACTGAGTGAACTTTAAAACTTTTTCACTCAGCTAATGAGCACCCTTGCAATATTCAAATTAACTGTTATACAAGCTCTTTCTTTTTTTTTTTTTTTAGTTACTTGGACAATATCTTTAAAACACTTTCTTTTTTACAGCAGTCTTCAGTCCAGTTTTCTAATTTTAGGTGTTTCATCAGCTCTTAGCACAGTACAGAATTTTTGTATGAAATTAAGTTGCCTAGTTTATTTGATTCTGTACCCAAAAAAGAAAAAAAAATCTTTTGCTAATTCTATTTCTCTTTTAAATGTAGCTCTAAAGTTATACTAAAGTTATAACTGAACAGTTTAACATAAAAATATGAGAAACTGAGATAATTGCATTCATAAACGTACTTTGAACCCCTAAGCACCAGTTGGCACTTTTAATTTGATTTGCATGTTTGAAAGGGAATCTGTGCACACACGTTGATTTTTAACTTAATGTTCTGTGAACAATCTTTCTGAAGTCAGCTTCTACTTGAAGTGTAGGAAGCTGAACATGCACATAAACCTTCATAAGATCAGACACTAAGAAGATAAGCAATGTCTTATTTTCCAGGCTTTAAAATACATCAGTGCATAAGCTGAGCTTTCCCCATACAGGTAAATTATGGCAACTGGATATGTGGCACTACTGCTGCTGCTTTTCCTGACACTACTGCTTTTGTCACCACCTCTGTCTCCCTCACTATTGCTCTGATTGCTAGCATTTATGTTGGTTACAGGAGCAGTGACAGCAGGCACAGCAGCAGGCAGCTTCAGTCTGTGAGATACATCTTCATTTTGGATATCCTTTGGAAAAAGATTGTCTTCCATATAACAGAATATGAGGAGTAATACAAGAGGTGCAATGTGGATAAAGGACAATCCACATACATTCTACATAAATTCCTTAAAAGCAAAGGACCAAAGTGTAGCAGGAAATGTAGGTTATGTCTGGTATTCATATTCTATACATTTTTAATAAGTTAGTTTGTACTGTATAAAAACACAGTCAAAATAGCCTTTGCCATCCTCAGGGTTTTTTTGTTCGTGTGTTGGAACAACTCATTCTCAAGGAAGAAAATGCCAAAGGGAAGGATTTAGTTATTTTGACTAAAACTATTTATGAACTCTCCAAGGGAAAGATAAAGGAAGAACGGAGTTGCGAATGTGCAAAAATAGTTTCTTCTATTTTCCTGTTCATAGACTGCAAGGAAAAAAAAGAGAAAAAAAAAAAAAAAGAGAAAAAACCCCAAAGCCACAGTCAATCTTCTTTACCTTCAGGGAATACTTTCATTTTTCTGATATTTTCCTTTCCCCCAGAACGTAAGACAAGGCAATGATATTTGCTGAAAAGTCCTATTTTGAATAAGGTAAAAGCTCCTAAGTTGGAGCCTCATACAGCAGCGGTACTGCGGTCCCATCTGAGTCAAACAGGTGACTTTTTCTGACTTACTTCATTGGTTTTCTTTGTCATCTTTATGTGTTCATGGGTGGCTGGCATTTATAGTCCCTTATTTCCTCATGCCCACTGTAACAAACTAGTTGTCAGCTATAATTTGCTCAAAAGCAACCAACCAAAACTGTATACAGCAGCGCAAAGAAAAAAGAGCAAGAAGTTGAGGAGGTTTACAGAAAACTATAAACTTTTAAGGTTAAAGGGGTCTTTTAAAACCACCAGTAAAACCAGTGAATTTCACAAACTAATTCTAGTGTTGCATTGTTTCCTTTTGCAAATTCCTATGGAAAGGAGTACTTCTCAGCACTCTAGCCAAGTGTTAAAGAGGGCCACAAACTGCTTGCACAGACCAGGGAATGCTTAGCTCCCTTTATCCTTGGCATCAGCTCAATTCATTTAGTCTGGAGAATGAGAGCTTATACTTCCAGCTAGTAGTTATATACAGTTTTTCCTCCTCCACTTTAAAGGAGCCACACTGCTGTTAGTAATCAAAGGTAGTTGGTTGCTACCTGGCTTGCCTAAGTACTTGTGCTGGTAATTATAGCAGTTTCTTTCTCCTTTTCTTCCAGGAATTTACAGCTCCCCTGTAGCCTGAGAAGGAGAAGAAAGGAGAGGATGATCTAAGGAAAGGGGAGCAGGGAGGGAGCCACAGAGCGACAGGTGAACACAAAAGACACTTGTGATTTCTAAGAGTTTGAGAGAACACAAGTGAGACAAAGCTAGATACTTTTCTAAGTGCTGAAGACAGAAAAGGTACCATTTTAACAGAATCTGCTACCTGCTGCAGCTTCAGTCTTACACAATTCGGAAGCACAATTTTCTAAAGTTTAACAGATGTAAATAAAATGTAAGAGCATTCACTACAGGGTGATCCTTATGTGAAAAAAAAAAATTGAAACATCCTTGGTAAAAAGTAATAATAACCTGGACTGCCCTTGACTTTATACTGCAATATGAATAGCTTCACTATTACATGTGCCAGGCCACATACACAGTGCAAGCTAGCAAGGCTTGTAACAAAAGACAAATCTTTTATTAGGCCAAAGTAGTATAGCTGGGGAAAAAAATTAGACAAGCTTTTGGGCACATACACCTTTCTTCAGGTCTGAAATAGAGGGAGCAGCTACAATTCTGGAGCAGAATTTGTCAGAGTTTAGCAAATAGTGTACTAACAAAATGTCCTCTGAAAGAAAAGGTAATCGGTACCAGTAGAATAAAAGAAATGTTGCAGGAGGAAGAAGCAAAGAAGTGAGGGAAAGAGATATGGTAAAGTTATGTTATAGGAAACAGAGTGAGAGCCGTATACTGAGTTGATGGTGTTGGAGGAAGGCTGTTTTTTAGAGATGTTAAAAACTCTATTAATTCAGTGATTTTGCTTTTCTTTACTGTTTCTTCTTATCTGCTTCAGCCATGATAGCTACAGCAGCACCATTACTGAGATACAATATCCAATACAGCTGTTTAGGTAAATAATATGCTATTACATTTCAATTGTGACTGCTGGCTCTGAAGGCCAAGGCGTTCCTGAACCTCATGCATTGTGTCCGCCTCTTGAGACCTTCATTAATCAAAAATTTTTAGGATAGTTTTTGAATTGCCCTTGTACTATACTGATGAATGGTCCCAAAGACCCAGTAAGTCTATTCTCATGTGCAATTCTTGGTTGTCATTAAAACCTTTTTCTTCTCTGAAACCCAAGGGAAGCCATTGATTTTCACCACAGATGACCTTCATAATACCCACAGTTTCTTGGCTGACTGAAAGGAAACACATCAAACCATAAAACATTTCTTTTTTAAGCATTTTTTGTGTATGTTGTGTGGTCAGGAAAGCTGGGGATTAGGATAAAGTTTACACTATTTCACTTCACATTTTTGCAGATAATATGAATTGTGTTTTGTGCACAGATTAACATGATCCTTTGCATTATCTGATTAACTTTTATAACTCTGATATAATGAGCTCATACTGTTACTTATCACAGTAATTGGTATACTGTATATCTGTCTCTCACTGTGTTCATTTTGTATTTTTAATAAAATTAAAACAATAACAAGAAATTACCTTCTAAAACTCTGCTTCCTGTTATTGTATGGCCTGTTGCCCAAAGCATTGTGAGAAAAAGGATGCTTAGGTGAAGAGGAGGATATCTTTGTCACTGCCTATATATTTGAGGTCATACTAAAGACAGAGATGGGATTGATCTTATTTCAGTGCCATCTGAAACACCATAATTTTCCTCAACTTCATGACTATTTAAGATAAATTAGTCTTTTCAGTCCATAATTTACTATGTCAAGTGCAGATGGCTAGAGTGGTAGGAAATAAACTACATCTCGGACCTGTCTATTAGTTCTTATGGACTAAAAGGGAAACAAGAGTGGTCAGTGAAAATGTACATCTCTATGTTGGAGAAGTTTTTATACGGTCACCCAGGACAATTCTGATGCCAGAATTGTGGGGGAACCTTAGAAAAAACAAAATAACACATTTGAAGTACTAACTGCAAACTCTACCCTGGGCTTCAAATTTTACCTGCTGTTATGATCTTAAAAGTCCACACCACCATATATGATCCACAGTTTTATGTGGATATACATAGCGACTTTTTCAAAACTTTGCAAACAACATTTTTACTATAAATTTCTGAGATATGTTGATTTTCACTTGAAACAAGAAATTTTTACTTCTTATTCCTAGGAATATTCTATTTGTTATGAAACAAAACATAAAATTTTCATTTTTAAAGTCTCTAATTTACAATCACACTTGCACAGTATTTCAGAGATTTTTTCCTGAAGTTTCCATTTCCATGAATTAAAAATTATAAAGTAAAAAATCTTAGATTTCAGGGATTCATTAGTTAGCTTAGAAAATTTTCAGCTTTGCTAAAATAAAATCCTGGCCTACCAAGAATAGAAACAAAAGTAATATAGCTATTACTCAGATAAAAAGATGGTGGGTTTTGGTTTTTTGCTTAATTTTTCTACGTATCATTAATGTTTAGAATAATTACAACAATAAAATGTATTTATTAACTGAAAAGGAAGTTAAGTGGTATTCACATAAACTAGTTGCAATTGGGAAAAAAAGGGGTTTCTATGGAATTGAGCAGTCAGAAGCAATACCTGGGAATACTGTGCAAAGCAAATGTGTTCAAGTGATTAATTATTCAACTAAAGTAAAAGAAAAAAATATTTTCAGATATAAACTATGAAGTGAAAGGAAGGGGAGCAACCCTAGCAATGGTTTAGATAATTATGGCAGACTAATAACTCCCAATATTCCTCTTAACAATGTGAACATGTGGTACCCAGAATGATTCAATAATTGTTCTTAGAAGCAATATTTTCAGGGAGAAAATCCTAAGAAGTGGTTGTTATTAGGAAACTCAAGCAGACAGAGGGGTTGTGGGCTGGTCGCCAAGGGGATGGCTGCCCCATCCCCCCCCGTTGGCCACCCTGCCTGCTGCCAGGCTAGGTGTTCCATTGGCCACCCTGCCTTCTGACAGACCAGGTCTGTTCTCCATCTCCCCAGTTAAAGAAGGAGACATGTCAGACAACTTTGCCTACTGTCTGCCTGGAGGGCATGGAGGTCTCCTCCTTGTCAGGCCACAGGTGAGCGAATATCTAGGAGCAGGCTTCAGCTCCTGGATGGGTGGTTTTTCAAGAGGTACTGCAATCCAGCAGGTCCTTTCCTTACCTGGCAGATGAACAAATGAGAAAAAGCCTGCCAGAAGCCCAGCATCCCTTTTTTTTTTTTTTTGCTTTCTGTTAATACTATATCTAGTTTGTATGCCTATTATTTTTAATTTTCCAGTACTGCTTCCATTTCTATATATTGCCAATTACCTAAGATTATCTGTAGGAGTATAAATTACAACTTAACAATGACTAATTAAAATTTACACACGATTACTTTATATTTTAAAAATAAATTATACGTCATTATATTCAGTCATGCTGCATTCGTTGATTCAATAAATTCAAAACAAAAGCTTTTATCTCTCCCTCTCTACTAAATGACTTCCCTCTTATCATGCCATTTTGTCTACCATGAAGTTAGGAATTCATTCATGTTTTTCTTTCTAATTCAAAATTCTAGAACTGAGATATGTCAGAATTCTCACTGGATTCAAATTATCTCTTAAATGTTTTCTTCTTTCAGCCTTAATGAAATCTTTTATGGAGATCTTCTCAAGCAACTGCTTATGCAAAGCGAGTAACTATGACATTCCTAAAAGCATTTCACACAGCTCTTTTTAGCTTCATTAGATATTGATTTTTCAGCCTTCTGTGAGTCAAAAACAGAAGTCAAATTTATGAAATCATTCTTGAACAGTATTAGAAGCAGCTGAGACCAAAAATCTAGGGTTTACCAAGAGCTAGGTTCAAGGGGTAGTGAAAATAGCCTAGAAAGCTGGACAGGCTTTTTAGGAATATCATCAGTGTCAAACTCTCTCTGTAAAATGTTTCAGAAAAATTAACAATTCCTTCTTCTAAAAAAAACCCTATTTCATTTCCTCCCTATCCTCATGATAGGCATTTGTTTTAAATCTGAAAAACTGGAAGTTTTTAAACTTATACTGTAATCTTCTCCAAAAACTTTCTAATTCTTAATTCTTTGCAATATACCTCCTTCAACTAAGATAGGCTTTCATTTTTAAGATGCACTTTCTTTTTTAAGATGCACACATACTATGCGCTCAGAAATTCAGCAAATGTGGCATTCCAATATGGACTTCTGTCCTGGTTTCGGCTGGGACAGAGTTAACTCTCTTCTTAGTAGCTGGTACAGTGCTGGGTTTTGGATTTAGTGTGAGAATACTGTTGATAACACTCTGATGTTTTAGTTGTTGCTAAGTAGCGCTTATCTTAAGCCAAGGACTTTTCAGTCTCCCGTGCTCTGCCAGCAAGCAGGTGTGCAAGAAGCTGGGAGGGAGCAGAGCCGGGGAAGCTGACCCGAACTAGCCAAAGGGGTATTCCATACCATGGAACGTCATGCCCAGTATATAAACAGGGGGGAGTTGGCCGGGAGGCGCGGATCGTGGCTCTGGCATCGGTCAGCGGGTGGTGAGCAATTGCATTGTGCATCACTGGGTTTTTTTTCCTTTCCCCCCTCCTTTTTTTGTTATATTCCTTTTCATTACTATTATTAGTATTAGTATATTACATTATTATTATTGTTAATTTTATATTTTACTTTAGTTATTAAACTGTTCTTATCTCAACCCATGAGTTCTGCCTTCTTTCCCGATTCTCCTCCCCATCCCACCTGGAGCAGGGGGAGGGGGACAGGGAACAAGGGAGCGGCTGTGTGGTGCTTGGCTTCTGACTGGGGTTAAACCACGACAAAGTCATATTTACTTATTTACTTCATACTTACTTTTCAAAGCATGAAAGAAAAATTTTACAGCCCACTTGCTGTGCTGTACAATAGCTTGCTATCAAGCATTAAGAAATTCCAGATTATGCAACATCCAAGGCTGACAGCAAACTTTATTCAGTTCCGCTCTCCAGCAGCTCATGATCATTGTAAACAAACAATTTTAAGAACTGGGAAAATATACTGCACAGGAGTCTACTCTGAATAAAATCCATTCTTCCCGAGCAGAGGATGGAACAAGGAAATCACAACATTCTACAAAAAGAACAAACATGAGGCATTCTCTCAAGGAGAGTAAGGATGACTAAAGAGCAAAATTAACCATAGTACTTGAAAAGCAAGCTGTTAATAAAACCAACTTTTCAAACTTATATCCTTCTTAACATAGTACTGGACTTTTTAAAGGAAGTTAGCTTTCCATTGAAAGAAGGCTCATAAAGATTTGAAATGATCCTGTAGGTGATGTAGATACCTACAAGTTAGTTTCCACAAATATAGAGCTTACAGGTGGTAAGACTCCAAAGTGGATACTGAAGCCCAAATTCTGCGTACAGGGCAGGGCCCAGGAGAGGCAGAAATCAGTCTCTCCACCCTCTTATTGACTCTGTAAGGAGAAGGAATGTAGCAATGGGAATGCAAGACAATAAGGACAGTAGGATGCTAAAGAAGTATACATATCTGAAACATAGTGGTTAAAGGAACCAGTAAAACATGGGAGGGCTTGATTTTCAGCCCTGTACATAACTTATTATTGCTTACTCCTACTTCAGATCCTGGCATTCATGGATCTCAGTCTGAAGCAACTTGCTTTTCCCTTGTATCATACAGAAAAGCTATTTTCTTAACTTAATACTGAATTTCATTCACAAGAGCTAGGTTTAACAACACGCACTGTTGTTGTGGTTTCCCAGCTGGGTCCTGTCTGGAGTATTGCATGAGAGCCTTGCAGTGTGTTAAATCAGTTTTTCTCTGTAGGAACCAAAACTTTGGTTCCTCAGCTGTAGAGCTGGGAGATGGATATACTCCCAGGTCTAATCTGAACATAGGATTGTGAGACAGAGACAAGAGTATATCCATCCCTGGAAGACGGAAAAGCCTTTCACAATCTTGCAGCTATGTTGACTGGCGGCAAATAACTGAGAAATCACTTAAAACTCTGTATCACTTCTTCCTGTTGGTAAAATGAAGGTAGTGATATTCCTTTGACCCTCTTTTGTCTGCTTATAATTCAAGCCAAAAAATTATATATAATGGTAAGACTAGCCTAAAGATATATAATTGACCTACAAATATCAGAAGTTTGTTTCTAAACAACACAGCTTCTCATTGATATGCTTAGTTTTCCAACAGCTGATTTAGAAAGCAGATGCACCACCATATAACTGAGACTTATTCAAGTTTATCCTTCATTTCAAGTGTGTTCTATTGCAAGAAACTGAAACCATCAGGGATTTTTGGTTGGGGATTTTGGGGGGTGGTTTTTTTTTTTCATTTTCTCACATTGTCAGAGAAGTATTTTTCTTATTTTCTCCTTGTGTCTCTTCTTCTGTTGATACTGTACACACTAGTTTAGCAGGTGTGTTTCCTCACAATTTACTAGTGATTTCTATTCCCTAGCTGCATGTTGTGGTGTTCCGAATAATGACTTTCTTGAAGGAATGTGTCTAAAACCTTGAAAGAAAAGTTGAGATCTGCCATAATAAAAAGCAATTTAGAAAAATATTTTTATTCTAAATCCTTAAGTTCATACTGGTTCAAAATCCGATCTCAGATTAGATTCTCTCCAACACATTTTACTCCTCTGTAAAATATTAGTGAAGATGCAACATCAGTGATATGTACAGATTGTTTGAGTTCAGTGGATTAATATGGCTCACTGAGAAACGCACAACGTTAACTATTTATTTTATATAGAAATATAGAAAGAATAGAAATACATACATCACTGAAGGTAAGAGATTAACCAGAAGGTTAGAGAAAAACAAAGTAAATTATCACAAAAAGTTATATATAGCAGAAAATACATTGTCAAAATTCTTACTACAAAATAAAACTTGCAACTGTTTGAATAGTATGTAGGAAAATAAAATTCAGGAATAATGCTAAAATTCTGCCCTTTCCATGTCCAGTTTTGTAGAATTTTTTAAAAATGGAATCTCTTTGAAATTCAGTGCCATTGAGCCAGTCTAAACTAAACAATTTTTTCACAAATATAGCAAACATGGAGATTGCAATAAAAAAATTCATCATAATGAACCTCTTGTTAAGGATATCAACATTCAGATAAAGAGGTATAGGGAATCAAGAGCTTCTCTGCTGAGAATGAAAAAAAAAATCAGTATGACAATGCAAATATTACTATCCCATGACTTTCAGAGTTCAGGGATTGAGAATGAATACCCAATAAATGGGACCTTATGTAAGTTTACTTCCAAACAAAGTGACCAGTCTATTGGCTTCAGGGGTTTCAAAATCTATTGTCTTGCTGTACTGGATCATCACATTTGCTTCATACTGTTCTTACAAGGCATCATTCCAAGTGTGAAGATATAACTATTTGGCATTTAAATCACTTACTATATATTTGAGAAACCGTCAAAGACTAGTAATCTAAAAGCTTCTTTGAACAAGATAGCAAAAGATACCACTTTATGAAGATAACAGGTGTCTATGTCTAACTCATTTATAGTTGCATATATTTAGCATGAAGTAACCATATAATTTAATTTTACATAGCAGATTTTACTTGCTTGGAGATGTTTTTAAAAACAATAAATTATAGATAGAAACAATACACTAAACATTACAGTATAATATGTTTTACAGCAACAATTTCTTTGTTCTTAAGGACATTAGTGAAAAAGCACTAAATGTGGAAATAATGTGTTATTATATAGACCATTTGGCAGAGCAGTAAGGTTTAAGATCAGATTTTTCATATTGTACCAAGAGAAAAACGCCAGGCTTTAGGATTGGCAATGGCATAGGATGGAATGCTTTTCCTTCTCATCAGTGATTTGAGGTGAGCCATGATATTAGTGACCAAAAAATGTATATGACCTGTTGTCATACGTATTTGATGTCACATGTAAAAGAAGTGCATGATTACAAATTTCTAAGCCATATATATTTTAATGTAGAAAGTCTTCACGAAAAATACCAGATACTGAACCAAGGCAGTCACAAAAAAGAAAGATGTGTTTGGCTGGCTGAGGAGAAAAAAAAAAAGCCCTATCAAACTTTCCTTTATAAAAAAGAAAGAAATATGAACATAGTAGTATGCAAAACTGGGTATGCTGCCTCCCATGATGTATCATGTCTGTAAATCATGAGCCATTCCTATATGATTGGAATCTCTAGATATTGCCACAATTAAAAAAAAAAAAACCAACACAAAACTGATTATGGTTTATTACAACTCAAAAGTTACTAATCAATATTTCTCACTGTCTGGTTATTTCATGCAAACAAATAGAAACACACAACATTGCAAGTGCAGTCTCTATTATTCACCTAAGTCCATGTCTGAAGCAGATACCCACAGCAGAGGAAGACATGCAGAATTCTCTTGAAATACAAGACAGTTTTAAAAACTTGCTTTCTCTAACACAGAGTACTGTGTAGGAACAAAAAATATCCATAGAAATAAAAAAAATATTTTATTGAAGAATATACTACACCACATATCACATCCAATTCTGCATTTTCTGGGAATGTATTAGTCATGTCACTTACATAATACACTACTGAAGGACTTCAAAATACTGTGGTCATTATCAAAGCCTATGTAATTTTCAATAAAATCTTTGAGTTCTTTTGTCTTGCTTTTTTTCCCAAGACATTATACTCGGTTTTGTAGGCTGTGGCAATTCAGCTACAGGCTGTTTGGAGGAATGAAGTTATCACATTATAGCCAATTTCCAGATGGACCGAACAACGCCAGCTGCTACATCTGGTTTTGGCCAGAAGCCTAGGGTGTGAATGCAACCCATTCAGTGTTTTATGCACAGTCAATGAATATTTCTTATCTCCTGATTACAATGGTGACTGGCTCTTTTAAGAGATTTAAGCTGAAATATAAACTCCCCAAAATATTCTGACTCAGAGTGGTTATTAGAGTGAGTTACTGATAACAAGTGACAGAATCAGACCACCCTCACAAACTCTTTCCTCTAATATTTGACTGCCTATTTGAAAAAAAAAAAAATATCAGTGTAGTTACAAACTTAATACTAATAATTAAAGAAGAATATGATGTTGGCCTCAGAGATTCTACCGTGACTGCAGCAACAATTGGAACTGGGGATCAACTCTGAGCTTTGCAACAGCTGCTCCTTTGAAATAAGTCCTTCAGAACTCTATCCGTGCACATCTGTAATTACATGCATTTACCAGCAATGGCAGGAGCAAAATAATGCTAAAATCAAAAAGAGACCTTCCTTTCATTCAGGGTACCATGGGATAAGGCCCTGCTATGGTACATGGGTTTCTCTGCCTTCTATAGAGAACATAGTCTACTGTGATCCATTTAGAGCTCCCCTGTAGCAACCAGAAATGGAAAATAAAGCAAACATAGGATCAAAATGCAATATAATGAAATAATAATGATAACTATACTAAATTATTAAATATTGCTAAATTCAATAACGCTTCAATAGTATTAAAATATCGAAAGACTACATCTTCTAAATTTTTAGAGCAAATTAAGGTCCAAGAATTAAAGTGAATAGACTAGGTTCTACTAATACTCACTACTGGGAATAGTGAATGAAGGCCAAAGTTAAAGCTACTCAAACCACTAGATCTTTGTCATGGTGTAGGAAAGTCAAAATGCCAATATGTTTTTTCCTCCTTTCCCATGTCATATGGGACTGTTCCATGTGCAAGGATATGGGGGGGGGGGGGGGAGGAGAAGAAGAAAAGTGATGAAAACCTCCACAAAAACAACAGAGCAGGAGCTGGAGATGTGTGTGGGAAATGAAGATTACTGCTAGTAAATACTAGACACTGAACTAGGGTCTTAACAGTCTTAAGGAACTACTTGTACTGGAAGGTTCAACAGAATTTATCTTTGAACAATAAGAGTATTACAGCTTCTATCCTCTTCCAAAACAAACACTGGGTACACACACACACAGAAACTTTAACACATTTGCTAATTGTTTCTTCTTTCTCTAGGGGAATTTTTAAATAAATGAAAGAGAAGATGGTAAAAAGCAGAGTTTCACTCTGCAAAGGGAATTCTATTGGACAAAATCAGGGGGCATGCTGCTAAGTCAGGCCTGAGGTAATGATGGTAGTTTAGAAAAATATATTTGAATAGCTTAATTTGGGGATACCTAAAATTAGTGTTAATTATAGATCTACACCGAAGAAAGTATTGGAAAATTGTTTCTGAATATGCTTTCAATTATGTGTTACATTTTTCTTAAATTATGAAGCTTCCTTCAGTTTTGGTTCAGACTATTATTTTGTCCAAGACTCTATCAAGATGCCTAGCTCAATGTATACAACCAATTGCTGGAGTTTATACAGACAGCACAGACATTCTGTTGGAACTAATAAAAGGTTTTGCCAAAGAGATATTTTAGTGAAATTACTGTGCTATTTTGGGTGCCTGTGTTTACAAAGAGTTGGATAAATTACTTTTTAGTATTCAAAAGAATAGATTATTGAGATCGAAGATTCATTATTGTTTTTACAAACTAATTTGACAGCTGTTGGTTTGACCACTCAAAGCAATCTCTGAGCATTTATAGCCTAATATCATCTCAAATGGAACTTCTTCTGGGGAAGTACATTGCCAACCACAGAAATCATTTGATGATTTGTGAGAAAATGCCTGAAATCTGCTTGAAGTGTGTAGTGACACAGAGGTTATTGTTAAGAAATTCTCAGCATTCATTAAAAGGAATGGTTCTATGCAAACTAGTATTGTTTTACACTGTAGTCTGCATTTAAATGTTCTTAAACTGCATTATTTAAATCAGAAACTGATTAACATCTGGGTGCAAACCACCCTGTTACGTACAAGCCTTTTTGTTAATATCAATGATAATAAATAATAATAAATAATGATCAAAAGAACAGCTTTCAGTATTCATGATTTCAGTTTGGAAATCAGCTAAAATTGTACTTAAGTCCTGAATTTCAGAGACTCTTAGACTAAAATGAAGACGCATTAGAAAGATACTGATGCTTGTTATAAATTCAAAAGTTCCTTTCTAAAAGATGCCAATGTACATGTAATTTGATACGGAAAATGAGACATTTAAAAAAAAAATTTAAGGAGTATAAATTCACATTATTTAGTGTACTCACTAAGTGTTGAGAATATGAAGAATCTTCTTAGATGCAGTCGTTACTTCACAATTATCCACTATAACTTTTCCTCCTATTTAATATGAACATCTAGTACTGACTACTGTTGTTGGTAGATTATATGGTTCATTGATTCCACCTAATGTAGTTATTACTAATAAATTATATATCCAAAAATGTTGGAATAAGGATGTGATATTTTGAAATGAAATAATAAACATCTATAAACATAACATGTAAACTATGATTACACTTAGTGATTCATTAGCTCTGAGATAACATAGTGCCAGTGTTTAACTCCATGGTTTTACATAAAATCTATCTTTTATCACAGAATTCTTATATCACAAAATTCTTATCTCTTAACTCATGAAAATAGATCTAGCTTTTTTACTAAGATTGCTCAAAATATTAGGCAATCACAAATGAAAACATAAACATTTCAGTAACATAAAGTACCCAAATATTTTAAGCGGTGTGCTTTATTTTATGTGTGCCACATGCCGGAAGCCACAACCGCCAGACATCAATATGTCATTGAAAGACTACATAATGCAATATTAAAATGTCTTCATGTATCTTATGTCAAAAATCTCATGACTATCAGATAGAAGTCAGTTCGAGACTGCTTCAGCTCAAGTTATTATAACATAGCTAAAATTATAGCATAGCTAACATTATAGCACCTATCTACCTGGTGGTTCATGTTTATGATTTACATGTGTTATATTTAAAAATAATGTGTTGCAAGACTACTGAAGGTTGTTTTTACAGATAAACCAGTCTATTATATAGGAATTGCAGCTATTTGTTTCAATCTATTTAAGATTGAAACAAGGCGTCATGAACTTACAGAAATCTCTGCTCTGCCTTGGATGTAGTACTAGTTATTTATTTAACAATGACTTCTTTGTTTTGTCGGTTTTGGCGAGTTGTTCCTTTTTGCTTGTGTATCTGTAAACCAGTTTAATTGACAGACCCACACTTCTCCACCTCTCTAAGGTAGACAGTATAATATTTTTGCCTTCCTACTGCAGAGAAAAATTTGGAAAAAGTATTCTACTCAAGTATACTTTGCCCTAGAGGAAAATTTGCAAATACATTTAATGACTCTGTTTATCACATTTCCTAACGCGCATGGAAAACAATGTGACTTCTCTTGCAAGGTGCTTTTCCATTTTTTTTCCCCTGCAAGTGGGGAAAATGTTCTTAACTGAGAAACAGAAACACTACTGAAGCTGAGAACTGAATGAAAGAATGAGATCTGGCACACAGTAGTGAAGATTAATGCTCAAAGGTGGTAAAATTTTGCTCCTTTTGAGCCAGCCACTAATAAAGGAGCCAATCACTGTTTAGTAAACACAGTTGCATTAGTACATGAAGTTACTAATTACAAGACAATATATATTAGAAAGCAGTTAATTCACCCAAATTCTAATTTTCTCATGATCTGGTGATTGACTGCCTTTGAAACACACTTTCTTATTAAATGTGATACTGAAAATTACAAACTCAGTTAAAGGTATAATATTAAACAAAAGCAGTATTGAAAACTGCATGTAAAAATCATATTTTATCTGATTTCCTCTTTAACTGAAAATAACAGTGTTCTTTTCATGCAAAGTATATTCAGCATTTGCTCAACTACATTGTGGTATTGGAGAAAAAAACCTGCTTTGAGCATCTGAACAGAAACTAAATAAACACCAAGGATCACCTTATAAAGGCAGGCTTCTTATAAATTCCATCAGCACAGAATAATCATCTTAACCACTCTAAGCTAGGTCCTCAGTTCACACATACTGCCATAAATAGTTGCTAGCAACAGAGAATGTCCCTGGTATAAGAAAAAAGTGGAGGAATAAAGGAATCATACACTGATCATAGGGCATGAAAACACAAGGCAGCTTTGTCTACAGATGACAGGGAAATAGCTGTTGTTTAAAGCAACAGCTGAAGCAGGCAAAAAAGAACATACATCTGCAGCAGAGAAAAATAAAATCTAAAACCAGCGCTAGCTGAAATCAGATTGGACAACAAGAAGGATGAGTGGTCAGCTGCCAAAAACATACAATAAAATTGTTCAAAACCAGATTAATGATAAAGTCATTGGGAATCCAAAACATTAGATGATTCTACAGTAAACATAACTGATGATTACTAGAGATAGAATATCTGGATGGGAATATTTAATTTGTTTGCAAATATGTTTACTGTATTTGCCTAGGATAATCCTTGAAGTTCTGCTTACATAAAATTAAATCTAAATATTCAGTTGCCATAACAACATAATACATTAGTTCTCTAGTTTTATTTTTGATCATTCGACTACAGGATTGTTTGCTAGGATCTTTGTGACTTAACTCTTCAATGTTTCTCAGTATTACTTAAATGAAGACTCTGCATATTTATTTAATCTCGAGAATACTTTTCCTTAAAGAAGCAAGACAGGCTCAAAGAATCTGATACTTAAATAACAACACTAGAAAAAATACTGCACTTTCATTGGTAGAATCATAGAAAGCCTCAGAAAATAAAACTAGATAAATATATTTCATCCTTTTATGTTTTACTGGCAGTGTTAGATTACAGCATCATATTTCTGCTAAACGTATACTGAATTAGACTATCTACTTAAGAGCCACACTCTTACATACAGCTCTTCAGTATTGCCCATATCATTTTGCAAATAACCACACTTTCAGGGAGTGCTGTGTTCTGAAGACTGCGTTTCAGTTCCTGCCTTTGCAAGGTGAAATGAAAACTGTGTTTAAAGAATACAAAACAAAATAAAAACCCCTGACAATCTAGATAATTTTTGCCAAGTGGAGGAGATATCCCTTTTAATGTGTCTAACCCCAGGTGAAAACCCAAAGGGAGGCAAATGTAACAGGTGTGAATTTCTGTCCATGCCTCCTGTCTAATGAAAACTGTATCAGGACTCCACAAGAGTCATGAGGAAGAGTGGAACCTTCTACATCAGTAGGGCTAAATTTGCAGTAGTATGTTTGTAGCAATGGGAAATGGGACTGCATACAAAGGCTAGTGTTAAAGCTGATCAATTGCTAATGCTAGTAACAGGTAGGCTAGCAGCCCACAGACTACTTATAAATATATTAGTATATGCTTAATTGTAAAACTGTTCAGTTCAATCAGAAGAGGTCTTAACTTTCCACTAATGCATCAAGTATCTATCTACTGAAGGATCAGGAAATAACGTAAATTGTTTACATAATCTTATGTTTACATTCAAAGAATAAAGTATACTCTGTCTTTTGGCGTACTCTAATTCATGTTCTCTCTCAGGCTTTTTGTTTCTCCCAAACTCACTTGCCTACATACAAATTATATTAAAATATGTTTTCTTATTGTCATCCATAATGATTACATGGCAAAGTAACACACATTCAAGTTGACAAAGCCAAGAGAAGAAGTAGGGAGGGCATGGAAAACATTTATAAGTGCCAAAGCTGCCAGTGGGACTAGACTAAGACAGGTAGGTAAGGTCCTGCTTTTAATAAAAAGAACTAGACTGTGTGACAACACATTCAATGAACAGATAGAGAGGAATAACAAGAAAAAAGGAATAACTAGCTCAGTGTTTGGGGAAGGGGCTCTACACTAGTTATTGTAGTTTGCCATCTTTTTTATCTTTTTCAGTTTTACATTTTGACCTGTCAAATTTCCTTGTTAACTCTTTCATACAATGAAGATGCATTCTTATCTCTTGTTCTTAAGTTATATACAAAACCAGTAAAAATACATGATCCCTTATCAGCAGAAATAACTGGCCATCCCAATTTAACCTAAAAAAGGTTCACCTGGTTCTGACTTTCACTGAACAACTAAACATAAAGAAAATTAGTAAGTGCTGAATCAGATATAAACTAATGTACTCTTTCAATGGCATTACCTAAGCCTACAGTGGGAAATTGTGTGTGATTGATATGTCTGAGCTAACACCAATCTTGGTTAGTTTGTTCATGTGGTTCAGCTCTGTGCCCCCTAGACAGGGCTCTTTCAAATCTTGCAAGCAGTAAAACCACATTAGTACAACTAACAGGCTTACTCATAATATATTGTTAACACTTCTGCAGATTGTTTTATTGTGTTCATTGTGTGAAACAGATGTGCCCTAAAAGCTGTAAAGAAGATGAACATTAAACGATAAGAAAAAAGGAGAATGTTTCATATTTAATATGAGGATAGAAATTTATCTCAAGCTAGTTTAAAAAAAAAGCTAAAAAGTTGCCAAATTTATGCATGATTTCCCCAGGAAAAGTTTCCCAATAAAACATATGAGGGAAACTTAACAACGTGTTTTGCCATTTTTTGGATCATCCGTAAGTACTTTCAATTCAACTTCATACATTATATAAAACGACTGTAAGAAGTTGCAAGGCTTAAGATAAGATTGTGATATTATTAAGGAAAAAAGAAAAAAGTACATAGGAAGTGTTTCTGTCAACAGTGTTTTGTGTCCCACATTTATTAGCTGTGGTAGTGCAAAATGAAATCATCATGAACCTACAAAATACAGTAAAAACTTCACATCAGTTTTGTGTGTGAGGAGCTCAGATAATTCTTTTATTATGCTGTGTAAAACTCTACAAACATAAATCAGAAATTAATAAGTTTTGAGAATGCCTTTAAATAACAAAAAAAATGGACTCATCTATTATCTAAGGAAAGGGTTTTGTGGGTGAGATAGGGTAGAAGGGGAGCCGTGAGTGAATTGCTAGGGAGGACAAGTGGAAGATGGAAAGGTGTAATGTACAGTGACGTCAGTGACTAGGGAGGGGAGGGAAGTGGCAACTGAGCTCAGCTCAGAAGCTGAGGAGAGAGAAAAAAGGTATTTTGCTCCTATCTTCAAAATTGTCATGAATCCCACAAAATTTTGGGATGGTGACTAAAAATTAGTTTTTAATTACTCTTATTTAAATTTAATGCATCTTTATTTAGCTGTCAGGGTCATTACAGCTCTGAAATGACACTGCCTCTAAAAGACAGGAAGCTGAACAAACCCATTTGTGGGAGGATAAGTTGGCAATACATGTTCCCGTGCTAATGCCTCTGAGGAGTGAATATAAACGTATGTGAAATATCATCATGTCACTGTCTGACCTGCATAAAGCTCTCTATTACTTTCATCTGGTAGAACCAGAAGGCAACCTTGCACCAGAAAATTTCTGCATGCCAGGTGATACAGTAGAAAAGAATTCTCCACTCTTGAATGTTCTCTGGCAGTAGAGAATAATTGTTTGCTGCCTTATGAGAAACGGGAATTCAGCATAGTGCACAACAACAAAAGCTACAATTGGGCATATTTTAACAAATCACTACCTTCAAGATCACCATTAAGTAAGAAAAGGCAAAAAAAGACTAAATTACTTTTGCTTGGATCTTTGGCTTCAAAGTTGCCTATTTTGTGCAATTAAAACACCTAGAGAGGTTTTTTTCATAGTCACTGGATTAAAGACAAGAGCTGGGACTGGAAACCAAATGCTATTCCATCATTGCTATGTGCCCTGCCCTCTAATATGTAAATTGTGGACTTGCTTTTTTGATTTCACAATAGCGTGCTGAGAGTGATAGTCACCAGACTCATATATTAGCCTTCTCTGATGAAATGTGGGCCTGAACTGTCCATGTTGAGAAAAAGATAGAACCCATATCCCCTATTTCTTAGACAAATGTGTCACTAGTTCTGTCAGAAGTTGATGTTTTCACCTCTCATCTCTATTTTATAATCAAAGAGTAAATCCTATGCCTGTCTTTTAAACATAATTATGGACACCAACCCTTGGGAAAGGATCCCAGGAACACTTCCCTCCTAACAGCATTAGCTCAGATAGCTACAAGCATGAAGAAGACAGGAGTTGAGTGGCATCCCTCTTGTTAATGTTTTCAGTTGACTAACTGCATGAATCTCCCTGCTTAGTACAAAAGTTCTTGTAGATTAACTTTCTCAGACTGCACTGGAGAGCGGTGAGCCTATGTATTAGACATTGCATCACAGATGTCCAAAAAATTCCATTGATACTGACATTTCAGATTTTCAATTTTTTTTTTAACTTGAAAGTTCTACTTCAAAATACATTTGGCAACTGTAATGAAGGAAGGTGGTGCTCAGGTTGGAATAGTTCCTCCATCCCTAAGGCACTACATGTTTTAATTTAACCATTACTACTGATCTGCCATATATCTGCTTATTTGCACCCATTTTACCTTATATCTCTGCTACTCTGCCATAGTTGTTACTGGTCATTATGCATCAGTATTTTTTTAAGAGGTACTTTTTAACTAGAACTGTAAAGATAACTCTAGACTGCTTTTTCATACACTTAAAGTCTTAATTTTGCAAAATTTAAACACACCAAGCTCAAAACTTGGGGTATTTTTCTGGCAGTTTTATATCAGCAGAAGAGCTGTTTTAACATTATGAAACATGATTTCCACATGCAATAATTGGGTGGATCCGTCCCTTAGCATAACTTATTTAACAAGTCATTATTCCATCCTGATTCTAAATGACAATCCATTCATTGTAAGTATTTGCCTAATGATTTTGGTTAAAGATTGTTAGCTATCTTTTCCCCAAAGCATTTACTTGGAGTACTCAAGGGCCACTGTATTGATATTCTGTAGTTGTGAAAGGCAGAGGCAAGCAATTATCTAATTCCAAAAATTTAATGAGGCTCAGGTGGATTTAAAACCACGATCTGATTTGCCCATTATATTCAACATCTACATGCTGTAGGTTGCATGCTTTAGAAAATTATGCCTTAGGTTTGTTGTTGAAATTACTTGGGTTTTTTTTAATTGCTTCTACCAAGAATCTTAGGCACTTTCTCAGTATAGTTCCCTAATCTATAGAGTGCTGTGTTACTTTAAATTTGTAATATTTATTCCTGTGCTACTTACTTATCTAGTTCCAGTGTCCTCTGAGAGTCATCATGTGTTTTATTATTTAAACCATTATCAATTTTTCAGCACTGCTTAGGGATGGTTTTATCTTAAAACTGACAAATTGCTTATCAGTTGGCATCAGTGTTAAAAACAAAACCAAACCACTTTCATTTCTCTCTCAGAAGATAAATAAATAAATAAATGTAGCATTCAGAAGTTAACAGCAATTAAGTTGAACTCTGTTTAGATGAATGCTTCCTGATTGCAGCAAAGAGGTGATACCAACATTCAGATTTTTATGAAGGGTAGAAAGCCACTTAATTTTCTATTATGGAAAATACACAGATGTGGACAATTCAGAAGGCATTCATTTTGAGGGGAATCCGTGGTGTTTCAAGGCAGCCTGAAATTCAAGGAGAGTTCTTTTTTGAATAAAAAGGTCTTATTCTTATAAAAGGAGTGGACTTTAAGTATGTTTATTTAACCACATTGTTGAAAAAAAAATGCAGCCATGAGAGGAAAGATAACAAGTGAAAAAGCACAAGGATGGATGGCATCTGGGATTATCAGCCTTGATATCTATTCACAAACCATGCAGCTATAGGTCCCTCAAGCATACCTTCGAACATTTGGTCACTTGGAGTTGAAGGCAAAGCACTGAGGGTTATTTTGGCTGTCAGCTTTAAATAACAACTATCTCCCTACTCCATTTCTGTTTAGCATATGCTTCACAAACAAGGAAGAGCACACTCTGCTACAAAATGTTAGGCTGTGGTGATGGGCGTAAAGACCTTTATAGTGTGTCACATCCTGCAGAAAGTTATGTGCAGTGATGTATTAGATTATGTCCTCTCTGACCGTACCACTCTCTACTGGAGTATTTTTTTTACAATTGCTTAGATTGCCTGGGAAATTGGATTCTAGTTTACAAGCAGTCTTTTCATTATTTTTTTTGAACTAGCACCAATACATTGGAATTTATACTTCATGTGCTGCACTGTACTTTTCTGGAAGTGTCAAATATTTTGCTGCTTGTATAACTATTGACATCTGTTATGCAAGATACGCTATTGCACTCAGGACTATTATATGCGCCGTTATTATATAAAAGCACATGCTTTTGCCCATGCATTTTGCCACTAGTTTTATGTGGTATAGTATATTCTTTAGGAACTCTACTTTTCCAGGAAGGCTTTAGACAGAGCAGTGAGTAAAACACAGCAACACCAATTTGCTAGAAAATGTTATTTCAAAATATTCAAATCCCTTTTGGAGTGCTTGATGCAGAAAGACATAGACACTAACCACGTATTAGAGAGTATGCATAGGTTGGGTTTGGGTTTTTTTTGTTGTTGTGTTTTTTTCTTCTCTTCACTATAAAAAAGAAATCTATTCACACTGAACCACTAGCAAGCTTATCATCTCAATTTTACTAAGAATTTGTTTCAGGTAGACCAGAGGTTATGTTTAATATGGTCACATTTATTTCAGTGAGCTTCTGAATGTAGAAAGATTTTATGTTACAGAAGACAGACTATGCTTAAATTATATGTTAATATATATCTTTTGACATTTCCAGAGTTGCTCAAACTGAGTAAAGCCTTTACCCAGCTTAAAATACCCATTGGAATAGACAAATCTTGGACAGGAGTAAACCATCTGTTTAAATATTTCAGAGATTCAGTAAGAACACAAATTAAAGGGAGCATTGGTTTTATGTCCTTTGATAGTATGAGAGAATAGTGGGGTTTGATTGATAGCTCATAAAGTATCTTCACAGATCTTTTGCTATCAGCTCCTTTTCCCAGTTAGTACCAGGGCATAGCCCTGAGCAACGTGACCTGTCATTAGCCCTGCTTGGAGCAGGGGGTGGACCAGGAGACCTCAGAAAGCTCCCTCTGTCCGTAAATCTATACTGCCACAGCAGAAAAGAAGATTCCTGGCAGTTTTTCTAGGACATTTGCTAGGTGCTTTAAAAATTACAAGCTGCTAATCTATAACATCCTTGGTATAAACAGCAAGCTCTTAGAGGTATAATATTTTAGTTGTATTGAATGCATTTCCTTTTAATATACTGGTAAAGTCACTGCAGTTCTTGGAAAAGGCTAAGGGAAAGGGTTAGAAATTACTGGCCAGTGCCACTCCCACTAATAGTACTATACCCTAAATAAAAGCTCTGTGTACTTAGCTGCCTTCTGCTCCTCTCTTGGCAAGACCCTGCTTCTAGACTGGAATTTCTCCTTCTGCTCTTATGTCTCTCCTTACCTACCATGCTCCATCTTCCTACTTGCACTTCTAATTCTTTTTCCTCTTTCCAGGAAATAAACCTGAGTTTTAAATAGCAACACTTTATTTTAGAATTGGTTTGTGAAGTACCAGGAGGAAAAAAAAAAATCTTGGGAACACCTGAAGCATTCCAGGAAAAGTCATTCCCCATTCCTCCCCCTCTGTTATACATTAGTGTACAGTAACATAATAAACAGGTACTGTTGAGTTAAATACGGGAGATTCAGCTTTGCCGTAACTCAACATATTCGATTGAACTTGCTCTCCTGCTTCCCACATTTTCACCAGGTCACACATGTTATCTGCATAGCCTATCGTTAACTATCTTATTTCAGCAAGAAATTCTACCTCAGCTATGAGAAATCTCTCCTATGATGTCCCCCTATGAAAAGTTTCTTTTTCAAGTAGCTGATATTTTTCTTTCTACCCAGTTTCTAACTTTCTTCTAAATTTTTCTCTATGATCAGGCATTTGATTTTCTTATAATAAACTGATACTATCTTAAAGGAAAGAAAAAAACCACATTTCATAGGACTTACTCTGTTACTGTCTGTGAGATATCAAAACTAACTGAAGCAATTGTGACAATATCTCTTTTAGTTTCTTCAGAGCTTGCTGGGATACATTTCATCTAAATCTATGCTCATATTGCCAATTTATTCAAATTTTCTTTCTCATTTCTGCTTCAAATGCCACTTTTTTTTTTCTTTAACTATTAGATTACATATCACTAAATTGAGAAATAGCCTTAATCAGGACATTTCCCAAGGAATGGAATTAAACCTAATGATACTTATCAGCAAGAACTGCTGCTTGATTGGTATAGTAATTCGCTTAACTGGGATGCCTGTAGGTTATTTACTGTAATCAGATAAGGACATCTGATCCTTATTTTCCGGAGAAGGTTATCAGAAGTGCTAGTTCTAGAAAGATGTTGTAATTATATCAATGCAGTATTTCAAGTGTGATACCCTCGTTTGAGTTGTTGTTCACCTGTTCACAGCTGCACTGTATCTATATTCACCATATAGATTATACCACAAGTATCCTCCTTTGAGGCACAGGGGCTGAGGAGGTGACGTCCTGAGAATTCCCTAACCCTTAGGGCAGGATAAAGAACATAGCAGCTCATGCTATGAACGAACTGGGAACTCATTCATGAAAGCCAGGTGATCACTTGATCTGCCTCACAGCAAGATCACATAACCAGCACTGGACTAATAGAATAGTCTAATAATGGCTAATAATGACTACAGAGTAACTAATGTCAGCTAATGGATTGTTCTTGTAAGGTCCTTGAGGATGCATATATGCAAGGAGAACTTGAGCAGCAAGTCAGTGAGCTGCAGCCATCTTACAACTGCAAATGTAAACTGCTCTTTCTGAGCTATTTAGGAGACTATGCTCTCTGGGATGGCTATATTAAAAGAGTGTTTAGGAAAGTGTTTCAATACGCTACTTTCGTTCACTGTATTTTAGCTCACTTGGTCAAATATAACAAAAGTTGAACTGCTGACAGAAGACATGATATCATTTTCAGATCCTTAATGAGACAACAGTTTTGAGATGGGTAGGGCAACAGAAAGCTACTTCAGACTCAAAATAGCATTTTGCTAATTATACTCCATCACAGCATTATGCAGATGAAAGTATTCAGCCTCTCAGTACTAGACATAATGGAACCAATCATGCAAAGCATCACTGTCAAGATAGAGGTTGTTACAATTAGGACTAAAACCAACAAAAAACAACCTTTGTTTTTTCATTATTAACAATTTTACTGCAAGTTGGGTGCACCAGAGCTTTAAAAGCTATAGCTAATGGACAATCCATTCTTGATTGTTCTCATCCTGAAATTCACTGTTACTCTTTTCACTCACTTGCATGTCTTGCTTTGCTTGGAGATCAGGAGTTTACTCCACCTAAGCCTGCTACTCAGGGTCCTTGAGAATGGAAAGGATGAAGAAAGACTGATTCCATTAGTACAAATCACTTATCCAGGCATTCACAAACCAGTAAGAATGACAGTGAACATGAAAACCATGCTTTCTAACATGCAGAGTTATGCCTGTCACCCTAATTTCAAAGATTTTAGAAAGCAATTACTCTTTCTTTTGCTTTTCGTTCTCCAATGGACATTTCTGCTTCATTACACAGGACTGTGCTGAGCCCAAGAACCATTCGCAGACCTTGTCTGAAATTTTAATGAAAAAAGAAAGTAATAAAATCTGGATATTTCCATAAAGCAGAGCTACGTCTCTTTCTCTTCATTTTTTGCAGCTACTGATGTAGGAAGGAAGCTTTGTAAATTCATTGATAGTTAACCTGGATTCACAACAATCTGCATGAACCCTGCAGTTTCTCAGACATGGGAAACATAATATTAGCTTATAAGAGTGGTCTGATAGCCGTTTTTCAGCTGCTCAGGCTATGTTTTCCACTTAGCAATGTCATCCCAACAATAACTCACAGAGTCCATATGTCTTCATTTCAGGACCTCACAAATAGATGTGAAACAGGCAAGAGAATGCATAGAAGTGCAGATAACTTTGAAGCGTTTATACACTGAATCATATAGATACTCTTTTTGGTCCTACTGTTACTGACATCATCTGACAGTACATTCTCCACCTGACTCATTTACCCAAATAAAACAAAGTATTTCTGTTTAATAGTTCCATTTCACCAATACATTTTGGCATAGATTTCTAAGACAATTGAATGAAGAAAAACCTCAAGCTATTTTTGTATGCTTTTAGAGATTGATCAAGCTTTTGAAATGACTGTGTATAGCAGGGGAGATATTGAACTCCTTCTAGGAGCCTCCAGAGATGCTGTGCTATGGGCAGCAATACTGTACAGCTTCTACAGAACATTCCTAAACATCAAGCTTTTGATGGACATTTGTAAAAAACCAAAACTTTTAGGCAGCATGCAGTCTGTTCCCTGACCCAGATCCATTAATGTGTATGGACTGGTGATGATGACAAAGGCTGTAAAGCTCTGGCAGCTCTTTTCCAGGAGTCTAGGGCTGCTGTCACTACTGGAGCTCATTTGAATTCCATGTTCCTGTAGCAGAGCTCTGCTCACGCTCTTTAAAAGCAGCCAATAATCATGGAGCAAAGACTCCTTGATCTTACTGTTAGATGTATGTTTCCAGTCAAAAACATGGGCAGTCTCTAAAATCTACAGTAAATGATATGGATATACCAGTCAGTGGTATAGCCATACCATATGGATACATCAGTGAGTTCTTTTTGAGTATGAACCTAACAATATGCTTGTCTCATCTTTGACCTCTCTGAGGAAGCCATCTGAACCACATACACATGGTGGGACAGAGGTTGGATACTTCTTGCTCTATATTATAATCAGTCATCCTTCTTACGTAGTAGCAACATGCTATTCACAGTAATCCTATTTAGGATTTGTTTCAGATTGGCCCTCTTCTCTCAGAAGGGCATGTGAACCTTAAATATACTGTTCATTAAACTGCAAGTCCTAATGCCCAAGAACACTTTGCTGTTGTATTGGATATGTATTCCAAGTGCTTACAAAACAATACTGAAGATTTTTTTTTTGTTAGTTTCAGAGTAAATACATAGAGTAAAATCCTCCCCTGCTGAAGATGATAGAATATTTTTTATTTGGTTTCATTTTGATCAAAGGTTCATTGCAAGACAATAATGCCAGGCAAAAAATAGATGTAATTTGGGGAAAGGATGTTCTGTCTCATTATGGGAGAAGAAAACTGTTTTGGTCAAGGGGCATATTTAAATGCATAATTAGGAAAAAACAGATCTAGCATGAATAACAGATATGGTGCTATCACAGTATGCAATGGACAGCACTTGGATCATATGACCACAGTGATATCCCTGTAGCAAAATATCCCTTCTCTTAGGCAGAACAAGAGATTCAGTTCATTAACAGTCAAAAGCAACAAAGAAGTAGTTTGCTGATGGAAGAGGTCTTCACCTTCCAGCCATCTCCTTTGTGCTGGCATTAGCTGTGGTACAACTTTGTGGTGAGACAGATCATAGAATTGATCTCATCAAGAACACCCAGATTGAAGGGAATGGAAGAAAACTGCCCTGTTTGATGACAGCTTACAGACACATAGAAATTAAGTTATTCCAGATAACATCTAAAGTACTGCAGACAAACAGACTTTTGACCAAGTTCAATAATTTTGGTTACCACACTGTGCTGTGTGGACTAGCTTTTGTCAATCTGTCTGGAGCTGGTTCAATATTAGTATTACATCTTGTTGCACAATGCAGAAGTGTACAGGGACAATATTTCAGGCAATATGACAAAAAAGTTATTTTTACTTTTTAAAGCTAGTGGTTTATGGTATAATTACAATATCTACTCTATGTAATTAGTATACTAGGAATAATTATTAGTATTAAAATTTATATCAGTGTGGATCTCTGTCAAGTTCAGGATTCCATTGTGCTGGTTTTCTTTTCTATGCAAAATAATTTGCTAATTTCTAAATGAAAAGAGTCTCTGTGGAGTTGAAACAAACAAACAAACATAGCATATGGTTACTTCATTATTAAAATCACAAGTAAAAATAATTCTACATTTTCTACTGTGGTTGTCCGTATGACAAAACAGACACTCAATATTACAGAAGTACTGTAGCACATTAGTTACAACTTTATGTTTTTAGGCAGTTATTACAATTAAGTCAACACAGTTAATCATGTGTTAATAATTCCATTTCATAGCTATTTCCAAGGTTTCAGAACTTTTTTTCTTTATAGTGGAATATTGCCTGCTGAAAAGCAATAATTAAATATGCATTTGGGGATTGAAAATCAAGCTCTTTAACACAGGAAGTAGGGTACATATAGTTTTTGGTTTGGACCTAATCTCAGTCCTCCTGAATGTTCATATAAAAACGTCCACATGCCATAATGCTTAATTCCAAATGGAGACACGTGTTTAAAGGAAGCAGCTCGGATCTGTGCTCTTGTGGTTAGGACACTTGCTGGCTGAGGATGTGAAAAACCTAAGGTCATGTATTATTGAAGTGTACAAAAGCACTGAAGGATTTTTAGTGGGTTCCACCTTAAGACAAAGAGGAGAAGAAAAAAGTCAGAATATATATGGTCAACTGTGTAATGCTGGATGAAAAGACAAATATTACTTCTTGATCCAAGCGCTGATCTGTTTATTCCCTGAAGCACGAGATTGTGAAGATGAATGAAATTCTCTCCGTTGTCATTTTTCAACACAATATGCCACCTACGTTATCTGACATTCACAATTCAACAGCATTTTACATTTTAGAAAGTATAGACCTCACCGCTCTTTTCTTCAAAAATATGAGTTCAAATAGCTTTGTGGCTTTTCTTTATGTGAAAGAAAAGACAAAATCTTTTCCTATTATGAGCTTAAACAGCTCATAGCCATTTAAATAAGAGGTATTTCTACAGCATACTTTAAAATATTTTTCCAGCTATAAAGTTTTTATTTACAGCTGGCTTCACACTTAAGTGATCTTGAATTTACACATAAATAAAATCAGTAACCAAGACTAAATTCTTCAGGTCATTAAATCTTTGCACATTTAAAGCACTAGGAGGCATAATCTTACTGTGACCTTGATGCAGAACTGCATTACTAGCTATATTAACTAGTGAAAAAATAAAGACATCAAATTTAATTCCAAACTAAGAATATATTTCATTTTCAGTACAGAACTGCAGGATGTATCATTACAGCTGAAGAAATATCTTGCCCTGAAAAATAGTGTAAAAATGTGATACTTTGGGACATTCAAAATGAATCATAAGTTTGTGTCAAATTTGCAAATAACTTCAGCTGAAAAAAATCAATTCTTTCATCCAAGCAAATATTTCATTTGGAAATAAAATTAATTAAAAAGAAAAACATTTAGAAAATGCCAAAAGCCCAAACCAAATGTTTTAGATTGAATGTCATTTTAATTCAGCAACCTAACCCTATGCTGCTTGAATGAGAAGTTCTTTTGTATTTTTAAAAACTGTTCTTACAGCTGGTGTAACAAGAAGCTATATATTCATCTTGATGGGGTTTTTTTGTATATAGTGTATTTACAACTAGAAGAGCATTTTATTAAAGGAATGTAGTCCAAAAACCCCCAAATTGTTCTTATTATCTAGCTTTATCAGAGATGTTTTATTGTTTGCTTTTTAGCTTTGAACAAGCCAAAATAAAAAGGAAGACAATAACTGTGATTGTCTCACAGAGGTTTTGTCCATCATAAAGTATGGGTAACTGTTTGGTTTTTTTAACCTCTTTTAACAATTGAGTTCAAAAATTCCGAGAATGCTGAGTGCATATAATTATATTCATGCAGTCCTACAGGGAAGATCTTAAAGATCCATCTCACATATAAGTAAAGTTTAGCTGTGGTAATTCCGGTGGCTCCCACTTTCAGCTAACTTTGTTCCCAGGTGCTTATTGAAAGTCATCTTTCACATAGGGATGGCTCAGTGGCTCATGAACCAATTTACAGCCCTACTTGCTCAAGTAAACAAGCCCTCAATTTCAGTTTTCCTTCATTCACCAGAATATAATTTGCAACAGTTTAGCAGCTGTCACACAAGCATCTGAGCTGTGCTAGCAGTACATGCAGAGAGATAACTGAGAGGGGTTTTGGAAGTTGGAAAGCAATGCTGTGAGGGGCAACCCTTCCCAGCAAAGCCATTCCCAGAGCAAATCAAAGCCTTCAGATATAGTAATTCAGTGCACGCCGAGAAGGCGAACCTCACTTAAATCATTAGCAATTGTCCAAACACAAATACAGATGCAATTACTAATCTATTAATCATTAATTATTAAATAATACCATCTGAATTATCATTGAGGCAAACTCTTTTCAATTGGCTCTCACACAAGCTTGTAAAGTTCATGCACTTTTTTCTCTTTGAGCTATTATAGTAGTACCTTTTGGGCAATGTATACTCCTTCACTTAAACCTAAAATTGTTCTGAAGAATATATCTTCATCCAGCTCAAAAGTATCTATTATAAAATGCATTATTAATTCATGAAAATGCTTTTATTTTCTGTAAGAACCACACTGTAAACTGGTGTTCATGGATTTGCTTGTGAATCTGTGTGTATTATTAAGGTGCAGTGATGTTATGCCCAACTGGGCACCCCAGAATGGCACAAACTTTCCCTAGGGAAACTGAGTTAACATTAAAGAAGAAAATCTATATTCATAAATTTTCCTTAGATAGAATTCCTAACTACATGAAATAAGATACTATTATTATTAAAATGGCAATGTAATAACACCTGAACTTTTCACCTAAAAAATCACTTTCCACACCTAAAGCCACTATCTCTGTAATGCTCTCATTTATGTATCTGTTTTTGCATCTGTTTGTAATTTCTAACTGGAGTGCCTTCAGTGACCGTACTCCAAAGTAGCACCTTGACACTACTAAAAAAGATCAAGATCAAAAAACACTTTTCCTTTACTCCTCTAAAGCAGCGTTTGGAAAGCTGTCACATATCTTGTATTAGTTACTTCAAAGCTAGTCTGGCACACCCATTACCATCTGATTACCTCCTAAAATTCTGATAAGCATAATCAGTATTTTAATATCTTTGCACTGCACAATTACATTTTAATATCTTTGCGATCAAGAGGACAACGTAAGCTAAACATGTCCTTTCAATATATAAATGAATGAATTTCGTGACTTAGCTCCTTTTATAAGACTAAAATATTCCAAGCCTAGAATTCCTACTGAATAAAATCTTGAAGTGGTTTCCCAGTCGTAATTCTCTTTTCAACTTCTGCTTTTGAAATTATGTAGTGGTGCGAACTCTTTTTGCTGTACTACTAAAAACAAACAAGCACAGATCAAGAAAAACAAAATATGTGATACCTATCTTTTCTACCCATTAAACAAATTTGTCTGGGTAATGACACAAAATGAGAAATAAAATGCATAGTTATTACCCTCCCTACTCCCTCAAAGCTTGAAAAACACCATATCACTTCTTTTGTTTTCTGTTTTCTTTTGCAGAACACTTTTATGCTGATCATATAAGTAAATGAACTTTAGGACACAAAAATTTTAGGACATAAAATGAAAATAATCCATTATTGAAAATATGTGCACTAGAATCATAACAACATAAAACACAACAAGTACAAGAAAGCTTGCTTTGGATTCATTTGTGAAAATTTTCCATAAGCAGAGCCATGGAAAGGAACAGGACTGCTACTGTAGCTCTGGCTTTTTTGTGGTTTTAGGGGTTTTTTTTGCTTCTGATAGGTCAGGAGTCTCCTGAGGAAACAGAAACATTTTGTTAAATGTTCAAATTGTTAGTGACCTAAAATTCAGTTAAACATTAATTAATTCAAGTAAAATGGTCCTCTTCCAAATTAAAGCTTATATAATCAACATACTTTACTCTCCTAATAGAGAAAACTTTAAAATGTGCTCTTGTTACATCTCAGTAGTTGATAGGCACAGCAGGTATTTTAAGAAAACACTTTGTGTACTAAAATTGGCTTTGAGATATCCAGTATACTTCTGGAAACCTAAACCAAAGTGATACATGCCTGAGAGAGTATAGTCCCAGAAATGCTCAGGCTATATCTGTACATGTCAACTTAACAATGTCAATGCATAGACTCAGGTCTGGACACTGCTCCACAGGCTGCAGAAGCAGTAACATGGTCTCTGGTGTGGGGCTTTGGCCCATGCGCCTACTGCTTTCCTAAATAATTCCTCAACACGGGCCAGTAACCGGTCCAAAAAGACCACCAGTGAACGTGGCCACCCCCTTTAGAGAGTGAGTGATTTTAGCCAGGTGGACGGGAGTGTTGTGATGCCCCGTCATCACCTCTTTCTGGTCATGCTTTGTCTACTGCTGTGTAGCTTTGAAGTCTCTCATAGTTCAAAGTCAGAACATTTATGTGTAATGGCAAGGAAATTAAATGCCAGGATCCTAGGGAGAAGACGGGTAGAAGTGATAAGATCTTACTGTAGTAAGTTACTCTTTTTCCCTCTCAATAGTTTAACAATAGTTACCTAAGCTTAGACTTACAAGAGTATAATTACAGGATGGCTACTGTCATGTAGATACAGCTGGATTGGTCTCAAACTAACCAGTTAAGGTAGCACAGGCTGTGGTGCTGAATGTTTTTGTCTATATTCTTACTGTTTTTTAGTGGTATAAAACATGCATGGAAGTCAAGAGAAGAGGTACGAAAGCATCATGTACAGGAAGATTAGTTAGACTGCTACAGTAGAGTGGACCTAGTCAATTACCTCTATAATCAAGTAATTAAGAGGAATGTAAAACATATTTACCAATAAATGTATTTTTGTTCTAAAAAGTGAGATGAGCAACAAGTTTAACATTTACCATACTTCATTTAATTTTGTAGCTAACTGGTATTATGTATGTATGTATATGTATACATACATATAAAAATACCAATTTTGCTGAAAAAAAAGACTTATAGTTAAGTGAAACTATACACTTAAATCTGAGGGAATATTTTCGCCATATTCTTTTTCTGTTACTTAGGTTTCTTCCCAGTATCTAGAACCTGATTTGTGAAAATGCATTTTCTCAATATTAATGTTTGGTTTACTCTACAACAGTTTATCCTGGCTTTTAATTTCTCTGAAAGACAAAAATGTAGACGGATGAAAACAATTTTAAATGACTTTTCACTCATGACATTAGATTAAAATCCCTTCCCACACACATACAAAATTCTGTATCTCTCATTGGCAAATAGAGGATCATTAGCCTTCAGAACAAATGTTTTCCAATAAAACGAAGAATAAATAAAAAAAGTCAAAAGCATACTCAATTTTCTGACTGAAACTAGACAACAGCTTTGAGTTCAGGACACTGATCTTTTTCAAAACCTAGAAAGGAAAGAAAGATCTCTGGCAAGAAAAGCTCTAAATAACAAAATCAATGGAGGATAGATCCTTCAAAATGTGAGCAAATAAATTCCAAAGTAATCCATTCCTAGGATATATCATTACTGTGTTATTACTTCAGATTTATAAAAGAACAGTCACTGCTTTTTTTTCTGACTAACAACGACAGAACCACCAGGCAATAGCTTTTTTCCTGAGAGACATAAATTCAGTCTCAAGCTGTACCAGCCTGGGACTCCTGACAATGTGGAAAACACACTGCTAGCCAGGGATTCAAGTCAGTGGGCTGGGAATTAAACTCTGGGATCGTTCCCAGTTAAACCATCTTAGAAAGGGAAATTGCATGAGACCTTGGAGTTTCCATAGGCAGACAATGAAAGTACATAAGAGAAGTGAAATCTGCATGCAGCTTGTAAGTTATTTCTGCCTGGAATATTCCACAGAGATATGATGCATTTTCACAGAGCTGGCAAGAATGTGAGAAGGAAGAATGTAAATACAAAGTGTTTTCAGCTTTGATGAATTTCTCACAAGAATAATGAGTAAAAAAATGCAGAATATGCTTTAGTTCATATATTATCTGGGATCAGAATAGTGTCTCTTTAAGTAACTGTTAACCTAAGTATGGTACTGTAAACATCATGTTTTCTGCAAGAGTTACCCAAATGTTCAACTATAATATTAGTAGCTTTATTAAATATGGTCTCATGGATAATTGCCATCCATATGAAATTAAAACTTCATCAATTGTGTTGTGCCTGGTTGCCTTCCTAGAAGCATTGAAAACAGTGCATTTCAGCACTCCTAGTGACTGTAAATTAGTAAAAAGTAATTAGACACTTTAATAGCACTTTGGCTAGAGCATCAGCAAGCCCAGTAATTGGATCTTATTAGTTTGCATTTTGCAGTATGGTACACACCCACACAAACATACACCCACACAAGGCAAAACCTAGCCAAAACCTGAGAAGATAGAATCATAGATTATTTTTTTTACTGCAGAGCTTTTATTCAATTTTGTATAATAATTAAGCAATCATTAAGAAAGAGCTGTTGACAGGTTTAACCACTACCAGATCTTAGTTTACTTACAACTTTAAGAAACTTTTCTACTGTAAAGTTTCTTATGAATATTTTCATACTTCAGATATCATTTGAAAATACGTGTGAGCTATGGTGAGCTACGTCTCAGTGAGCTTAGTACTGCAATTTTTTAACAAGGATTGTGCTTTTTACAGGGGATTTTCTCCTCTAGAGAAGTGTGCACACCATATATGCCTCATCTTGTGATTGAAATCATCGTTGTTTTAGCTGCCTGCACAGAGATTAATGCCGTCATCAAATGAGTAGTTCCTTTGATTAGTAAGTGTCTGGAGAATTGTGTCCCAATCACTAACAGACAAAGGACACACCTAAAACACTCATTTAGAAAAGTTGTGGGCTGTAGAAGTCAAATAAAGCACCAACTGAAAAAAGAAAAAGAAAAAAAAAATCTACGAGTATGCTTGACAGGTCACCTCTAAAAAAAGCCCTGCTAGAAAAATAAGTTATAATTTCTTTTCTTATATAAATCTAATCTCTGTTAAGCACTCAGATCAAAAAACATTACTGAGCTACAAATGCTATGGCCTTTTTTGTACAGTGTTTATCAAAAACAAACTCTTTAATGATGCCCTTCTTTATAAGTAAACGTTACAGTAAAATCCAGAAACAAGGATGAATGTAGATTTGCCCTTAGGCAGTCCTGACTGCAGACAGGTCCAAAAGTGTAAGATGTATCTAGGTTTCTCTCTGTCAGAATGTGCTTATGATATTAATGTTATTAAATATTACGATTCTATTAAATATTAAATGCTTTTAATTATTAAGATATAAATATTAAGATTAAAAGATTAAATAAAAATTCTCCAAATATAGTTAATGTATCAGCTAGTCATATGCATAGTCAATGTGTCAATGTGTCATAGTCATGTGTTAAACTCCATGATTGATACCATCAATCACAAAACGATATATAACATAAGATAATTTTCTAACATGTTAATTCTATCTAATAAAGTTGTCATTTAAAATTATTTGAGAGATAGATGTGAAATTTCCCAAAAGAATCCTCCTACTGATTTTAGATGAGGCACCCTGCAGGTTCAGGTGGTACTGTTAATATGCCCATCAAAATAAGAATGAGAAATAAGAACTTTAGTAAGATTTAGTAAGAAATAAGAACTTTAGTATGATTTTCAGAACCAAGCTTCCTGTCAAAGAAAATATCTTCCTTCATCAATTCACAGGAAAGCTTCTGAATGAACTGATTTCCACTCCTTCCCCTTTTAAGTTTCAACCCACTTTCCTCTCACTTCTGATTTCACTTGCCTACCACATATACAAGTATAGCACCATGACTAAGAGATTTCTGGGTTCAACAGGTATGCAAATTATTATATACAGAATATGACATTGCAACAATACTAAAATTGCAAAGTCATGTCCTCAGAAGTTTTTTAATTCCAGAATTTTTCAGGAGTGTCCCATTACTTGAAAATGCTGGTAAAGATACAGTCTAGATAAAGTCTAAAAAAGGGCCTCAAGGATTTAAATGACAACTGAAAACTCATATTTTGTTACTGTCTATCCCTATAAACACCTCAAGTTTCCAATATTCCGGTTGCCAAAAATTCAGTCCATTAGTTCTAAAAATACCTGACACATAGCATCATCGCAGTAAGTAATGCATCAGCTGACCAGTCGAGCACAGCTATTGGCCACCACAAAAGTATTTTCCTCTTCCTTTGATTCCTGCAAATCAACTAATGAAAATAATGCTTTTCAGGGTGGGTAGGAAGTGAATGGGGTCAAACTCACCTCTCCTCTTCTAGATTATTAAATTATTCCTGGAGAGGAATCCTTTTGATGCCACTGATCCACTCTCCAGATGGCAATTATAATTCATTGGGGTAGAAAGCAAGGGTGGCACCCGGAACAAAATTCCAAGTTTATCTAGTGGTAACAACAAAAACAAGGGGTCCAATATGCTAAGCTCTGCTCCAAAGATGAACTAATGTCATAAACTTTTGGCCTAGGTTTGGATCTCAGATCTGCCCAGCTCAGCTCCTCACGCCAGGCAATGGTCTGCTGATTGCTGACCTTGAGTTCTTCCTGGAGTTCACAGCAGAGAGCAGCACAGCTTCAAAGGGAGATGTGGAGAGCTTCCCCCACCGTGGCACATCCCCCATGACTAGATGGTCTCCAGAGAAGTGAGAAGTCCTTTGGGATTACTTCAGGTTAGAGGTGGATACCTAACTTGTTTTCCAATGTCCCAAGTAGTGTGATCCCATCAGTTATTGTATAAAAAGAGCACCATTTTTTCCTCTGTTTTTTGTGCATGGACATTCAGATGGAGATTAAAGGGCTTTAAACCCCAGGTATTCTCTTCTGGGGCGCCATCTCAAGCAGGCTGTATCATATCATAGCTTTCCAGATGGAACCAGTTGGGCTGGGGCAATCAAGCACGTTGCCTAATACAGGCCTAATGCAGAAAACAGGATTAGCTGCCACTGCTTAAGCTGCTAGCCTTTTTCCACGGGCCATTCTGATTTGCCTGATGCATCAGGTATTATTAATTGAGCAAGGGAAGTAGATAAGTTATTGTAGTATCACAGTCAGTCTTTGTAGTTGATGAGAATTGGGGTTGCTTAATTCCAAACATGATAAAGACTTCAAAAGTTAATGTGCAGCTTGTACTGAATAATAACAGGAAAATATTATAATGAATAGTTAATCATCACTTAATTAAATTTTCAGGATACAAGGGCTACTAAGCAATTAAGCAAATATTCTGTACTTAAGGGCATAATTAAAGGGCCTTCCTGCTTCCTGCATATAACATCATTTAAAAAACTTTACATTTCTCATGATCACTTCTACTGGGAAATACCTGTGAGGCAGAAGGCAGATTATGCAGCAACATTTCATTGTTTCCTCAAAGCTGTCACAATTAAAAATAATGTCTTAAACAATCTACATAATAATCAGTCACAAAAGCAATTGTTCATTAAGTCTAGCATATTAAGGGTCAATGCCATATAACTAGATTGCTGAAATAACAGAATGTGCTCTTTTTAACAGTTTGATACCTGTGACTGATTCATCACACCCTTCCATCTGTAGTTAATAAAGTCTGGCTGGCACTCTGCTTTTGAGCCTTAGTTAGCTGTAAAGTTTATATGATGGGGCATTATGAGACTGGATGCTAAGGACAACAAATATGTACACAAACATTGTAATATTTTAGCAAAAAAGTCCAGGTTTATAAATCAAAGTTTATGAAATCTAGCAGTCTTTATCAGAACGAGTTCTGGTTTGGAAATACACACAAGCACTCTTGGGATTCAGGCCACTAGAGTCAATTCTCAGTCTCATTGATTTTCACTAGTATGAGTAAAATTAACAGAAAAAGACATTTCAAATTATTTCTGTACAAATATTTTAGTTGATTCAGACTCACCCTTTCCTTCTTTATCAATTCATCCTGCTATTTGAAACATTCCTGTCACCATGGCATCATAAACTGCTCAAAATGACTGGAGACTCTAGCAAGAATTCCAATAAAATAAGCAGACATCTCCGGTTCTGTAGAATCTGCTACGTAGCTCTGTTTGTAGTAGCCTTATTAAACCAGTTCAATAGGATGCTATCACAGTGGTATTGACTACTCTGGTTTACCTTATAGACTCCTTTTTATTCCATTTGTCTCCTTATCAATACTGTTTATTCCATTTCTCATGACACAAATTATTAATAGAAAAAAGACCAGCCTAGTTATCTTGCCACCCGATCAACCTTCTGTACATATCCTGAACTATGTACATACAATTTTCCTAAGTTCTACGAGGCTGTGAACAATAGTTAATGTAATGTGGTTACGGTCCTTTTCAATGCGCTATCTTTAAAAGAATGGTTAAACTGTATCAAGTTATGAAACAATGGCTAACTGAGAAAATGCAGAAATAAAGGCACCTTTGCAGATTTTGACAGTTGCTTTGTTCTATTTGTGGTTGACATTTTGACTCATATTTCCTTGGGTTTCCTCCTGGAATGCAGGTAGGTCATGATTATTCTAATTTTAGCGTGTGAAGTGCAAAACGAAAAGACACACAAAAAAAGAAGTTATTCACTATTCCTCCTCAGAAAACTTATGAACTGAGTGAGTCATCAGATTTCTTTGCTATTTATCCTACCAGAACAGTATATTCGGATGTCAGGAAAGTCATAACCCAATCCCAGTCTACACTTTCCTAAGTGGTTGCACAGTTCCCCCCTCCTACTCATAGTCTACTGCAAGACAAAAAAAAAAACCAAAACCCACTAAAAACCAACCATCACCACTCCCCCAAACCCTCCATAATAGCAACATTTTAAATCTGCCAGTGCTTTCCTCTGTCTCTCACTTTCTCTCTGGTTAAATAGTCATGTCATCACTAGCGTACACCATCTCATCTCTTCATGAAGACAGCTGCCAAGATCTAAATTGCTGAGACAGCAAGGACTTTGTAAAATAAACCAGTCAAAAGAAACTAAAAAGAAGTTACATTTTTTCAGTGATGATCTCCAAGTTCCAATCAGTGTAAAGTTCACACGCACTAGTATTCAGTTTCAAGAAGATAATTTAGTAGCAGACAGAAGCTATAAATTATCGACATAAATTGATTTCATGTTGAATCTTTCTTAGGACCTTCTACAGTCCACATTAGCATTTAGCAGTCTACTACTGTTTTTATGAACAGAATGCAAATTTGACAGCACACCTACTTTCACTCCTTCACATCTCTCTACATAGGAATCCTTAAAATGCAGAATAAATTTTATAGTAACACAGCATTTGAAAATCACTGAGTTCTACTTTGAAATTGCAATTTATTAAACGAATACCTTGCTTACTGAAAACAAGCACAAGTATATTGATTTCATGGAGATACTTTTCATTAGTCAGCTGTAGGTCCGTCTATTAGGACTATTAGGACACAAAAATACTTTCAACAGGACATTTTCTGAGGAATTTTTATTTTTTCAGAAAATGTCCTGTTGGTGCTCTCCAAGTGATCTATGGAAAGGAACTTACTGTATTCTAAAAAACCTACCTAAAAATTTGAGAGATCATTAGACTGAAGACCTTATAATCTGGCATGTCTTTTCATAAAATATTCCTTGAATCTCACCTTGTTAACATCTCTGTCAGGTCATTCATTTCCCAGCAGCTCACTTAGCCTCCTAGATATGTTTTTCTTGAGCCTGTAAATTCTGAAACTGTCCAGCTTACAGGGAACTGTGTGCTTTGGGAATCCTATTTTCTGTAAAAACTAGTTAAACTAAGAATTAAGAAATAAATATGCTGCAACCCTTGTTGCATCCCCTTAAAGTCCACAGTGCAGGGTGCCATAAGGTCAAGGCTTGCAGAAAGCCATATACATGTTCTATTAGACTCCAGCATCAACTAGGACCTTCAGAAAATTGTTTTCTGCCTAGGAGAACTCCATCCCATAATTACTGAAATAAAAGCAGAAAGAAGGAGGAATATTTATATCACATATCTGTGGGGATATAATGTAGCATGTAAGACTTCCTTAGTCCCTTTTGCAATCCATGGGGGGAAGAAAAGATGATAAGAGTGGAGTACTACAAACTGTCCTTTGGATACTCCTCTATCTCTGTCATTCATTTTTTCCTGACAGCAGAGACTCTGTGGAAAATAGTAGGGCAACTAAAATGGGTGATGTGAATATTCCTCCAAAAAGATTCAGTTTAGAGGATTTCTATTTTGGCAGAGCATTTTGAAATCCAAGCATCTAATTTTTATATTTGAATGAAAACAAATTCTTAAACCTTGACATTCTTCATAAACCCTTCAGTTGTTTACTCAGGCTTAGCTATACGCTTAGGCATCAAAATCATCCTGATTTTGTGTGATATCTGACATCACTGATGTACAGTATTAAAGGATTTTTAAATCAATTGCACACATGAATCTTAAAATCAGTGAAGAGAAGGTAAATCAACACTGGAACAGGATTGCACAGGATGCTTTAAATTCTCTATCATGTGAAGTCTATATACTAAAGAAGGAGTAATTTCTAAAGCCCTTTCCAACCACAACTACTACCAGAATTCATCATATTTGAAGCAAGCACATGAACAGAAATGGAATGAAGTGCAAGTTATTAACAGCAAGTGTGAAGGAGAAGACAACTGTGTAGGAATGCCAAAACATTCCTTCCTTCCTCCAGAGAGTATCCTTGAAGGCTAACTGAAGTCGTTGTCACTGTGCCAACTAACAGAAGAAATGTCTCAGTGTTAACTATCTAAATAATAATAATGAGGAGGAAGAAAGAATGAACTTTGTTGTTTTTTCTTTCTTTTCCCTTGCTTTTGTGTATCAGCTTGATGTTACGTAAATGTACTTTTTATTCAATGATCTTCTCATCAGGAAAGTCTGCACTTTTAAGAGTTGCAACAGTGCCATGGGATTCCTGTTCACAGAATTCCATTTGTCTTTGTAGTCTGCAGCCTCCAGTCTCAGAAATACAACACTGAGAGTCTGAAATATGAACATGAGGAGCAGCAGCAACAGGATGCTCAAAACGTAAATTTCTTGGGGACCATTGCAAAAAAATGTCAATTAAACAAGATGCTATTACTAGTTGTCATATGACAAAGAGTTCCCTTCTGATTATCTGTTATGCTATAAGCAAAACTGACATATGTTCAGAGTATGTTTGGATTATTCCTCCAAATAATTTTTCCCAGTTCTATGATTCTGTTACTGAATTTCTCTCTTCTTCGTCCATTGTTCACTCCTGAATTTCCTTCCAAGTTGCTTGCTAAATACTACTAAAGTTCTTTTAGGTTAAATTGAGAATGATATTTATAAAATTCTTGCCCAGTTTGTCTTCTAGCTTCCTGGAGTAAATGTTGAAGGAATTTAATGTTTATTTAATGACAGTTTTAATTCTGACATACAGAATTTTAGAAATATATTGTTAACCTAACTGTAAGCTATCAAACGGAATTTAAAATGAAAGAGGTCTCTAGATCAAATTCACTGTTAGGTTTTGATAGCTTCTGACAGCACAAAACTGTGGAAACATTACTTTTAGTGGAAAGCCATGAATAGCTTGAAAGAAACAGTAAAACAGAGGTAACCCCTTCTAATCCAGGTTAATTAGGTCATTAGTTTGTGATTCTGAAAAAGGTTAATACAATTTATGCCAGACAACATAGGGTAATGGAAAATACAGCTTGCTCAGCTTCTTTGATATTTCTTTATTTTTTTAATGAGATAACAAAAATGACTGATTATGTTAACAGAGTCAACACCATATTCAAAGGTCTTTTCAAATTAGGGATATAGCTGCTATGTAAACCAGAATATAAATTTGTATGGCTTTTGTTTCTAGCTCATATTTGTCTAAATTAGCTTTTCAGATACTTGATTTAATTACACGTAATGTATAGTCATGGGGGTAATGAATGGAATATAGATTCTAGTATGGCACTATTACCAAAAAGACTGTCACAGTTCTTGGATACCCAAACAAGGAAAATATTAATTAGGCATGGATCAGTTATTTTATCCATTTATTTTTAGTGGTACTCAGAACATGTTGCAAGCAGCTTAAAAAAAGGAATGAAAAACAATTGGATATAGTTCAGAAACAAGGATCCAGAATGATGAATGGACTGTAAAACATGCCATTAATGTCCACTCAGCAACATTCACCCCAAAATCTATGTAATTTATCACATCATAGAAATTAAATAGTTAATTAATTACACTTGATTTATAAGTTAATACAACCATACCCAATGCTTAAAAGTGAAAGTTGGGTAGATTCTCACAGAGGATTGAAAAAGCATTTTTTTTTAATCATTATAAACTTCTAGTAAAATTTTTAGCGCTTCTTTAACATTTCAGTTAAGAATGGTCAATGAGATTTTTGAATTCTTGGGAACTTTTTTCCTTCAATTTGGTTTCCAAATGCACATTCACTAGCTCTGATAGCAATGGATTGAGTGAAGTCCTATGAGCTCTGTTTGCATACGTGACCATACTAGTCCTCTGGACTTCTAGTTTGTGACTCTATAGGAAGACTGTGAAATTAGTTAGTTCCCTGAGAGATGCAACTTTACTACTCTGCTAATGAGGGATGTCCATAGAAAACTAAAGTTTTAGCTTTGTGCTCCCTTTTGTATGCAAGCACCCTCTGCTTGAAAATATGCCTAGTTTGGATTGCTCATTGTAGTTTTACTTGTGCCTACCACTTTTTTCCCTTGTCAGGAAGAGTGAATCTGGCCTCATATAATTGAATATGCTTGTTACACTACTTGTACTGTTAATCTAAACATCCTCAGGCAGAATCTTGGTATTCTCTTGCACTCTTTTGCTTGTAACCAGTAAAAAGATGTATAAAAATAATTTTAAAATTGATTGAATGCCATTGCACTGAATGATAGCTGCTTTTTTATATTTACTGACTTGGGAGAATTTTTGATAATATTTTAATAAAGGCAATTATAGTCCCTTTTTATATGAATCTTGAAGTTAACATCCATGATTGACTGTTATTGGAAGGAGAGAAGAACATAAAATATGCTTGCAGAGAGAGTTAAGTGTCTTATGTGCAGGGCAAAGAGAAACGTCCATATATTAAGAACTTTTAATAATGCAAGAACATCAACTCACAGATTTAGAGGCCCAGCTCTGAAGTACCAAAGTGTAAAGAGGTATTTTTTAGTAAAATAAAGCATTCCAGAACAAAGATGATTTTTATCAAGCATAGAGCTGCAGGCACAAGGAAGACTGGGAACCTTGCATCCGATTTAGTACTGAATGAAAGCAATTTCTGGGCAGAGTTTTTGCAGGGATAAAAAGAACTGTCAAATGAAATCAGAAATCGGTGTGCAAACCGAGAACTGTAGAATGCTATAATTAACTGAAAGAACTGGCAAGCTTGGGCTTGATGACATTAGTGATCAAAAGTAACCTTTTGGGACTTTGTTCTTATTCTGAAACCTTAGAGGTAAATCATTTGTAACTGCTATTTTTCCATAGCTGTCTCAATTCTTTTTAGACTATTGTGTTAAATGATTTCTACATTATTTGCAAATTCTTTTATTGCCACAAAAGGTAAAATTATGCTTTATGTAAAAAAAACCACCCTCAAATGTATGTCTAAAAGATCTTTTTATTTACTGTCATTTTTCTCTCTTGGTTTTTGGTCTCATAAATCAATACACATATAACCTCTAATGTGATGAAAATTAGCAATCATATTACATGCTGTATTATTTGGGGAAGTCAGTTTCTCTTTTTTGACCTCATTTGCTATCTATAAACAAGAAATTACATGAACATGCTAATTTTTGTTTTGGAAGGAAGGGATTCTGCTGCTGTGTAAGTGTTCGTGTGCGTGTGTCGGGTTTGGAGAAAAGAGAGATAAAAGGTACAACATTTGAATGGAAGGATTCCTCTCTCCAAGACACCAAAGCTCTGTGGAAATCAAGCACCGTCATCTACTTCAGAGTTTGCTGAGTAGCAGGGGGCTGGACTCAGTCCAATGCACACTTGGAGGCCACCGCCTAGAGCCCCCCTGCTGTCAAACTTCAGAGCTCTGGAGCTCTGGAAAGCAGATCAGAGCTGGATTTCCCACTGCACAACTTGCAGTGGGCTCCTTCAGTCTTTTTTTCTGTTTCCAAAAACTGCAGAAGTCTGTTCTCAGCCTCTTCACACCTTATACTGTGGGTAAGTGAGCCATGTTCACAAGCACAGAAAATTTTTCGTCTGCATGCCAAGTAGAAAAGGACATCATATAAACAAGCACCCAGGCTCTACTAGCACTTCCTCAGTTTGCAATATTTCAATATTCATAAGATAACCACTTGATCTAATCAAAGCCTACTTCTTCCAGAGGCAAGCCTTCATTAAAAAATGTTTGGGTTTTTTTCCTGTCACAATTCTCTTTATGAGAGAAAGAACTTTATTGCCAGACAACAGCTTCAAATTTCACTGTCTGCTTTTCCCCTTCCTCAACTAGCAGTATAGTAGATGCTGAACCCAGGGTAAATATTTTTGAACGCTGAGAGACAGAAGCCAGCATGTAGGGTTACAGCTTGCATTTAACAGAAAGCTTTCTGGCTATGTTTATATCGGTTAAGTAAATAAAGTAAATAGAGAAACATTTCAAATAGCTGATAAGTAATATGATGTTACTAATACACCAGTCTTGTCCACTGCAGAAATGAGGTGTTTCAGTACTAACTGGGAAGTTAAAACTAGCTGGTAGCCTCTACACAAGAACATTAGAGAGAGCAAGAAGCAGCACACCCATGGCTGATACAGAGGCATCTGGCAGGCTGCCGGGTAGGAGGTGTAAAGCAATACCACCTACAGGGTCCAATGACAAAAACAATTCCTCCCACTTTCTAGACTGTGCCCTAGGCTCTGCCAGCACAAGGGGAGCCTTAGTTACAAGCAAAATTTCAGCAAAATTAATATAACTTCATGCAGACAAACCTGAGGTGACACATCTATGCTTCATCTTATGTATGCAAATTAACAGCCTATTTAACATCATTCCACAGTGCAGCTTGTTTCCTGCATCAGGAACCAGAGTCATGAGAGCAGTTGGCTGATTTCAGTTTCCAAACCTGGAAATCCTAGTAAAGCAGGTAATTTGATCTGATTTTCCTTGGACCCTGTGTATTTCTAAAACTATTGTTTATCACTTAAACTACTCAAGCAGCACTCTGTACAATCTGTTAGACACATGCATAATTTGTTATCCTGGTGAAAAAAAAGGCAATTGAACTCAGCAAAATTATCAGAAGTTAACATTCCTTTTAACAGCAATATTCTGCCTAAGGTTTTATTCTTCCAAGTCTTTTGCTCTGGATATTCTTTTCTCCTAATCCAAGTTCTAAAAATCAGACTGAAATTCTGAAATTGTCCTTTTTTCTTTTTTTTTTGGTCATCACTGCTGGTATTCATGAAACTTTGAAACTTTGGCTTCCTAAAAAAGACAGATGGAATAAATATCATATCTACAAAATAGATGCGTACATCTGTGTTAGTTATTGAAACTTTTTTTGTAGACATTAAAAAGAAAAAATCATGTTATATCTGATCCTACAAGGCAGGTGAGTTGAACTCAAGTAGTGTCTACTTCTCTATGTTGACTATGAAGGGATTTTATGGAATTAGCTCAGATGCAGTCACGTATATCATAGGCATCTAATTCTACCCAAGAATTCTCACAATATTCCACTGGATGTGTCAGGCAAGTGCATAAGGTAGGTACCAAGTAGGAATCACAGAAAGACAAATGTTTCTTAAATATCTAAAATAACTCCTCTGTGGAATGTCCCTGTGATTTGGGTGTAGGAGGCATTCAGCACAGAAATTTAGTTCTAAGTTAATTTTCATGTTTCCTTTTCATTTTACCTCTAATTGATTGGCAGGTTCCGCAGCCAAGAGATGGGTGTAGTAGGCTGAAACTTCTCACATAGAAGCTATCATATTTGGATTTTTGGAACACAGCTTTGAAGTAAATGATGGTGTGCGGGCAGAGATTATAGATAGCTTGCTGGATTAGATGGAGAAGTAACGGGCAGAAGAAGAGGGTATGATTCTGAAAGAAGTCCAACAGTTCTGCTTGATTTATCTTCCTAGTCAGGCTGAGCTTACACTATTAGTTTTAAACAGCCTTTTGCTTCATTCTTCCTGTTCCCTCCTGCCCATATTCCCCAGTTTCCTTTGACATCAATGACGTTCAAATCTGGAAAGGACAATCACTGGATGCAAATTCGGCACAATGTATAATAGCCACTTGTACCACAGCAGAATAAGTATTCTTTTGTCCCTTAGAAATATCTCCCCCCAACTTACATGTGTATGTGTTTCTAAAAAAATACCCCAAAATAAAACCCAAACCAAAACAAAAAAAACAACCAAACAAAAAAGTTTGGTTTTTTTACTGGCACTATTTGAAATTTCAAATATTTCTTAATGTTTATATTACTTCTCTTCATAACAGAAAAACCTAACAGCCTTACAAACATTCTGTATATAATCATCCTCAGAAAAGAAACACTATAAGTTTCTTGATGTATTCTATTCACAGGGTTATTTCCTTCTCTGCTGTATTTCTACGTTCAGACAAGCTCCAGTGAACCTCAACTTCTTAATTTAATAGTTATATGGTTAGAATTTTTTTTATGCTAAACTATAATTGTAATAAAAAGTTTGTTTAAGAAATCCACACACGATGTTGCAAAAAAGTGACTATGCAAAAATGACAATTTTAATCAAGTAAATCTAATATTTATTTATCCTCAGGGTTGTATCTTTCCCTTACAGCAAAAGCAAGAAGTGCTATTTTTATTGTTGCTGGCTTTTTCATACTCTCAGTAACAATGTAGTGTTTATAAAGAAATGAGACAAGAATATTCCTTATCACACCCATTAGTAGAATTGTTAATTGATTTGATCCTTGTCTATATTATCTTTCTCCACTGAAATTTCTCAGTATTACACAGCTCATTCTAGCAATATTAGTCAGGAAACATCTGCAAATTAAGATTGATGGCTTTCTTTGAACTTAGTTTACAACATCATGATTAAATGTCAGCCTCATTAGTATAGGACTATTTTCACCATTCCAGTTATTGCAGCAGCAGTGAAGAACGATAGGGGAAGCAGATTACTGTAGATAACAACTTCATTTTATCTGTACGATCCACATAAAAATCAGCTGTTCTGGTATAAATGAATGAAGCTAGAATAATAATTGTTGATGGATTTATATAGAAAAATAAAAGAACCAAACTGACTTTGATTCACAGGCCGAGTTTCTATGTATGCCAACTGAAAAAAAAAAAAAAAATGTGTGTTGTTCCTCTTGCAAACACATTTTGATTGGGAAGTCATTGAGATGTGAAGAATCACTGAGACATCATGAAGATGAAATCACTTCTTCACAGGAACAGCAGAGTCACTCCCATACTGCCGTGAAGGAGACATGCTTGTAAAATATTTGCTAGTGGATGAGCAATTCCTGTGCAATGTCTGAAGCTTATAAACCAAATCACAGTCACCTGTTATTTGTTTTTCATTGCATCCATAGACTGCAAGTACTTTGGGACAGGAACTGTCTCTTCTATACATAAAGCAGACTCTCATCGTTGAACTGAGGCACAACTGCAACACCAGTAAATTTGTAACTAGGTAATTTAATTAATGCACTTGTAACCAGATTTAACATATTATTTCAAAAGTGGTTTGACTGAATGTGACCCCTGAATTTGAAAGACGTGATTGTTTCTGTTCCGTTGTTATTGAAAAATATGCGTCAGTGTTTTGACCTAGCGAAACACTTCAGAAAAATGAAGAGATTATTTCTGTGATAGTGTTAAAAGTTATTATGTATAGAGCTTTGAAAGTTTTCTTTTTAAATGCATCTAAATAAATGCATAATGATTCTTCATCCATTTAATTTGTAGATTCAATATTTTCATGGAATGCCCATCGAATGAATTTTAAATTGGCCTCCGAGGTTATACACAGTTATGTTCCCCTAATTTGAAGCTATTGTTTGTTAGTCTAGCAGTTCCCTCAAGATACTATTGAAGATTTTCAAATTTAGTAAGTTTATCAAATATGTATGTCAGGAAATCTGAAATGAAAATCATACTGAAAATCATCCATTTTCTCTCAGTAATTTAAGAGCTAAATCTATTTCATAGTTATTACAGGTCTTATTTTGAAAGATTGATCCTTTTTCCTTGTCTCATTGGTATAGTGGCATTTCATTATTCCCTTCTAACTCACCAGCTGAATCATATTCAGAATCAAATTGGAAGTGTTTGAATCATGTATCTGAAACCTGAAAAAAAAATCTAATGAAGTATCTTTTTTGTAGGACATTTTTAAGATGATTAATTTACTTTGAACAGGATAGGTACATTTAGAATTTGGGCATACAGCAAGACTGCAAGACAAAATGACCCTAAAGATCTTTTGGAGTATATTTGGTAGAACATCTGCAAGTAACTCTAATTTATGGTCTTAGTGAGCAAATGAAACATTTATTCAAATACTGAATAGCTCTTAAGGCTATAATGAAGGTAAGAAGCTGGCTTCATATTTGCTTATTTTCCATGTCAATGAAGTAAGAGCTTTTCTTTTTTCCCCCAATGAAATGAGCAAAAAGATATCATGGGAAGGAGTAAAAGTTAGGACAGAGAAGGAGAACATATTTCTTAAGTGCTTTTTTTTGGCATTTATAAAAGGGGTAACACAACTCATTCAATGTTCTTTGTGGCACAGAGCATAAAAAATCATACAAAACATCTCGTGGCATTTCATAAAGCTGAAGGCATCTTAACTGGCTGCTTTTGAATGAAAGGCTCTTTTATTCTTTGATATCATATGCCTACATTTTAATAGGCATGCATTTTGGTAAGAGTTTTTGTCCAGACATTTCTCCTCTGATTTTTAGCATATAAAATCCTGTAAATGGAATTTTAAAATCCTATTTACTGTGCTTTTTCTCTAAGTTAACTGCTTCCTTCTTCCACAGAGGAAACAAAGCATTTCCAAATGAAACAAGAATGTCCTTATTCAAGGCTTCATCATAAGTGTTAGGTTATGAACCATTCCTGTAACAGAGGGTAAAAATGCGATGGCTCTGTTTCAAAGAAGCAATGGATCCCAATTGCAGGGAGTCAGATATGTGTTAGTGTTTCCTGACCACATTCCACCTCTGTATGAGGGTTAAAAAGAACATCTGACTGCATTTTGGCTGAAAAAAATCCAGCCAAATATCAGCTTCCTAACCTGAAAAAAACTCCAAAAGCCTATTGTTTCCCCAGTGCTTTTAATTAATATTATCCTCTGAATTCGAAAGAAAAACCCCTCCACAGTGGAATGGAGAGACAGGTCAAGGCTGTTTTCTTTAATTTCTCTGGAGCTGTGCTGGAAAATAAGCCTAGGGGTAAAAAAATTATGAAACATCACCCTGTTTACCACCTAAAAGAAGAAAGTTGGTATGTACAGATTGTTTGTGATAGTGAAATTAAACAGCAGACAATTCTGACAGTGAAATTAAACAGCAAACAATTACACACCCATAAAAGAGAATACCTATCTGAGCAGATGATGGCATACATTTATGTGTTGAAAGCCTACATATACCCAAGCACTAAAAAATAGAGATCTATAAAAATAGATTATAAAACTCTAGATTTCTACGTTCCTCTTGCATAAGACTTGAAAGTTAATTCCAGTAGAGCTAAACTGCTGCAGAAACATTCAGTACACCCCCAAAATACTGAAACGGGCAAAGAAAATACATACACTGCTGTTCACAAATTGGATGTATCCAAGCTCATGGTTAATGGTTAGGGTGGCCCACTGCATCACAGTACATCAGACTCCAGTGTCTTGATCTGAGTGATGTGGTTTAGATTAAACTTGAATTAAGTATGGCTTTTCATTTGTATTGTTCAATTGTACATTAACTCCTGGGAGGCCATCACTACAGTTAGATGGCTTAACTGACCCTGAATCAGTACTACACGTGCCTGTATTGATACTTGAAGAAGAATTTGTTTCTTCTGCTCTCATGCTGGACTTTCCTCTCCTGCAATCCACAACTAAAGCTATGATCCTGGGCTAACAAGGAGACCCGGAAGTGCCACGTTTTCCACATTTCATGTAGCTGAATATAATCTGCTGTATAACTTTGCCGGCTCATATGCAGCGTTTGGAACAGCATGCATTCCTTTTTTGGCTTGGCTCATGCATAATAGATAGAGGGACAGGAAATCACTGTGTAGTTCAGCTGAAGTTTGTGTCATGGAGGACACTGAAAATAGTTGCAGGATGTAAAGCACTAACTGCTGACAGGCTTTTGGTCAACAAAGCCCAATATAGCAAACGAGGACAAAGTATTTTCCCTGAACAGTAGGTTTTTGAATTCTGTTTCAGATGGTTACAATACAGAAACTTTACAAAACATTCCTTCTCATATTTTAAGGCTACTACAGATCAACAGTCTTAACTTGGCATGCAGTGCCCTCCACCTGTAATGGCTACTATCTGAGGCCTCAAGTAGAACTGAATGAGATAAATCTGTTTAATCCTGTTTTTTGATATCATCAGATATATAAGCAGAATAATACAATACCTACCACTAGCTGAACTTTCGCTAATAATATCTCTTAATAAATGCAATTATATTCCTCAGGCATTTCATCTTCTAACATTAACTTTTATCAGCCTGTCCATTCTGTAGACAACAAAAGCATTCATCAAACATAATTTAAGCAAACTGGGTCTGTTTCTAAGTATGATATATCAGTGGAACTCATAGCAATTTATTACACTGGATATATAAAAACCAATTTGTTTTCCATGCACAGGAACCAATGAAGCTTATTTTCTTTCGGATTTATATCCAATATCCTTTAAGTCACATCAACATAATAGCTCCATGTTCTTTTCCATCCCACTAGCTTTTGCACCATAAAGTTGGTAGTTCTTTCATATATCCCTGCTCCAGTTTTCTCCGTGTCCCCTAAAACATATCCCTCTTTTAGCCTCTAACTAGAGCTAGACCAGCGGCAGCGTATGCGATGGCCCCAGGAGCACCCACCGACTGGTTTGAGGTCAGGGAACTGCTGAGCTCACTTTCCATCTTTCCATCCATGGAGGTATTCAGCGGGAATGCTCCCCTCTCTCCACCAACTTGCACGATACTTGTGTAACACACTACCTTTGAGGCACTTAATCTTTTATCGGATTTGACTAAAATTGGCAGTGGATTCTAAAATGAAGGGGGGAGGAAAGTCAGAGATAATGAAAGCAAATTTGCTCAGGCCTCATTTCCTCAAGAACCACAGTAAGATTTGATTCACCTCAACTTGTGAATCTTCACAAAGTACTTCAAGAAATATAGGTATGTTAGAAATTTAGTAAAGGATTATGAAAATGTCTAAGCTTATCATATTAAAGTTCTTTAAATGCCTCTGTGGATGAAAATACATGCAAAATACCTTCTAAGACCATTGCAGGCTTGTAGTGCATACTGAATAACTTACTCTATTTTTCCACTGACTATGATTTAAGAGGTGCATTTATAAGTATGTCCTGAAGTCCTACGTTTGCATGTAATCAAAGATCTGTTTGCAAGGCGGTTCTCTGCCCAATTCTCTCTGTCCAGCATGAAGCTGCATTTGATATGACCTCTTCTAGACAGAATGCAATCAAAATTGCTGTTACTAGTCAGAAACCAGGGTTCCTTATGGTCAGAAATATTAACTTTGCTGTGTGAGATTGTTTCACATTAATCTTACAATTATATTCCCAGTTATTTTATGTGGGAATATGTTCAGCAGTTTATTGATGATCAAAGTCCAAAATGAAATTTCTGGTTAAAACCAGACAGGAAACCGTTCCAAACCATATCTGAATATCCAGCAACCCAGTAATTAGGGCACGTGTTCAAGAGAGAAGAAACAAACTAAACCCCCTGCCTTCCTAATTCAGGTTCTTCAGTTTCACAGGTAGAAACCCTAACTTGACATCTATGACATCTGTAAGAAGTGAGTAGCAGATGCTGCTGTGTCAGAAGGGTAGGATTTTATGTCCTTTTTGACTCACTTCATCTTGGCACAAATGCTTGTGCAAGGTTCAGAGTGGTACGGTGTCCCCAGACTTTCAGCTTTGGTGGTCAGACCAGCTTTCTATTCGTGGAAAGGCAGACTATGAAGATATCTAACAAGATTGCTTGAAAATGTATTTCCTGGGTTGCCGTGTAATGCCACTCGGTTTGTTAAGTAGCTGTCACATCCCTGTGTGGGCTGAGAAGATTTGTACACTGAGCATGTTTACAATGTGCTTCAGAAGGAGAGGAGCAGCAGCAGCGAGTAGCACAAACACAGAGAGCATCCTCGGAGCCGAAACCTGACCCGGTGTCAGGCAGGTGGCACACTATCCGCTGAGCTGTCCTATCTGTTACGGCATGGAAACACATTCAATAGGAGTTGATAACTTGGACTTGTTCTGCTAGTTCATTAGTTCACATTCAGTAATAGAAAATCTATTGCCCATGGCAAAGAAAAATAAATGTTACATTATAGAGGGTCTATAGCTGTGTAACTGGCTTGATTTTATGAACTCTTACTACCCTGAAGCAAGTGACACGGACTCAGCATGCTGCATCGCATTGCTTGAAGTAAGAGCTTCCTCTCTTTGCTGCCCAGGAACCTACACAGACTCCTTGTAATTTCTTTGAGTCTCTGCTTTCCAGTCAATTTGCACCTTCTGTACTCTACTGCTAATATGCATTTTACATAATAAACTGAGGATGTGTTGGCGAAAGACATAGCAGGTAAAAACATTATAGTGTTGTTTTCAAGCAGTGGAAAGGTAAAGTTAGTCACTATTTACTATTGAATCTTTATGTCTAGCACTTCTCCTTACCATGAGTAAGCTTTCACCTGTGTCTGTACCCACCTGCCTCATTATTTGTTGAACTAATACTGACCTTTTTATCTCCTCTGTCCTCTGCAAAATTTAACTTCATGTATTTAATATGCCTTTTCTGCTAGAGAATACACCAACAATACTTACTGAAGGATATGAACTTTTTAGCTAAGCATTTTTGCAAAGTCTTTATTTTCCACTGATACAACAAAGGCATACTTTCACACATACACAAAATTTGACTTTAATTTTGAAAGGGTAATGGCTGAAAGAAGAAGGAGCTGTACCTAAAATAGAGTCGTTAGTCGTGTTCAAATCAGCTGGAGAAGTGTAAACAGCATGGTGGAGAGGGGAGGACTATGAATCTTATGATCACCTTTTTTTTTCAGTCTCCATTGTGTTCTTTTACTACTTATTTTTAATTTTTATTCTTTTGTTTGAAAACCAAGATCATTCTTCTGTATTCCTGAGACCAAATGGTTTCTCCTGTCTTTTCTAACCAGTGATATACAGGGAAGACATCCACTGACAAATAGAAAAAGTTTTAAGAGTAAGGTGACTTGTATAATTTTAAACCAGAAGAAGGAAAATGCAACTGACTCTAATAGGAAGCCCCAGAAAACACCACGTGATCTGTATTATGGACTGCTTAGCTCACTTTGTTTTTTTCAATGACACCCTCTATATTTTGTTGTGATGTAGAAACATAAATAAGCCACATCCTTTTAGAAAATGAGAAAAATCTAACCTAACATTTCCCTAGTGAAGTGATGATCAAACATCTAGTACTTTTCTTGGAACACATATGTATTGACAACTTGTGAAATTTTTTTGTTGCTGTACCTTTGTTTCTGTGTGTGTGTGCATTTTAACTATTAAGGATGAGTAAATATAATGTATCACAGGCTACATTACACAGGCGGTGGACAGAACTGATCAGCTGTAGTCTAGTCAATTCCCGTGAAAAATATACTGCTACTGTCTGAGACAATGTTTAACACTCTATTGAGCCAAGTGAGAAAAAAAAAAATGTATATTGAGATAGCTGTGGCTTTGCTGCAGGTATGGTATTCAAAAAGCAATATTCACTTCCAAGAGAAATGTATGTAACAGGGATGCCCACAGGACACAGGTACACATGTTGTTCTTAAAGACTTTGGTTGCTTAAAACTGGAAGTGACCACCATAGTTTTTTACATTCTCCACAAAGTCTCCCACCTTACATATCTTCATTTTTAATTAACTATACAAATATTTTTCCACAAATTCTGAGACATCTCTCTTTTATGTGAGTTTTTCAGGATGGTATACCAAATAACATGTCAAAGCAAAGCTCTTCAGGAGCTTTAATAAAAAGTGCAAAACAATATAAACAATAAAAATGCTACTGTGGAGAGTACTAGGTATAGTTATCTGTACTTCATCTTCATGATATATTATTACACTATTTGAGCTATAACATTTTATTAAGCCAACCCCAGAGCACTCCAGATCTCTTATAAATGGGGAATATTTTTTCTGAAGTGAAGGCAGTCTTTTTCCTGATGATAATCACTAAAATGGTCCATAGAGAATGAAATATCAGATCCATACCAAACTTGCATTTTTAAAAACAGAGATTAAGAAACCCTACATAAAGAGGCTGGGAAAGCACTTTTGTCTTGGAATTTATACATAAAATTTGTATGAGTCCAGAGTTTTATCTGTAATTTGCTTATAAGAAATGCATAATTTTTTTTGAAAGAAAGAACTACCACTGTATGGACTACCTTTTGTGGAATATTAATTATGAAAATATTTAAATTTTGCCATCAAATTGGAATTATAACCTATTTGGAACTGTAACCTGTTTCATCCTCAGGACAACAAGAAGTTCTACACCACCCCACCCCCATGAGGGTCCTCCCAGCTGTGGAGGTCAGAAGCTCACCCCCCACCCCAGGAGTGGGTCCTCTTTGTGCACACCCCTCCTGTGGGACAAGTGGGTACCCTGAAGTGGTGTTGTCCCTGTGCCATACCCTGCACCTGCTGACCCACGTGCTGGTGAGAAAGCTCTGTGCCCTGGTGGGATGGCTGACCTGTTACCCCTCTAGCAAGGTGACTGCTGCTGTGTCAGAAATCTCTTTGTAATTCTCTGCTTGCTGTTTAATTTTGCTGATGGTTGTCTTCCACTTTAGTGTGATCAGTGTGGGGTAAAGGCCCTTTTGGACAGTTTTGGGTGCTCCCCACCTCTCCCAGACACACACTGTGCTTACTCCCACTTTCCCATTGTGTCAGCTGTGGTTATAGAGGCCTTGTTGTCAAGGGCCAGCAACATGACCACCCTCACAATGTTTGAGTCAAAGTCTAAGAGACAGAGCATTTCCAGCTACAGTTGGGAAAACAGAGGCAGATTGAATACAAAAGTCCCAACAGTTATTCAGTGAAAATATTAGTGGTTTAACTGCATGCTGTTTGTATCTTTATACTGACACCTCACAGGACATCTAAAAACAGGTTTTATGACAGAAGAAGAGAAGGCTACCTGTAAGGATCTTAACACAAAAGCACACAACTTATTTGCAAGTCCTTGCTATGCTACAATGAGGCCAAGGAAAAATTTAGAGCACATAAAGGAAAGAAATGGTAGAATAAATTGCTATAATGATTATCTTTTGGCTGCCTACCTCCTAAAGTGAATCTCAAGCTCTTGGAGAGGTGCCCAGGAGGTCGCTCCAAAGGCCCAGGGACAGAATTGGGCTACTCCAACATGAGACTTTTACTAATGCAGACCGTAGCGCAACTCTGACATTACCACATTTCAGAATAGGAGCTGAAGTAATGCCTGTACTGAGCCAGAGGATCCAGCTAACAAGAAAATACTTGGCTAAAAGGTGAATGGTAAGGCAGCAGAAGGAATAATCATGGCCAACATGTGATAGAAGCAGCAAATCTCTAGAAGGATTGAAATTACTGAAGGTCACAAAAATAAGGGAGGAGATTATTCTATGTTGAAGGGTGTGACTTGAGCAAGAGTAGGTCAAAATAAGGATAGAGGAGCTCTTGCATTATACTTACTCATTAAGTAAGTAAAGCTTTCCAAGATAAATGTAGAATTAATGCAAGGTTTGTTAGATCCTTCAAGGGCTCCCGTCCTGCCTTTCTCATTTCCTCCCTCTCTCTCTTCCTTCTTTCCTACCTTTTCACCAGTATACTTACAGTATTTCCTTAAAATCTAAAGAATTTTAGCTTTGGACAATTAGACAATTGTCCATCCATCATTGGACAATTACAGTATCATAATGCACACAGAGCCTACCTCAAGGCAAACCTAGGCTAAAACATCCTATAATTGAAAAATGAGGCCAAAACTAATAAGCTAAATGTATTTTTTCATTCCTCGTACGTGAACCAAAGATGCCTGTTGGCTGGTTAAGCAAGAAACAGATAAAAGCAAGACTGTTTGTGAACATCTTTTAAATATGGTGTGACTGATGTGAACTGTACTTACATACAGCTTTGCACTAACTTATGCAGTATCTACAAGTTCATCTAAATTGAATTAAAGTATCCAGTTGCTTTACTGTTGTTAATAGTTTGAGGAAATTATCTTAGAAAACCAGATCCTCACAGTTCATACCAACCTTGCCATATAAATCTTCACTAGAATTTTAGTTTCCCAGTTTGGAAAATATGTTTATTTTTGAGATATAAAAATGCTGGGAGTTCATTAAGAAAATTCTAGAAAATATTGGATAAATAAAGGCTTCTATGTGTCAGAAAATACTTCTTAAGGAATTACTTCCAATAGAAATGTAGACCAGCTTGGTAGATAGTTACTTCCTGGATAAAATGGGAAAGAGTGTTGCCTAACCTACTTTAAGACCAGAAATGATCCCAAGTTTCAGGTCCTCAGAGACTGACAGGAGCCCAGAAATAGGACAGAAACTTGCCTGATTTTTCTCTGAAATTATCCTGTTAATTCATATTACATAGCAACTTTAACTTTCAGTAATAAGAACAATAATAAAAATAATACCAACATTAAGATTAAATTTTATTTTATTGTAATTATTATAATATTTTTCCTTAAATAAGTGTTGTTGGAGAAGACTGAGACTTTTGAACTAGTGAAATGGGAAAAATCTGGAAAGAGAGATTTGGCATTTTAATGAAACTGCTCACAGCTATAAATCTAATGCTCTTACGCCTTATACAATAATTATAGGTACCCACTAGCACTGTGATACTTAAGGGTCTGTCATCATTTCCATTGTAAATCCAGTTTTTGAAGGATTAAAACTCAGCTGTGAAAATTTCCTTCTGCCTTAGATTTGGCATTGAAGACCCAGCTCGGGAATGCATTTCTTTGTCAGATATCTTGTGTACCCTGATAGCCCCATACCAGCTTTGAACATCAGGTTTGAATTTTAATGAATAGGGGAAAAAAAATCTTGAAAATTTAAATTCCACTCTCTAAATGATTTTGTGAGTATATTTGTGAGGAATGCAAACAGAAAGATTGAGAACCAATCATACAGTGTTACTGTAGCAGCATCTAGTAGTTTGGCAAATAGATCAGTAGACGAAAACATCATTCGGACTACTTGGCTTTTAACCTAGATCTCAGTATTTTTCCTTTGAGTTATTGTTTTTATCTTGTATTTCTCTTGTGCTGTCTAGCCCAGACCATCTGAATCATGAAGGATGCCGGACTAGAAACACCAGTAGGTCTCACTCTAAATTAGGCATTCAAGTGTCAGGCATCCAAGTTTGAGCCAAGTCTCCATTTTAGTCAATGGACAGACACATCCGTAAGAAAAATTTCTTTCGAAGATGGGTGTTTAAGACAGGTTACTGAAATTAACTTATTCAAACTTGCTGTTCTAAACAGGGTCAAAAGAAAGCAATGACTGTATTCTGAGCACTTTAGTGCTCCTTTTTAATGCTTTGAAATGAATAAATGATTAAACATCTCAGTTTGTAAGTTATCCCCAAATTCATACGTCAGAATGTTAAAGTTTGCTACCTTTAAATACTTGCCATCACTTGGAAGCATTCAACAATCATATTTTACTGAAAAAAAAATCAAAGAAATTATATAAAATTTTGACAATAAATTGAGTATGTATTGAACCAGCAGTTTTGTGATGCTGACTTCTCTTCTGTATGACATGCTCTGAGTTATATGGAAAACTCATGATGGAATTGGTATTGTCAGCAAATGTTTAACGATATGTTTAACCTTCAATTTTCATAGAAATCTACTATCTTTTGGCAATATTTTGCCAAGAAAGACTTGGCTGAGAGGCAGCTGATCTAGAACAGCCAGCATCCATTGGTAGTCACCTAGCAGATGCAGGAGAATTATAGTTTTCACGCAGTGCATGTCAGGCTGAAATTTGAGCCTTAGCTTCCTGAATCTCAGAGACATCCCTGACCAAGGACTGCTGAACATATTGGATTTATGTTTTTTCTTTGAAACAAACAAACAAAAATCTTTGACAGGTCTCATTTCTTTATGAGGATGAAGTAGGAACAATCTTAGATCTTGTAACTTTCCATTTAAACTGCATGTAATTTTGTTGTTTATGTTTTGTACTCATCACCCAATTCACTTTTTGAAACTATATCCAAGATAACATGTTGTAAAAGAGCAAAAATAATAATAATAATTTAAAAAGCTATGGCAGTGTTTGGGAGGGATTATTTCATATGAACATCAGAGAAAAGCAAATGAAAAATATGTAGCTAAAAGATGTCCATGAAATGCTAAGCAGAAAATATTAAATGAAATAAGATAGTAAAATTTTCATACCACTCCATGTCACAATGCAATCACATATGATATGTAGATATGTGTGTACATACATATGCACATACATTTAGATATAAACCCCTATATATATATATATATGTTTATACACACATATTTAACAAATTGTTTGACTTCTGTAGAGTCTAGTACAAATTCAATTAGAAAGCTTATTTTTCTGGTCTTTTAAATGATCTTTTCAGAGCTTTTCTGCTATATCTATGTGTGAGTGAGGGAGAGGAAGAGGAAGAGGTGGGGGAGGATGAGATGGACTGCTTTGGAAGCATTCTCATTGGACTACACCGTAAACCAGAAGGGAAATGTATCAAATACCTTCATTCTTAATTGAGCTAAATAGTCCTTTCTTATGTGGGCAGTCTATGGGACTTTCATGGAGCGTTATTCATCATTTTAATCGGGAGTACTCCTGAAGTAAAACACTAAATGTGAGGAAACTGGAGAAAACGTGAAGAATAAGATTGTATAATCAGGTCTGGGGACTTGTCTACACTGATGCTTTACCACACTTGGCTTAAGCTTAATAAAATTAATGCAAGTGTCAATAATAGAGAAGAAGCAGCTCTGAGAACTGGAGTCACAAGACCATATCTGACCATCGTCTGAATGGCCAATACTGAAACTTGTATTGGAAGTAGCTGAGGTATGTCTACTTGCCTCATGTTGGTAACTATGGTTATGTTTTCCCTCCTAATTTTTTGAAAAAGAAAGGGGAATAATGATATTTAGAAAGCTATAAGTGCATATGGTAGGTTTTGTTGCAAAGCCAAGGCTCTTTCTGGGCATTGAAACTTTCACTCCTAATATATAGTGATAAGAGTAAAGTTTAGATAAGCTACCAGCTATAGACAACAAAAATGGACATGCTGCAGCCACTATTGGCTGTGGTTTTCTTGTGTGCCAGTGCTAACCTGTGTGTGCCACATCTGTGATGTTCATAAGAACATTCTTCCCTCCTATGTCTTCATTGCAATTCACGTAGGGCTTTTCCACATTTAGAGGCACATTTTCATCATGCAGTCTTTAAAGTAACATAAAGTTTCACCACAAGAACATTTCAAGTTATTTTCCACAAATAACTTGGTTTTGCCTAGTATCAAACCACCTTGACTATGAGGTTCCTCAAATATAACTAAAATAGATATGTTTATGTTCTTAGGAGAAACTATAATAAGTGAATTTGTAGGTGTGTGAGAGACATCTGTGTGACTGGGGAAAAAAATACAAGAAGGCATTGTATTTTGATGTGGGAATATAGTAAAGGGAAGACTGAAGAATCTATCCCTGTAATTGTATGCAAGTAAATCCACAAACACTTACACAAAATAGGCATATTCATTGTTCTTCACATAAGAAATAAATTAAGACAGTTTAGTATTAAATTGGAATAAAATTTAATTGTACATGTTCTGACGGTTCAGAAAAAAAACCTGATCACTAAAAAAAATTCTGGAAAGGTGGCAGTCATCAATAAGTATTGACGTCAGTAGGGAGTTGGAACACTTCTGCTTCTGGATCCACTTTTTGACCATTTTGAATGAAAGCTGAAATCCCAGCTTCAGACAAGTAAGTGTAGTATTTTTGCCTTTAACACTGCAGGTGTTGAGGAAGCTAGACAAACATTTTTTTCTCAATATCATGAGAAAACACAAAATGGAAGTGGAAAATTCAATAACAGAGAAGACTAACAATTGCAATGAAAGTCAAGCTGTTGCTAGAAAAGACACTAGATAGCAGTCTCTGCAGAAGACAACTAATGTAAACCAACATAAGAGGTGCTAGAGAAATAGCAAGATATGCATTTTTTCTTCTTTTTCTGGAATAAAGAGCTACACCAGAAGTCCTAAATCCTAGCTAATCTTGTTCATCACAGGAAGTAAGTACAGAAATCTTGGTGTTATCTGTCTTCATATTCTTAGCATAGTCACATTCCCTCAAGTTTCAGACATTCATGAACTGAAATACTAGAATATCATACATGTACTTTCAGTGTTGATTGTTAACTTCTCACACTGTTTAAAAACAGAAAAAGAAAAAAAAAAGACATGTTTTGAGGAGAGAACAGGTCCTTAAAATTTTCATGTTAAGTCATGTACAGAAAGTCTTTAAAATCATGTGTGAACAAAATTGGCTCAACACTTTTCAGATTATATAAATAGGAAGAAAACATACTTCTACTACAAAAACAGGTTGTGACCTATTTTTGGATACTCAGAATTGGTTCAACCTATAAACTTGGTATAAACACAGTCTTCCATGAAGAAATCAGCTCATCACATGAGTTTTCTTGCTTCATATATGAAACAAAAAGTGATTTAGTATGTGCGCAAACTGTGCAAAAAAATCCAGTAAAAACCGTCCACTGTGCAGAACTACAGTATATAATGTAGCTTTAGTGAGAGAGGTAGAAAGAATTGATTGTGTAGGGACATGTGAGCAAAAATCCTGTTGTTCCTTTCTTAACCCTTTCTCTCAAATCCCAAATAGAGGTGGAGAAATTAATCTTATTCTTTTCTGAATCAGGTTAGAATTACTGCCTCTGAGAACTAGTAGGAAAAAAGTGAAGTGATGGAAAGCCTCCTCCATTTACACAGAGTCAAAGGTATGACCACCTTGAAGAAGAAAGAGGACATCTCCAGTGAGGAGGTGACAGGTTGTGCACCTTCTGTATTAAGACAGATTTTTGCATCCCCATGGTGCAAAATGCCTTACTGGGCTCCTGCCAGAGTGGTGTCCATGCCATGGTCCTTATGTCAGATTTAGATAACAAACCACCGTCTGTCCTGGAGCTTATGTGTAATACCAGTCAGCCAGGGTATTAGATTACCTAACACTAATTAATTGTGCACGTGTCTACAACAAAGCCTTCATCCCAATGTGCTAGAATAGCTGTTTCTTTAATACTTGTTTTATTTCAGAAGTATCACTAATTTCTTGTTGTTCCAAGAATTTTTTGAGAAAACAACTATATACGAGTTCTCTACTTTCAGAGTTATTGTCCTGATTGAATAAATGGAGGATCTTGTGATGTTCTAAAAGTGGCTATCACAAACCATCATCTCGCTTTTAATGATAATAGGAAGATTAACAAAATGTATTGCTTTCCAGATTTAGCAGAATGTAGATCAGCCAAGGAATTCATACTTGAGACGTAGAACTACTGTGAAAACATTAACTATTGTAGACAGTGGAAATGTCAGATAAGGAAACCCATAAAAATCTGTAGTATTCATTTTTATAAAACAATTCTAAGATTTACCCAGTTAAATTAGCATTATAGACTTCTAAGGGATTTCTTAATTGGACATTGTTATTAACAAGAAAATTAAATTGATTACACACAGACTGGGCATTCCCTTTCAATAAGCGAAATAAAAAGTATGATTTATGCCCCCTCCCTCAAAAGCTTTCTCAAATGCACTGCAATTAATAATTCACCTGTGAAAGATAAAATAGAGAAAGATCTGCATGCCCATGTAGGGAGTCTCCCATTTGTGACTTCAAAGGGAAAATTCTGTCTTCTTGTGTTGCTTCTATTATTCTCTGTTCTGCAGAGGCTACTGCAGTTCTGGTGCTGCATAATCATATTTCTCTCCTCTCCTAGCAGTGCTCTTTAACTTCTTCTTCTCAGCATCCTGGCAAGACTGTCTCCTCACTTTTTCCTCCCTCCCTGTGCTGTCTCTTTTCTTGAGGAGTTCCTTCATAGCTCCCAAAATATTCTTTTCATTCAGGATGCTTTCAGGGAGGAAAGGCACAGCTCTGATCAAACCAAAGGCTCTGGAGCAATCAGGCAGCTCGGGAATCCCTGGTGATTGTAGAAATGAAGTAAAGCACTTCCCCTGTGCTTGCAGAGGTAGACATTTCTTTAGCACTCTTTACATAGCAAGGGTAAACCCCTTGCTATGGACTATATGGATAGGTATTAAAGCAACTGTTCTTAAGTTACATGACCCTTAGCTTCTTGAAAAAAACATTTACATACGCAGGAGAAGCAAACTATGCAGTACAATATGCAGAAAAACAACTACACACACGTGACAACCTCTGGCTAACAAGGCAGTGTTTGACATGCCAAAAACACAGCAGATATTCCTGAAGTGGCCAGGCACTGGCAGAGGGCAGAAGAGATGCAGTGTTAAGCCACCACTCCTTGTCCTATCCCCACTGGATACAAAGAACAGTTCCCTCCCTCTGACAATAATCTTCTTTTAACTTGGCATGCTTATGTTGAAGTAGATAGGCTAGATAGATTAAAGCAACATATCTAACAGGAGTGCGGGAAGGACTATAATTGTATCCTTTCCATATGCCAGCTATGCTAAAGAAAGAATTTTGCACATTATAGATCATAAAGTCATTGTACACACAACTGTTATCAACAATCAGCATTTCTCTGTACCTCTCCTAGCCATCACTGTTCGTTGCTGTAGCAAAAGGAAAAGTAAAGCTGAGATTTGAGTTGCTGCTGTGGGAAAATGCTATACGTTCTGACAGCGACTGCTGTTGTTCCACTAATTCTTTGTAAACAGGTAGTCATGATCGTTATGACACCAAGAATTATACTAGAGAATATGTTTTGAAAAATGATACATAATCAGAAAAGAGGCCATCCAACTAATTTTAGAGCATTATGCAATACATAATTAAGGAGCTTTTCCATATGATAAAAGCTCATCATTCTGGCATTCAGTGGTTGGAATAATTGCTAGAATGTTACTTAAGCAGTATTTTAGAACAGAATTTCATAGTAATAAGTACTTCCTTCTTCCTGAGTCTCCTTTTTTGATTCGAAAGAGGAATATTCAAAGCACGAATAATAGAATATAATAAAAGTGATTCCCTAGTTTTTAGAGGTCTATTTGCTTTGCAATCTATTGGAAATGATTAATGGAGAGAAAAACACAATAGCAATGTGGCATTAAATTAGGCCATTTGTCCAAACAAGGCCATTCCACTGATTGTTAGATGCCTAACTACTTTGTACAAATTTCTCTAGCAGATGTTAAAAGCCAATATTAAAAAATGGAAGAGAAAGAATGAAATGGAAACAATACTACAAAATTTTCTTCTGGCTTTTGATTCTGTCATTAACTGTGTTTTCATTCAACAAAAGGAAGACACTTAGAACCACTATGTGATTAATGATATTTTGGTCGCTCAGTACCTAACTCTTTGCAGGCTATTACAGGGACGTTTATATGCTCCCTCGTGCTTCCATGGTCCTCCTCTGTGAAGCAATTACATTTTGTAAAGAGCTCAGCTTTGCAACCTGGTCCTGTACAGCATTTGGACACCTACTTGGAGCTAATCCCCAAGACATGGGGTATTGATTAAGGCTGCTTCTAGATCAGAAACTGTCTTGAAGACAGGCTCCAGGGAAAACTTACAGGCTGTTCATAGCGATTATTCCCAGGGCTGCACACAAGGTTTACTTCTTGGTGAACAAGATGCATACCCTCAGGGAAATAGGTTCAGTAGAACAGCAGTGTACGCTTACTGCTTAGACGGGTCATGGTGTTACATCACCTGGTTCTAGGTGACGACCTAGAAGTATCCCATCTATCTATTGGTGATGCCACACGAACAGAGCTTAGTAGGAGGATGAGATAATTACAACCTTTCATGGCAGAGCTAGGATATTGCCTGCCACAAGGCATATTTTTACGCCACAAGGCGTAAGAAACCCTGTTTCAGTCTTCTGCAAGAGCTAAATGGATCTGTCCTGACGAGTCTCAGAAATGCATTAGGCTTTCTACCACGTTTATGTCAAACTGAAGAAGGCACAGTGCTGATGTAGTTGAGATGAATCCATAAGTTCCTTTCCAGCACCTCTTTTCTCTGATTGTCCACATGAGCTGACACAAAACCATGAGAAACTGAGTATTTATCCTCTCAGAAATCCACTGTTCATCCTGCCTTTAAAAATCCAACCCAGCCTCAATCCCAAACCAAACCTAAAATTGGAGAGATCACTAGATTACTCTCTATAGCTGAAGGTATTCAGGAGAGGAATTTGATTTCCTGGCCAGCTACCCACTCACAATTAGGATGACTGACAGTAGCTTTTTAAGTCTGAAGCACAGTTCTGATTTATGTCTCTGAATCTGTAACAGCTTGCTTTAAATGTGTTATTTATTTATGTTTAATCAAAATGAAATCATTAAGCCCTCATGAAACTTTACACTAAGCAATACTTCATTTGCTGAACCACAACTCCACAGCTTTGAATACCTTAACGAAATGGATCTTGAATATGTCACCCTGTTTTCATCCTCCTGAAGTGTATGAAACCCATTTCCAAAAGCCTTAAGTTTTTCTCATACATTTCTCTTTGAACCTAATCTTTGGATGACAGGTGAAATGACTCAAAACAGGATTCTGTATCAACTTTACATTACCTTTGTCCTGTCTGTGGTACAAATATTTTGAAACAAGCAATCTGAATCTTATTGTCTAATAATAATTCCGTTTTCTGTGAGAAACTATTCATCATTCTGCACATCATGCTTAAAGAAACATGGGATATATTGTCTGAATTTGCGGGGGAGGGAGGGGAGGGAGGAATCTTGCAAGAAAAATAATTGGTTTAAGTCCAGCTACTCCAGCAGAACAACTGTATTCCTGTGCTGAGAAAGCTGGTTCTAATATCCCCTGTCTCAGTCTTTTTACAATCATAGTTATTATCTCTCAATTTGAGTGCCAAGCAGACAGAAGAGGGATAATGAATTAGCTAAAGCATGGAGATCAGCAGCCAGTGAGAATATTTACACTGGCACAATGGTCTTCCCCTGTGCTTGGTGCAGAAGTCGAAATATGTATGACCCACATTAATAACTTTACATTAATTCGACTGAACATGATCACAGGAAGCAGTGACACAGTCATTCACACACCGTGCAAGTCATTGGCTTTAAAAGGAAATACATTTCATTGTGCTACTCAATCGTCTGCCCTCTGTCCTTGTAATGACCATGGCACAGTGTTGCCAACTGTTTTATCTCGTAGCAGTCCAATACCGGTGCCTTTAAAATAGTTTTTAGAAATTACAGTAGAACTGGTACAATAATAGCATCGCAGCACAATGTCTACTTGGACAATGTGGGTGCAATTCCTTACAGTCGTATTTGCATGTGGATTTATAACTGTAGTAAATTACTTGATTTACCAAGTTTGCTCTCTAATCTAGGCAAGTACACACACACATTATTTCTGTGAAATAACCTCTCTTTGCCTATGTACCCCGCACTCATCAAGGTTTCTAATTTTAAGAACAACATGAAACCTTTAAGAGAATTCATGTTAACTGGTAAGACAGTCTTCACTAATGACTTAGGATACACATTTATAACTTCAGCGTGTTCTGAGGACCAAATTTCACTACGTCTCAATATTTCTGTCAAGAGGAACATATGGATATTACAAGAATATTTTGTGTTGCTTTCAAGGGGTATGCATTTGGCAGAGATTTAAAGCACATGCTTAAATGGTTTGCTGAAAAGGAATCATCTGGAGAATCAGAGCTGAAGACAGGAGGAAACATTAAGGTAGCTTTAATAGCTATATAAAATTGCTTTTAATCGAAATCAAAATCTGTAAACATCCACATATTATAGTTCAAAGGCTCATACATTCTTTTAATAGACAAGTCCATAAGGTCAAGAGTATTTTAGATTCAAGATCAAGCTGTGTAAGATTTGCATGTAACTAATACTGCATCTCACTATTAGTAAAGCCCACAATTACTGTTGTTATTTTGTCCATTTTGGGGCAATTATTTCTTAGTCTAGCTGCCAGCTGGCTTTGCTGTGGCTCTCTCTGAACAATGGAACTTCTCCCAAGGAGAGAAGAGTTGAAAGGTAATTCATCATCTTACAGTTGCAGTACAATTGATGTATTGAAATAAACCCATACAAACTATACTCAATTTAAATAATTTAAGTACCCAAGTATTCCTGTATTAGCTAATTCACTGTGTTAAACTGTGTACTTTTTACTTATCAAACCATTAAGTAAGATACTAGTCAGTTTGACTTCACAGTTGCCATTTTCTAGGTCTAATTATGAATTCCTTGAACCTTTGTGATGACGATTCATTGATATTGGATCTTTAGGCAATGGTAAATACTTGGAAAAATTGAAATTAATTCACATTATGTGAGTCAGGATTTTGAAAAATGAGAGTATTTTTATATTTTGAAAAGTCTCCTGCTTCTTGTTTTGAAGCATCATCTTTACAAATTTTATTACTCTAGGAATTCCATATTTATTTTATTTGCTCATTTATTTCTTACAAATTATTCTTTCCAGATTAAATTTTCTATTCCTCATTCTCATCTCAAAAATGAGGATTGTTTGTTAAATTTGAGAAAACTCTTCAAATGTAACTCATCGGGAACTAAGTTGAAAAAGGATTTTTTTTCTGTAAAAATAAACTGTGAAACTAGATTATTTTTTAAGGTTACTTCTTCAGTTACTTAAATAAAATTAACTACTCTGACAATCTGCTAGGCAACATGAAATTTTGGAAATTAAGTGGAATAGTAATAGGCAGTGAAATAAGTAATTTTGCAGCAATTAAAGTACATCATGCTCACTAAGTTTCAGAGTAATGGCAATCTTTAATTAAGCCTCTGTTCCCTTCTCCAGATTTCCTAAGGAATAAAGAACGCTGTCAGAAGAGGATGGACGAATATGAGGCAGAAGCCCAGAGAAGATAAGTCATTCCTGTGCTAAAGGAAGCTTTCTTTCCCTAGGCATGGCTCAGATCCATACAGTTAACAGGCTGAGTCCTTTTGCTTTCCAAGAGCTACTTTCTTCATTGGCAAATTTGTTCTTTTCTTTTTTTAGTGCTAGAGTTAATTAGCTTCAGTTATTTTATTCCTGATTGCAGGAGCTTCATGATCAGGACATTACCCAACTGTTTGCATTTTCATCAGTGTCTCCCTCCTTTTATAATCTAAATGAGAGTGGTCCAACTGCAGAGGAAAATATATAACCTCAGCTTCTCAACTGGTACATAATTCCAAAGTTTCATTCATTTCAATGAATATAAGCTGATCTGGCACTGAACGCATCAGCACAAGAAGCTCCTTAGCTTTAGAACGCTAATACTGTCATTTGGCATATGACATATGTTTTAACTTCAATAAAGTGAACATAAAATTCCATGGACATATAATTTATTTTAACATAAAATTCAATATTGCAGTAAATATGTATATATCAGATATAAGCAAAATTTGGTTTCCCAAACAAAAACTTGGTGACTTAAAAGACCTTTTAGGGTGAACAATGCATTTTCTTTATAGAGGTTAAAACATGTTTTGAAAATGATCTTATACAAAACAAGTATTCAATATTTGTTGCTAGAGATCCTCTGCATAAGTCCTGTTTGCTCTCTTCTCCTTCCAGCTGCTGCTGTTGAGGGCACTCCCAGATTCCCAGGGAGGCAAAAGATATTTGACCTTAGGACCTCTTGCTTCACAAGGCCGTTGTCAAATTAATGACACTTGGCAAAGGAATTTACAGGGGTATTAACTGAAACGTTCGCCAGCCTTTCACAAGATAAAATACAGTGGAGGACACATTTTAATTAAACTTCTTCTGCAGGAAGATGTCCTCAGGCAGCAAAAGCTGGGCTCCCCCTTGCGTCTCTGTTCTGATGAGAAACTGCTGAATCCTGTGTGTACGAAAGGCTACCGACTCCCATGTGTGCAACCTGTGAAGAAATAACACTTATGCTATTTTTCCAGTCACTGTCACTCTGTCACAGCTTATATTTTCGCCAAGTTTGTTCTCAGTTTTAAAGCCATGCTCCTAAAGTTTGCCCACCAGACATAAAACCAATAAAGATTAGAGCTTCTACTTGAATTTGCTGCTGGAGTGGGATGGGCAGGGGTGAAGGAAAAAACATATGCTTTTGCCACAGTCTAAAGAGCAAATTTTTCTCCTCAGTGACAGTATTGGCCTGAGAGAAAAGACATATCTCCCCGTAACCCTCCCCTCACCAAACCCTTCTGATACATTTCTTGGTGATGCACATTGACTTGTACCCTTTAACACAGCCAATGTATAATATCAGACCTCATTTTGTAAAAACGCACAGATTTCAACTTTGAGCAAGTAAATGATATCAATTGTATTGCAACCCATAATATAATAGAAAGGAAGAGTAGAAATATACTTAACCATTAATAGTGCAGCAATTGCTGTCATATGGCAATTACAGGACAATCTGCTAACACAATGTTATACATTTTTATTTTCATGTATCCTATTTCTCATAAATGGTTAAACCCAGGAAATTTTAGTCCAGTATACAGTCAGCTATATGATGGCAGTTGAAAATATGAACTACCTTTTAAATTATCTACTAAATAAGAACTGTTGGCCAGATACTGTATCAGGCTTTCCTTCTGAGGCATATAGTAAGCTAAATCCTGTAAATCCTCATACACATATTGGTCGTATGGATAAAACATCAAAAGTAATTTCAGTGAGAATTCCCCTGCTTAAAACCAAATGGGGTTAGATGTTTCAGGATCAAAAACCTATTCTTTAAGTAGTCTTTCTGTTTTCATTGAGATGATTTGAAAAGTAAGATACTACTCAGGCTAGGAATGCAGAATCTATCCCACCATTCATGCTATGTAGACAGCTTAAAACTCAGGAGATACTTGGAACGTATAAGCTGAACTTTAACAGCCACAAAAAGAATAAACATCCTTTATTTGACATTAAACTTGAAAAATGTTTTAAATAATATATTGGAATTCTAGGTACAGTAACCACCTTACCACATCAAAATTAAATCTGGGTTTGGGACACTACAGAGAACGAGCAAGAAGTATTTGCAAAAACTGACTGCACTGAAGTGTGAAAAGTCAATTAAAACTTCCAGCTACCCCTGGATATAAATGTTTTCCATAAAATAAAATGTTGCTAAAAAACTCATGTTATGATTACACACCTAAAAAAGAATCCATTTTATTTAAAAAAAAAATGCTAGGAGATAAATTTAAATTGAATAGACACAAAAGATTTTAATTACAGTTTTAAATGGGATTAGTTGGGTCTTTTAATATTAGACCCACAAATATTATTTTTAGCACACATTTTCTGCTTTATATTTATACATATCCTTCCTTACATAGCCAATGTACTTGGACCTGCCCAGGCAACCTTAGATAAATGAATACTCCATTTGATCTGGGGAGCCAAAAGCCTGCAATTGCTGCTGTGCTGCCGAAGCCTCTGTAAAAGCTGAACACCATCAGATCTGCTGTATTGCTCTGCAGCTTTGTACATAAAGCCTCTATATGCCTTCACCAGTCTTACCCTTCAGCCTTCCCTGTGTTTTGTGCTCTTACGACATCCTCCTTATAGGGGTAGCTCAACTCTGTCACTTCACTGCTTAATCTCATTCTGCTGCATTTGGAGCCTCCTATACCGAGAGGTAAGGAGTCCAAGTGAATCCCTCAGTAATTCTGCAGTTTGGTGAAGCGTCTTCTGGCAAAGAGCAGCGGTCTCAGGCACATAGTAACAGGGGACAAGGGGCTATCCAACTGTTCCAGTAACTGAACTGGGAGGACTTCACTAAGGATATCCGTCAAGATGAAGGGACGTTGGTTGCAACTCCTACTTTTAACAGCTAGGTAATTGCCAATTTGTAGTTCCCAAAACTCTGGGAGACTTTTAACTTTATTTTAACAGGGGAAAACTTACTAAAACAAACAAACAAGCCAACAAACAAACCAAATTAACTTTCCTTTGCTACAGTAATGTCTACGTTTCTGAGAGTAGCATTTTTATACTGACAGACCTGCTGAGAGACCTAGCACTCATTCCTCAAAGCAGATTAGAACAGAAAAATTAACACCTCACTGGATCAGAGCAGCAGGTTCAGAGAGTTTGGTGTCTTGGCACTGACCATAAGTATAGACTGCAGTTGGGGGAACATGTACTGCACTTATGGAAGTACTAAAAATAAATATAATCTGTCTAGTTTAAGAAACAAATGCTGTGAGAATGTGTCAAGATGGGTTTATACAAACTTGTCAGAGACTGGGAATGCTAGTCTACAGTGAATACCATACAGGTGAGGAGTTTTTGTATCTGGCTTTTTGAGTTTGGTTGGTTGGTTGGTTTGTTTTGTTTTTAAGCTAGATGGATTTAAAAGAGTGCTAGTATACATATTGATGCTGTCATTACACTCCCAGTTATGGCAGAAATCATAGGCAATAATGGTACACAGAAAATGTTGGAAAGAGAAGTACAGAAACTCAGCAGCACAGCAGTGCTTGAATCACACTCAAGGTAAAAATTTCTTTAAAACCTAAATGGTTAAAAAATATCTTAAGAACATTTAATACACTTTCAAATATTGTTTTTCCCATCCTTAGTATAACCATTATGGACAATACAATATAGTTAATTGACTGAGTTAAGGACAAAAAATTGGACATAATGTCCATTGGGAAAATTACTTATTTTGTATGGATTTTTTTTTTTAATCATTAATAAAGTGAAGAAAATAAACAGCACATTTGGGAACATGCAGGCATGTGGATTAGTAGGGATGTCTGATGTTCAGTTCTGTAAATTATTGATCTGCTCTAATCAGTTTGTTATTTAGTAACCCAAATTCAGAATAGTTTAACCTGACATCCCTGTACAAGTAAAATATTTATTTTCTATAAGCAGAGAAGACTACGTGATTTTCAAGTTTATTTCAAGAAAGCAACAGAAAGGAGAAAGTTAGCTGATGAATAATAGCCTGCAGCTGAGGCTATCCTGTCACTGCTAGAAAGCTCGTACCAGTTTAGCTCCAGCATTTCTATATAGGTGATTCTCATATTTTAAATTGATCGACCTTTTCTTGAAATCCATGTCCCAACAAATCAGCTGCTACTATATACACGGAGTACATGCCAGCCTGTGCTGTAACCAACTAGCCGTGCTCATCTCTTGTCAGCCTGTGCCTGTTAACTTCGCTGCCACAGAGAGAAACATTTTCACCAAGGAAGAGAGACATGAAGGAATGGGAGAGTGTCCTGGTTTCGGCTGGGACAGAGTTAACTTTCTTTTTAGTAGCTGGTACAGTGCTGTGTTTTGGATTTAGTGTGAGAATGATGTTGATAACACGCTGATGTTTTAGTTGTTGCTAAGTAGCGCTTATCCTAAGTTAAGGACTTTTCAGTTTCCCGTGCTCTGCCAGCAAGCAGGTGTGCAAGAAGCTGGGAGGGAGCAGAGCCGGGGCAGCTGACCTGAACTAGCCAAAGGGGTATTCCATACCATGGAACGTCATGCCCAGTATATAAACTGGGGGGAGTTGGCCGGGAGGGGTGGATCGTGGCTCGGGAACTAACTGGGCATCGGTCAGCGGGTGGTGAGCAATTGCATTGTGCATCACTGTTCCCCCCCCCCCCCCCCCCGCGGCCCCCTTCCTTTTTTTGTTGTATTCCTTTTCATTACTATTATTATTATATTTCATTATTACTATTGTTAGTATTATATTTTACTTTAGTTATTAAACTGTTCTTATCTCAACCCACGAGTTTTACTTTTTTTTCCCCCCCTTTCCTCCTCCTCACCCCACTGGGAGGGGGAGGGGGAAACAGCTGCGTGGTGCTGAGTTGCTGACTGGGGTTAAACCACGACAAAGAGAAAGTCAAAAGCTGCAGAACTTCTGCTGGGGCTTCTTTCTCCAGCCCCACTCAGGATACCTTCCTGCTTCTTCCTTCCCTAACTGCAACATAGCCCAGCTTGAAAACAGGTCATCTAATTTATACAACAGACCCCAAATACAAAAGCTGAGAGCCAGGATAAAAAACAGGCCATGAAGGTAAGTATGCAGGAAACAGTTGTGGGGTGTTGATGTTCTCCTTTCCCAGAAGCAGCACAGGCAGGTGCAATCATGAGGAGGGATTTTCATGGGTCATTTTCTTTTGCAGCACTCGGCTTTCAGGAGCAGCAGCAGTCAAAGCAGGTGGGTATGTGTGGCAGGTTTATATGAGACAAAGCCTGGCACTAACAGCATCTGACAGGCTCTAACAGAGTCCTACAGGAAAACAGTTTAGGAACTTCTTGCCTTTAAAGCTGAGGGAAACAGAAAAAAATCACAACAGCACTCTTAGCACATGTACTTAGACATAGAAATGCTTACTGACTTTATACAACTCATGCTTTCATGTGCTGTAGGATTTCATTTTCTTGTAATGGCAACAATTGACCCAATGAGTCTATTTAGTGAGGCTGCTATGCAAGTCTAGGAAATGTAATTCTTTCTGGTGCTAACATTGTGTCTTCCCTATCTTAAACAAGCACATGCCAATGCTTCTTATTTTGAATTAGTAACCACATCCTACACATTACAAACCATCAGATCTCATCTGCTAGCAAGCTGTTCCAAGTTGCCAGCTATCCTTGATATTAGATCATCTGATAGTTGCTTGGTGGTTGCTAAGGCAGAGTCTTGCTAAGTCTCATTCATGCAGAATAGGATTTATTCACTGCTTCAGTTTCCAAGCTACCTATCTTCCAAAATGAGATTCACAATGAATTTGATGGCATATAAAAACCCTACATCCTTGCTCAGAGTTTTTCAAGAAATTCCCCTTATTTCAGTGTTCACAAATGACAGGACTTGATTGTGACAAGCTTCAGACATAAATCTGCCACATAAACCTGAATTTGAACTTTGCATACCGTCTGCTTTCCTGCTCTTCGACCTTATCAGACAAACTACCCTCCTATTTCTAAAAGCATTTCTAATTAGATTATATCAAACCATATATTAATTAGCAGAATCCATATTTCCCCAGTACAGAGTGTAGTTTCTAATTCAGATGGAGATTTGGCTAAGGAAAATCTAAACTGTTATTTAGCTCACTGCAAAAAGAAACACAGCATTGCAGTCCTTATTTCATTCACGCTCTGCTGAGCATAGGAATCAAAGTGATATCAGGAACACAGGAAAGCCACTTTGTGTGCCAAAGCTCATCTGTTTTTAATACACCATTTAATCTCATGATCACTTTCACACTGTCTGTTCTGTTTTAGCAAAACAGTAACAAGCCTGTGCTTTCATACCAACAAATTCTACTATTAAAAACAACTAAATAGAGTTAGATTTAACATTTTTCTTCCAAATTACTCAATTGCTAAGGGAAAACAAATGCACATGTATAACCTTTAACACATTGATAGGCTTTTAAAATATTCTTTTACAGATGACATATACATGTGCCTGGTACCGAGAGCTGGGCAGATTTTTGGCTGTTAGTTTGTTTATCTGGTGTGCAGATGTGTTAAAGTTGGAAGAAGGTTATATTTACAAACACTAAATTAACCAAAGTGTGCCTTTTCCAAAACATGCCATCAACATCACAAAATTATGTATGCATTTGACTGAAATTATCATAGAATTTCATTTGGGGAAAAATAAATGCTCGGACACAGCAAGGTTCAGAGAGGAGGAGAAGTGACCCCTCCACTTGGCACATCAGGGATTAGAGCCATTCACCATCGCTGTGAAAGGCGATTCTTATTTTTGCTCTCTTGCCTAACAGCATTTCAATCCAGACCTTTTAAGAAATATTCCTAAGAGCAGATTTTTGAGTCTCTTTTCATACCAATAAATTCTACTATTAAAATTAGAACTAATAGAATTATATTTAACTTGTTTTTTTTCTTTCAAATGAAGTCATTGGTAGAGTAAAAAGCCTGATTTTTTTTTATATTTTTCACTCATACAATAAAGTAGGCAAAAATCCACTTGTCTGGTTGCTAATATTTTATTTAACAAAATTAAAAGCTTGTGTGGTGGGAACTGGTTACAAGGTAGGAAATCATATATTTTGTCTCCATAATTACTGTTTTATTAAAAACCTGTTTTATATGAAATATAACAATTCCAACAAGAAGGATCATTAACTCTATGGAGTGCTGGATTCATGTCTCCAAAGAACAGAGGAGAGAAATGAAATGTCACTTCCTGTGTTGTTGATGAACTTTGCGATTATCGGTTACCCAACTTAATGGGAACAACACTTTTATCCGGAAGTTCAATAAAAATGGTTGAAATTAGTGTGCCTTTATTTTAAACTAAAATATGGGATTTTCCCACAGTTTTTCAAGAATCAGAAATTTTTTCATATAGTAAAACTACAACAAATAAATTAACCTTAAGGCATGGGTATCAAATTAAGATATTTATTCGTGGTTTTCTCTAAAATTAGACAGCACATTACTATGATATTTCAGTGTTCATTTTATGGTCCTTGAATTTTATATTAAGCTGCTTGTTTCCTCCACATGAAATTTTAATAGCAGGTCTGTGAACTTGTGATCTGATCAAAAAATAAATGGTCAGACTGCTAAGGACAGCATCTGATCTCTGTTACAAAATGTGGTCAAGATATAAGGAAATCTGCCAGAGAAGTAAATCTAGTGTAATTTATATGCTTGGGGGTCAGTAAAGAAAAGCTGTTACTCTTTACAAGCAGAAGTTACACAACAAGGGATGCTCCAGGGTACGATTCTGTTGTATAAAATCTGCCTTGCAGTACAATTTTCTATAATTTTCTTCATGTTTACACATTACAGTGCAAGAAGGTTTTATGCACACTAGCCAACACAAAAGTATTGTGGGCTGCAGCTGTTCTCTGCTTGACCTATCCAAGCCTTTTTGTTCTTGCTGGAGATTTTTTTAATACATGAAAAGGAACTCTGTTGCACTCAGGTGGGGTTACACAGATAAAAAATCTGCCCCAAAGTCACCAAAAAAAAAAAAAAAAGGAAAGGAAAAAAAAAGAAAAAGAAATGTGAGGTCAGTTAGGATTAAATGCCCATTTACAGTATTACCATGCTCACAACTGCTGTGCCATCCCACCCATCCATTAATGCACTGACTTGCTCTTGATCCCCCTTTACTAAGCCACCTTCTCTCGATACTACAGAACCAAAAGCCAATTGTGCTGTAACGAGTACAATTAGAATGATGTTACCTGCTTATTAATACAGCAAGTTGAAAGCACTGAATTTAGGTTTTGATGTGTGTCTGTCTTTTGCAACAATCTGTGTCAGAATATGAAAGTGCATATCTGTATCAAAAGGCACAGGAGGCACTCCTACAAAATTTGTAGTACAGAGAGCAGACAGGAAAAGCTAGCACTGCAACTGGAAGAAGGCAGTTTTTTCCTTTGGGGTTTTTTGTTTGTTTGTTTGTTTATGAGTGAGTTGAAGTTCGAGTGCAGCATGGTACAGCATAACAGAACAGAAAGGCTACAGACACAGATAAGAAAAGGAACAGGAGTTCTCGTGAAATGGAAGTGCTGATGAATAAAACAAATATTGAGTTATACTAGAAGAATGAATGTAAGCAGTGGAAGTTGTGGTACATTATAAAATCTTAAAAGACCAATAGGAGGTTTTACTTGAGCAAGAAAAAGGAAGATGCCAGGGTAAGAATTATTGCACAAAAAGGCATGAGAAATATAATTTTTTAAAACATTAGCGCCTTTTTTTTTTTTTTGGTGTCCCACAAGAACTTCTCTAGTCTTCTGAATGATTTCCTCCTTCTCTTTACTTCTCCATTTTTGATACACCAAAAGAATGCTTTTTCAGGTCTGCTGGAAATAGTATCTCAAAACCACCTGGATTTTGACTCAAACAAATAGGCTTTTTGCATCTTAGCTCTGATCCAAAAGCCTTGCTTCCAGCAGAAGATGTACAAGCCTATGACATCACCCCAACCATAAGTGTGTATGTGTCTTGACCTTTCAATTTCCTTGAGAGCGAGCTAACAACATAGCCATACCCACTGGATATGATTATTAAAACAACGGGAAGAAAAGCTTCACTGCACTCTGGCATTTTCGGAAAAAAATGCAGCTAATGGAAAGTGCTTGACAATGCTTGCTTTCGTCTTTCCCCTTGCATATTCATCTGTACCTAATCTTTTGTTTGCAGTTAGACAAGTCAGGACAAATTACATGTTTGTCTATGCCTATTCAAAGAAAAGGAACAAAGGTTTCAGAATCAGCTATAGAAAATGGAGTTATTTTTCTCACTCTTTACAAATATTTAAATTGCAAGTATTTGAACTGCAGAAATAGCAAGCCTAGCTGAAACTGCCATTTCCCAAGAAACCTGAAAAGACTTTTAAAAAAAATAAGAAATTTCTTTTCATTTGTCATGCAAATACTTTCGAGAGTAGTTAAGAGGAAGAATTTTTAGATTTGATTTTACAAGACAAGATTCATTTTAAGTATTACATTTTTGGTTTTAGGTTTTTCTGGTGAAAGAATGCAGAAAGTGGACAAATCCACAAAAATATTTCTTTTATTTGGAAAGCATTTGTTTAATAACAATTCTGAGGTACTCCTGGTCCCAAGAAATGTCATACTCCACAAATTTATATAATTCTAAATTAAATACATGCTGTAATTTTACAAGAAAATTTTTACCATTAGTTCAGCTGCATATTGTATTTATCTCTGACTTTTTACTGTACAACCATGTTGCTTCTTGCAGCATGTCTTATGTGGTCTGTAATGTACTAAGTCCAAAAGACACTTTACTGTACAACATGGAGCAGTGGGAGTGAATAAATGTCTTCCAGGAAAGGTTAGTCATTCAAAAAATGGTTAACTATTTTCTACTGCATAATTTTCAACTGTTTTGAAAAACTCAGGAGATTCTGGCAGTGGGGTGGGTGGTAGCCTACTGTACCATGATATGAACCCTGCTACCTGTACACACTTAAGTTTTGAAATGGAGTTGTGATATAGCATCATCTTTAGTAGTTACACCACATTCATAGTTGTTCACAACTGTGGTTCTCTTCTTCTGGCTGTATGCCATGTTAAGGGATAATGAAAAATATTGCCATTTGTGGAGTGAAGTAAAGGTCTTCATTCCTTTGCAATGCAAAATCAGGCAACTGCAGGCCAGAATTTCAATTTGCCCATACAGCTTTGTGTGGAATACCTGAGCAGGAAAGCAGCTACAGTATAAGACAGAAGGAATGGCAACTATCTGCCTTTCAGCACTGGAGACACCAAATTACGATATATAGATATGGATATTCAGAAGAAAACCCTGACTGCTACTATCATAGGATACACGTAATTAACAAAGCTTTGTTTTAATAATACAGGTACACAGAGCTTGGGAATGGGCTGAAAAAATCACTTCATTTTAAAAGACGGTTGCTACACTATAATTATCTCATTTGGCAGCAACTAGACAAATCAATCGATCATTTTGCTGATTGTATAATTATTTAATGATTCACCCTTCTAAGTACCCCCATACAGTGCTACAGCAGCAGAACAATACCAGTTCTTTAAAGAGTGAGTGTTCAGTTTTTTGTAGCCAGAGAGATAATGTCAATCCATTTAACACAACCTAGTACAGGAAAATGGGAGTTGGGTTTTCTTCTGGAAAAACATTTCAAGATAAGCAAATGAGATCTTGGTCTAGAGAATGTCATGAATATCTGGAAGTACATATGTAATTGCATATGCATATGTGTCTGAGATGAGTCAAGTCATCCTTGTGTTTCGGTAGATATTTCCACAGCATATGGGTATGTGTGTATATAGACAAGACTGTTTAGCATTAGAATTTCTTAGATTTTTCTACCTCTATTCTACTTGTTGATCTCAAAAGTTATGCCATGCAGTTTATGATATGTAATATGAAAGTACACAATACAATTCCTTGATATAAAAAAATGTATTTCTGATCTGGAACCAGGGCTTCTCTGCAAGAGTGCAATAGAAAAATGTTCTTTGGTGACTGACCAGAATAGCAGAAGAGCGAATGGGTCTTTAACTTGCATGTTCAGTGTTGAATAAAAATCATCTTTGCACATAGTCTGAAATTATTGTCACTTTTTCAAACCAATTGAGGACTGAAATGGATTCTTTAAATCTTAGTTTTGTAGCAAAAGCTGAATTTGTCACAGCAATGGTGGGCAAATTTTATGCTCTTGTGTATGTCTTATTAGCTGCTCATCCACTGTGTTTTTAGCTGAAAGATTTAAATTATTAGAAGAGGCTTATTCAGCCTAAAGAATAGTTGGTTTCTCTGATGCATAAGCTCCAAAAGTTCATGATTACTTGCTGTGCACTCTTCACAAAGGTTGACACAAGGTTAAGCTGTCATAAAAATCCCTGCTCAGTACTGTTAGGCAGAAAAGATGCTCAAGCTCAGAGGGACTGAGTTACCTTGTCCTAGCAGCTGCCTGTAGCCCTGACCTGTTCTTCTGCCCTCTGCTAGAATAAAGGACCAATACTTTCTATGATTCTCTTGGTCAATAATAGCTAAATCTGTCCAAAATTTTGAAGTCAAAAAAGTTTCATCTGGGAAGATGCCATTTCATTTACACCCACTTCTTGTATTTTGGCAAAATCTATTTAAGACCTTTGCAAATTTTTTTTTTAATAACATGACATGCCCTATTCCCAGAATGTTTGTTTACCATGAGCATTTCAGTTAAAGTGAATCCTGGTTGGTATCAAAGCCATTTTCCAAACTTCCCTATATGCAACAAGCTATTTTTTGTCATTTTCTTTTCTTTTTTTTTATAACTTCAGCCAAAAAGAAATTACAGGGTCGCTAAATATTTTACCTCTATGTAAAGGAGACAAACAATAAGGAGTTAAAGTAATAGACCACGGGAGCAACAATCAGGGATTATTTGGTCAATCTTGTGGCTATATTCTAAAATGTACTGAATTCTTCCTCAAACTGGAAGGCAAGTGCTTTTACCTGATGGAGAAAAAAATGTTTGGCTGATAATCTGCAGCTTGCTGGAGAAAAGAACAATACTGTGCTGAATGTCATCAGTAAGCAATGAGCTGGGCCCTCCCTCTGTACCTGCCTTTCCTCATTATGTGTGGCTGTGCTAAACCATGCTGTTCTTGGCACAAAAACAACATACTAACCCACTCTGCCTATAAAAGGTGTTTATGTATGTGTTGAAAAACAATTCATTTAGAATGAAGGAGAAGAAAAATATAAACTTTCTCCATACCTATAATACTATTTTACTAGAGGAGTTTCTGCAATGCTAATTATTTTCAACTATCTTTAGCTTTAACTGGAGTTCTAGGGACACTTTGAAGGTTTGGACCGCTGTTTTTCGTAACATAAACCTAAAAACTTCCTCTAAACACCCTCTAGCTATTATATACTGGCTTGCTTTTCACAGACAGCATAACAAAAGAGATTCCTGAAGATATGGAGGAGGCAAGAATCAATTTTGGGAATGCTAATAGCATCACACATACATTTACCTTCAAACAATTGTTCCACTAATTATTGCTCACGTTTATTATATTATAATGAGTGTATTTTAAAAGAAATTCTGACAAAAATCAATAAAATAATTTCTAATAAATTTCATTTAGAATATGTGTATTGGAATCTCCTTTTATAAACTCATACACCCTAAGCTCATCAAATGTAACCTCTGATGGCTAAAAAAAAAGATATGGCAGTGGATTTCTTTTAATTGTAAAGTGCAGCATATTTCATTTTCCTCAGTATAGACGTCTGTAGGCACTGGATTACATTTTCTCAAGTATCTTCCAGAAACTGTAGCACAAACCTATCACTTTATTCTGGATTAGACCTAGGAAAGTCAACAGCTTCAGCAACTGTCAGGATACATTCCCACCTCATGTTTGCTAGCTATTATTTAATGAACCTCTCTAAGGGCAAGAGTGGGCCTGTGCTTCTAAAATTTGTATTCTCTGTTTTTTTAATGAAGTCCTGATGCACAACTGGCTGGAGGTCCCACATCAGTGTTCCCCATGGATCTCCCTGTGTCTCAGAGAGTGAAGTGCACAAATGAGAAGGGCAAAACACAGCATGAATATTAATATCCTGGCCGTGCGTCTTTGAGCTGGCTGGGCTTTTTTTACCTGGGCAGCTGCCAGATGTGATCATTTGGAATATGAAACTACTTTAGAAGAAAGGTATGAAATAAGTCAAGAATCCACTGGAAAGCACAAAGCTATTGTTTGTTTTTTACAAAACTATGCATTTATTTTTGGCTACAGTCTACTAGGATATCTGCCAGAAACTTAAAAGAAAAGTAGGTATTGCTCAAAGTTGAATAAAATGCTGCAAGCCAAAATTACAGAACTAATAATACATGAAGATGTGCAGAACCAGAGCTAGTGCTTTTGTTTCCTCTCTCTGAGACGTTGAATAGATATTAGCAATATATTTAATGGACACTTGAGTATTAATATGTTGCTGCTTTTTTTCCTTCTTTCCCTCCCTTTCTAGGATGTTTTTTGTGGGTAAAGAGAAAACAAGGCTCTCTGCAGACTGGCAGTAGCTAACCCCAGCTGTTTTCTGTATTTTTCCTAAGCCAAGCACCTCACATTACCAGTTGCTGTGACACGTGTAATGTCATTAGACAGGGAATAAACAACTTCAAAACTATCTACAGAGGCCAACATCTAATTAGTCAGACAAGCGGGCTGGGAAATCAGAAACATCAGAGCCAACTTTATCTTGCAATGTGCTGTGAGAAAAACTTATGCCAATTGCATTTATGCTCCAGGGCCGTACTGAAAGACTTCAGGTACAAATAATCTTGATCAGATCAGAGTCAAAAAATATCAGTTTTGTAATTCTTGAGAAAAAAAGATGGATTTTTATATGCTATGGCTGTGTGGTAGAAAGGAGGGGGAGAAAAAATGATAACTTCTTCAGTGGTGAGTGAAATGATATCACCTGGAAAGGGTAGGAGGAGGATGCCACGGCATTTTGGGAGGGGAGTCTAAGATTTTCTTCTTAGCAAATTAATATAAGATGATTGTAAAATATCCAGCAGAAATCCTATTCTTACTGTGGTGAGGCTGGGAAAGAAGTGTAACTTTCACACTGGCAGGGAGACCTTCAGCTAGATTGATACTGTTCTTACCCTGAAGGGCTATAAAACTTGCCTGCATGCATGCACAACCTGTGACTTTATAAAGCACTGTCATCCACTACAGAAAGTGGGGTAACAGAAAAGACAGAACCAGGCTCTTCTCTGAGGTGCACAAGAAAATAAAAAGAGGCAACAGGCTATAGCAAGGCAAATTCTGACTAGAGAAAAGGGGGGGGGGCGAAATCCAGGTGCAAGTGTTTAAACACCAGGCTGTTTTATCCAAGAGGCTCCTGGAGATTTTCAAAACTGAATTAGAAGTCTTGAGTGACCTGATCTACTTTGAAGTTAGCTCTGCTTTGAGCAGGTGACTGGGCTCAATGAACACCAGAGGTCTCTGACAACCTGAATTATCTTGCGATTCTGTGATATCCTACCATGTTTCAGGGATGGGGTCCTTGAACTTTCAGCCAGGACTCTGTGTCAGGACTGGAATTTATATTTTGGGGGATGTTGTTCTGACACAAGGAATTAGATTGTTATTCTTTAAAGGTGAAGCAGTTCTTAATGTATTTGTAGATTTGATTTCATTCCAAATCTATTATTTTCTGTCCTCTCTCGTTGTAACTACAACTCTCTGCAACATTTCAGGCTGCTTTCTCTACCTGGACACCTTTTCTTAGGCTATTTTTTAATTGCGTGAGTCAGAAGCAATGTTTTCTATTGCCTCTGTTCCTTAGGGGACTGTAGGACTGTTTGGGCTTATAATTTACATAGTCTCTTTGCTATATGCTTTCTCCTGACAGCCATGAATGCCATCTCTAACTCTTCCTTGTATTTCAATAGCCGCCAAAAAAAAAAAAAAAAAAAAGGGAATGGGGGAGAGAGGAGGGTGAGAGAAAAGTCCCTAAATAGTAAAATATATGCGATAGCAATTACTGACATATGGCTGAATTGCAAAGAATTAAAAATTATTTTTTGTAATGAACATGGAATTTTTTGTCTTACCAGATGTGCTGCAATGTTATTAGGGTGGGGTTTTTTTATGCAAGACTCCAGGGCAAAAAGGATCTGGCAGAGGAGAATTTATCCTTTGCCTTGATCTCTAACTTAAGTCAGCCCTTGAACTCTTGAGCAAAGTTACTCCTAACAGTCTAGGTCTTGCTACTGTAGATAAAACAAGACATAAATTCCTTCCTTTCTGTTCAATTCTGTTCATTCTAGACTGAAAATACATATAAAGGGAAACAAGTTACTCACTCTTAGAATATATACAGACTCTATCTCTGTTTCCTCCTCCACTGAGAAATCAGACTGTAAGTGTGCACAAATATTACTGCTCAGAAGTAAGGTAACATGCTACTCAGGAATTCTGTGAGAAATGCTAAGTTAGTGCCAAACAAAACATTGAAAATGATGATAGATTTATGACTTTTCACTAGAAGTTGACATGTAGACTTGACTGACTTTTAATTTATTTTTGAAAGAAAACCATGTGAACAAAACTGTTTTTGCAAATATGCTACTGCACATTTCTCCCAGCTCTAACGGGAGGGTGTCTAGAAACAGAAAATTCCTCTGGTAGCTATGGCTAGAATGGATTCAAGGTAACTGAGCTCAGCTGTTAAAAGGTTGCCTGAGGTATGTCTTGCCTGAAAATCAACAAGATCCGTGTACAGCTTATTAACAGCAACATGTTTAAAGCATGAATACAGGAATTATAACATAAAGACTCTCCAAAAAGTGAGACCTGTCCATGGACTGAGAAACCACTACTTGGGCAAAGAGTAATAAATACCCTGTTGTACCTGATAAATATCAAGTCTTAGGATCAAATTAACTCTTTTTCTGAAATGAATTCCACTGATCCTGAGCTTACAAATGTTTTGTACAGTACTTCCTTTAGCAATTTCATTTATAGAATTAATTGTATATAGTAGTTTGTGGGCAAAATCTTTTTTTTTCCCCCTCTGCATTCCTTCAATGTTTGCTAGCACATAGTTCTCTAAATATTTGCATTTTGCTCCTCACTGTATCATATTATAGTTGTAGTGTTGCTCAGTACTTATGATGTTCTTTGTTTCTTTGGAAAACCTCATACTTTTTTTTTCTTCGCTAAGACTTATTTCCAGTTTTGTTCGTAACTTAACTAACCCAAAGAAACCAAATTGCCTTCACTTTACAGCGATTATAACTACATAACTATGCCGGTTGTAACTACATAGGTACCTTACAATCCATACACAAAATGTAACTCTAACAAAATCATCTTATTTCCACTTTGCAGACAGAATTTTCAGTCTTTCACGAGCATTGATGCTATGTAAACCAAGTGTTTATTTCATTAAGGCCTGAACGATCACTTGTCATTCTAGACATCAAAAATAAAACAAAAAAACTAGGCAACAACACTGACTTACTGTACAAAGAAGGCATTTCCAGGTCAAAATGAAAGAACATGGACTGTCTTACCACTTCCATATTTACATGTGTCCCCTGTATCTGCTTTTTTTTCCCCTCACTACACAACCCGTTGAAGACAATACTGTTAAATAACTCTTATTGCTACATGAGAAAGGGAGAGAAAACATTATCACACTGATCACTAGTGATAGCAGCTGTTACATAATTTTGTTATGAAGCTATTTCCTGCTGCTAGAGGGCTTGAAATAACATTTACTCGTATAATTGCAATTCCATTTATTTTATTCATCCTAGCCTAAATAAAAAGCATAAATTATTCCATATTGAATATTTCATGGAGATAACCTCTTTAGAAAAAAAAAGAATTAAATGTTTTTACTAATATGTGACATGTTATTACAAAATAACTGGTGGTACAAGTCATATCTCAAACAACCCAAGCTATACTAACTTCAAATATCAGTTTGTCCTCCTCATAGGACTAGACTTACATCCAATTACCTTTCATCAATCAGTAAATTATTTACTTATTATTTATTTACTAATATTTATACATATATGTATTAACACATATATGGGTCATAGTAGCTTTTTCAGCCATCTGAAAGTTTGACATCTGCATAAAACCAGTCATCCAAGTTATCTCTATGGTAAATTAAGAGATATAGTCTCTAGAAGCCAAAAAGCAAATCCTATAAGAGATGTCTCAAGACAGGCGTACACTTATAATTATTTTTCTCCTCAGATATGACTAGGTTAAACTATCTGTGCAGCTTATCTATGTCTATTATTAAGTATGATGAATCCTACCTGAAATGTGGGAGTCATTATTGTTAAATTATCCAATTAAAGGCTAATCCTAACAAAAACAAAGACCTGGGCAGAATCAGAGGAACAATGAAAGACAGAGGGGCCCTCATAACCTAGTAATCACTGCAAGGAGAGCACACAGAAATGGTTAATCTCTAAGACCACCCAATGAAACCTGTTAGACCATTGCCCCTGGTCAAAAGGAGTCACAGAAAGGAGCTTTCTCCCTGTAATGGCATGCAACTGAAGGGGCTTGCTGTCTCAATGAGCACGAGACTTACTGTCCTGGTTTCGGCTGGGACAGAGTTAACTCTCTTCTTAGTAGCTGGTACAGTGCTGTGTTTTGGATTTTGTGTGAGAATAATGTTGATAACACGCTGATGTTTTAGTTGTTGCTAAGTAGCGCTTATCCTAAGCCAAGGACTTTTCAGTTTCCCATGCTCTGCCAGCAAGCAGGTGTGCAAGAAGCTGGGAGGGAGCAGAGCCGGGGCAGCTGACCCAAACTAGCCAAAGGGGTATTCCATACCATGGAACGTCATGTTCAGTATATAAACAGGGGGGAGTTGGCTGGAAGGCGCGGATTGTGGCTCTGGCATCAGTCAGAGCAATTGCATTGTGCATCACTGGTGTCGTTTCGTTTCGTTTCGTTTCGTTTCGTTTCGTTTCGTTTCGTTTCGTTTCGTTTCGTTTCGTTTCGTTTCTCTTTTCTTTTCTTTTCTTTTCTTTTCTTTTCTTTTCTTTTTTGTTGTTGTTGTATTCTTTTTAATTACAATTATTATTAGTAGTAGTAGTGTATTTTATTTTTACTTTAGTTATTAAACTGTTCTTATCTCAGCCCATGAGTTTTACTTTTTTTCCTTTTCTCCTCCCCACCCCACTGGGAGAGGGGAGGGGGGAAGCGGCTGCGTGGTGCTTAGTTGCTGGCTGGGGTTAAACCACGACACTGACTGGCAGCAGAGGTTTGGGGGAGTGCATAAAACTTACCAAAAGGTATTTTCAGGGGATTGCGGGATGTGAGAAACTTATTAGGTGATGTTAAGGAGAAGAGTCAGAGGTGGGGAAAGGAAGGGATCAAGGTGGATCAGGGAGAACAAGTGTGAGGGAAAAGGTGACAACATGGGCTGGCCAAGTGCAACAAGAATGAGAGACCACAAGCTGGAGGGTCCTGAGCGCCCAGGTACTAGCAACTCAAGGAAGCTGCGATCTAGGGGCTGCTACGAAGTGGATTGAGCATGTAAAGCTAGCTACACAAGAGACTTGTGTATTGCGTGTGTGTGTGTATACTCCACTAACGGACTTCAATCCTGATAATTTGGAGCAGAGGAACAGTCTGTGCTGCTCATGTTAGGATGAGAGCTGCGCTGAGAAAGACACGCTTTTCTACCCTTGTCAGCCTGTGCACCCAGCCATGTTGGTACTGTGCATGTGTCTCTGCTGGGAGTATGCACTCAGCCTTGCAGCGGGCTGGACCTGGGATAGGAGGAGCTCCCCAGGTCCTGTACACCCCCAGATTCAGCTGCCTCTGATGAGGTGCAACCTCACTCTGCCATGTGAACTACAGAACCACAGAATGGCACCAGGGCAGACCTGCTCTCCAGCTGCTTATGAGGGCAGGACTGTATTACTTAACAGGTCATTTATTCCTGCTCTCTGTTTATCTGGGCAACAACTGGAAGGAAGGACCTGCCAGATCTTCGACTGTACTTATATCTCTCTTCATTATTACCTGTCTGTAATTCCCCTGTAGGAGAACCTTTTAGATTTTAAAGTGATGGATCTATATGTCCTTCTAAAGAGCTCCCTAAACCCCTTGTGACCTGTGGAATGGAGTTCATTATATGTATTCAATTAATTTTTGAATTAATTAACCACCAAAAAATAGCAACCAATCTTTAGGAAAACAAACAAAAAAAAAATCAGTATTAAGTAATCTGAATCTTAACGTACATGAGCAAATAGATAATGTGCTTATTTTAGGTGGAGACTGCTTATCTACTTTCTCTACTGGTTTTCAAATAGTTGACTCTGCAAAGAAAATTAGTGAATGAGAGCTCTCTTTAATTCTCTACTGGTTTCCAGGTCCTTCTTCTGCTTTCCACACAGCACTAGATTCACATTCTTCATTTGGTTATCTGTACTATTAGTAAATCAGAGGAATAAAAAAGAAAAAAAACCCACCTGTTATTCAGACACAATTATACACAAATTAAGATTCAAAAAGCTCTTATCCCTGCTGTTGACTACAGAGCTTCATCTTGATCTCAATGCATTGCTCACATTAAGTACCATCTTGAGTGACAACAATGGAAACTTGAAACTTGAATCACACTTTAATCTGTGATTGCATCTGAATATATTTCATCCGTCTCCCTGAATATTTATTTTTAATCACTCTGTAGCACTATCTACCAGAGCACAGTGAAACAAGAGATGAGAGGACAAAAAATAAAAGGTTTTTGAAGAAAAATCATGCTATTGCCTCTTCTTTCTTATTTTTTCTCATTCTGTACTTGTACCATACCTAGTAGTCCAAGTACTTGTCCTAGGCTTCTTATCCAAGAATGAGGTGTTTGTGCTCCATTACAATATAAATATAAGATAATAAAAGTATTCTGGAGTGTTGGGTTATAGCCCACAACCAATATGAATATAACATAAAACCAACGGGGTTATAACTTTCAACCAATATTTTGCTAGTGATCTAGATTTAGAACACTCTTCTAAAATCCATCTTTTAGAAGCTGAATTGTTGGTAGCAGACAAATAATCAATTAATGATGGGAAACAGAAGAAAAGTACACTGAAAGATAATAGATTAAGGGAGGATGAGAAGTAGGAAAAGACAAGACAAAAATAGAAAAAAGAAAAAGGAAGAAGGAAAGGGGAAATCTGAGAGAAAGGTAGTGGCGGAGAATATTATTTATGTGAGATAGATGAGAAAAATGCAAGAAGAAAGAGAAAACTGTAAATAATAATGAAAAAGGCTTAGAAAAGTTAAGGAGAAGAAAAAAAGAAAACAATCAAGAAATCAAGGGAAAAGAATTAATGGGGAAAAAAAGCGTTTTTTAATACTTTTTTCTGTGCATCTGTAACTAAAGGAAAGGAGGGTAGATGGAATAGGACAAGAAGAAAACTAAAAAAATGAAGGGAAATCTGTAGAGATACCACCAAAGAAAAAAAAGCAAGGTGAAGAGCAAAGGAGTAGAACGTGATATAGCTTATGCTACAAATATCAACATCTTAAATATATCGTTTTACAATATATTTTACTTTCTCTTCATTCCCATTCATTATATTCTATACTCTTTTTTAGAAATCTAGTCTTGAACTATATCTTGCAAATTGTTACATATGAAATTCCATCTGCAATCTTAAATAAACTTCTAAAAGTAGAACATTGGTGCTAAATATTTCCCATAATACAGCAGATGTTTTAATCTAGTTTCAAGTCAATAGGTGGCATTAGTTTATTATAATAATGATATTTTATATTTTGTATTTCACACTGGTATTTGTGATAGATTTGAAATATGATGCAGAATACCTCAATACAGCATGAAAATCTTAAGTATATATTTTCAATGTGCATCATTAAGATTACATTTCACTGCTGTTTAAAATAGCTGGAAATGGTAAACCTTTGAAATACACATAATTTACCATTCAGGTTTGATTTTCATGAAGATTTTCACTGGTACAAACTACAAAGACAATTTGTTTGTTGATGATTTCTTTATACACTTTAAAATTTGAGAGTCCCTTTGCATCAAAAAAAGTATCTTCACACCATGTGTAATGCTATATAAAGAAATAAAGACATCTCAGCAGGTTATGCAAGAAACACCGATCATTCATAGATTAAATCAGACAGAATTTGCTCATTTCCACAGAAGAAACAAAAAGAGTAAACTTCATTGCTTGCCAAACTTTCCTCCCATTGTATGTATTTGGCCAGCATGACTGGAATGATGAAGGTCTCTAGCACAGAGGCACAGACTCAGGCAAGCATCTTGTAGACCAGTTTTGCCCCAGCTGGGGTAAGATCAATCAAGTCCTGCATCCTGTTTACAGTACTAGCAGATTTTCATCAGTATAGACGAAAAGGAGGCAGATAATAACAGCAGAACATTTTAAATCATGTCTGCCACTTTAGTAAGATCCAGGTTTTTATAGGGAGATTCTCTGCAGAAGAGTATTAGGTGTCTCATGTATATGTCTAAATCATAATCTATGAACCTAAAAAAATTTGCTTTGTCTCCTTGAGTAGAATTCTGCTGGAATTAAGCCATTTTAGACTTGGTCTAGAAAAGCTTTTAATTTCAAATGAAAAGAATTATTCCTTTACTATATTTCTTTTAAGAAAGTTTGAAAAATTGTACTCAAGTCTTGAATGAAACAGGTCAGGTTTCAGTTGCCAAAACAGACAGCTGATTACATTTTTTCTCTCTCCTTTTCTCATGACATATCACAATTACTTTTAGGCCTGCAGGCATTTTCTGCAAAACCACCGAAGTCCAAATTCTTTTGTTTTAATTTTTGTGAACAAACCTTATTGTTAAAAGGAAAAAGAGAAAGCTCATTCAGATACAATATTGACTTTGTTGAAAAACATTTCAGGTGTTTCACTCCAAGTGTTAAATACTTACATTCATAATTATATATCTTCGGTGTGTTTATACACTCTTAAACACTATCAAACAATCCCTGTAAGCGTTGCTGCACAATGTCTTTCCTGGGATGTCATACAGGTACAGGTACAGAATTCTGACATCTTCTGCTTTCTAATATCTCCTACTCTCTAAATATTATTATTTGGTGCCCTAAAGCTCTCTTTTTACCTTAGCTCTTACTGATTTTGTTGTATATAAAAAATGTACAGAACAATCATAGACATACCTCATATCTTGCCATCTATGTTTAAAATGCTTAGATTTCTGGAGGTTAAAAATGCTCATTGTTATGGTGTTCCACCAGCTAAAATGTTAGCAGGAAAACAAATACCTAGAAAATTAAGTTGTTTTCCTTTGAAAAATATTTTGAAATCTCAACATGAAAAGGTAGCAACACTGCATTCAAGCAATGCAGGATCAAAACTTTGCAGTTTTAAATGTTATTAAAATTCACATTCAGTGAGATATAAAGGTCCATTAAAATCACATATTTGTAATCTTGCATGTTGCATAGGCAGAAGCTGTACCCGGGTATTCTTATTTTCTATGGTCAAATTCCTTAACGTCTCAAGACATTAAAGTCAGGGCTTGGAGGGACTGCGTCAGCCACCAGATCCAGTCTCCTGCAACTGTGGGAAATAATGCAATAGGACTGAACTCAAAAACATTCTCTAGAACATCTACCCTATTATCTTCTGTACAATAAAGGCATGAGACACCTCTAAAATATGACACATTTAAGACTACTATACAAAGGACCATGTGCCTCAAGGTATCAGAAAAAGAGCTGGAGATAAGAAGGTTGCCAGTAATGCATTGAACTGCTGAAGTGTAGAGAATTTGTTATCCAGAAGTGAATGCAGTCACTTCCCTAATGATCTCCACCCATCAGCCTGGAGGAAAATTGTTTCCTATTTCCTGACATGAAATATCTGGTAATTACATTAAATTGGCTTGTAAATATGGGAGCAAATAACACTAACCAACAACTTAGAAATTTGGAAAACAGCTCCTTGTATAGAGAAGCTGAACAATCATATTCATCCTTAATTCTGAGCACTAAGATCGTGGGATTTGATGTAATCACTGCTAGAGTAAGCTAAATTCTTTTGGGAGTGGGATTTATTGTTTATGTCTGTTGTACATATTAAATAGACATTTAGATTCAAACAATTGACTGTGATGTAAAGACCAATAAACTCAGGTCAAGGGTTGGGGGAGGAGAGGGAATCACAAATGGTATTGAAATCCTTTACTGTTGAATTATTAACACAACAGGCAGTGACAACTATTAGAACAGACCCTTCAAAAATTCAAGCACGGATATTTGTAGTCAGCTTCTCAGCTATGGAAAAAAAACTTCATTGATCATTGGTTTCTGCGGTATTGTTTAAATGTTGGCTTGTAAAATCACCCTTTTAAATTCAAAGACATATATCTCGATTATTACACTCTAGCAACCATAATGTGATCAAAGGAAACATTGGAATAAAACAGTGGCAGAACTTGATGACCAAATCAGAAAGAAGACTTCTTTCCCCAGGATGTGTTTTTCTGTGATCAAAGAAAATTTCCACTCTAAGAATCCCTGTCTCAATTATGCAGTCAGGGAATACATCATCAACTAAATGGACAGAGGTACCCAATCTATTGCTGAATAAATGGTGATTTAGAAGGAGAGGAGTGAAAGTGAAAGAGAAAGAGAGAGAGAGAAAACCTTTTGGGATGAATATGCATATATAGCAACAAAAGTTGGCAGCATTAATTAGAATTTGCAATACTTGAGATTTTCTAGAAATAAGGAGGGGACTAAACCAAGCCTCCTACAAAATAATGTGCCATTGAATTCAGTCAAAAAAAATTCTGACCTTTTACTTCATCTCATAAGTATTTTCCTTCCTTTCTTTCTAAGCCCTATTAACTTAGGAAATGTTCCTTCAGGAGACACAACAGATCATAACCTTCCCAATAAAGCAACAGTTGAGTATAGGGAGGTTTCCAATATGGTTGAGAACTAGTCTCAACTAAGTAACCAGTAAAAATAACATAGGAATGAAGAAATTGAAAATACATTGATTTAAAATTATACTTTTTTTCCCAGGCCTGTTCTTTGAAAGAATCAGACTGACAGGATCATAGCTTTTTACCCAAAATGCTGGACTTCTGGCCATGTTTAATAAAAGTTCTTGGAGAAGGGATGTAGCAAGAACCCTTCTTTCCCTAGACCATCCATGTTCTTCAGAAGGTCCATTTCTCTTGTACCTACGGGATGATACCAGTGACAACAGATAAACAAAAGACATCTGCAAGAAGTACATTAGAACTTATGTTGAGATCAGTGTTAAATCTGAGTATGCAAAAGTAATCTACAGCATACTTCCACCACTTTCCTTTAAAAAATCACATAAACAGGTATAACTCACTGTAATGGTTATAATTGGTACTTCACTGAGTACATAAGAAACAAACAAGTCATCTTCAAAGTCCTCATGGATGTGGCACAAATCACCTAAGGGACCATTCCACTCTAATGATCATGACCTTCTTTGACATCTACAGAGGAACAACATCCAGAGCCATGTACACATCTGCACAATTTCCTTTTTTACACATTGACAAATCTTTTCTAAATTCACATAGCTTTCAGGGTGAACTGTGCCATCAGGATTTTTAATGTAAAACCACAGGATTATGCTTCCTTTAACCAGCATTTATGTCTTAAATATATAATTTGAGTTAAATAATAACTCTGCTGATTGGAAGAGAGATACTTTTTTTCCTGTCTCATAATCATAATATTGTTTAACAGTACACATGAATAGTTAGATCTATTCATAGTAATGTTGCATCCACAATCAGGTTTATGGTGCAATCATCTTTCTGTGAGCAGAAATGGCTACAGTCAGGTGTCAAGCTGAAATGTTTTCCAGGAGCAAAAGCCTGCCAAACACTATATATTTGCCGCTATGTATTAGGTCTAGTCAGAAATTCTGTGAAATGTTGTTGGGAAAATTCAGTTTGACAAAATCCAAAGAGTATTTCCACTAAAATTCTGCCATGCATTTTGGAGAACTGTCTAAGCCTGGACAATCGATGCTTTTGGCTTTCCTTATTCCATGGTGTTCATCCGGTACATCTGCCTGCAGTACTCAAGTCCTGGAATTCCTCATCTGGGAGTCTCCTTTGGATCCAGCTTGAGCCATAGGTACTGGAGTCCTTGGCTGTAGGGTGACCTTGTCCTCAAGCCACGAATGAGTCTCCTAGATCTGCAGCCCTCTACTCAATAGACCTTCAGACCAAAATAAAATTTAAAATTTCCTGACATTTCCTAACTCCATTCTGGACAGTTCTACTCCTGATTTACTGTCAGAGCAAATTAAAGTTATTTCTTTTGAAATGCAAATTTAATAAAATAATTAACAGTTGTAGGCAGGACAAACTATAATAATAAGTTTCATCACAACCTGCTTGCAAAAGGGGAGATGAAGAGTTTTGTCTTGAGTGATAAGAAAGAAGGGAAAATGTCTGGTTCACCTTTAAAACTTCAAAGACAGGTGAGCACATCTGCAACATACTCCCAGAGACTTCTGGAGAGATTTGGTACTTTGCATACATGGGCAACAGTAAATCTGCATCTGCAACTGAGTGCATCACAATTTCATTTTATTTGCTAGGAAACATCCAGTGCTTGCACTTGCCAAGCTTGCAGGTTGTACCAGGTAAACCAGTGAACTGTGTGGCATGACACTTCTTAATAAATGATCATGGTGGTTCTCATTATTAATGATTGTGAAGTGCTCACCTAATAAAGGTATTTGTGAATGCTGGTTTCTAACATAGACTTGTATTACCTACTACAGGAATAGTCACCATTAGTTAAAAACATAAAAGCAGCATAATTAATGTAGCTAGCAAGAAGAACTAAAGCCTTATTTATTTCAGGATAAACTTGGTGCATAACTGTATATAAACAAGGGAGCAGAACTGACTGGAATGTCATTATTCGAATTCATGCTTCCTTGATAAAACTAATGCAAACAAAAATCAGTTACTCTGTTCATTTTATTCGTCATTTCTTCACATGTTTTGTGTAGGGATGAGAGCCCCAGCCTGCCCTTCACTTGTTCTAGGAACAGATAATTACTGCACTGATTGCCTCAGTTCTAAGTTATTCTGTGCGTGGTGACTGTTATCTTGTTGTAAAAATACAGAAAAATCAAAACAGAAAAGTGTCAATAATTTTCTCTTTAAAATGTTAGCTTGAAATAGTAAGAAGAGCTTTATGGCAGGTTTGGGTTTTTTTTTAATGTCAGATAAGAATCAAACTGCCTAAAGTACCAGGGGACCTTAACTACCCTGTCTGTCCTTATCTAAATGATAAAAGGCTTACGCTGGTCTTATTGCTTAAATATGATATATATACAGTAGCATTTTTCTTTCCCTGTACTGCAGGAAGAAGAGAAATGGCGAAGCAAACACCTACTCATAACTGAAAGCTACCTAGGCAGCAGGGTCCTTTTGTGAAGCTATACAATAAGTGCTGACCAGCCTAGAACAGCTTAAGGTAACCCTTTAAAATTAAGTGGCAAAAACCATACCCCACAGGGTAAAAAATATTGCCTTGTAAATATGCAAACTTGCTCTGACAACCTGTTATAGACACTGCTATCACTGATACTAAGAAATCAGCTTTATAAACTAGGTACCAATTAGAACAATTAGAACAACTGTATTTCTTCAGAGGTGAAACAACAAAAAAGATCCTACCAGGTGTCACAGAGTAATGGTGTCACTGTAGTAGTGACATAAATCTCAATAACCAATCTTGCCTGAATTTTCTTGTTACAACAGCATCATTCATCTTTTGAGAACCAAGTTTTAAGTTTAATCTTTTGTGCAACATAACATTTGCTGGCTAACAAGGACAACCCTTAAATTTAAGCTTTTGAAAGTTTTCAGTTCACCATATATGTAGGCAGAGGCATATTATTCTGAACTTTTTGGAGACAACTAGTGGAATCAACAGGTGGAAAAGAAAAGACAGAGCTCTATACTGAAAAAATACTATTAGTCAAAGTCTAAAAAACCCCCACAAATAATAAATCTCAATTACATTTCATTTTAGTAGTGATACTTCTATATTATTTTTAATGACATAAAAGATTCTGTTTTTATTTTTTACCTTGATACACAATTATGTGCAATTAGAACAATTGAAAACTTTATTTAATTTCCTATGTAGCTATAGTCATCTGGAACTGGGAAAAAATTCAAAAGACTTATGTCATTTTTTTTTTACTTAAACTTCTCCAGTTTGCTTAGGGTTTTCCTGACTTTGCTTAATAAGCTTATACATGTTAAAGTTTGTTTTTCTAGGTATGCCTGCCCTGGGAGTCCTCAGGTATGACCTGTATTTCTGCACTTTGGCATTAAACAAACTTCATTTAATAAACTAGACTATACAGTTCATACCTATATTCCAGCTCTGCAATTTAAAATGGTAAAAAGCTCTCATTTAATAAACTAAACTAAACTAAGTCAACACTGTGCACACAAATTTTCAGTATCAACATTTCAGCGTCAACAGTATGGAGATGTGGAACACACTAAAAAACTAGTAACTGTTTACAGTAACAGTAACACATTTTCCATTAATTCTTATCAGAAAAGTTATTGAAATAAAATGAAATAGATAAATATCTAAGTACTTCCTAGTTCTTGAACTAGTATACATTTACATCTAGTTTTCATGAGTTTTTGTTTGATTTTTAATTCAAACTGAAGTTTCTCCTTCCTTCTCTTTAAACCAAAAAATGAAATTATTTGAAACATACAGATATTTTATTTTTCTAACTAAACCTTTAACTACTCTTGTGTAGGTATGTCAACTAAGAGGAGCAAAGATTATTTGTCTAATCAAGATATGGTTGGAAGAAAAAAATCTTAATAACATTCCATGCTTTGGAGAAAAATTACACAAAACATAACAAACCTTCCCCAAAAGTCAGAAGATTGTTCAAATTATATTTTATCCCAGTCTCTATTCACTTTCCCAAAGCCTTCTGGACTGCCCTTCCACTATGGGAAAGGAGCCATCATTTATCATATGATAAGGGCCTGCTCCTTGCTTGCAGGGCCCTATTAACCTCGCTGTCAGGCCCTGCCATCTCTTCTTGGGTAACCGTGAAGGACAGCTTTCCTGTCATCAAAAGATGACAAAAGAACATCACCTTTATTAGTTTCCTTTTTCCTAGTTTTTCCTTACTAAAAATAAGCACAGCTGCACAACTGTTTTATGCCCATAGTTAATCCAATCACGTTCTGTGCAAAGTTGTCAGGTGTTTGGAAACTGCCAACATGAATTTGTTTCTTATCTCTTCAATATGTTGTATGTGTTATTAAAAATCTGAGGAGAGTATTTGAAGGGAAAAAAGGAAAATCCAAAGCTTAAATTTACACTGTAGGGACCTATTCTGTTCAGAAAAACATAAAGATGTCTGGTGGATGACGTTCTGCCCTGTTCAATGTATATCCAAATATGTCCTATTTACTTAAACCTTCTCACGCAGGGCACAGCAACAAGCACCTTTTTGGATTACAAAATAACTGAAGTTTCAGAAGTTCCTGCGGACTCTTTGCTCCCAGAATTGTTCCTCAGTATTTTCCAACACCATCCTACTGCTTGTATCCATCTGCTCATCTGGTCTGTGCTTCCTGATAATCTCAAATTGTCAGAGTGGCAGTGCACATGGCTGGCTCCTCATAACTCCTCACACTGTGAATTCTCCCCATTTCCCATGTGCTGCAGCTGGCTGTAGGCCCCCAGGAGGAAGGGCAACCTGCCTCCAAAGATGCCAAAGGGCCTATTTTCTAAGCATGATCCCAGCACAACCTCGATGCCCATGACCAGGTACCTTAAAAAGAAGAGAACCGGAGAGTATAAACACTCATCACATGGTCCTTTATTATGTGGTTCATTTAAGTATATGCTTACTTTCCTATTCAGTTTACGATACATTCAGCCATGCAAGCATAATACAACCAAACACACCACAAGTCAAATGCATGGAGGGATTTTTGATGAAGTAAGTGAAACAAAATTTGATTATTAGCAGAACAGATAAAAATCCTTCCCCCTGAAGACTATTTCCTGGCCCAATTTCTACTTTCTACACCCAGCTGCTCTGTTTTTTCACTTACTAACAGAATACGTCAGAAATAGGTATGTAGCACAAAATAGTCTTCAGATTTTTAATAGCAGACTTCTACTTTTGCTCATAGTTTCCAGGGCAGACAAATGAATCAGAAAGTGCCCGTGGAAACTTTTAGCTCAAATATTACTGTTTTAAGTAAAACTGAGTTAATGAGAATAGAACTAGAATAGAAATAGTGCTGAAATTCAACAGTAATAGTTATTTTCATGCAAACATAATATGAGTAAAGGCTTCTAACAGTTTCACACTGGGATGAGCTGCAATGGTGAGGGAATCACAGGGAAAGATAGGAAGAGGGTGTTCAAGAGAATCTCTTGTTTCTTAAGCAGAAATTGTGTATAATACATGTGAGAAGGTTCTATCAATATCCTTGGACAAGACTGAAAGGACTGGAGCAGAGTAGTCCATGTCTTACTGTTGTTTCATACCTAACAAGCTGTTTGTTGCTTTCTCTAATATGTATTCCTTGTCAAGCTGTGGAGGTGTGGATAAAAGTATTCTCCATGTCCTTTTCCCATCCTCTCTCATAAAACATTGATGAAAACAGAAAAGGAACTGCACTGGGGAAAAAAGTACATACAAAGCATCAACTTAAGCTGAAGTATTTTCAAAGCAAAATCCTTACTTTTCTGTTAAAAAGTGTTGAAAGGTTTGGGTTTTTTTTTAAAGTATCCCTACCCAAAAGGAGTTCTAGCTGACAGAATATTTGGAGCAACAGTCTTTAAGCTATCATTGGCCACCTGAAATTTTAAAGAATATATGTATTTTTAAGACACAACACAAAAAAAGGGAAATTTTAAAAATCCATCTGGGACCACAAATGGCTCTCTCCTCACTGGATACATATTCTGGTAACTGGAATTTGATAACATCTTTGTACAACAAGGTGGCAATGATTTTAGTTAGAGATGATCTGGGCATATATGTAAAAAAATGCAGGCTATGCAGTTGAAGACTTATCTAAAAAGGACCCAAATCCACCTTCCCAATGGTAAAATTGAAAGCATGATGCTATAATGAATTGGATGTGTTTGCCTTTGATTTATTGTCTCTTCAACAAATGGTCATTGCAAAGTCTGCAACAAAAACCACATGGTATTTGATTAAATCTTCATGTTTCTGTTGGGTAGAGACACAACACAGCAAAAGTACAATCTACACAGCAGAATTAGAGGCTTCTATACTGCTTTCTTTTTTCTTCATGGTTAAATGTCTTAGAAGGGTCTTGTCTTATAAAGTCCCTCAACAGAACCTTACAAAAGGGTGTCTAGTTTATACTCAAAGCATATCCACAGTTTAATGAAGTAATTTTCCCCAGTAAATCTGCAGGAAATGCTGAAGTTCCTTGATGCCCCTAGTAAATACACATCAAATCCAGCATCAAGTATGAAAGCAGCAGCGCAAGGACACCTGAACTGGAGAAGTGAGAAGAGGAAGAGACACTGGAATCTGCTTCCAATCTGTCTGCTGAGAAGCAAGCTACAAGGAAGCTGAAATAGCAGCAAAGGCAAGAGCTGGAGGTATAGTGACAGGAATATACAGATGATACTTTTGACATTTTCTGGTTTGTAACTCTGATGATTTTTCCAATTTCTTCACTCTTTGCTTTGGCTGACTAAAGGTGATTTAACCCTTCTTTCAAAGCCTGCCTAGTATGAAGTATTATCCCTCTCTCAGCCTTTTCACTCCTGCCTCAAGATTATCTCTTATATTATGCACATTTTGGAATTCTTGAGAGTTGAGAAATGTACTTTCCAGTTTTTTTGGCTTTCCTCTCCAAGAGGTGATTTGAGGTCAGGTAATACTGAATATGATGCAACAGCCAAAAGAAATCTCTTCTCTAGCCAGTTCTTCTCTGCTAAGAAAGAGCTTACAGCTCTGAGAGTACTTTTTTTTTTTAAAGAAAACTAGCACATGTTCTTCTATGACTGCACTTCACAAATAGAAATATTGGAACAAACAGAAGATGCAACTTATTTACCATTTTGCTGTGTATTCATAGGATGCAATATTCTCTTCCAAAGAAATTTCGTTTCTTGTGTTACCTCTTTTGTGATTTTCTGAGCTGTCTGACACTAATAAAAATAACTCACTGGATTCCTTACTTTATAGAACTGGGATCACTCTGAGCTCTTATTTTATTTTGTAACAAATCCAGAATAATGAAAATTTCTTTTTTAATACATACTACAATTTCTAAAGACACAGATGAAATTATAGCATGTCACAGAAAGTAGGAGAGATTGCTGTGGAAAAGTCTTATGAGAATTCTTTTTTTTCCTGGCCTTTGGCCATTATTCTGTGAATCAGTGTAGCCATCAGGTATTGACAAATGTGTCACCAGTGATAATGCTGAGCAAAAGGAATTAACACAAGCAGACATTTCTTGAACTATTTGGAAGGGAGGTTTTGGAATTGAATTAAATGTGATTTCACAGACCATAGACTCATAGAGCATGACTGTAGTGGTGAAGATCTTCTTCCCTGTGAATGTCTGTTTCTCTTGAATGATGCACATTTGGCACTATTGAAATGGCATTCTGTTTGGATAATAATCTAATAAATCACATTTCTCAGGAGAAGAAAAAATGTTTTGCATCTCTACACTAGGCAACTGACAGCACCAAGTGGCTCATAAAGAGACCATGGAATTAATAGTCTGTAACTGTGCAAGAAAATGATGCTGGGTAGGGTCCTATTCACCAGGCACACAAATGTGCCAAGGAGTGATAGTGTGATGCAGTTTTGATATAGATTAAACATTTTAACAAGCTGAAAATTATCAGCTTAACCAAAGGTTAGAGCAGAGTACTAACAGAACTGATTTGATTCTAGTCCAGTTTAATTTAAATGCTGGCAAGGAAACCTGAGGAAGTAAATGACAAACTCGTCACTGCCAAGATATTTTGGACCTCCTTTTTACAATATGAAATTGTTTGTTTCTGTGTTTTTTTCCTGCCCCCATGCAATGTTTATACTATTACCAATGTAAGCAAGTGAGATCTCTGTCCAAAACGCAGACATTTGGCGGAAAGTCTATGTTTTCACAGCATTTTATGGGAGAAGTCCTACTGTGAATTATGAATGAATGATAGCTACAGAGGTACCCACCCAAAAGAATATCCCTAGTTTCCATCCCCTCGGTGGTCAGTCAGACCTCTCTGTCTTTTACCATTCCTCTTGGACTGACCATTACGAACAGCTGAGTTCATCCCTCTGTCCTGTATTACTCAAAGGACTTCTTGATAAGAAACTTAACTTCTGCTATTTCACTATGCATGTTATGATCTTGTAATAGGCTGACACAGGGACTCATACCCAAGGTCAGTTATTCTGGCAAGCCACAAAGCTGCCACTGTACAGGCAATCCAGCTTTTAGTAGTAGAGAATGCAATGTTGCTATGGTCAGAATCCATTTATAATGTGTAAAGCAGCCTTTCAAATCAATCAGAGGCAGTGAGCTGTAAAGGAATTGCATCCCAAGGAATCTCCTTGCACTTCCATTTTAATGCGCAGCATCATTACAGATCTCACATCACATAAAATCTGACTTCTGTGAGAACAAATGAGGGCATTAAATTCTTTCAACTTCCACTGACATGGCTGCAACTATAAATCATGTTCAGAATTGCCTGGAAGTCACAACCCTAAAGCAGAAAACAAAATAAAACCATCAAAATTACTTCATTTTTGTCCTGGCTCTTTATTATGCACAAATGAAAACCTGTATGCAGGACTGATGCTCAAACCCTGCAAGTAGTTACCTGTGTGAGAACTTTTATGCTCACAAGTAGCTGGAATTCAACCAGCAAGGAAATCCAATGGGACAACACCCATTCACATGTGTTTGCAGGTTCAAAGCATTAGATTACCTTCAGGTGCCGGGTGCAAGTACTGTCTTTTCCTTCCAAATTCTATTTAGACATTATAAACTATAAAGACCATGTAGAATTTTAAACTTTCATCCATGAGATAGTGTGGTATTCCATCCTCTAGAACATTTCCATGCATCAATGAAGGTGAAACCTCCAATGAGAAGTTTATCAGCTCTGCAAGGATCTGACAGGCTTCTCAGCAGTCTGTGAAAGCTTCTACCACTGCTCTAGGAAACGGAGTGGCTGGAAGGAATTTAAAATTTCAGCAACAAACACAAAAACAGCCGCTGGCAAAAGAAGTGCTAGTTACGAACTCTATACAGTAAAAATACTGATGCTCTAGTTCAAGTATCAACAGCACATTCCCTGATGGCACAGCTAGATGACTTCTACTAATTCCCGTGTCTCCTACTGAGTACAGGAAAACTGTTGTTCCATCTGTCGGCAGCAGAGGGGAGGGGGTTAGGGGGGAAGTTACTTATGCCAGTTCGCTGAGAAGAAATAATATCCCTTTTACAGCAGCAACAGCAGCATAGCAACAATATGCCAATAAGAGCTAGAGCCCTGCATTTCAGAGGTTTCTTGGTTGTGCTAAAGATATATGATGAACCTTGTCTCTGCAAAATTCAGTCCCGCTGTTACACTTATTGTTGGCATTGCTGAAATTACAAATGATAAATGTGCAAATGCTGGCAAGGCCTAAGGCACACTCCCTTGGACTGTGGGGAGTAAAGAGGTATGCAATCTCCAGGGAGGACTTCATGTCTAAGGTCAACGTTTCATGGGGGTAGTAAGAATGAAGTGGTTATTAGAAATGTGGTAAAACAATTGCTCCAGGGTACAGGCAACAAACCTACCAGTATGGCAGAAAGTTATGGCAAGCAGTATAGTTGACTAAATATCTTCTTGTTTTATTCACTATTTGAGGTCTGCGCCAGAAATCGTCCAGCAGTGTGCAGGAGCTCCTATGGCAAGCACAGCTGCTCCTGCTATACTGTCTCCTACGCAGTGCAAGAACCCATCTAGTGTCCTGGTCCTTGTGTGTATTTCAGTGGGAGATGGCAAACAAGCTTTACCTGTTATTGTTTTGTTCCTTTTATGCGCTGTGAAGGGAAACGTCCCCTGCTGTCTTTCAGGAAAGACAGTACAGATACACAAGAATTTTGTGTGAATGAGAAAATCTTCTTGTGTTTTTTGTTTCACATCTTCCCTTTGGTCAGAGCCTGCTCGAGAGAGCACAAAGCATGATTCAGGTGTTCTTGTTTTATGGAAACACCTCCATACGTTATTTTTTTTTCCTCCACAGGACATTTTAACTAATAATTTACATTTTAAATTTCTTAAATTAGAAATATTCTTCAAAAACAGTAGAAAGAAAAGGAATTAAACACTCTGAGCAGTCTTTCACTTAAAGGAGAATACAGTGAGTTAAGGCAGCTCCTGGAGAGAATAAAGATGAAATTATTAAAAAGACAGTGTTTTCCTGATTTTAAACAATATTATTTTTTTGAATTCTTTAAACAGTTCAAAAATTCAGAGGTAAGGTGCTAGGCATTTATGGTGATGTTATGGTTGCAATCAATAGTAAAACTCAGAAAACTGCAGCAATGTGAGAAGACAGCAGACAGAACTAAAGGCCTCTGCCCAAGGATAATAAAACAAAATCTGCATACATTAAGGTATCATCAGATACATCAAATAGAAGCCAAAATGAATTCTAACAATACCAGAAGAAAAAAACCTAGTGAAACTATGAAAAATATTAGTAATTTGTAAAGTAGGATACTCTATTCATGTAGAAATATACCACTGAAATTTCTTCAGATCCTTTTTGTTGGGGAGAAACAGAATGAAAACTACTCTCCCTGTGAAGCTTTTAAATAGCTGTGAAGGCTGCTGAGGCACAGATAAGAAGGTGTGCCAAGCCCTCAGCTACAGAGGAACCCCGCATGAGCCAAAGAAACTAAACACAGCCTGATGCTTTCTTCTTCTACTCCTGTGTCACTGGGATGAAGTCTGAGGTATTGTGAGTTATCACAGAACTTTGTGGATATAACTTAAGCACCATTAGGGAATAGCAAAGTTCCTCCATATATTAGATATTACTGAGAAAAAATAAGTAAAACTGTCTTTCAACTTAATAGAAAATCACTTCACACTAACCAATTCTCCTGTGTCCACCAGCTCCAGGTATTATCTATTCCATTCTTTTCTATACTCTTTCCATTAATGTACTTCTCACTTGGAGTAGTTGAACCACACAGATGTTAGGACTTAAGAATGTAAATATATGAGATTGTAAGGAGTGAAAGCACATATCATGTCCTTAAAACCAGCTGCTGTCACACTGCATGCCACATTAACTTAATTAAAGCTCCTATATGGTGTTCCATATTGTTTCACTAGTTTTTGCTCAGGCTAATTCAGACAGTTCAGAGGAGGTAAACCAGCGAATCGACAGTGGAACAAGGTGCAGATCATGATCCTGTATGCAATAAAAGTGATTAAGCTAGTTTAGAGAATGTGACTTCGGTGAGGAAGGCACACAGGATACATGTCAAAGTCACTATATTAATTTGCAGAAGTGTGACATGAGGAAAAAAATTAAACAAAGGAACTTCCTTAAGGAGAAACATCTACTCAGCCACAGGAACAGGAATTCCTTCCCCAAACTTCAAAAATTATGGGAGATTTTTTAAAGGTGCAATAAATTGGGAGTAGCTTGACAGATTCTTGATCAAATAAAATAGTACCAGGAAATAAGATGATTTGAACAATTTTCCTTGGGGGAAAAAAAAAATTAAAACACAAATTGTTTTTATTTGGATCAAAAATGTGACTGGATTTCAAATGACCATCACAAATCCCATCAAATCTAAATGCTATAGAATTTTGCTGTCTGAATTTCTTAATGAAGTTAGTACTTGAACAAAATGAAAAATATTTAGCTTTTTAGGAAAAAAGGGCAGAAGATTAAAGACGAATTTATTTGACCGAATTTTTTACATGTGTGCAATATGGTCTGTAACAGTTAAGTTAAAATCCAATATGTCATTAACATAGATTTATGAACCATATTCCAGCCAAAATATGTCCCTTAACTGAAAGAATAATTCAGCTTGGAGGGTGTGTGAATGGCTAGAGACATGCTCTGCTGTCAAATTAAAATGTCATTCTTTTTTAAGTGCAAACCTAAATATTCCTCAAAAGCCCTCAGTTTAGCATGGAAGAAAAGGAGCATGAGGGGTCAACTTTTTGCTGATTTTGAAGGGAGACGAAATGAAAACTGTGACTTGTTTTCACCGCAGCACATGCCAGTGTCTATCCCGGCACAGTGTGTTTGAATAATATCTTGCAGGCTGCTGCGGAATTTGAATATTCAAACACTTACCAAGTTTAAGAAAGCACAGCGACCCAATTAACAGTTATCCACATATAAGCGTCCAGCACATGCACTGTAGCTCTTTTGAGTTTTGAGAGGCACTTAAAGCCAGTCTCAGCCATGCTGGTGCCAAAATAGCCCCCAACGACATGCTCCCATATCCCTTCTGATCAATCACGTCTCTCACAGGGAGTGTCTGATGCAACTAAACAATAGTAACTTTATTTTGTAAATGTCTATGCTCAGTCCAGCTCACCACGTGTCTGAACATTCAACTGTACTTAAACAAAAAAGGTGGCAGAAATGTGTGGTGATGTGGAGCAGTATCATCCTTCTGGGCACAGCACGTCTTAGAGCAGCCGCACCTGTAATATACCACAGCGTAAATAGTGATGCTGGAGCATTCATGTCTACTGAAGTTAACAGAAATTTTGTTACCAGTGTCCATGAGGCCAAGATTCCATCTGTAATTGCTGAAATGAACATATTTGCCTTTGACTCGGGTTCTCTAAGCTCGTGTATAGTTTGGCATGTGTGAACACCTTCAGCTGTCTCGACTGCATCGTGATATCTTTGCATGACGTATTGGATACTCATATTTGATTTATTATGTGGGAAAGTCCTTCCTGAAGCAAACAACAGCTAGAAGGAAGAAGCTGGCTCTAGCTTACAAGCATTTAAATGTTATTTTTAAGTTGTCTTTAACTCTGATGAAATTCCAGATTTATGTTTCCTGGAAAACAATAATGGCAGCAGACTTTCTGAAACAACGTGAATAAAATCTACATGTCTTATAAGAGGAATACATAACAACCCACTGATGGATAATCTGAAGAACTGGCTCTCAAAACATGAAAAACTGTCACTGTGAAATAATTGCAGTATTTCTCCAAATTACCTAACTCTTTTTCAGAACTAGAGAACAGTTGGAATAAGCTTCCCAAATATTTCATAATTTCTACTAAAAATGGAGAAATGTAATTTTGCCACAAAATGTAAAACAGAAGAAAGCTTCACAGGTTGAAATGTGCTCTTTTCTGTTTTTCAACAACATATTCACTTTGAAATTGTACAATGAGGAAGAAACAATACATATCTCCTTTCCATTCTAGCCCACTTTGTTCAAAGAAAGGTTTTAAAGGCAATGATCAAGAAAATACACTTGATCACTCACAAAAGAAGTGTGATGCATAATACCTCAAAATTACCATTACTGCATTTCCCAGACTGAGATTAGAATATCCACAGGTTCTAATTGCCTGCATTCACTTGTTAAAAATCAGCCTTTTATATGCATTCATTTTACAGTAAATCCAAATTTCTTTACCCACCTTTTAATTTAGGCAGAACTCCTACAAAATACAAAAGTCAGGATAAATGCTACACTAATCAAGGTTACTTAGTCATTTTTATTGTATATTTACTAAAATTCCTGTTCTGTTCTGACTTTCTTTTCTTATTATTTTGTAAAATAACTTACATTTTATTCTGCCTTATGGAAAGGGTCAAAGTTGAAGGTAGATTTTTTGAAAGATTGTGATGAGAAGGCAGATAATACACTCCAGTTCTAAAAGACTTTCCCCCATGTATCTGCATTGTTTTTGTATCATTTGTTGTATAAGTGCATATATAGCAATGTCAATGAAGAACAGTGTTGTGTATGGTTATGGTTTCCATGAAAGGCCTGGCTTTAGCATTTTGCAGCAGGCATGAAAATGTTTTCTTTAGGTTTGCCTTTTCTCCTTTGTTTTTTATTTCTCCCTCTCTTTTTTTCTTTTTTCTTTTTTCTTTTTTCTTTTTTTCTTTTTTTCTTTTTTGGCCATTGTTTAGCTGTTGCTTACAAATGCAATTCATTACTGTCCAGTTTCCCTGGGAAGGCGACATTAAGCAAGATTGTTCTTTGAGAAACAATCCAAATCTATCTATTTTCATAAAGGTTTTGTGTATTTATGCTTGGCAGAAAAGGAAGTCTGCCACCCTCAATTTTAAAGCTATCTTCTTTCTTCTTTCAAGAAGAAAGTCAAGATTCTCGGGTCCTTGAACAAAGTGAAAAATTTACACAATAATATTTTTATTCACTGGAACTATTACTGTAAGTCCAGTAACATCACAGTATTTATCTTTTTACTGATGTAGTCACAAAAAGATTAAGCACTGACAAACTACCATTTTCTATTAGTACTTCTGTGCTTTCTCTTATTCTGCGAATCCATAACGTTAGGCCTTCTTTGGTTTTAAGTTAAATCCCTGCTCTGGCAGCGTTTCCTGTTATCTATGGCTTAATATAATAGAAGTCAATACAGATGAGAGTTCAAAAGTAACTAATCATCTTAGCCATTAATGCAAAATCTGTTAGAACATGTGAAGTGTATATATGTGGACAAAATTGTAGCTGAGAACTTTTCTCTACAGTAGGTTTAGAAAACATTCGCATATTTAATAGCTAGTGAGCAAAGGTCAACTCCATCAGCAGCACTGCTGTAATGCTACAGAGAAATCTGCAGAATAAGATTTCAGTCTTTCTGGTGTTGAAATGATAGTGGTCTGCCCACTGTTGAGGCCAAAGGCATAACTGATTCCTGTAACACTCCTAAAAAATCAAATCGGCTGCTACTGTCTAAATCACGACACATTAATATGTGCTTCTCAAAAGCAAAAAGATGATCAAGAATGTAAAATATGTGAAATTACCATAAAACCATAGGAAATTAACTACCAATCAAGAAAGGAGACAGAAAAATGTAGCAAAATTTTAAAATGTAAGCACTAAAAAGGAATTTAAATTAGTGGCCTTTTAGTAGGAACCCAGTAAGCTTTTGCAGCAAAAAAAAGTTGCCTTTGAAATGCATGACTCTTGTGCAGCTATACATTTACTCAGGTAGTCCTTTGCTTGCTAAAAGGAGAATTTCTTTCCACTTTTCTTGGAGGTGCTTACTACTGGCATTGTAGAGAGCAGAATCTTCAGGGAGATAACTGTTGTTAATCAACTTTTATACCACAATGTTTTATTTTTAATAAAGTATTCACATTTTTCCCTGAAGGCACTATTTGATTATAAGGATATTTCAGATTTACTTCACAAGATGGGAAACGTAATGGTTATTTTTCTAATTAGACATAGAACCGTACACAATAAGACATGCAACTGAACACAAAGGGTGGGTATTTAACATTCATAGGTGCTTAAATGTGACTTAAATTACTGACATATGCAGTGAAGGTGGTACTGTGCATGAGAAAGCACAATGAATTCATACAAACCAAACTCTGTCTTTTTAGTATAAATATCCTGGATTTGGGCTGAAAAATAAATATTCCAAAGGTTGTGACTCACCAGTTGAAAAACTAAAAACAAAGATCAGATCCAGAAATCTCAGTAACTAGGGGTATGACATCGTAAAAATTGTTCCTGAAAATGATTCTCACATGAACAAAGATTTCATCAGAAATCTTCCAGGGGAATCAGCCACTGGAAAAATAATTTGTTTCCTTTTCACTGACTTGCAGCTAGTCTGAGGTCACTTTTCTTTGTATTTTCAAAGAGGCTACTTCATCATATTCTGCTCCCATTTTGCCAAAAGTCAAAAGGATTTATTGCAAAGTCCTCATCTAAGCAGAAAGGTGTGAGAGAATAATGACTGGATATTTCTAATAGTAACCACAATAAAACGTTACTCCATTGGACTGTGTGAATAGTACCTGAATATTAAATTAGATTCCCATCTTGCATTCTGACAGCCAAATTTAAACATGCATATATAGATACACGCATGCACACCTTCATGATCAGATGGACAAGCATGCACTCCATATTACTTTTATTTCTCTTCTTTCCAGCTCTGTGGAAACACAGGAATGCAAAAAGGCAGAGAAGGAGGAAAGGAGGTTTGATCAGCATGTCAGAAAACATTCAACACACTTGTCAGAAACAACTGAAAAGTCAGAATACAGCCACAGACCTCTTACAGAGCCAGGAGAGTCAACCTAGCCAGTTCCCAGCTTCCACAGCTATTTGCTCCGTACAGTACAGATGCCAGCAGCCACCTCTAGGTGATGGATTTCCACCATGATCGCTGCACAGTATCACATTCCAGATGATGAAGCATCTTAACATTGAATGACTGGTAATAAATCAACTTTATTAACAGTGCCCACAGAAGTCACCAGTTCCTTTTCAATCCTTCCTCCTCCATTTCAAAAGGGCAATTCATGAACTGGGGTTGAGTAATTGTGTGGCTGCTAGCACAATTTATGAGATGAAGATGGTATCTTGGAGGGTGAGCAGTTTGTATAATAACAGGTTCAGCTGAACTATTTGGGAAGAAATCTTCACAACCAAAAAGGCTTTCTTACTACTCAGTTACCTTTTATTGTACATAAGTCATCCAAACATACTAGGGATTTAAAATGTTGGACTGAGGTGGGCTTACCAGGGACGTGCTGTTTCAGCAGAACACCATAGCATGTACATCACTCTTAAGCATGTGGTTACACTGATTGAAGTAGGAGGCAGCTTAGGCACACAGCTGGGAGAGGAATTATATTCCCAGCTCCAGAGGGTTTATGACTATAAAAATGTTCTCCTCCCACAACTCTAAGTGCTTTCAACACATAAAAACATAACCCACAATGATAATAGTATTCCATGAAATACAGTATTATTACAGAAGGAGAGTTGTCTTATTTACTATGTGTGGGAAAGGAAAGGGAAAAGGAAAGGGAAAAGGGGGAAGGGGAGGAAGGGAGAAAAGGGGGGGAAGAAAAAAAAAAGAAGAAAAAAGATTCAGATTCATGCCAGGGAAAAGAATATAAAAAATTGAGAAGAAAGCCACAAAGCAGTCTCAGGAAAGCATGAATAGCAGGAAATTGTAGACACAAAAAGGCATTATAGAGAAGAAAAGAAAATGCATAGTGCCACCAAGAAACAGGATGAATCAAGACAGGACGAGGATAAAATAGAATAAAGGGAAGGGTTACATAGAGGTGATGAGACTATGCAAGGGGAATGAATAAGGTGCTGGGAAGCCCAGGGAGAGTGGAGAGAGGAATGAGTTGCAGTTACTACTGATTATGAAAATTTCATGAAAGAGGGTAGTATAGGGACCATCACCTATTATAAGAACTTCATTTGGCAGACTTGCTTTTTGGAGTGATTTATATAAGGTATTTCTCTTTTTTTCCCACTTAGTATATCCATAATATTGCTTTGGTCTTTGCTTGTTAAAACGATACTGTGACTGACTTCGAGATAAAACCACACATCTCTAGGAAATAAGTTTTCTTGTGTTATAGTTCTCATGAAAGCTCATTCTTTTCCTTTTAATATATTCTTTTTCCTACAACACAGAAGTGCTACCCTGGGACATATGTTCAGAGAACTCTTGCTCTTCTTAGGTATGTAAGGTCCTTATAAAGCATCTTTAGCCTCATGCCTTATGAACAGTACTGCTGGAAACATGTACTAACAGAGAGATTCACTGCCAATTGCTTAATTATATCCAAATCCAAGAGCCTGATTATAGACGCATTCATATCTGGTGGGACGCTACCTCCTGTCCAAAGGCCATCTTTCTATGTACTTTTAAATTTTCCCTGTAATTGAAGATCCAGAGTCCAGAACACCTATGTGGCAAAACGGTTTTCCTGGTTGCTTTGAGAATTAAAACCCACTACAGCAGCATTTTGTTAATGTTTACGAGATGACAATGGCACTTTTGAGTGGCAAACCTCTTTTGCTACACGACGCACACCTTTATTTCTTCTACTGTTTCTTTTATGAGAGGCATTTCTAGTCCATTGGCTAGGATGCAGTATATAAAACTGAACTGTTGGGCTGGATTATTCAGGTATGGGTTTCCTGACAGTGCAAATGACATACAGCTAATAATAATCAAACTAATTAGCACATGTATAGCACTTTGTATCTTGGAAGCGCCATACAAACGTTAACTAATTAATTCTCACAACACCCCTGTGACGAAAAGAAGTAATTATCCTGAGTCCCATTGAACACACAGGAAGAGGTGAAAGCATTATTCTGGTTGGAAAATGTAAACCACGGGTTGGTATTACGGTGCTTTACGTTTGCAATTTCTCCGTGATGCTGCTCTTCAAAAGCCAGGCCTGCCAGCTGGGCTTTTACTCCAGCAAAGGAGAGGGGACAGCCTGACTGGGGCGAGCTGCGCCATTGCGCCCTTGCTCCGCTGCCGCCTCAGCCGGGGCGCAGCCCACACAGGCTGCACAGCTGGGGACGCCGGCGGACAGGAGGCACCCTGCCTCTTGTTACCTCCTCCCTACGATTTTTCCTTCATAAAGTCCTTTCCTTCAGTTCCACTATGTCCTACGTATTTTGTGGTTCCAGTGAGGCCTTTGGGCCTGTGGTGGCCTCCCTGCGTTCCAGCTGCGCTCTGAGTGACGCTTGCAAACCACTTTGGGTGGGTCTCCAGCGTACGGTGGGCTCTAACACTCAGCCTGTGCATCAGGGAGGAACAACAGGCAAATCTTCCTTACTTGGCTGTGAGGACTGAGGGAGGGAAAGAAGCAAAATTATTTCTGACGTTAACATAAATATATTTGCCTTTTCTACTCTACACATAAGGAATAGGCCTGTTACATGAGAAGAGGCCATGATCCTGCAGTTCGTTATGGGAACAAAAACAGTTTTAGGATACTTCCTTTCAGTGAAAGCAGGTTACTGCGTGACTGCAAAACTAAAATCTACCTTCTTGCATGTGAGTAAAATAAGCACAAGTATTCACGTAGCACACTATTTATCTCCCAGATTAATTTTGTGAACACATCATACAGAGGCAAAATGTGCAATGCAAATCGAGCAGCCCAGGTGTTGAGACAACAGGTTGACGGTTACAAGAAATACTCCCAAATTAAAATATATCTAGGTCAAGAGTAGGTCAGGACTACATATCATTTCACTAGACCTTTAATTTCACTAGCATTACTTTGGAATCCAACCTGTTATAGTTATGGAGTACTGCTTATGTAAAGGTTATGTGTTTCCACTACCCATTTTGGAGGACAGACCATTGTGCTGGACACTGCCTTCAAGAACTTACAAGTTCAAAAATGCAGAGTAAGCAGTAAAAGACTACAATGAGAACAGAATAATGTGTCTAAAGCCACACAAAAAGTTAGAGGCAGGGTCCCTGTATTTTTAAACCTGTGCTAACATGGCTCTGAAACTACAAACACACCTGCAGTGGCTGTATTTTTCCTATCTGTAAAGCACAGAAGGTCCAACAGTTAGATACTTTTTTTTTTCATTCTAATAAATTGGAAAATTGAGTGTGCTTCAATTTTCTACTCTTAGAAAACAATGAGAATAGATAAAGTAATCGCAAGGGATAAAAGAGTAAGGCTTTTCTGAACTTTGCTTTGTTTATGGATTTTCCTGAAGAAGCAACAACTTGCACAGTGCTTTATCTCAGACTTCCAATAATAATTCTTGTTCAGCTTAACTTTTAAATGCTATCTCTTAGAGGCAAGCACGCCGTCTGACATGTAATATCTACATGTAGACCTTTCTAAGAGGTCAAACAAGTTCAGGAATCAAGTCAGATTTTACTCTAGATGAGAATGAAACAATTAGGTAATTCACCTAGTTAAGTATTATATAGTTGTGAAACAAAATTGATTTTGTAGGGTAGGTATATCAGGAGAGGTACTTAATGGTAATTAATCATCTGTCATCATTGCCAGGACTTCAATTGTCAACCACAATTATGCATAAATTCCTCTCATTAACACAGACTTAATCACACAAATCCAACTTAACTTATAACTACTGCAGGGCCACCAGATGGTATAATCCAATAGAAGGGTCTCACAAGTAAACAAATGAACCAAAATAATCTCCCATAATATAAAACCAACTGGGGTAGGGGGGAGAACTCAACCAACTCCTCAACTGTTCATTCCCATGACGTTTTCAGTATCTATGTTTATGAAAGATTTAGTGCTTTATATTCAGCTTCATTAAGTGAGCCTTGAATCACTCTAATAACTGATGAAAACTTTGGGCAGGGAATCATCTAATAGCCTGGAAACAACATTGTGCCGTTCCTAAATCCCTCTTGCCATGGGGTGCTGCTTGGGGTAATAACGCTTCTTTGGGGTACATGAATTTTCCAGGCATCTTTTTGTTTTCAGAACCACCTACAAGATCTGCTCCATAGCCACTTCAGACTGACTCATTGTCTCTTTGTATTGGACTGGGATCTAGTGTCAGAGTGAATGGGCCAACTCCATTTCTGACTCCGTATTTGCAGCTCTGTAAATTCACTATTTCTGCACTGTCTGTAAAGTAAAACCGTCTGTGCTCAGAAATGCACTACACTGGACTCCCTTGTTGTTATCTACTTTGACCTGGTTGGTAAAATACATGAAGTTGCATTCCCCACATAAATCAGTAATTTAATAGCTTTCTGCACAAAATTTTCTCTGTCCAGTAAGACTACATATTAAAGAGAAAAAAGTCTGTATGTATGTTTATATCCACATAAAAAAGTCTATTTCAAATCACTGATTAAGATGGAGTTTATATTTCATAATGAAATGAGTCTACACAACTGCTGTTACAGGAAATGTGTTTAAAATTCATACACGCTCCTTATTAAAAATGCCAAATTAACAGAGGAGAAATTGACAGAAAGGATCAGGAGCTGCCATATCCAGCTTTCACAATGTTTAATTGGTGAAGTTTGCAGTTGAGAAGGGGTGTTGATATTTATCTGAATCTTTTAAACACAGAAAATACTTTAAAACTTTATAAAGTTACTAGAACTTAGTAACATGCATTTTCTTTAGTAATCTACATATTATCGATACGTATTTCAAGTTAGCATATGTCTCTAAATAACGAGTCTGACATAGGCTCGTATACACATAAGAATTTTAGGAATTAACTAATTAATACACAGCTTCAAAAATTATTTCCACAGCCGGCTTTGCTTTTATGCTAATTAAAAGAGTTGCAGCTGCATTTCAACATTTTAACCAATAGGTGGCACCAGGAATTTCTAGAAAATGTCTATAAATTTAACACATTTTTTGATTGCAAATTAAATTCCAGGTGATCAATAGCCAAACTAACAGCTAGATATAATTAATAATTACATAGCAGTAATTGGAGTATGAGGGAGGCATACAGGGGAAAAAAAAGGAAAAAAAAAACTAACAAGAGCTATGAAACTCAAAACCAGATGGAACAAGAAATGATAACCTGATCAGAGACTGTCAGAATAGATTTACAAGAACCGAATCCTGGCAGCAACAATACAATGACATACAAGTTGATACAAATTGGAAAGGCACAAATTAGCGAGGCACACATTTCTGTGATATAATTGCTCTTCAGTTCAGAAAAAAAGATCCCTTATAACGTGGCTCAAGCTAGGCATAAAAACTTAAAGCACCTTAAGTAAAGTTTTTGGAAAAATAGGTGAATATATGGACATTTGATATGTATGCAAAATTTTAGATTGTGCCAAATCTAAAGGAAAATGAGTATCTGAAAGGACAGCTCAGAAAATGTGAAATACACCCAAAAGCTGGCAAATTGTACCTGTGGCCCAGGGAAGGACACACAAACACCGGTCATACGACTTCCTCATCCACAAAAGCTTGCAACGGTTTGTGCAAAATGTGTAAAACAAGAGACAAGGTGCTGCCATGCCAGAACACATTAAAAAGAAAAAAGGATAATGGGTATTTCTAACAGAAACTGAAACAGTAGCTGAAGGAATTTACTGCTGGATCCTAACTGGGATGCTACCACCAAGTCAAGTACTACACTACATGATAATAAACATACATCCATACACACACACACATGCACAAACACAGGTTTTTAACACATTCTCCCTTCCTCTCCTCACTATCGAGACAAATTTTCATATGGAGAATATCACTCACTGGAGACACTTTCCCCAGAAAGGTAGCCAAAATTATTGTTTCCAATATTTTGCTTAAAAGATTAAAACTAAATAAGAAATGTTGCAAGAAATTGAATGCAGTATGGTATGTGAATCTAAAGAAAGAATTCATTAAAAATGCCTTACAAAACAGCAGATGACACATCAAAGAAAGTTTACTAGAAAGCAAAGCCTTTCAAACAAATGTAGGAATATTTTCCTAAAGACACAAGATTTTGTTTTGAAATAAGAGGGTGATGGAAGCTACAGATAATTATTTAGACATTTTTTGAAACTCAAATACTTGCACTTAATCCACAAATTTGTATTTATTCAAAGCTGAATTTAAAATGGTTTACACCTAAATTTTGTTTAAATATTAAGATACATGACTATGCACTTTTTTGAGGGAACATAGTGCCATCCGTTAACAGAATGAAAAGTTTTTTTGTAAGTGTTAAGGAGCAAAGTAAGGAATAGCATAATGTGAAAAACATATTTTTTAATTTGCCTCCTAAGACTCAAAAAGTCTAGAACTATAAGCTTGGCATTGTCTCAAAATGTTTTAAAAAATAAAAATTAAAAATCCTTCCAAAGTGAAATAACAAAAACAGATACAAAAAGCCAAGAATTTGCTAGTATCCAAACCTTCATGATTTTGATAAATGTAAATATCTAACTGAAAGACTCTATCACTACTTATGGGAGTTCAGTAGACAAAACTGTAAATGGTGGGCAGAAAAAATAAATTACTTCAGCTTTTTAAAGCCATCTTATTAAGAAGAAAGTTAGAGACAGATGTTACTAACATCTGTCACAGATGTCATATACAGGTTTCCAGGAAATAAAATCATAAGAAATATTTATGCCAACACATGAATACATTTTTTGCGTTAAAGAAATCTGAAAGGAATTTCAGGAAAAAGAACTTTATCAACTTTTCTACTGTAAATGTGGAAAATGCAAAGGACCTTTTTTACTCAAAAGGTTGAAAAATCAATGGCAACAATGTAAATTCTGGAACTGAGGAAATATACATCATATTTAAATGGAATTAAACAAGTTGCAGTAGGAAAACAATGTTGAGATACATTACATTAAGAAACTAACATTTTCTTTTTTAAAACCAATGTAAAAAAGGGAGGGAACATCTAATTGTAACTTAAGAAAATTATTTAATAAAGTTTTAAACAACCCACCTTTGGCATTCAAAGAAGGTAAACCACTAAACCCACTAAAGAGCTTGCAAACTTTTTGGCATGTCATGCCTGACTAGATTTGTTAAGGGAGTACATTAAATGAATTAAATTAAAAAAAAAAAAAAGCTTCTTACTCTTCTTTTACAGACTCCAGAGGAAGAAGAACCCAGAGCTCTCCTGTTCACTCACCCCTACGGCTGTGCAAATAATTAATTTTTCAGTTCATAGCCACTCACTGGAGTAGGGGTAACAGGAAAAAAAAAAAAAGAAACAGGAAACTAAAAAAAAATATTTCAAGTCAGATGGAAAAAATTCCCTTACAGGGCATTTCTTTACAAAAGAGAAAAGAAATCTTTTGAGACGTCTTTAATCTGAATTTTGACATCTTTATAGACAGAAGTCTTGCGTGAAAGCAAAAAATATTTATTATGTATCAAAATGCCAGAACAAGATACTTCAAGGTTTCTCCTTTTCTTCCTATGGAGGAAAAGGAAGGTCCTAAATTAGCTAATGAACAAAACTCTTTTTAGTCTATCATAGAATAAAGTCGTGTTACTGAAGAATTTTATTTTAAAATCACACCAGGAACATATATGCTTGGCACACACATCCATACAGCAGCCTATAGGCAGCCTAAAAAATGTGCCTATCTTAAATGTCTTTTTTTTTTTTTTTTCTGCCTAACAAGCTGCTACAAACCAGTTTCTGCTGGTGAGAAACTGCCACTTTTATCTAACAGGGAAAACCATTCTACCCTATGCAAGGGAAAACATTGCAGAAATCACCTTTTTCTCTAACTGAAACACCATGTCTACACCACACAGGAGAAATTTGGGGTTTAAAAAATATTAGAGCCACATCTTTATGATACAACACCTGAGCATTTAAGCCCTGTTCCTCTGCAGAGTAATGAGCATTCGGTGCTGATTATTCACATGCTCTGAGATACTGTTTAAACCTTACTGTTTATGATAAACTGTCATTTAAGATGGACTACTTGTTTGTCTAAAATTCTTTCCCAGTTAATTACATCCATGCCCACTGGTACCTGGCTATTTGTGCTGTATTTGAACTTTTTTGTAATATATTAAAACCTGTAAGAACTGGCAAAGTTTATCACACTGAGACCATTCGCGATTTTGTTATAAGCAACAGGCCATGACTTGCTTTTGCAGATTATTTGGTTGTCATAAAACAGAGCGGAATCAAGACCTATAAATGGAATCAGAAAAAAGAGATATCCAAACAAAATACAAGTGATGTTTGGTGCACTGTATTCCTTCTGCACATCCCTTCCAGCTCAAGACTCTTGTTTTGTTTAGCTTTAGAGAACATTGATTTACATAGCTATACAGCCTAAGATAGACTGGTGGGTTCTAATAGTCCTAGCAGATAGACATTGAGGAGGAAATCCACATCAGTATCGTTATCGCCATTTGAGCTCAAGTGTCGTGTCAGCTCTCTTCAGTTATACTTACTACAGTAAAGGTCAGCACAGTTCCACTGCTCTGTTTTCTGGACATCAGAAACACTTTTCCCCATCCCAAAGAAACTGCGCAGATAGAATTGATCATTTGAGACAGAACGGATCTGAACTAGAAAATCTTCCAATTTCCTACCTTACTTTTCTTTTGAGAGGGGATTGGCTTATTGTTTTTGCTGTTGTTTAATTTTGTTTACAGGGTTCAATACCCAAAAATGAAGGAAGTTGTCTGGGTTGAACCTGATAACCAAAGTCTTTGGTTGCCATCTGTAAGCAACGTTATAGCAGGCCTGATGTGGATATGGAAGTAGCCCAAGCATGTCTAGAAAATCAGGCATAATGACATGCCAGACCACTTATACCCTATCTAAAGAAACCCCTGCACAGCACTTTTTCTCACTTGTAGGAAGAAGACTAATCTGAACAACACAAGCATGAGTTCAATTTGCCTTGTGTTTGCCTTGTAGCAAATACTGCCACTAACAAGTCACCTATTCAGAACTGCAGTGTCCCAACAATACTACCACATTAGTTTAGGAAAAGAAATACAAACGAGAACTCAATTGCTTGAGAAATACCATGATAATGAAATACTAGATCTTTGAAAGTTCACCCAGAATAGCCTGAGCAGATCTCAGCAGATGGTAAGGAAAGAAAGAAGGTATGGCCATACAAAGGCAAAATGGAAAATCCAACATACTACAAGTTGGAAAAGATATCCATGATGGCAAAAGCCTAGCAACATTTGAATATATATGATATACGTATAAGATAAGCACTTCAGGGATCAGAGCAACACAGAAATAGAATTGGCCTCATCCCAGGTACCTCCCTTGGCACGTTACATCAATACACAGAAGAATTTATCAGCTTGGGACCCAAGAGTGCACATCCATGCTGCTACACTCTCTGCCCTTTAGCAGGACTAATTTGTTTGGCCTCCCTGCTATGTGACATGGCTATACAGTTTCCATTGCAAAACAAGGAAAAACATTCCCTATTCCAAAAGACTTCTGTAATGGAAGTATAGATTTTTTCTCTCTAAAAGCAGTGCTTTTCTAGCATAAATAACCCGAGCTTAAAACATGGCAATGACTCGTTGTTGACATCCACATAAGGGTTTTTTTGTCAGTTAGGGGCAGAGTGCTTTTTGCTTGTGCCATTATAATAGCTTGAAGATTAGAAAGTTTTCATCAAGTCCTTGGCCTAGAGTTCAGATTCTGCTACAGCCTCAGATAAATAAAAGTTTCACCCTTATCCTCAAGTCATTCCAGCCCCTCTTGCTGAAACCTTTCTTCCGGATGTTGACTTTGCAGACTGTATCTTCGTTAGCAATTGATGTGGTGCGACAGCAACGGACCCACAGTGCAGAATAGTTGGTACAGAGGAACTGATCACCACACTGCACATGATTCAGGGGAAGTTTACTCTCGAACAGCTCTGGTGTGGTCCTGTAAATGGAGCATCCATTAGCAGTCGGAGTACACTAGGAGAGCTTCTGGAGTGTATCTTGCTGTTTAGTTTTACTTAAAAGGAGTCCACTGTGAGACCACAAAACCAGCCAGCAAGTACTGGGAGATTCCTTCAAAAGTGCATGTCTGACCTGAACCAAAATGCTAATGTCGGCAGACCACAGAGTGGTGGTGTATCACCACAAGAACAGGCTGTGACCTATGAAGGATTGCACAGGCTGAGAGGACAAGCTTGAATGCTAAGGGCGCCTCAGGAGAACATGGAATGAACAAGAACATTGTCTTGTTCAGTTGAGGGATTACACTAGAAGGAGCAGAGACAGTACCAGTGATGTTGAAACATAAATGAATAACATGTTGGTCTATAGATTGTAAAAGAGAGCTCTAATTGCTGCACTCTATAAAAAAAAAATAAGTCAGGCTACTGATATATCCAAATACTGTGTAACTAGCCACCAGCAGCTCTAGCAGAAGGATAGATAGTTTTGTCCTGCTACAGTCTGCTGTTCCTTTTGAGTCCAGCCATCAGTTATTGGAAGATATGGAGATAGCATTGAAGGGCAATAGGAGAAAAAAGAAAATATCCCTCAGCTCATTTTTTCTGTAATTGCCACTGCTTTTGTGGTTAAGGTCTGACAAAAAAATGATTGCTTTGCTCTTCTACCTAGGGCTTTTTGCTTGCCTGGTTATGTCAGGCAGGAGTATGTTATTTTTTTTCATGCTTCTAGATTAGGACTCCTTCATTTATGATCATAAATAAAAGCTAGAAATCTTCTAGAAAGATGCTTTTTTATGGTTTAATTTTATACTTTCTAGTTATACTTGGCACATATTGATTATAATTACAGTTTACAGTTCAGCAAAATAGCAATGTTCCTATACATAATAGAAGACAACATCTTTTCAATCGTGGATAGCTGCTAAATTCACAAACGCTTACTTTACATAGTTTATATTGAACTTTATTTTTAAAGTTTTCTGTGTGCTTTAAAAGTTTTATCCACCTTAGCTCTAACAGGGAATTAGCAATTCTGGGTTTATCACAGTAGCATGCAATATTTAGGTTTACTTGCTTATATTTACATTAAGACAAGTGATTCCTCCAATTTGCTTGCATTTTCTGGAGAAATTCGTAGCATTTAGTTATGTTCAAAAATGACGTAACTCAAAGATTCAAAGCTCCTGAGCTTTCCACAGTTTTAGAAACAAGACAGTTCTTAAAAGAGTGGGAAAACAAAAACAGGGTGAGACAACAGCACTGCTTTAAATCATAATTATCCAGAATCTCAGCTGCTTAGACCACGTACACCTCCACTGGGTTCAGCAGAGCTACATGCTCTTGCACTGCTTTAGGATGCTGTCCCGGTTTCAGCTAGGATAGAGTTAATTTTCTTCTTAGTAGCTGGTATAGTGCAGTGTTTTGGATTTAGTAGGAAAATAATGTTGATAACACACTGATGTTTTTAGTTGTTGCTAAGTAATGTTTATACTAAGTCAAGGATTTTTCAGCTTCTCATACCCAGCCAGCAAGAAGGCTGGAGGGGCACAAGAAGTTGGGAGGGGACACAGACAGGACAGCAGACCCAAACTGGCCAAAGGGATATTCCATACCATATGACATATGCCCAGTATATAAACTGGGGGGAGTTGGCCGGGAGGGGCAGATCGCTGCTCGGGAACTAACTGGGCATCGGTCGGCGAGTGGTGAGCAATTACATTGTGCATCACTTGTTTTGCATAGTCTAATTCCTTCAGTATTATTATTGTCATATTATTATTGTTATCATTATCATTATTTTTCCTTCCTTTCTGTCCTATTAAACTGTCTTTATCTCAGCCCACGAGGGTTTTTTTTTTCCGATTCTCTCCCCCATTCCACTGGGGGGCGGGGAGCGAGCGAGCGGCTGCGTGGAACTTAGTTGCCGGCTGGGGTTAAACCAAGACAGATGCAGTCAGGATTATGCAACACGTCTCGTCTCCCCCTCCTTGATTCTTCGTTTTGCCCTTGCTACTTGAAAACAGATTGTTCAAAATGCTTTGCATTCCAATGTCTATTTAATGACAGTTGATCTATTTTAACAAACTTTTCAAACACTGTTTCCGGATCTCTCTATTTTTATTTTTAATAAGGTTATGTGAAAAGCAAGTATAAATAAAGACCTAATACAATAGTGCTACATAAACACGTGTTTTGCTCAGAACAAGAACTCTGGAGAGATAATTAACTCAAATTGCAGGGGTTTTGTCCAAACGCTCTGCAGTTACTGACAATTTCCCCACTTTTAACTACCTTATAATTATAAATGGTCTGTATGCCAGACCACTTTGTCATTTTTCTATTGGCTAGTAAGAAATAAAAGCTCAAGCTGTAGTCTGCCTTCTTTCTTTATTCCATATTGTACCATCTCCATGGTTGCTATTAGAAATGAGAGAAAAGGATAACTCCAACCTTAAAGTCCCTTCAGTCAAAACGTTGCTAATTTGTAAATCCCATTGACAGTCACTAATAGCAATGAAGGTTTACCTGCACTTACATGCCTTAATATAATATACAAATTCCTTTTACACAACAGCCATTATATTAATATCTGAATATCTATTCACAATGACAATAAGCCTTTTTTATGTTATTTATTTATTTATTTAAAAATAATTTCATTATAATTATATAACAGTTTAACTCATGTTTGGAACATGATCATATTTTCTTTCCCATGTACCTAACCACCATTGTTACGGCAGTGTTATCCCTAGAACATGGTCTGAAGTGTCTCCTTATAGAGGTTGACAATCTGGTGAAATAAGCAGTGTTTTGGGGTTTTTTTTTTAGTAAGAAAATGTATTTGGTCAAGTTAAGGTTGTACAGTAGTTATCAGACTCAAAGACAAGAGTATTATTCATCTTGTTGGCAAGCTGGACCTCTTGTTTTAAGGTTTTGGATTTCTTGCAGGAGATATTTCTGTTGGGTTGAATGTTGCTTCCTGGTAGTAGTCTAATTCATCTGAGCAGATATTAAGATTCATATTACTTTTATGTGTGTACTAGATCAGCAACTCAGTATCAGATGCATGTGAATCGCTAGAAAAATATTCCTGTTTTTGAGGAAGTCATCAGGTTTCCATGACGGCAACATAAGCATTAAATAGCTGTCACTGAACATCAAAAGAAAGAAAAGGCAAAAACGTCTGATATGAACCTCAGCGTCCCTTCTTCTTTCCTATTTTTTTTTTATGACGGTTACTATGTAAAACCTCTAGTGATGACAACTTTCTACCTTTCCTTCTCTCTGTTTCTAAAGGAGCAAGGACATTCTAGAGAAAAGATTGGTCTATGGATATAGGTTGATTTTAATAATGATGAACTGCCAGTGTTCTCTGAGACTACATAAGCCACATATTCCAGTATGTAACAGTCCTTTGCGGACTGATTTTCCCTTGCCCTGTCTGGGTTCTCTCTTTTTAACGAGCCCAGAGGGCCAGGGGAATCACTTTTTCAACACTGTTCACACTCCAAGTGTCATGATCAGATCCCAACTAGCCAGACTAATACCAGAATTGTTTCATAAAAAGTCTTAAAATGAAACTTTTAAAAAGTAATAGTACATCAATAGCAAATTGTTTTCTTCTGTCAAAGAATTACCCAAATAAATACAATGTCTTACATTAAGAGAAAGAAACAGGACACATGAACACACATTTGAAGGACTGTTTTTTATTTGTTTTTCTATTGACACAATGAATATCCATAAAATTATTTTTTCTTATAGCTAATGGAACTGATTACATTGCAGCCAACCTCCAAATTTATGCATCAGTACATATTCCTAAACAAGCGTTATGTATTTGTGCAATGTAATTAGAGTGCATACCAATGCTACACAGTTGTATTGGTAAACAAAAAAACCCACTCCACTTCTGTTTTGCATCCATGCAGACCTAAAGCCTGAACAACTAGCCTGGCATCTGGAAAGGTTCCTTTGATAGGAATGACAAAACTCCTGCTGACGTTAGTGGATCTATTGGCCCACTCTAAGCAACCTTATTTCCTTTAATAGATTTTGGCTTTGTTTTCCTGGATTTTAAAAGTATTTTGGCCATTTTAAGTTATACTATATGCATTTAATCACCTCTCAGTTGAGTAGTCACCACTCAGGCAAAGATCCCATCAATATGAATAAAGGTTATTAGATCAGACTGTAATTAATGGCCATAGAAATGTATCCAAGCCATAAATTTATAAACTACGGGCCCATAAACTTTGGGAAATATTTCAAACTCAGTCCAAACCTATTTCAATACCAGAAATAAAAAAGGTTTAATCTTATCATAAGCTGTGTGACATTAGTGAGGTATTCTTTATTCATCCAAATGATGTACTCATCCCACACTTACACAAGTTAATATTTGTCTTTTATGTTATGCCACTTTCTGGGCTTGTTACTAAGAAAATCAACAAAAAACCCACCACCCCAAAGTAATCTTGGATAAGAAAAATGTATACATATTAGACATATACGAGAAATGCAGAAAACTTCCTTATTAGCGATGATGAGAATTCAATGAAAAAAGCCCACATGATGGTATTTACTTTCTTATAATAGCCAGAAATTCCAGTTTGCCCAAGACTGAGACTGCGATGAGCTGACATTGCTACTTGCAGGTAAAGAACATTAGAGACTTAACACTGATTATAGAATCTTCTGGTGTTAGTCGGATGTAAGGAAAGTACTTAACTCTTAGTCTTGCTCCCAGTTTCCTTCCCAGTGAAACCTGTGGCATTATCATCCTCTAGAAAAACAGTGGAAAGCTAGAGATCCTCCTCACACACTTCTGAACATGAGAGAAGAAAGACAAAGTTTAATGAGATAAAATACTGACCTCAGTCAGTAAAGTCGCTTTAATAGAATTAGTATAGGGGTACGATTAACTGCAGTGAGGTCATTCCCTCCCTAGATTTTAAAGATAGTCAGTATAAAAACCTGTTATGAAAAGCAAAAACACTGCCAAAAAGCAAAAATGTGGTGGAAGAATAAAAGGTAGGGAAGGAGAAACAAGGCAACCTTCAAAAAGGTCAGCAGGAGGGATAACGGGGAGAGAACAAGGGAGCTCAGTCTCTGGAATCCTTTTAGTCACTAGTGACTTATACCTGATTAAGATGAAATGATTGTTATGTTTGACTGAGTCAGAAGAGATGGGAGAAGTGTTGTATGATCTTTTCTATTAGGACTGGAGGGAGAAAATCCAGTAATGAACATAAATGGACAGGAGGAAGAGAAGAGAAAGCTCCAGGATGCAAGCTCACAAAAAGTGCCAGGGGAGGGTAATTTCCTTCCTAAAATATGGGCATGAAGGGGTCTGAATCTTTATATATATAAAAATATATATATTAAAACATATAAATATATATATTAAAAAAATGAGGAAGTATACCCTGCCTCCTTGGGGAAGTAGCTTAGGATACTAAACATGGGTAAATGAGAGCTTGCTGTAATAGATAGGATGGTGTAAGCCTCAAAGATATTGTCGGTGGGTTTGAATTTGTTTTGGAGTATGACAAGAAGATTTGAAATAGCCATCTATTTCTTCAGAATATGCATACATCAGTACTGTCATCTCAAAGCTCCACTTCTGTGGAGAATATTTCCACAATGCAGTACAAACATTGGCCAACATGCCGTTTTGCAGAACTGCTCACTTGGTCCCCATCCCCTGGTTTAACCTTAATTGTGCTTTTAGGTTTCTTTACTTCCTCTTCTTGGGAAAGGAAACAAAAAAACCCTGTGGTAGCTGAATCTGGCTGTAGTGAAACCTACTGAGAAAAGAACTGACCTGCTGCTGAACTCAGATAACAAGCAGCTTATGCCTACAGCAGACAGCTCATGCCCTTTAGAGAAAGGAGACAGACAAACAGGGGAAGTTGCACTGGCAGTTGCGCTGGCAATTGCACTGGCTATTCTTCTGTCTTCCCCTCATGAAATGAACACATAACCCAGTTCAAAATCCAGTCAGAGGCATCAGGAATATGCAGTATGGTAGTTACGTCTCAAAAAGCAATGAGGAAGACAAGAAAATAAGTTTTTGATTCACCCAGTTGTAGTTATATGGACTATGCTGTCCTTTTTCCTTCCACATTTTTTCCATTTCTTACGTTGTCAAAATAATCTCAGGTAAATGCAGTCAACTACTTGGATACATCTTAGCCTGCTTTCATTTCTCACAGTGGAAAGAATAAAGATGTGCCTGTTAGCGGATGAGAAGGCAGTACAGTCAATGTGTCTTAAGTATGATAAGCAAATAGTCCTACCTTCCCGATATATTCTCAGAAACATCTAAGTCTGAAATAACACTTTCACATACGTATCCAGGAGCTATCGGATTTTTATAAAAAATACATGGCACTATTAAGCATCAGGTTAAATCTGATTTCCTGGTACAAGAAGTATCTATGAGGTAGTTCATCTAACAGCAGAGCTGAACCCAAATAACTTTCTTGTCTATATAACATTTTTTCTAAGATTTTAGAAAAACAAGTCAATGAAAATGGGGTGTTTGTTGTACAACAGAAACACAAGGAATAACTGGGGCATAAGAAGACTTCTCTGGACCTGAAGGGGCTGTGCAGAAAGAGTGACTTTCGGATAGGTTAAATACAAAAGAACAGAACAGGTGTCTTCAGTACAAGCTCTGTGCTTTAGACACAAGTTATCTGACGCAGGATGATTTAAAACATTTTTAACTCTAATTCACAATAACAACAGCAAAAGATTCAGCCATAAAAAGGAGGAATTAGAAGAATTTCTGAAAATGTTAAAACCATTTCATATTAGCTTTGTTCAAAATGAAATGTTTAATTTCATTGCCATAAAATATTCCCTTTCAAAATTAGCAAAATAAAACTCTTTTTAAATTTTGAAACAGATATTTTGATCTTGCAAAAATATTTTAAGAAACCATAAAATGAAATGAAGCGTCCTCTCTGCATTTACCCAGAGTAGTTTTGTTGACAATGTAGTAGCTTTTTAATAACAAAATCTTGGAAAAAAATGTTCCTGTTCAAGAGATTGCCTATTTTTCTTAATTTTGTTTTAGCTACTGAATTAAAAATTTATTATCTGCTTAGCATTAAGCCTGAATTTATTTAAAAATTCAGGTAAAAACACATATACATTTTTTAACAAGAGCAACAATTTTTATTTATGATAGGTTAAATCCCAGGTGTATTATATTTGGCGAGTGGGGAGATTATTTGGATGCTGAAGACCAGGTAAAAATTAGTATGTTAATGTCAATAATGCATTACACTACACAATAATGTCAATAACACTGTTGGGAGTTATGATTGTATTGAATTAATGATTTAAGACTGGTTGTGATGAATGTTGATGTTTCTATTAATAAATATAACTCCAATAGTTCAGTTTATTTATTTTGGGGAACAGCTGCCCACAAAACTCTAATTTTAAATCAAAGGGGTTTAGTTAGTCATTTTACATTTAGTCATGCCACTTCCTTGTTTTCCAGAACCCTGTAATTTAGAATGTGAATAAATTTGTGTTTAACTCTATAAAACTAAGGGTAAGAACCTTCTCTACTGTAATACCATGCTGAAGCCCCAGGGCACAAGGTCCAGTTGTTTCTGGCTTTAGGACCCGTATTAGAAGACAGCTCTTTAGCAGGAGATGTTGGAGTATGTTGGTGGAACTAGCAAATGATCATGACCCAGTATTGCAAAAATAAGAATCAGGAGAGAAACTGGAAAACTCTCAGCTTTTAAAAAATCAAACTAACAAGGAGACACATTCAGATCCACATGAACCTCCTCTTTCCAACATATTCCAGAACTAAAACAAGGAAGTTTGGGATCCTCTAAGCACAATACTATGGTGGACAAAAATCATACAATGGTACTTATGAGCTGATATATTAAGCTGTAATCTGCTGTTCAAGCTTTCTCTGTGTCACAGTGACCTGTGGTGGAGTCAGTGGCACAGATCCCATACATCACTCTTTATTCGATATGAAACTTCCCCCAAAACCCATTGAGATAGGAAGGCTCTGCATTCGCTCCAAATACGGAGTTGCAGACTGGCAGCACAGCTGAAGCCATGTAGTATTTTAGCATGTTGAGACACTACTGAGGCAGAGGTTTCTTCTTTGGTTGTAAAAGGAGAGAAACAGGTAAAAAATGGAGAGAAACAGGTTAATGGGGGACCACGAACATTTGTCTGTTCTGCTGAACAGTGCTATACTAGTCTAAATTTTGTTACTCTTTTTATCCACTCTGACCAAGGAAGGAAGAGGAATCATGCCATAAGGAAAAACACACATTTCTTGTTAATGAATGAATCTTCTCATCATTAAAATGTGTTAATCACCCAATAACCAGGGACATTATTTAGAAAATTATTATAGACTTATGAAACAGAGGTTATTGAAAATGAACACTTAGCCGCTAAAATTAATTCCACAGCATTTATGCTTCCTGCATTAACAAAATGTATGTCTTGTATTTGGGTTTCAGTATGCATTTACAGATATGAAGTGAGGCCATTCATAATTTATTTATATTCAATTAAGTACGTGCTAAGAAAGAAGAGATGTCACTCTGCCTATAAAAATGTTAGCAAACTAAGAGGAGTTTATAGGAATAAAAAAAATGTTTTAGTCACAATTTTCTGCACATCTGGTATGTAGCATAGAACTAGAAACATTTTGCCTACAAAACTAGAGGCATGAATCAAGATGATCTGCCCAGAGTTACCATTCCAGAGGCTTTCTCATGGGATGGAAGCTGATTTGTATTCAGTACATATGTATCAACCTAGATATTTATTCCAACCTTACCACCAAGACGTCTAAGGATGTTTTAGGCTGGATGAGGAACTAAGTTCTCAAACCAAAGATAGCAATGCATCCACCTCATTGTGAATCAAAGAAGCCCAGACACCTTAAATATCACCAAAACAAGGAAAATGGAAAGCTTATGATGGAGTGCCACTAAACTGTAAATCAATAATAATACAGCTGGTAGCAGAAGCAGCAATACAGATGTATTAAATATGAGACTGTACTTTTCAGACTAAAGGAGAAAGACTTCTGACCATAAAGAATTTACAATCCATAGAAGAGTGGTTGGGCAGAGATTTATCAAGAGATACAAAACCTTTTAAAAATATTGCTGCTCACATTTTAAATAGACGTCAAAATAGTCTATGTGAGGAATTGAGAGTGGTGGGAAGAATGAAAAAAAAATAATTAAAAATTTATATTTGGGGTATTTTTCCAACTTACTGACCACCCTCTGCCTCAGCACAGCTTCAAAATACTTTCCAAAGAGAAACACATTACCAGTTTCACAAAAATCTAGGTCTGCCAAGCCACAGCAACAACAGTGAGCTACATCTTATGCTTTAACAGAGTTCACCTTTGCCTGGGTCACTGGTAAGAATTATTCAATATAAATATACCTTTCTTCATTACATAAATTAGATCTTTTTTTTTCCTTTTTTTTTTTTAAACCACTGATTGCAAGCTTGAGAGCATATGTTATCTATATGTGTAAAGTTAGCTAGCTTCAACTGAGAGAAAGAATGGAAATTATAGAGTTAAATTTGAGCTAACTTTAAGCTACAGTTGTCACTATATATGTCCTACATAAACACCATCTATGTCATTCCCCTCCCATAGCTCTTAACAAGTAGTATTATAAGTATATTTGTCATTTATAGAAACACCTGCTGGTTTTTTTCTCCCTTGTGGACATGATTCTCAGTTGGCCAGAGAAAATTCAGTCTCAATATTTGAATGCTAAATACTCTGTTTTACTATCTGACACTAATAGAATCATTTATTGAGATATGAAGGAGCTGGTTAAGACAGATACTGAAAACATTGGATTATGAGTCACACACCAGACATATATTAGGAGTTACTTATTCCTGTTTCTTTTCAGGCCAATGATTTCTAGATTTCTAGTGATTCTTCTTGTAGCTTACCAACAACATAACTCAAAAACAGGTGTCTTCACTCAATCAAAAAATGCCCATTTTTATCTACACCATAAATGCAAATACAGCTAAGAAGTGCAAAAGAAAAACTCTTAGATTCTTCATCACTGTGCACGTGTGCTAAAATACATGACTCCGAAAGGTGATATGTCAGTGTCATGGTTTGACCCCAGCCAGCAGCTAAGCACCATGCAGCCTCTCCTCCCTCCCCACTCCCAGTGGGATGGGGAGGAGGATTAGGAAAAAAAGTAAAACTCGTGGGTTGAGATAAGAACAGTTTAATAACTGAAGTAGAATAAAATATAATACTAACTAAGAATAATAAAAATATAATAATAATAATAATTATAATGAAAAGGAATATAACAAAAAAAAAAAGAGAAATAACACCCAAGAAAAGACAAGTGATGCACAATGCAATTGCTCACCACCCGCTGACCGATGCCCCAGCAGCGATACCCACCTCCCAACCAATTCCCCCCGTTTATATACTGAACATGACATTCTATGGTATGGAATATCCCTTTGGCTAGTTCAGGTCAGCTCTCCTGGCCATGCTCCCTCCCAGCTTCTTGCACACCTGCTTGCTGGCAGAGCATGGGAAACTGAAAAGTCCTTGGCTTAAGGTAAGCACTACTTAGCAACAACTAAAACATCAGCGTGTTATCAACATTATTCTCACACTAAATCCAAAACCCAGCACTGTACCAGATACTAAGCAGAAAATTAACTCTATCCCAGCCGAAACCAGGACAGTCAGATCCAAAGGAAAACAAACAACCCTGATCTTTGCAACACACAGCATTCCCTGGATATTGTTTAGTGCCACCAACTCTCACTAAGGTCATCTGTTTTTTTTGTGGAGTCACTTTTCAATGGTACTGTACTCACTCGTCTGCAACATGACGAAGGCTGGCTACAGAAAGTTCTCTCAACTTGTTTGTATGACTCCCTATCAAAGGGCTTCTAAAGAGATGATCATGAAATAATTTGCAAAAGGATTTTTAGTTTTAGTAGGTTGATAAACATACAGAGGTGAACACTCCACATATTCTCACCTTTAGGCATTTTTTTAATTACATTGCTATCAAAAAGATAGGTGATCTATAAAGAAAATAACAAGAATAGAACAATACAGAATAAGTTCAAAAATATTAATAAAATCTTCTAGGAATATTTCAAAGCTTCACAGTGGTTCTTCCCTTTGCACACACGTGTGCACATGTCTTTTCTCCCATTTCTAAGTGGGTATTTTCTGAAATCAAAAGGTCTGTAATTTTTCGAAGCATATTAGGTTGTTTCAGTAAAACTCAGGCAGCACATAAAGAAAACAACCAAAACAGCAGAAAAGAAATATCCTTTACTAAGCTAATTACTGTGCTTTATACAACCAAATTAGGTCTGAAATTTTCTAATTACATTGAGAATATATGAATATTTCTCTGGCATATGGGATTTAAGGAGTAAGTTTGAGGAGATATGAAAGGAAATGAGCACCCTGAGAGATTAAATATGATACCAGCTTGATTCCATTACAATAATTTGTTAGCTGCTGTCTGATTAAAATGAAACAGAATACTCAGGCTCCTTTTTTTTATTATGATACTTATTATGACACTTATTAGAAAAACTTATAATGAAGGTCAAGACTTTGTGTGATGACTTACTAATTCTCAGGTTATTTACTATTATTTCTTTTTTGCTCAGAGTTTAGCATAAGTCCAGTCAAAATTCGTTAGCCAGTAGGAACTGCATTTTCATTACAAGAAGCCGGAAGCAATTTTGTGTAAAAAGCAAAGCTATTTCTTGAAGCTTTATGTCAGAGCTTAAAACCATGGAACTCTGGAGAAAAAGAGAAAACTTGTTCAGAAAGAGCAAGGGAAGAAAGGAATATGAGGTATGTATGCTTATTTCTATAGAGTGTGTAGAGTTGCATGGTAACTTTTAGTCATTTAGTGCTGCTCACCTACCAAGTCTCAAGCATCCCATGGGATAGGAGGATCTTGGTGCCAATTTACATAGGCAAGGAAAAGCAGGGCCAAGACAGTTCCTAATGTTTCCATTGACTCCACAGGGCAAACCGAAACACCTTTCACATTTCCCTTTTTCTCTTGTCCTTCTCTCTCCCACCAATAAACATAATTTCCTGCCAGCAAGTTAGATCAAATATTTTAAAGTGTTTATTTATACTGTAGTAAACTGTATACATACACACAGACATGTAAAAAGAAAATTGGGGCAGTAATATCTTCTGAGGACTGATGAAAATAATCAAGATGTTTTTGCTCTTCCTGCATGAAAAGATTAATTATACCTCCAATATGTTCAGATATAACAAGCAGGACAATAGCAAGATATTATCTTCATGGTCTCCTGCACAGTAGTACCTCATGAGTCTACATTGACTAAATTTTCCAAAGCTGCCAGAGGTGTGAAAGAATAGGGAAAAAAAAAGATAAAATTGGCTGTGCGCATATATAAACTGAAGCATGGCTCACCTATTCTTACATTATAGCAATGTTTAAGTTCTCAGCTCTAGTCCATGCCATGAAGCATTATTGTGTCTGCCATCTTGCAAGGCATCTGAGCACAAGGCATATTTCTCTGTAGATAAGACTGTACAGAACACCTGTATACCTTGAGGTATTCACACTGTTAGCATATTCCTTGGTGGGAAAAGCTGGACTTAAAAGCCATGAGACTACATCTTGCCAGACAGTCCATATAGATTTCTTACACACTTAAAACAGTTCTAAAGGCAAAACCTATATTTCAAAAATATGCAGAAGAGGGTTTTTTGTTTTGATTTTTTTTTTTTTTTTTTAAAGGAAATAGGGGAAATGACCTGTGCCAACTGCTTTGCTAGCACAGACTGGCTATTTTTCATATCAGATTGATGGAACCCTATTCAGAGTCTAATAGAACCCTGGTGCTTTTATCTAACACAAGTTCTCATTTCAAAGAAGAGTAGAAAACATAAAAGACCAGGCTTCATGTACAGGTCAATTTCTTAATAAATCATTTGATGTTTTAAATCACTTAATTTGCACTTCTATCACTTGATTTGAAGGCAACCTGAACTCTAAACTGTATTTCACAGAGCACCTTTTACTATTCTCATTAAGGCGTGCATGTGTGTAGAGTTGGGCAGGTGCGTGTGTCTGAATGATTTTCCCCTTTTCCACCAGCACCGTGTCAAGTGGACACAGTAACTGCTCTGTGGCAGCTCAGTTAGTTAGAAACTTAGGCCACTAATTATTTGTTAAGCGTTTTTATTCGAGGCAGAATGGCCCTTTATCTGACTTATTTTGCGTTTGAAAAGACTGTGAAATGTTAAAACCTTGTAACGTTCCATAAAATATGTTTCACAATATTAAGTATGTACTAATAAAAATGTGCTTGCATGAATATGACAAATTGAAGAGATAATGAGCTAAAATAAATTTGCAGAAGTATTTTACATATCAAAAGAGTAACAGGACTGTGCAGTTGCTTCAGGTAATTTTGTTTGTTCTTTTCAAATGTGAGATTTTTATGCAGCATTTTAAATCCTTCATGCAAGAGCATCCCAAAAATTATTTTTAAACTACTTTTTTTAATATCCTCATTATCTCGTCAAAGTAACTTATTTAGGGAATGACCATTATCCAAAATTTTATTGTCAGTTTGCAAGATTTTCTAAAGCATGCAGTCCAAGCAGTGACTAAAGCACCCAAAGCTTTTGTGTGCATCTACACAGGTGTGCATATTATTTTTCATATAAAAACCTTAAAATTATTTCCTTAGTATTTTTCATTTTAAAAAACCACAAATGAAAAGCATAGACCCTTTTCCATGAAATATGCAGCAGGTCTTCAAAGAGCTTCACTGATCCACACAATTTAAATGTCAATAAACCTTGTATTCCTTTCATGACGGTAATTTGTGTTGACAAGTGTTGCTTTTTTCTTGAGTCAACTACCACCACACAATTATTCTTTTCTAAATCTCCCTGTTTAACCCAGGCAGCGAAAGCCACTTTATAATTTCCTCAGATATATTATGCAGGGGTCTAGTTTGGGTTTTTTGGGGGGGGGGGTTTGTTTTTTAAATTGAAATCACTCTTTAATGACTACTTTCTTGAAAATATATATTTGATAAGACTTTATCCTTTCACATTTCTTTCCCTTCCTTCCCATTACTGCAGCCTCAGTATAGGTTTGTCAAATACCTTTCTGCTCCTCAGCTTTTTGGAGAAATTTGCAGGTTTAACAGCCAGAAAAACTATATAAATCCCACATGAAGTGTGCTGTCCCTCAAACTCAAGCAGACATTAAAGATTCTGTAACCTCTTCAGTAGGAACCTGTTTGAAGCATGTGTACAGAAAAATATCTACTTCCAATAATGAATGCTGTTGCAGGCTCCTTTTAAGTCAATGTTACTTTGTGTGACTGTTGCCTTGTGTCATAGTTTTCTCTATTAGATGCCATAATATCAAATCCATTTAGCATTCACAAGAGCTGAACCAAGGACAGAAATTGTTTTCCTGGGCAACTTCTGAGGTTTTCAGAATTATCTTTGTTTCTTAGTGAAACAGATGCATTTTGAGCATTTTAGTTAAAACAACATTTTGCAGGTTACAGTTTTCCACAAAACAGAGCACTGTGGGAAAAAAAAGTCCTCCTCAGCATGTGGGATGGCTTTGTAAAAGTCACCAGTTCCAGTCCATGGGCTGCCTGGTTCACAGAATTTTTCATTTCAGATCACTAGAACAAAGCTTTCAACTACTTCTCACTTCTCGAAGTCAGAATTCAACCATCTAATTAAAGCTACAATTTCCTTTCTTTGTTCTCATACCTTCTTCAGTTTGACAGAGCTACTAATTGGACACATGAAGAAGATGATTGGGAACGGTCTGGATGGATTTGCCAAGGATAAATCATGCATATCCTACCTGATTGCCTTATGCGCTAAAACAACTACATCTGTGGACAAAGAGCGAGCAGTGGATGCCATTTACCTGTACTTCAGTCAGGCTTTTGACACTGGGGGCCCTGGGAGCTGGGCAGGAGCCGGCAGCGAGCCCTGGCAGCAGAGATGGCCAGCAGCATCCAGGGCTGCAACAGCAGGAGCACTGCCGGGAGCTCAGGGCAGGGGTTGTCCCCTCTGCCCAGCACTCGTTAGACCCCACCTGGATACCGTGGCCAGTTTGGTGCCCCCCAATGCAGAAAGACACCGATAACCTGGAGTGAGTTCACCCCTGCGACGCTCAGGACTGGAGCATTGCCCCATAAGCAGCGGCTGGGGCAGTGGGGCTTGTCCAGCCTGGGGCAGAGGCAGCTTTGGGGGCACCTTACAGCCACCCCAGGGCCTGCGGGGAGGCAATGGAGAAGGGGCAGCCGGGCCCTTCACAGCCATGCGTGGCAGGGCAACAAGGTACAGCAGGCATGAACTGAAACGAGAGGGGTTCAGGCGGGGTACTGAAACCTTTCTGGGGGCAGGCAGAGGGACAGGCTGCCCAGGGAGGTTGGGCAGGCTCCATCCTTGGGGGGTTTCAAGACCCGGCTGGGCAAAGCCCTGAGTAACCTGGTCTGATCCCACAGCTGGCCCTGCTTGGAGCACGGGTGCACGAGGGACCTCCTGAGGTCCCTTCCAGCCTGAATGATGCTACAAACCCATGATTTTTCAGTAAAATTTAATTTTCCAGAGAAAGTATTCTGATCAGCTTACCCTTCCAGGCTTTCTTAAAAGAAAGCTCATTTGATATCCATGCTCCCACAAACTGACAGGGACTTTTTAAGGTTCTAGAGGACTGCTAGCAACCTCTTGGCTATTCTGCTAATGAATTATGATAATTTCTTGATTAAAATGTCACCGGGACAGACTCAGAGGATACTCTGACATATGAAATATTCAGTATGTTATAATTTGATCACTTAATATTATTTATGAGTCAAAATCATAAGCATAAGAAACTAAAATTAACAAGGTTGATTCCATGCTGAAGCTAATTCTATGTCATGTGAGTAATTGATTTGATATTTATATGGATAAGAGAGTGGAAAGATTTACGGGAAATATGAGGTTAGAAACGAAACAATTGTTAGGAACTGCAGTAGAGCTGGGAGGCAGCTATTCACCTCCCAATTCAGTTTAACCACATGACATTGTTGCATTGTTCAGAAATAGCACTGTCCCTCCTGAAGACCATTTGCTCTTTTTCTCTCAAGCACACACTGTGCAAAGCCTGCTTTCCCCTTTGCCATCCATCCACCCAGCACTGTGTCAGCCCTCGCTGAAGAAAACAGGTATTCACGGCTTTCTCAGATTGTTACTTTCCCCCGAGTTGTTATTCTTGCTTCATTCCCCTTCATTTTGACAGTACAGAAATTAACAGAGCCTTTTGTCAGTTCCAGTTTGCGGGACTTCAATGACCACTGAGAAAAAGCAGCCTTCTTTATTTGCTGAAACGTTTCCCCACAAGTTGCTAAACAGTAGCACAGAGGCATGGCACTCTTTCCCTGAAAATGTTTGATCACACAATTGTATCTAGAGGCTTTTGCATGTCCTGTGCAACATGTCTTGCCTTCATCAGTGCAGGTGAGTAAGTACACTTCCCTTAAACAAGCCTGAGGGACAGTCAGCTTTTTCAACGAAAAGAGATAAAGCATTCTAGGCCAGACTAAGTCAAAGGAGATTCTCCAGTGTGAATAGAGTCTATTTTCAATAATTAGGGAATCATTTTGCTGCCACTTTAAGTATGCTTTTTCTGAGATGTCAAAAGGAAATAAGAGCAGAGGCTGTTGTGTGGGAAAGTCATGGAAACAATCCAACAGCTCCCATCAAACCTGTAGTTTTGCAGTGAGATTTTCTACACTTGATCTCATAGCGTGGAGATGCCCTAACTCAGTTTCTTTATTAACTTTGAAAATATTGGAGGACCCAGAAACCTTCCCAGTGTCTCAAGGTGAAACTGTATGATCATAAACTTCACCTAACTAGAGTCTATCTATCTTACCTGGATCCAAACAGAAATATCAGACACCCTGTCTTGTTATCACATTAAAAGTCAGACTGCGTAGAAGCAAAGGAAGATCAAACCTCTTTTTATCAGGTGTCAGGAGACAGAAGAGAAGTTTGTTTTCTAATAGGCAGAATTTATCTCTAAGGAAAATCAGTAAGAGCTTGAGAAATGATCACTGGATGCAGGCTCCTTCTTTTCTGTTTTAAAAGGCCAAACCCCGGATGAAGGAGTCAGAAAAAAAGGTAAGTGACAGGTTTCTGAAGACCAAAGTTCTGAGCAGGGCGGAGCCGAGCACTGGTGCTGTGATCAGAGATGCTGCAGCAGCCCCAGGGAAATAGTTATGCTTGAAACTCATCATTTCAGACCTTGGAGACAGGCATAGGATAAAAACCTTTCAGAGGTTTAAAGTCCGGAATGAAGCAAATAAAAAGTAAATAAATATATATATTGCAGCTGCTTGGAAAAACTTGGCTATTTTCAACTAGTTTACATGTTGCATAATCTTGCCAAGATATTAAGCAGCAAGATAGCCTCTAGATCATATGTTATTTCCCTCCACTGCTTCAGTGACAAATAAAGGAAGGTAAACCACCTTGCTTACCACATGCCTGAGGCAAAGCTTAATCTAAAATATTTCAAAGCTAATAAAACCTGAGTTAGCAGAGAAAAATGTAAAATTCAATCTCAGTGGGAAAACAAGGTCTAATTCCTTCACACATACATGACCGTGATTAGCTTTCTACACTTAAACAGGATTTGCAGTGTAACAGAGCTCCCCATATGCAGAGAATTAAATGCAAACATACACACTTGCTGGCTCAAGGCCTGCAACACTGTCTTTTTCTCAATCCCTGAATTATGGTTTTGCCTAACTCTGCTCCTCAGAAATCACCAAGAAAATATTGAAAAGCTGTAAAAAAAAAAAAAAATCCCATCTTCAACTACTATTTAGACATCTGATGTATATATGAAAAGATGTTTACAGGAAAATTAATTGGAGTTTTACAATTAGTAAGTTGATTTTCTATTCATTCATTACATGCAAAAAGAGATTTTCTGCAGTGACATTGCAACCAAATTAGTTCTTTCTAGTAGATTTAATCTGAGCATTTCATTTTATACTTTTAAGTGATGTCACATTTTCTTCTTGTCTGGGCTATATTTAAATTGTGTGATTGTTAAAATTGGACTTGTCCAATTTTTCTATTGGAAAAGCTAAAAGATTTTTGAACTAAAAATCTCACCTTTTATTTGTTGTTTTTTATTGAAAATTTCCAGAAAAAGACTAAAAATCAAAATGAAGCTGTGTGATAGTTAATGTAGTTTTTTATTATTTTAAAAAGCAAACACTAAATCTGTGTATAATCACATTGGTGGGGGGTGGTATTACAAAGGAAATAGCCAAATAATAGAGAGAAGCATAATCAAGTTTGTTTGAGATTAAGCCATAAAGATTGTGAAAGTATTTAGACAAAGATCAAAGTTGGGAGTCTTTGAAGTCACAGTAAAATTCTTTGGAATTCAGTCATTAGTCTGGGTGCTTAAAAGCTGTTATTTTTCTCATCATTAAAGAAAAATATTTGGATTGTTAACAACATACACCTATTTTACTTGAGAATTTGGTCATAACCATTTATTATACAAACCCCATGCGTGCACATATTTGGAGGACTCAACATTCACCAAGGATGTACAACCATGAACAGAAAGAGAAGAAAAATCTCACAAGGCAATCGAGAAGAGCTCTGTCCAAGTACATGTTAAGAATGTATTTCATTGTCATTTCTGACACTAGAAATATATTTTAGGTTCAGATTCAACGAAGTTGTAGAACTAGGATGTGACTATTTTATTTTTCAAGATCACCCTAAGTTTCTCCATGAACTTTATACTATTTTGTTTTCTCTTCATGATTTTAATCAGGTCCCCATTCATAAACACAGCGATATGATTGCTGAAAGACAGCCAGACAGTAAACTTTATACAGGCATGAGTGTTAATTGTCAGTTTAACTCATCCAAATTTCTACTGAAACTTCTTCAGATTAGGAAGGAATTTCCATTTCTACAACATGTTAATTAAGGTAGAAAAACCACCCCATTAAAAAAGCCAATATTCTTCTATAATTCAGCAAAAATATTTTTAAATGTACTAGGTGATTAAGATAAATTCCATTTCACAAGTATGTGTATCATATCAGGTTAAGGTTGTTTCATTTTTCCCACCTCCAAGTTATCATCACAAATAAGCAAATGTATCTAATTTGACAGCTTGATCTTTAATGCTCAAGAGCCAAAAGCCTCATTTAGCCCAGTAGAATATTTTTAATAGAAAATAAGGGAAGAGCAAACGGAAGATTAGTGACAAGAAAAAGCAGTTTTGAAGCAAACATTGGTTTTATCTTTAGCATTTGTTTCAAGGCTGATGATCCTATAAGAGTCATTGGTATGTAACAAGTATTGATGTCTTCATATGATCTTTCCCAAAAAACACACATTTTTGTGACAATTCCTCTTTACCTTTTAAAGAACAGTTCCATTAACTTAAAATGGATTACTTGTTTTAAGAAAGACATGTGCTTAGCCATAATTTCACTATTTATTTCTGCTCTGAAATGTGAATAATTGTAAGTCTGTAGAACATGGGGAGAAAGAGACGTACAGTGAACAAATGTGTACTTTCCTGCTGTTCAAACATTCCCTCTCTAGCATCCTATTTCCCCTAAGAATTTGTCAATATTTATATTTACTATTCTTATTATCACCTGACAACTCTATTTATAGAACATTTTCCATTAATTCAACATTCTTGACACATGCACAAGCCATATAAAAACAGATGGGATGTTGAAAAGATGGGGATTTCATGCATATATTAGGTCAAGTGAATCTATTTTCCCAAATAAACAAACAAAACCCCCACAACTCCCCTCAATGTTTCCTTGCAATACTCTTTTTCTTTCTAGTTTAGTGTGCTACTCCCTGAGATAACATTCACAGCAGTAGGACTATTGTTGTGCAAACAAAAATGAACCCACATTGGAATATGAAAAATGCACAAGGAAATTCAGTAAGATTTATTGAACTGACCTGCTACTTTGGAATAGGCTGAGGAACTCTAACTCTACCTCTCCATCACCCCATTGTGCAGTGCTCTGTGTCCAGTTTTGGTTCATTTTTTTCCTTTCCATGGAATACATGAAACAGATCTGGAGCATCAACTCCCAGCTTTTCTGTGGATCCACTGACTTCAAAGTAATTCAGTGTCACTGTTTATGAAAATGCTGCAAGAATTTTTAGGCAGCTAGGAGATTGTTCTCATACTTGGGGTCTTCGTGCATTTACATTATCATTTTTATCAGTTTCTGCATACCAAGATAAATGAATGCTGTAGGTGGTAAGAGTCCACAGAAAAACAATAAGGCAGTGTACAAATAAAAATAAACATTTTTCTTGTTCTTTTTCTTGTTGTTTTGGCTAAGAGATAAAGCAACCAATTTGTTTACCAGATATTTTCTGGCAATTTTTGCAAGCAAAAATTGTCCATGACAGGAGAATAGGGCTTTTTTTGTGTTCCCTAAACTAGCTGCTTTTAATCAGACCTCAGGTGCACCAAATATCTGTCTTCCTCTCCATTCAGGACAAATTTCTGGTATGGGTTGTGAATGACTCCTTGCCTACAGAATGCAGTTAATTTACGAAAGGGAATAGGAAGTCCTTAGCCTTTGTCAACAGGACATATTACTAAATTTACTCATAGTTGAAATATGAAGTCTTTCCAGATGGCTTAAGACTCACAAGCACAATAATCTAAAAAAGATGCAAAATGTGGAAGTAGAAGCTGAGGACTAAATCCTACACATTTTGCTAGGTGAAGAAACGCAAAACTAGAAGAAAATAACCTGCCTTAAAACCTGTCTGTATAATGTGTATATATGGTGGTCATTTTTTAAATATATAAAATCATAGAATCATAGAATGGTTTGGGTTGGAAGGGTCCTTTAAAGATCATCTAGAGCAATCTGCCTGCTGTGGGCACGGACATCTTTCACTAAATCAGGTTGCTCAAAGCCCCATCCAGCCTGATCTTGAACACTTCCAGGGATGGGGCATCCACAACTTCTCTGGGCAACCTGTTCCAGTGCCTCACCACCCTCATCATAAAAAATTTCCTCCTTATGTCCAATCTAAATCTTCCCTCTTTCAGTTTAAGACTGTTCCCTCTTGTCCTATCACTACAGGCCTTGGTAAAAAGCCTCTTTCCATCTTGCTTAGAAGCCCCCTTTATATATTGAATGGCCGCAATAGGGTGTCTGCAGAGCCTTTTCTTCTCCAGGCTGAACAATCCCAACTCTCTCAGCCTTTCTTTATAGGAGAGGTGTTCCAGCCCTCTGATCATTTTTGTGGCCCTCCTCTGGGCCTGCTCTAACAGGTCCATGTCTATCTTGTACTGGGGACCCCAGAGCTGGATGCAGTACTCCAGGTGGGGTCTCATGAGAGCCAAGTAGAAGGGGAGAATCACCTCCCTTGACCTGCTGGCCACACTTCTTTTGATGCAGTCCAGGATATGATTGACTTTCTGGGCTCTTAGCACACATTGACGGCTCATACCCAGTTTTTCATCCACCAAAATCCGCAAGTCCTTCTCTGCAGGGCTGCTCTCAATCTGTTTATTCCTGCAGTCTGTATTGATACTGAGGATTGCCCCATCCCAGTTGCAGGACCTTGCACTTGGCCTTGTTGAACTTCATGAGGTTCGCATGGGCCCACACATCAAGCCTGTCAAGGTGCCTCTGGTTACATCCCTTCCCTCAAGCATATCAACTGCACCACTCATCTTGGTGTCATTCACAAAGTTGCTGAGGGTGCACTCAACCCCACTGTTGGTGTCATTAATAAAGTTACTGAACAGTTCTGGTCCCAATATGGACCCTTGAGGGACACTGCTTGTTACTGGTCTCCATTTGGACACTGAGTCATTGACTGCAATTTGTTGGATGCAGCCATCCAGACAATACCTTGTCCATCGAATAGTCCACCCATCAAACCCGTATCTCACCAGTTTAGTGACAAGGATGTTGTCTGGGACCATGTCAAAGGCCTTACACAAGTCAAGGTACATTTGACTTGAACTTGCAGTTGAGAATAAGTTTACCACCTCTAAAACAAAGAACCAGCACTTTCCTCAAAACTCAGGAAACAAGATCACTTTCCGCATATGGTATGTCAATGCTTTCATTCCATTAAATAATGCAATAATAAGTTATGGTTCACAAATAAAACATGAAGCAAACGTTTACTCTGAATGAAGGCTCCCTCTCTTTAGCTGAGAGTGCGCTCAGTCAGCTGTAATTCCCAAATGCACCAGGAACAGACAAAGCATGTTTACTAGACCACACAGTTGAAGTAAAGGAAGTGCTGGCTCTAAGCTGGGCTGACAAGACCTGCATAAAGAAATGTGGAGACACTTTTCTAGGACACTGCAGCTGGCTTAGTCAGTTTTAAAATTAAAGCACATCACATTTTCTACCCTTTGGAGACTGCAATCAGGTCCTACATATGGGAGGGACAGAAAAAAAGCAGCTAGGTTAAAAATTTCACCCAAACTTTTAGCTATCAATCAAACATCAGCTCAATTCAAAAGTTTGGTGTTTTTTTTCTTTAATTCTAAACGTTGTTTTATTAAATAGAGATACAATTTAATGGTTTAGCAACATATACGAAAGAACATTGACCCTAGGCTTTCCTGATGTTTCAGTTTTCTGACACATCTGAGACCATTTGTTGCTATTAATTTTTTTCTAAGTCTTTCAAAAGCTCATATCTTTCCTCTGATTGTTTTGTTACAAAATCCTCCCCTTTTTTCATCTCTGCTTTATTTCTTCCACAGTACCGGTGTGATATACTTTGCTATCCTGTCTATTGCCTTTTTGTATTTCTCATCAATGGAAAAACAAACTACTGTTGTACACTGCTGGCTCCTTCATGGCAGCACAGAAGCGATGCTCTGCCTCCTCGCAAAACTGCATCCCTCTAGGCACAACCTGTCAGCTTGGGAATCCCTTTATTGATTCATGAATTTTGAAGTACAATTGCTATCTTCCCAGTTGCAATAATTGTAAGTGTGACTCTCAGTAAATAAGTATTATCTCTAAAGTAAGCTCCTTTAAGAGGACATTCCTCCCCTTGTAACCACTTTAAATATTCTCCTAGCATTTTTGCATCTAAAAGGTTAGTTTGGTTTTTATCGTGAACTTTCAACATAGAGTGCTTTCTCCTCCCAAAATAAAATAATAAATTTAAATTTATGAGGTTTTACATCTCTCTTATTTTTCTTTTTTTTTTTCTTTTTTGGTAGCATAAAAAAACAATATTTCCCCAGATTTATGTTCCCTCAGAATAAGTCAGTAGCTCACTGACTGTTAACTTTCGGAAAGCTCAGCCAAAACCAACAGATAATGAAGGGGTTTTGTAGAAAAAGCAGAAGTTCACAGCAAATTTTTTTATTAGAGGGACAGCATCCCATTAAGCATCTTGAATTTTATGGATACTAGTGTAATTGACATTGCCAATGTATGAAGTTTTTCTCATCACTGGTATTTTACGTTACGATATGAAATGGACTGCAAAATAGGGGTATTTGTTACTTTTAAAAGCAGTAAGGCTATGTTGTTTACCTTTTCTTTTTATTGTCCTGAAAAGTAGATTTCCTAGGTTCTCTAACACTAGTACAAACAGAACAAACAAAAATGAAAATCTCACCTCAGCACACAAAAATGTGATCTGCTTTCTCTATGTAACCATCCTGTGTTACAATGCAAATGAGATGATTGACTAAATCACATAGCACAATTATGGTTGTTCAGATTCTAGTAAGCAGCGTGGAAGTAAACTTCTGCCATGTAACATTTTTGCATATGAGGCCTTATCACTAGGCTAGAAGTTTGAACGTGAGACTTTAACTATGATACTGAAAGATCCTCCTGAATCTTCCTTCCTGCTTACCTCTTCCTTCCAACAGGTCAACATGCAAAATTTCTCTCTCTCTCTCTGCATAGATGTATATTTACACATATATTGCCTAAACAATTAATTACTTCCATGATATACATGCCTTCCCAATGGATTCATTATGGTTTAGCCTGTGATTGTTATTTTTTATGTACTATTTGATATTTATTATGGTTTAAACACAGATAATTTCCTGTCGGGATAGCTTAGGAGAGGTGGAAAGAGGAACATGAAAAAAGAGCAGCTAAGTGAAAACTTTGAGTTACTGAAAGAATGGGAAATGGCATTTTATCTAATTATGGGTTTTTTTCAACAGAAAAAAAAACTCATAGAAGTCATAATTAAAAGAAAACTTTTATTTTGCTTATTGAAATCACATTACAAAAGGAGTATCAGAATAAAACATGCAAAATTACATGCATCATGATCATGAGTTCCTTGCTACTTCCTTTTTTTTAAAGGAGTCGGCTATGAACCATACTTGCAGCAGTCCTCATAGGATTGGCCAACAGAGAAGATAACTATCGTTGGAACATGCAAGATGCTCTGATATAAAAATTGCCTTTGTTTTCAACTTTTTGCAAACTAGCTAAAGCCACTGACCCCCAAAATTCATAGGTAAAAACATGAAGTTAACTTGAAAGATAATTCATTGGGTTTGACTGTTTCTTCACTGACCTGAGATTTTCATCCGAGAGCTTCATTCTCACTGATATTCTTTCAGCATTTCCTTGCAGAGATAAATTTTGATAAGAAGATGTGAGTATAACATGGAAGAAAGTCACATACTTGCTCCAGGGTCCAGAACCGGCTTTTCTTCTGCTCTGCAAGTTGAACTTCTATGTCCTTTTCTCATCAGTTCAAGTCCATTATGGCAAGACAGGGCACGTTCTCCTTTGTGTACATCCTCTAAGCATCTACGTATAATACCTGCTTGTCTCAAACAATTGGAAGTAACATACACCTCTGCTTGAGATAAACTGGGTGGATGCTGAAGAGGGAAAATAACTTGAGATCAAACAGAGGTTTCTGCTTCAAGGCTGTCTCTGCTTTACTGAACTTTACAAAGAACAGCTGTCGCCTCATGCTTTTTCTTTCAAACTGCTCAAGCAGCCTTAATGTCCAGCGACTCTCTAGTGACAGGATGCAACTCTGTGGCTTACAGGAGAATATCTGCTGACAGATACAGAATCGGCAGATGAAGAGTCCTGTAAATTAAAACAAATAACAAATTTTTTAGACAATAAAATCCAATAGCTTCACTTTTTCTTTTATTTATTTAGTATTTACAAAGTTATATAAAAGATGCCGCTTGCTGGATACAGACTGAACTTACTTCTGAAGCCAGGAGAAGTCTTCACCAGTAAGGAGCAGGATCATGCGCTCTGCCTGGCTACTTCAGAGAACACGGAAGGGGAAAGAGCATCTCCAAGGCAGATGCTAAAGATGGCTTTAAAGATAAAGCTGATGACTAATAACTACCCTTTTAAGAACTTTCAAGGAGCACCAGAGATTTGTGGTAAATGCTCATTGTGTGTTTGCTAACAATACCCTGTTCTTCCAGAAGATAGAAAAACAGAATAGATTGACTTACAGCTTACCACTTGGGATAGGCTTTTACTATATACTCTGAATTTATATGTTTTTATTAATATTTACCATTTGTAATGCATTAGCAGATGGTCACTGAAACTATTTCTTCTTAATGCTTTCTTGCATATAATACAATGTTCTTCTCTCCCTCTGTATCTTGTAGGGAGAGAGAACAAGAGGCTTTGGCCTGACACCTGAATAACTCCAGTAGTATTTTTAAGATAACATTCCTGCAAAGTAACATCACTCATTAAAAACAGGTGATACCACAACTACCAACAGCAAAATCATACTGCTGGATGGATTGTCACAAAAATAGTACTTGCTTCCTTTGCTCCAGGCATGCCTAGGCTCAGTTTTCAAGAGATAACAATTATTTTCTTGTTCAAAAGGCCCTCAGGTCTTCTAGGAAAAAAAATATACACTAATTGTTTTGAAGAAACAATCTATTATAAGTTCGCCTCAATATTTCTTTAGATATCAAAGTTTCCTAAACAAGTTTATATTCCCCAAGTCCTCTTGTACTAGTCAAGTTAATTGATGCCAATCAATCAAACTTACTATCACTGAAGGCCCCCACTCAAATGCTTCAAATCAACAGAGGTTAGCTGGACCAAATTCAGACTGCCTGCTATACCCTTTAAGGCAAACTCAGGACCTACAAGAGTAGCAGAGACCTACAAGAACAAGTTAAGTTCAAGGCAGCAATGACTCACTGCTCAGGACTCAGCACACAGATTCTGGTTTGGTAACGTGGATGAAAATGAGCATGATGCTTAATATACAACCATATCATCGATGCACGGTATCTCTTGGATCAGTAAAATGTAGCTGGGGCAAATAAGATTGTGAACATATTTTTTTGTGCAAACTCCTTACACCACTCCTTCGTGTTCTGAATTAACTGGTTCAGTTCAGTAAAAACACCACTCTCTGACCCTCTGTAGCATGTGTTGGATTCTTACTTTCTACTCAGTAGAGAAATGTCAAAGTAAGAATATTGCTAGAGCAGCAGGGATTTCATGCATGGATCTTGGGAAAAAATTACAACAGTGTGTTCTGGTCTCTTTCTCTCTCCGTCTCACTTTTTAATATAATTTTGTACATTCATGATAAGGCAATACTATCTCAGCAGGCTACGAGTGAACTTAGAAACAGAGCAATGGATTTTAGCAACGTGGCTTGAAATCAGTCTCATCAGAAATCAAAGCAAGCACTCTCTCTCATGGTCACACAAGCAACACACTAGCTAAAACTAAGGATGAAAAGAAGGCTAATGTTTACCTAGAATATAAAAGTAGGTGGTTGAGATGAGATATACTGTGAAATAGTTCTAAAAAGACTAAAAATAACACCTTTCTTTTAAGATTCTGACATGCAATGTATAATTATCCTGTATGAAAATTCAAATGTACTTTAGCTAAAATGTGTATGAAAATCCACTTATAAATTGAGTAACCTATCAGTACTTAGGGACAGCACATCACAGACCCCATAATTTTTGCATTTGTCTACCTGAATCATTCACATTTAAAAGTATCTGGCTTCTTTTAAATATTACTGTACAAAGGCAATTATAAAATGTTCATTTCACCAAGGACTTTTACATCTGTTATACACTTTGTTAAAACTGCATTACATGTCTGTAAATAAAATATTCTCCTTCAGGTCAGCCTAAATATTAAAAGTCAAGATTACAGCTTAGTTGAGCAACACATACTATGCTGAGTTCTGAGCCATCCAAGTTCAAGAACGCTGTCCGGAAACCAGAGTTCAGGGAAGGGTTAGCAAGATAGTAAGAAAACCTAAGAGGAGAAACTGAGAGTTCATTTATTCTGACAAAGAGCTCAGGAGGTAGCCACAGCAGCCTACTTGGACAACAGTTACATAAATGAGAGACTCATCCCAAGTAATAGCAAGTGGTATAAGAAAGCACAACAGTCACTTGCACTTTCAAACCACACTTTAGGAAGAACTTTTTCACTAGGAGGGTAATGTACGACTGGAACAAGCCAGCAAGAGCCATTGTGAAATCCCCATCTTTCCAAGACTCGGAGAAAAACACAAGGAGCTGGTGCAGCGTTTGAAAGGGCTGCTTTGACAGAGCAGTGAAACTAGAGCGCTCCTAGAGGTCTCCCGCAGCCAGCATTTGTATGGTTTTATGAGGTAAGCTCATTCAATTTGTTTATTATTAGAGCTCCATTACATATCCATAAAGGAATAAAAAGCAGGAAATAAATGTCTCTCTGGGTTTTTTTAATGTCCAAATTCAGACAACAGCAAAAAATATAAAGGCCAAGGAAAGATGTGAAAACCCTTATAAATCCACAAGCTTGAGACAATAGGAATATGGACATTTCTTCCTAACTCCATACCATTTATTAAAGTGTCAGCCATTAAAATCTGTATTAACTATTCTTTTTTATACTAGCCAGTCAAAGAAACTGCAGATGTTTACTGTAGAGGGTTGATGGCAAACTGCATTCAAAAGGAAAAAAAAGTCCTGTGTATTTGAAGAATAAATTGATATAAATAATCTGATTTTATTATGATAAATATAATTCCATCAACTTTTAGCAGAGTTTTTATTATCTATTTCCTAAGAAAGTAATCATATTATTGACATTTTCTCCTGGTATATGGTTAAATAACTTTGAACTATTAAGACAAGCATATGTCCTTTGCTGGTTAAACTTCCTCTTAAAACGGACAGTTATTTGAAGAAGATATTCATATATGTTTCCTCTGTTTCCATACTGCAACAATTTTACTTCTGTTCTCTCTTTGTCTCCTCAAATTAAATAGGCCCTTATCTATATGTTATGAATTATTAATATGAATAAGTATATTTTTCTTTCAGTGATAAACTGATTAATTTCATAATCTGAAAAGTTTATCCTTTGCTTTTCAAGAGGAAAACTAGGGACTTTAGCTTGAATTTTTCAGCAGATAAAAAGGCAACTTCTGTATTTCTGCAAAACTGGTAAGAAAATTAATTAAGGAAAAATGTTCTTGTAATTTTGGCACAACATGCATACTATTTCAGTCATGTATATTTAATCTACTTGTGTTTCTGTTGCTTTGAATTTCCATAATATTTCACTGCATTCACTTTTCAGTTAAAGGGTTATGAGGGAGCTAACTTGTCATTGATTCTTTCTGCTACAGGGCATAAACTTGATTTGAGCTACAAATTTTTTATTTGAAACATGTTGATGAATATGAAACATTTTGTCTTCTTTAGTAATGAAGAAGTTTTGTAATTTTGCCCATTGTAGCAATTAAACATTTTTTTAATTTAGAAATTGATTTTGAATTCATAAGTGTAGCAGTTCATTGTCGTAATCCTGTCAGTGCAATATAATGAGTACCAGGGAGCATACAAATGAAGTTGTGACAATTAAAAGGAAGAAGGTATTATTCTGAGACTCAAGGAAAGAAGGAAAGAGTTCTTTGAAAAAGATGAGAAAGAAAGTTATTTTATCAAGCACCTTGAAAAGAAACTTGCTGCTGAACCAAAACATTAAAGACAACCATATCTTATCAACCAACTGAAGAATCACAGAATCACAAAATGGTTGAGGTTGGAAGGGACCTCTGGAGGTCGTCTGGTCCAACCCCCCTGCTCAAGCAGGGCCGCCTAGAGCCAGTTGCCCAGGACCATGTCCAGGAAGCTTTTGAATATCTCCAAGGATGGAGACTCCACAACCTCTCTGGGCAACCTGTGCCAGCGCTTGGTCAACCTCACAGTAAGAAGAAATTTTTCCTGATGTTCAGAAGGAACCTCCTGTGTTTCAGTATGTGCCCATTGCCTCTGGTCCTGTCACTGGGCAACACTGAAAAGAGCCTGGCTTTGTCTTCTTTGCACCCTCCCTTCAGGTATTTATATACATTAATAAGATCCCCTTGAGCTTTCTCTTCTCCAGGCTGAACAGTCCCAGCTCTCTCAGCCATTCCTCATAGGAGAGATGCTCCAGTCCCTTAATCATCTTTGTGGCCCTTCACTGGACTTTCTCCATTATGTCCATGTCTTTCTTGTACTGGGAGCCCAGAACTGGACACAACATTGCAGGGGAAAGATCACCTGCCTCAACGTGCTGGCAATATTTTGCCTAATGCAGCCCAGGATACGATTAGCCTTCTTTGCAGCAAAGGCATTTTGCTGGTTCATGTTCAACTTGGTGTCCACCAGGATGCTCATGTCCTTTTCCGCAAAGCTGAAGACTTTAAGTCAAAGGACAATAAAAAGTTTAGTTACTGTTTCACAGTCATTTTTTCAGCAGATTGTGAAGGACTTGATCAGAGAATTTAAAATCAGAAATTCCTGAATCTTTATTCTCTGTTTTACCATTGTGATGCACAGGATTGCTACACAGCTTGTCATGTTTCTTCGTGAAGATAGGCCAGGATTTAGGGGACTATGTGTGACACTGTGAAGTTGTCCACTCAGTAGCTTTTATGGCATTATTATTCTTTAAAGCTTTAACGTAATTTTTCAGTTAAGGTTGCTCTCTCCCCTAAAATGAGAGCCAATATTCATCTCATTTTTTCCTATCAGTTAAAGGGGAGATGATAATTAATTTTCCATCTCATCAGTTGCTTTCAAAATTTCTCTTTCAGCAACTTCAGTATAACAAAGGAGTCTATTGACACTTCATGTTTCCTGTGTGGTACCAAATGTAGAGACCCTAAAAATGGAGCATACACTTTATTTCCTACAATTTCTACCAAAAGAGAAGAAGAAACACCCTTAGTAATGTGAAGAATCAAAATGTGAGAAAAGACGTGGATTTGAATAATCATCCCAATCTGTCACAGTTTCTTGTTCTTTTCTTCCGAAAGAAGCTGAACTGTTTTTGCATCATCTTCGTTCTCCCATTGTGCATCTTGCTCTTTTCTTCACATTTCTTTTTTTAGGTTTGCTCATTTTTAATTTTCTTTAGCAGGTCAGAAACTCATGTCCCAACTACACCTTCCTGCAGATCTCCCCCAATGTACTTCCTTTCAACTCCCTGGAGCCCACAATACACTTTATCCCACAACAAAACAAGAACAAAATGTTACTGGTCTCTGTTTTTACAGCCAATTTGCTATAATCACTTTCCTTTGTATTATATGACAGAAAGTACAGTACATCATCTTCAAGAACAGGGAGGCTTTGTCTCAACTATTTTTAACAGATTTCTGTTTGTGCTCTTTCCAACTCCTTTTCTGCAACTCCCCTGCTATCTTTCTCACACTCCACAGTGCCTGATTTGACTATAAACACTGAATTTTTGACCCTTGCAGTCAAGATCAATTGAGGCAATGGATTGTTGAGTCTGGATAGGTAGGGTTTTTTAAATTTGTTAAAGATTAAAAAAATAATCTGGCACACTGTGTAATACATAAAATACTGAAGTTACTCTAAGTTTACATATTTTATTTTTCACTGAATGACATGCTGAATTTTTTTTCTTTTTAGCTGTCTTGATAATGTCACACTTTTACATAAATAAAAAATTGACTGAATATTGAGTAAATGGAAGAAAAAATATATATACTACCCTGCCATTTGAGTAATATTGATAAATGTAAACAACCATACATAGTCCTCAAGTGGAAAAAAGTTTCATAACTTAGAAAAGTGTATGTGAAAGCTTTTTGAGAGAAGAAGGCTTCCAACATGGCCTACTTTCTTGGAGAAATCATTCTCTTCTTCCTTTGCGGAATCTTTATCTCTTTCCCTTACACTTTCATTTTAATGAGACTATTGAGTACATTTTTCCCTCCTCTCACCTCTGTTTCTTGTATAGTTTTAGTGATTTATTGTCACCCATCACAGAGCTTTATTATTTTCTGATTTTAGGCCTCTATCATTTTATTCTTTGCAATGTCTTCATCTATGTCAACTCATGTTTTTAACTGGTAAGGCCACAGGGAATCTAATGGGCTCACAGAAAACCCACCCTGGAAGTTTATCTTAGGAGGTAAACTTATGGGAATTTCTAAGGGTGGGTTTTTTTCTAGAAAGGCGACTCATGCAGCTTCTCTCCTTCACAGCTTTCTGATGAACTAAAGAAATGCTGACTCCTCTAATACAGGATTTAGGAAAGGGCAGGGAGTTTCTCTTTACAAGGATCACATTTTATTACTGGATGTAAAAGCTGAATAATGCTTGAATTACAGTGAACACAAGCGGTTAGGAAATTAGCAACAGTCTCTATAGGGCTGGAAAACCTAAATGACAGGCACCAATTAGGCTGTGCCTGGTTTTAATTTTTATCTCAAACCTGATGATATTTGAAAAACTGAAGCATCTCCTTTCTACTCTGTTATTTTTACTGCTTCTACTTCTGATTCTTCCAGCCCGCCTCACATCTACAATGCCAACCAACAATGGGCAAAACTAGAGGTGGGGGAGCCTAAAAGTGGATTTTCTTTGTCAGGCAGAGTTATTAGATGACTTACTGAGCTCTTTCTCAAGAAGCCTGAACAACATGCAAGTACCCACTGAAGATGGACTACTGCTTTGATTAGCAACAGTACGTTTATCAGACATATATTACTGAAAGCATGCTTCAATGCCTGAGAGACCACAAATGAAAAGTATGCAGAATTTTATATGCCGTGGCAGCTAGTGTTTACTATTTTAAAAGCAAAAGAAAATAAACAAGTACAATAATTTAAAACTATTGGTGTGACACAGGGTTAAGAAAATTTAAAAATAAATAATTTAACAAATACATTCCATTCTTCTACCTGACAGCCACATGTTACTTCAGCCACAGGTACCATGAAGCATGATTATTTCCTTTAATTCTACTCATTTAGGAGTGCCAGATGTCCTGTATCCCATTTTGCAAGCTCCTTCCTGCTAGCACATTCAGATCACTATATTAAACTTCCACTGGTAGTGTGTATTTGGGGCATGGGAGGAAAGATGGTTGAAATAGATTGGTTTTATAAGTTTGGTATACAAAGTGCCGAAAAGCTGAATTTATATAAGGAGAAAATTATAGTTGGGTTACCAGAAGATGTTAGCAATGGGTGGAAAACAGATATGGTGGTCATTTGGAGTGATATACATTTCACTGAACTTGAGGTACCTGTAAAGTAGGCATGTACATTGGGAAGTGATTAATTACCCCTTCTAAGTGTCTGCTCCTCTGAAATGACCATTTCAGGACAGTCTAGCCCACTACACTGTAATTTTCTAAAGTTAGGCAACACAGGTCCTATCTTAGCTTACTATTCACTGGCTTTCTTAGCTTTCTAGAAAACACATCATGTATGCATCAACAGTAGCTTTTCTGTGTCAAGCACTGTTGGGTATTAGTCTATTCTAGAATTTTTTATTTGGAAAAATCATGTCAACTTGCACTTGAGACTGTTTACACGCAGCTCCAGTAAAGCCATATTTTCCCCTTCTGGAGGCAAATAATATACTTTCAAAATGTGCTAATTACTGTAAGAGTGTCATTGAAAATATGACAGTCTATATTTATACTCAAATACCATGTTTATAGTTTGACTTTTTTTATTTTATATTCTTAGAACTAAGTGCATCCTCCCCTTTCCCTCCTCCCCCCCCACACTGGCCCAGAACTAATAAGAAATGAATCAGCTTACTGAAATGTAATATAAACTTCTGCACACTTTATACCCCATACTTTCAGCTGTTGCCAAGACAAAGGTAAATCTCTTTAGAGCAAGTAGCTTTAAAATATAATCAACTAGAAGAGGTTTACTGCAAATGCTACACGAAGAGACTGTTAAATTTACTAGATACTAAACTTCTCAGTTTTCACCTATACACCTCACCTGTGCATTGCTGTGGTCTAGAAATTTATGAGCAAGAGCTGTTGTGGTTCCAGAATGGGACTGGTGTAATGCTGGTATATATACACAGTCCATTGAGCTGAGTCCTGCTTTTAGAGATTAAATGGAGCATGTAGGAAAAACAAAGGTTTTATGTTATTGCTCTTGGCACATGATACAATAAGATGCAATATGGTAAGACTGCAGCATTGGAATGGGTTCATGAGTCAGAACAGATATAGAAACAGCAAAAATTGAGCAGTTTTTACATTAAATATCTTAAATGCCGTTCTTAAAATTATCTCAAAACAATGGTATGTAACTAGGGTGTTTCTAGGGTTAACCAGTACCTGTGCTTACACAAGTTAGTTGCTGGTCTGCATTGACGTTACCATAACTTAAATCTGCACCCCCATAAACTGACTGAATTCTGACACAGTGTCCTCTCAGATGGAACGTTCTCTAGTAATGTACTTATCACGTATAATGGATATTCAGCCTATTACAGGTATATAGACTCTAGCTATAAAGAACAGATTGTTCATTTATTTATTTATTTAGGTATTTATTTATTTATTTATCCCAGAAACTGTTGAAAGAATGATGAAATGGGAAATGACATTGACTTTCTACTAGGTGGCCTTCTTGCCCCAGAGTATCATGAACAAACCTGGCCTAAGTGGCCTTCCATAAAAATGCTATGGCCCAAGGTGAGAGTTTGGAGAAACACCTGATACCCTTTTTGAGTTGTGGTCACAACAACTAAGCTTGGAGAATCAGCCTTCCATGCTAAAAACACAGGCTGTGTAATGGACAGTTTTGGACTGTGCCTCACTTCATTAGGAGGGTAGCAGTTCAACAAGAAGTCATCCATACATTGAAAGTTAATTTCAGTTGGGATACAAGTCAAATTTCAGCAAAAGTTGCCAGTCAGAAAAGCGCTCACATGGTGTGAAAGACCAGTCCAGCTTGGATACCAACACTGTGTAATGGCATACGGTGTGCTAATGAATGCTGACTCAGGTCTAGCTCATGCATAACAACATGGGTAACAGAGTGAGAGGAGCTGAGTATGGGCATAGACATCCATAACTCTACTGCTGGCCTTGCCAGACCCCTGGAAAGCTGAGACAATTGCTTCTACTGATGCCAAAATGCTGAAGAGTGTGTGTTAGAGGTTATTCTTAACCAGCAAGACCATGGTTCTCACCTCCACACTACCCACAGTAATTTACAAGACTGTTTCTCCCACTCAGCTGCACCTTTCAGCCGATTGTCTTTCCCTCTCACAGGAATATCTGTGATATTCTCACAGGAATATCACAGACAGAAATACTTTTGTATATTATAATAGCATATTTAAAAGCTGTTTATGCAGCACATGCATAAATGGAGCAAAGATTACCATACCCATATCAAAGTGTTATTTTTGCTCCATTTATATACACACTGTTTTAAAGTTTATGGCCAATGTGTAAAGAAAATTAAAGCAATTCAGCACACTGCTCCCATCTTGTTCACGCAAAACTCCAAATTAGTTCAAATGGACTTTGTGCAGTAGCAAGATGACCCAATTCTTCACTTCTGTATTCACTGCATCCATGCACAGTTGCATAGTAAAAAGTTTCCCTAACATCAGAATTCACTGTGAACAAAGCAAAATACTACAAAATTTACAAAGCTACCGCTGGTGTGATGGTCTTAAATTATTCTACAATCATCTCATGTATAGTGTTGTAAGGAAATAAAGGATACCATCCATGCTTTGCTAACATACTTGGATTTTTTTTTTCCCATTGGCTTGTAAGTTTTATTTATTAACTTTTTTTCTCACCACAACTGGTGTGAAGATTAGGGTGCACAGGGAATGGATATCTGAATGCTATAATTTTCTGGAGGAGGGAATGGAAAGGGGAATAAAACATACTAATGGATCTTAACCAGTCACAAGAAATTTTGAAAAGCATAATTTTCTGTTCAAGGAGAGAGATGTAAGAGAAAAAGAGTGGAAATAAATGACTGAAATGATGACAGTAATCAGGAAAGAAAAAAGTATGTTCAAAAAGAGATTCCTACCAAAAAAACCCCAAAAAACCCACCAAACAAAAAACCACTGAAAGACAAGGGTTTTAAGCCACTATGTGAAGAAAGGTTAAGTCTTGGGAGAATTTCGAGCACTAACTCCTATACAAAATATTTCCTCTGACCTTCATACAAACCAACAGCCTACAACGATGGTGGTGAGTTTACGTTCACATTATGGATGGAAGTCAGTGAAGTGAGAAAAAACATTACAGTCCTCCTACCGTAAATTGACTCGACCAAGACTACTATTATTCTACTCTCTCACTATTAAAAGTCAGATTCTGCATACAATGAACACATGAACTATTCATACAGTTATATTTTTTGACTTTTGAGTTGCTTTTTTTTTTCCTGGGCTGCTGCCCTAGATTCACTGTTTCCAGTCAACAGTGTTCAGACTATAACAAAGGAGCAGCTCTAACGAAGACAGCATGATCTAAAGCCTTGTCTTGGGGAGTGGAATTGAGGTGAAAACATGACAGTCGGTAATTTTAACCTTCCCATAACCTTTCTTTTTTAGCACTGAATGACTATGAAAACAATAAATCACTTAATGTGACTGAGATTTCACTTTTACATTAGTTTATGTAAGCTAAGACCATTAGTTTTTTTCTGACAAAGATGTGCGTTTTGGGTTGCTGACGATGAACAGGAAGGAAAAATGTGTGAGGAATATGCAAAGACAATCATTCAATTAATGTCAGCATTTTTTAAAAATACCCAAAGAAACAGCTGAAAAAACCCCACTACTCATCCAGGCTTGGCTCACCTGAAAACAGGAGATACTTAGTCTCTAGAAAGTCTACAGATGTGTTTTCAAGAAGAGCGTGCAAAAGCTAGGCTGATGCGCAACCATACAAAACCAATATAAAACACAATATAAAAAGCTTCTCAGCAAGTGTAGCAAAAGAAAGTTCTGTGCAGTGCACACTGTCTCTCAAAAGGGGATTGAGCTGATTTCAGACTCCGCCTCTAATATTTTTACATTTGTGCATTTTTTTTCTGTCAATGTCCTCCAAACTGACTTCATTAAGAAATCTACTTTGGAAACATTTGTAGAACATCTCGTGAAAGAAGAAGTGGTGAAGTCCACTTCTTATACAGGGGAGGGAAGAAAGTGAAATTTGTCTGAAAGTTAACACCGTGCAGAAAAAGCTTTTTCGTACAGCAACAGAGCATTTTTAAACTTCAGATCTGTTTAAACAAAAGCTCTCTATGATGTTACTTGCTTTTCCCAGCTGTTAAATGTGATGTTAGTTAAAAGCTTGATCCCAGCATGACAAGGTGCGGTTCATGACCTGGTAAACGGGATGTTAGACACATTCTCAGCTAATTGCTGTAAAATTACTGACGTTGCAGCAGCATGCAATGTGAGAAAGGAAAGAATAAAAGAAAATCACAGTCTGGTCATATGAATGGGCAAGTTCTTTTCCTCCTGCATTGTTGCTACTACAAAATCACTATCACCTATAGAGTACAGAAAAATTTTAAACCGATGTTCTGATTGATACAGAAGAAACAAACAAACTTAACACCGGACTTAACACAACACCAGACTATCTCTTCTAAAGCATTTAAAAAATGAAAAAGATTAAATGAAAAAGAAATAATTTCCAGTTTCTTATTAGAAATATTTTTTCTCATTCTACTGTACTGATCAATTTGGAAAATTAGGTATCTCTTCTTCCCAGATGTTGTCTTGTATTATTATACATAGTAGCTTTCTCCCCTTGTGTATTCTAATGTAGGATGTTATTGAGTATGAGATTAATCAAATACCAATCTGACACCAAAATCAGAGAACAATTCAATATTTTATATCTAGTATAACTCAGGTCTTCTGAATTCATCCTATTCCCCAAAGAATCAGTTGCCTTCTTGGTGTCTTGTTTTTTGGTTGTTTTTTTTTTCTTTCCAGTTGTTTAATATTAGACTCCTTGGAGCCTTTCATTGAGACTCTTGAAACAGAGCCTTGATCTCACAGATCCAGTTTCTGGGTAGGGGTTATTCCTGTCCATATTAATAATGTATGAAACGATATCAATATTGACTACTTCTATTTATAATAGCTTTAAAGTTGTGTAACAATTACACTGTGGTATTATCTTTAATCTTTATTGCCCACCCCCAAACAAGTCCTGGCAGTGTGTATTACAGTGAACATGCTCACTAAGCATGCACTGCTAAACAATTATGTTATGGCAGAGTTTGGAACGGCTTGAGATAAAGCTGTTCAGACTTCCCGGCACGGCTTAGCCAATTAAATACGCAAAAATTACAGGTTTTTTTACTGCCTTATTTGCTGTATATATAGTGTCAGAGACTGTACTCAATGTACTTTTTCTTCTATTTTTTATTCCCACAAACAAAGAAAGGAGACAGAGGAAGAAAGCTGAAGTGGGTAGAGAGGAAAGCAACATTCATGGGTTTTGAGGGCGACAGGAAATAAAGCAATACTTTTAAAACACATAAAACAGTATGAAAGCAACCTGGAAGGAGGCTTTAAGTTCTGAACTACCGATGTCCCTTGACACTTAGCTGGTTTCACTGCAGTGCCGGGGATCTGTGACACCTATCGGCTCTGGGTCTGCCAACTCTTCCAGCCTTCCTGTCATGTTTGGCGAGACCACTCATGTGTGCAAGGTCTTGCAGAACCAGATCCAGGCAGTAAAAGGTGATGCAGAAGAAATGTGTCATGAAGGAGCACATCCTAGCAGGGCCAGTCTTGACTTCAGTCATATTTTCACTTCCTTCAGTATATGAGTTAAAACAATATTTATATCTCTCTTAGCTGCACTTGATGTATTTTCCCCAGCCTTCCACTGAACATTTGGATTCAGAAAAAGATGCATCTCTAAGCCTGTATTATGATGCTACTTGTAATAGCTGTCTGTAAAGGAATAAACTACTTTTCTGGTTTTCAGACTCATTTTTATTCACTTTCTAAAATTCAGAAATGAAAATAATTATTTATCTGAAAACAGATGGATGTAAAGGTGTGTTGGATAGGAGCTGTCAGGCCAGCTCAGCATCTGCTTGGTGAGTCATGTGTTACTGTAATACTTGTAAGGAATAACAGTAGAACCGTAAGATATTCAGTCATAGTTTTCAAATGTTTTATTTTGAAAAATAAGTGTTACATATGTCAGTTTTCATTCAGCAAAACCACGCTTCTTTAAACATTGTAACATTCCAAAAATATTGATATTTAATTATTTTACAGAATCATAGAAAAGAAAGAGGTATTTTTAGGTAAAGCCTTTGTTATGAGAGATATAACAGAGCTAACAGCATGTTTATAGCTTTGGTGCTTTTCCTTTCAAGAGAAACAAAACATAACCCTAAATTTAAATCAGCATTATAGGTTTGTGACTCTGCAATCTGGGAAATCCACAGAAGTTCTACTTCCCTAAGCAGGGACTGAAAAAAAGGGGAAAAAAAAAATCAGATGAAATCCCAGTATCATGGTCTTTCATTTCAACTTACAGAACATTTCACTCAGTTTATCCTTTTTTTGGTTGCAAGAATATTTCACAGAACCTCCATGGCATTTATGAGACAGAAGATGTTCGTAAAAACTATCATCTAGTTTGTACTAAAACAAGTATCTTTGGTTTTAGCAACTGAAGCTGTTCATTTTTTAAACAAAATCTACTGATGTAGGCATATTAAGAAGAAACATTTATAGTTCAGCATTTATCATTTACAAGACTCATGTTTGTGCATTTCACATAATAATAAATTGCTTGCTTGCAATTTAAATTTGACCTCTTTAAGAAACCTCTGTGGTTTTTTTCTGTAAAAGAGCTCAAACAATATCACCATGTACAATCTTTTCTCTGGTTAGCAGTCTCCGAACAAAGCTGAATCCCCAGCTAATTTTGTGAAGTTTATGTGCCTAATAGTTTCACAACGTTGTGTTCTCTTTGAAGAAAATAAAGTTGACTAGGCAGCATTTTGGTGCATCACAAGACTAAAATCATTGTAATCAGGAAGAAACATGACTGCAGCACAGCAGGCACAGAGAAATTATATTTCATTTCATTTACTGTGTCAGACATGACTAGAAAATGGAAAATGTATTCTTCCTTAAAAAAAAAAAAAAAAGAGAAGATTATATCAGAAGGTTTCAGTTTTGCATAGAAAACACTTTTTGTTATAGAAAAAGTAGTCTAACCGAGCATTCCTGACCAGTTGTAGTCAGTACATCAAAATTTTTAAGGCTTGCATCAAGAAGCTGCTTATGTTTCCCCGTTAACTTCTAATGCAGTCTGGGGGAAAAAAGCTCTGAAAGACCATGTCCCAAACCTATATTCAATGCACAGGAGTACATAAAATGTTATTTTAAAGCTAACAAAATAGAATGATTCTCAAAGTTGATGCAATACGTACCTTGAAAGCAGCTGTAAAATGAGCTTAAAAATCCATTGTTATGATTGACTAGAGAGATTACTTTGCATGTACAAATCAAACCTTTTCCCATTTAATGTCAACAACACACAGCTCCTTATTCTATTCTGAAACTCAATTTCCACTAAATAATAAGAATTTTGACAAACAGAATGGGGACAGAATTTTTAATTTGTGTGGTGTATGTGTGAAAAATCATATACTGCTATTTGATTAATCTTAGTACTTCAATGTACACTTTTTTCAGAGAAATAAATTATACTCATAATATATATACCACTGTTAACATTTTAGCTTTCTAAAAGAAATAATATGCTTCTGAGTTTCTGTGGTTTGATACTCATCACTTCAAAAAAACTTTTTATCTGAACTTTTTTTTTTTCATTTATGTTTACTCCACTTTCCTAAATACCTTTAGCCAAACAAATTTCTACTGCCCATTTAACAGTGGTATCATAAGCATTGGGAATGGGAGCCGGAAAGGGCTTTTAATTCTAGTCACATAGATAACTTTCTCACAAAAACACACACGTGGAAACATACACACAGATCGCTAGTGAACAGGACACCATAACCACTTATAAATAAAGATGTACTTATACGGATATAACTGCATATTTCCAGTGGGGAGATATTAACACTATCCTTATCAGGGGATCTCAGCTGGTTTGGGGTATAGAAAGAGAGCATTAAATACACACTCAGGGTAGGAAACACACATTACGCAGATGTATGTTACTTCATACATTTATATGTAATCTTATCTGAATAAAAGCAGATGCATGTACACACAAATGTAAGTACATATACACATATTCATACAGAAACATCTGTGGGTACGTGATTAGCCACATTGCCACAGTTAAGTATCTGTCCTATCTTCAGTGACCAAGTACAAATATTTTTGTCACTATAAAATATCCAAGTGGTAATGGTTTTAAACTAAAAGAAGGTAGATTCAGACTAGATATAAGGAAGAAATTTTTTACGATGAGTGTGGTGAAACACTGGAACAGGTTGCCCAGAGACGTGGTAGATGCCCCATCCCTGGAAACATTCAGGGTCAGGTTGGATGGGGCTCTGAGCAACCAGATCTAGTTGAAGATGTCCCTGCTCATTGCAGGGGGGGTTGGACTAGATGACCTTTAAAGGTCCCTTCCAACCCAAACTTTTCTATGATTCTATGATCACCTGGTGAGTATAGGCTAAATAGTCCACTGCTGGGATTTAAGATCAACCAGGTCCACTCATTGCAATCCAGGAGGGTAGGAAAGAGATGATGCAGTCTACAGCTGAAGGAAGGCCCCTCAGAAGTTCCCCCCTGCCATGTCTACCCAAGTTGCATGTTGCAATTAAACACAATTGTATTGAACAACAAATGTTCTCACCAGTAGGTTAATCAAACATGCAAAGATTAATCAAATGCCAAATAAATAGTAAGCATTCTAGAAAAAGCAGTCATTCCAGAATTAAAAAAAAAGTAAGATAATGAAAGCAAGCAGTATTTTATATATCTCCATTAGAGATGTCAAATGAAACCCAAAATCAAATCTAATTTAAACATATCTTTAGTGTGTAATAATCCACTCACGAAAGTTAGTCTTGATGCCTTATTGTACACTTACTATAAAATTAGAACCAAAACACTGTCCAAAACTGAATCATAATAAGGTTTCACAGCTATGCTTTCTACTTTAATATCATGGATTAAAAATTCCTTGAAACCTTGTTTCTAAACAAAAGTACATGGGAAAAAAACAGACTGAAGAGACGTGATTTAGTGACACCATTCATTATTAAAGACATAAATGAAATGTGAAGACAATGTGAGAAAGCAGTGGTCATTTCAGTAAGTCAAGTACTTCTTTTCTTTTTCCTTTTTTTTTTTTTCTTTTTTCATAGGGATTAATGATTCAGACTTCTTTCTTTCTTGCATAGTATTTTGTTTTATGGTTTAAAACCAGCACCTCATTGGCTGGATTAATCCCAATGCTTATATAAAAGAGATCAAGGAACTATTTTCTTCTGAATATGAGAGAAGCATCGTTGTCAAAAAATCCCTGTTTTCTTTTCCTGACTGTTCTCCAGATGACTTTGCAATCCTGAATTATTTACAACTTGACAAAGGCTGTGATATAATTCCAGAAATTTTACAAGAGGATCTCTCCAAAATTTTCCACCTCAGCCAACAAGACATATGATATTCCCTGAGCATAACAGCTTTCCTGCCAAAAAATAAAATATGTTTCTACTTACTGCCAACCCACCTGACTCTACCTAAGTAAATTCCTTGCCAAGTCCATCAGCCTTTCCACCCTAAACCCTAAATCCATTCATTCTTGCTCAACTTAATAAGCGTTCCCTTACCCACCAAATCGTGAAACAACATTTGATGGACCTAAAATACACTGAAGTGGTGTCTCTCAGAAGTGGGGCAGGGGCCGTTAATTATACGAATGTTGATCTTGTCATATGAAGTATGGACTGTAAATTCAGAGAACAAGATCTCATTTGGTCTGAAAGGATTTCCCCTGACTGCCAGTGATTTGTGCAGAGGAAAGGCATTGGCGTAAAAGTGCCAATACATTGGAAGCAGGAATGGTTCCCCACAGAAGGCAGGGAAACACAGCCAGCAACTGTCAAACAGCCACTTCGAACTACAGCCTCTACTAAATTCAAAGACCAGGTCTCCTCAAAAGGCACATTGGGAAAATTTCAAGCTAAAGATCACCTTTATATTTGTTTAGTATATTCTAAGAACCTAGAATGAAAGGAGCTGTGGTTTGATTATGATTAGTGAAGCTAAAGCAAGCAGTAAGTTTTTCCCTCCAGCTCCTTCCCATCTACTAAGATTATAATCTCTAAACAGGCAGGAAAGTTTCAAAATCCCTTTTGCTTTTCCTTTTCACGGTTGTTTAGCTCAGAATCATGGGAACACTCAGGAGACTGATACTACTGCGTAGGAAGCCAGAGCAGCTAAACACAAACGGTGGAAAAATAAACTTAGGAGAGTAAGATCCTAGTACAGCCAGCTCTTGCTATTTAAAAACGTGTTTACAGACAGAGAAAAAGTTGCAGAATCAACTGGGTTACTTAGTCTGGCTTGCAACCTTACCTCCTGGTTGTAATTGTGGACAGAGGAGGAAATGCCGGTGCTAGGAGGACAGGAAGGGAGCAAAAGCAAAAAGATAGCACAAGTAAAAAAAGGACAAAAAGAACTTTGAAAGGCAAAAGGCATGGAAAAGAGAGAGAATTTTATAAGGGCAGAAAGGAAAAGGGCCTAACCTAGATACAGCCCACCCCACCTAAATGTAAGCATGTAGTTAAGGAGCCTTAGTTGAATAGTAAGCTCCCTCTACAGCCAATCAAGGGTGGCAGATACCTTCAAAGCAGTGGTATAATTATAGCCTAAGTCTGATGCTGTGAATCCCCCTCCTGAAGAGAGTCACCTCTCTTCAGTGACTGCACCTAGAACTTCAGGACACCTGCGCTGCCTGAAGTAGATGACATAAATAACTTCTTTTCATAAATAACGTTGTGATGGGACAGTTCCTCCTGTTCAAACAATTTGACAAGAAACAAAGAACAAACCCAAAAAACAAAGCTGAGATTTTACTGCAGGAAGTTTCAACACAGTCTGAATTTATCAGTGACTTCACATCATAGCTCTCCATTTGGCTGGCATGCAAAATACATAATAACAGTTTAAAATTTACTCTCAGTAGAGTGAAGCTATTCTGCCCTATCTTCAAGTCATTGAAGCAATCGCTAGGTTTTTTTGCCAAATTCAGGCATCATTTTGTTTCTAGACGGTAACATTGCAGTACAATTTAGTCCTTATGATGCTAATTTGTCAGAGAGAACATTTTAGATAATTTTCCAACTATGGTAATCCATCCAGCCAGATACTTACTGCACAATAGTTTATGAGTTGAAATTTATCTGAAGATATATATACATACACAGTCCATACACATTTTGTATGATATATTATTCGCAATACTCCTACTTACACTACAGGTAATTATAACTTTATATTCCTTTCATGTCCTCTGTGGATATGAACACTTCGGCTGATGTTCTGAACACTGAATTAATCTCTTTCTCATAGTAATAACAGATGAAAAGAAATGACCTATTTTTACAATATGATTATTATTTTTTTGCCAGAATTCATTTTTATTGCTTTCTAAGCTCCCCTGGTATCATGTGTTTTCCTCATTTCTTAAATCTTAATGTTCTAGTCTTCCATTTCCTGTATAAAATAGCTATAAGTGGATTAAAAGGCAAGCATTAAAGATACAATACATACTGCATAATCAGATGATGAAATGTTAGCAAAATACAGGGCCAATGCTCCTAGGTGCATTTTAACTCTTTGTAATCATATTTGATCCTTTCCAGAGGTACCTGAACAAAACATTTAAAGGAAAACTGTGAAAGTCCTTGAGAAACTTTGTTGCTTGGAAAAAGCTGATTTTTTCACAAGATTTTTCTTTATTAAGTCTGAAGGAAAATAATACACAAACAGATCACTTTCAAGGAAAGATGATTTTCAGCTCTCCTCAATATACGTTCTGTTGTAATTCAGAAATTAGCAGAATGAATCAGTATCTTTGATCCTGTCTTTCAGTATTGGCCAAAATCAAATATGAGTCATTCAAATAATGTGTGAATATTCAGATATTCACATTTTAAAAACACAGCATAGGTAAATATTGAATAATCTATTCTTCTACATTAACATCCCTTGGACAACAAATCAAAGGAGAACTGAAGCAGAAACTTGGTAATGTTTTTAAAATATATAACAAAGTAACTTAGAATATCTAGATATTTCCAAATACATTTTAAAACTCTTATTGTGTGTGTTCACACGCTTCTATCTATACTAGTACACATTTGCAATCCATTTTTAATGTAATGCCATGCATTGTATTAAATTTGAGGAAATACAATACGATCTTAAAGGCTATACTTTACACTGTATTACAGACCTGAAAAATATGTTAAGTTTTATTAAAGTTAAAAGTCATGCCCCATATAGCCACGAAAGGGTAATATTAAATATGCTCTCCTATACATGCATATTATGACTGTGTATAAATTTTTCTACCGCATAGACCCTGCTATATTCAACGCATACTTTGCTCATTAAATGACTATCCAGTACTTCCTTTTTCTTAAATTGCTTAGTATAGGGCCTTATTTATTGCATATTTTTTAGACCTGCTTTGAAGGCACAATTAGTCACTCCTTGCAGGATTTTAGAATGATTATCTGTACAGCACAGGAGTGTTTGAAAAGACTTTTTTTTTTTCCTCTGCACCTGTTCAATGAGGTTAGGATTTAGTGAACTTCCATCTACGCAAAAAAGAGATATCAAAGTAAAAGACTTCTTCCAATATTGGGTAACTGACTCAAGGTGCCTAACATCTAATTTTTAGATTACATCTAATTTTTAGATGTACTTTAGCCTTCAGAGATGTGTTCAATGCTGCTTTGTCTGAGCAGAGCATTCCTGAGATCACAGGACAGACTAAGCACTCTTATTTTAGATTATTAGGCCAGTCTCCTGGGAGATATCAGCTAGTTGGAGTCCAGAAATTGCCGCTGAGCATATGCAAACTAGGATTTTTGCCACTTGGCCAAATCTGGATGGAATTTTACAAAGGCAGCAAAAGATTCCTTTCTAGCACAGACAGCTCTCAACATCCCATAATGTCTATTATCCTGTTCCAAATCTGTGAGGTTTTAAAAAGATTTATGATCCTAGCCTTTTTCTTGAAATTAAATGAACTGAACCAATATAAATTCAGTCAATCTGAATAAATTATCCGTCTCTAATGTTTCAGATCGCATAGTCCACAACTGACATGTGGCTCAGAAAGTCACCTGCTGCCAGCCCCGCCGGTAACTTTCTATTTTTCTAAGGTAATTCTATACTAACACAAGAATAGTAACACTATTTATAGGCAAACCATATTTGCCCACCTCATTCCCACTCATCTCCTTGCCTGCTTTCTTAGAAGTGAAATTGCCTGTTTTACGTACTCAGAGTACTTGCAGATTTGGTCGCTTCCGTAGGTAGAGCACAATAAGTCGCACTAAGTCATTTGCTGTTAGCCTATATGTTGCATTCACTGTAGCTGACAATGAAACCATTGAATACCGAATTGTAGCAGAATCTGTCTGCAGTAATTAATTATTAATTAAGCAGACTGGGACAAGGGAAAAAAGAAAAGGCAAAAAGTGATGTCAAAAGCACTGGTACTCTGAACCATTGAATGCCAAATTGTAGCAGAATCTGTCTGCAGTAATTAATTATTAATTAAGCAGACTGGGACAAGAGAAAAAGAAAAGGCAAAAAGTGATGTCAAAAGCACTGATACTCTGATACTTATTAAAAGCTGCAATGAACGTGCAGCAGTTCACTTTATGCATACAAAACCATGTAAGTTACCTATTTATAGATCTTAATTTCCAACTAAAATGAAGGATCTGAAATTAAATCTAAACACATAAATACATAGGTTCTCAGCTTTATAAACTAACCTGGGAAACTACAGGATTTCCCTCAAAACTATTCAGGACAATGAACTCCGAACTTCTGAAACTACTTAATCACTTCAAGCATAATTAAAAATATGGTAACAAATTAGGGCATACATTTCTTTTACTTGTATAATGAGTGAAATGAAGCAATAGAATTGCTTCATGGGAAGTTTTTGGTAGGTAGTGGCAGTATTTAGGTTCTTTTTGGCTACATCTAGTATGTGTCTGTTGAATAAACTACCTTCCGTATACAGAATGGTAGATGGGGTAGGGAAAGACTGCTTTTCATGGTATCTTTTATGTTGCCTTTCCAAGAAACACATCGTTCTGGAAGAATATCACACAGATAAAATAAATGTACACCTATTCCTGGTAAATGATCTTCTTCTGCAGTGCACCAATGACATACATGTGGATTATGAATGAAGCAGTTTGAAAGCCAAATTATCTGCCAACAAATAGAACCTTAAACTCCGTGAGATTAAATGCAGCCCCATACTGATCAAGCTGAACTACGACTCACTTCAAAACAACAAAGCCAAGAAAAAAGTATGTAATTTGTTGAAACTAATTAGTCATCAACATGCAGATTAGTCAGTAACATGAAGACTTCTGTGGTCAAAATCAACAGCAGTTGCAATGTGAGGGAAACATTAAATCATTTCAAGTGAAGTTCTACCAACGAATACAGCCAAGTGGTGGGAAACTGTAACAGGGTAAGACCCCGATTCTTCCACTTTACTTAGGCTCCTAAATCACAAGTCTGAATCAACAGTGTTGCAGTAGCCTTCAATCCAATGACGAACTGAATATCATTTCTACAAGCCAGCTAAGAAATTGTTCTTTGGGCTTTTCCTGTTTTATTATTAAGCATTTACAGAGATCACCATGCTTATTCTTTTAGTTAGTGGTAGGTGACCAAAATTTGATGGGCTCAGCTAATTACATCTAGTCAGACCCCTCACATAAGAAAACCTGTAGAGGGGCTACACAGAGCAAATGTCACCCTATAAAAGACGAGAAATACTTTTGATTTAATTCTGCATAGCTACTTCACTGGCACGTGACTTCATTTGACAACTGAGTATGCAGAACAACTACACCAGTTTTACTTCAATCAAGTATTGCATTCATATAGAGGCAAAGACATGTCACCTTCTCATGATGTCTCATGGCAAACTGCACACACTTCAAACAATGTATATCAACAAATAGATGGTTTAGTTTCACAGTGTACATTACAGGAAAAATCTTCCCTGACAGCCTATTTGTCAGTGCGTCGGATGCAGCACTGTAACACCAGACCATCTGGAGATTCCAGTGAAAAAAACACTTAGGGTGAAATTCCTCCTTCGGCTACTGCTCACTGAAAGGAGACAGAATAATGGGCCTTCTCTGCTGTTTGTCATAACATCAGAAACCAGGGATTGACTGTGCTGCTTTTATTTGTATTGGTTTGAAAAAAGATAGGATACGCTGTAGCAATAAAAGCAGAGGATCATAAATTATGATTGAGTCATGACAAAACTCTGCTAAGATTTACTCCTCCATTTTCGCAAGGGGAGGAATGTGTATTCCATATACATGCATTTTCAGTCTTCAAATGTCATAGCACAAAACTCAGCAGACTACTCAGATTGAAACAGCAATTTTCATCAGATTTCTTGATGAAGCCATACACACTACTGAATTATTTTGACTCATTTGCATCTAATGACCCACGGTCACTAATGAGTTATGAACTCCCAATGCTCAGAAGATAAAACTCACTAAACTGTTTATTGCTCTAATTGGCCAGGTGGAGATTTAACAGCAATGTTGTCTTACAACAAAACATAATTTTTATAATTAGACAGCATGAAATCTGTTACATTCTACTTTAGACCAGTCTGTCCAATAGACACAAAGAGAATGAAAAGAATCTTCACGTTTTTGCAGTTATTTCTACTTGCTGTAAAATAACATTTAATACTACTGTTGGGGAAAAAAGTTATTGGGTCTATAGATAGTTATATAAATTATATCTAGGTAAATAATCCAAATGAAATACCAGGTAGAATGAAAAATATTCAGATATAGTTGGATTACAGTTAACAGTGTCCTCAGGGAAAAAAATCTGGATTGAACAATATATTTGTGAAGTAATTAAACAACAATCCCACAGTAGTCATGCTATACTTAGTTTAGTAACAAAATACTGATCCGTTTAGGTTTGCTCACGTTTGCTGTTAGATACATTATAATTGAGGAATACCAAGTGCTGTGCTTTAGTCTGATTTGCTGCTGATTAACAGCAGAAGAAGCCAAACTTAGAGCTTTTTAAGAACAGATGGTGCTTCTTTCCTCTTCTTACTGGTCAAAAATTCAGAGAAAATAAGGATGAAGACGGATGTAGATAGAGAAGCAACCAAAAGAGAAAAAAAAGTTTGGCAGATCCCATAAGCAGCTATAGAAACAAATTATACCCATTTTCCACTGTGGGTGTGCAAGTTTGAGGATTCACAGATGGCTTGGAATTCAGCTCCTCATCAGAGCTGAATCTGTTTCCAAGACAGTCTGAAAAAGGGGTGCCGAGTGATTGCAGAATGTTTCTTTTCCCACTTTTACTACTTGATAGTTTCCCATCTTTCCCTCCTTTTTCTCCAAATTAACAAAACATGAAGTAAGAATGGAAGTTTATTGAGGTACCGGGAAAAAATGGACGGTGCCAGTATTTGCCCAGATTAGACAACTAAAAGTTGTTTTCACTGTGGGTTTCCTAAAGCCTAAGGGGACTTGAGGAGTTCTCATATCCTCCCACCAGCTCCTTATAAATAAAACCATGACTCACTTTTAAAAATTTGGTATCAAGTGAGTCATTCTTTTGCACGACCAGCTTGAGACACCCTAAAATGGTGGTCTCCTTTCCTCTATCAAGAGGACAGGAACATTTCAAAATTCTAGGAAATACAACCAAATGTAAAGGGAGGTGCTCTGCTTTCTAAGAATCAGTCATAAAGATAAAGAAAACCATCTCAACTGTGCTGAATGAGTGTTCAGTCAGTAGTTAGGTGCTAGAGTCAGTAATTAGGTGCTTGAATACAGTGCCAGAAACAGACTTGCCGCTGTTGAGAAGGTATTGTCCATCTTTGTTCCAAAGCACAAAAAAGCCAGTTTGGATCCTGGTATTTCCAGCTATGTACTGACTGTAGCCCTTTCTTCAAAGTCCACCAACCTATCAACGCATCTTTTATATCTGAAGATGCTCTATTTGCCATCCAGTTGCACCAGGCTCTGTCTGCCAGGACTTGCATTAGTCTGTTCTCTAAGTTGAAAAAAATCAAGCAGTTCACCCTCCTAGCACATCTTCCTATTGATTAATGTTACGAAAGAAGTAAGAAACTTGTTCTGATCTCTTCCAGACTCACCAGTGGACCGAAATCCCCTCGTGCACTGACTTACTGCATGATTTTCATTCTTTGTGGTGACCTACTTGAAATTTCATCAATACAGCTCAGCTAGTCGATCTATCACTGAAAACCGACTGCAACAGCCTTTGCGAGCCCTTATTTGCTTTTGTCACAGAGTTCATGGGGGCTCTCAAGAATGGGAAAGGCAAAGGTGCACACGTGCCCCACTTAAGACAGACAAATCCCCCATGTCCTACCAGATGGTGGCATTTAGTCTTTCTGTAAAGAATTCAAAAAATGTGGTTTAACTCTGTTTCTCACCACAGAATATAGGCAAATACATTTTGACTTACTCTAGAAAACTGATGGGGATTTCATAACAAGAGAAAGGCAAGACTGCTGTGAAGAATGTCTTGAAAGACTTAAAATGCTTCCAAAGCTAAGACAGCCGCAAGGAAGATTTCTCTGTGGTCCGCTAAGTTTCCAGTGGAACTCTCCTGGAGTACATACTAAAATACCTCCTGTTTTATAGGTCTGATGCAGTCATGTTAGCAGCATGTAAATGTTTTGACGTGCCAGACACTGAAAAAAGCACTGTTAATGGAATCTTAACAATGTCTGTACGTTAAACTACCAATAAATAAATAATGCCTAATAGTTTCATAAATAAACATCTGAAAACATGAAAAATATAAAACAGCATGAAATTGAAGTTTAGAATCCAAAATAGTAGTAGACAGATTCTGTCTACATACGTTGGTGTTTGAATTACAGAGAATTGCTATTTCCACAAACCTTTACTTCACTAAAATCACTCTGGAAATGAAACAAGACAGAAACCTTTATTCTCTTTCATTGTTCTTAATGAACTGCTGAGAAATAAATTTAGCAGAGGGGAGAGTTAAACTGAGGTTTTCATTTTCTGAAATGAAACTATTATGTTAATAATTATTCCCTCCCTATACACGCTATCACGTATTTCAGAACTCCTAATAATTTCATGCAGCAATGAAGCAGTTAGTTACTTACCTACTGCGTCTGTCAGCAAAATGCTGTTTGAATCTTCATTCCCTTCCATTTATAAATTCTGTCTCATAAAGTCCATCTTTCCTCACATATTTCCAAATTGACCTACACAGAACCGCAGGTTTTTTATGATGGCAAAACATTTTTATCATTTATGTTTATGTTTTAAAGACAGTATTCTCCACAAAACACTAAAGAAAATGCAGAAGATAATACTAAAATCTCAAAACTGCAGAGTGTACTTTCCACTATTCATTGCAATTATCTCTCTGGACCTATCATGCCTGTGAATACCCAGAAGACAGTAAAACACCTCAGTCATAAATAAAAGCAGTGAGCATATAATGCCCTACACAAGACATGACACATATCTTAAATACTAATTCAATCAGCATCACATAAAAGTTCTGTGAAAACTGAATTACCTTCCATCTCACAGTTGGAGATAACATCCTGTCATGTCTAATCACTGGGAAAAAACCCATAGATGCCACAGGCCAGTTCACATTTAGTTAATTATGCTTAACTATATAATAAGAACTGTCAAGTAGTAAATTTTTTTTACAACACCAATTTATTCTTGTATTTTAAGAGCAATCCTTGAACTTCATGAATCTTCAGAAGGGTTGAACATGTTATCTAGTAGGTCAGGAGATAGATAACCCATGTTTTTTAATCCATTTACTATTATTTTTTTTCCCATTCTTTGAAACTGCATCTCAAATGACAGAATACATCTGTAGAGAGGCTGTTTAAAAACCTGAATGTTTGAAAATCCCCAGAAGGTGCATGAAAGAAAAGAGCCATAAAAGTAACGGCTCAAATTATTGCTGCTACTGCTTCTTATTTGCTTACATTCATTGCAATACGAAATGCTAGAACAGCAAACTGCAATTTTCCTACTCGCAGTAAAGTTATTGTCGCAAGTAGAAAGGCTGTGGGTGGGACTTACTTCAGGGTTTAAACACCTACAACAGATACCTATAAGAGAGCTTGGAGGCTAACCTATTGCAGTTAATGAAACATAGAAAACAATTCAATAGCTAACCACTGGGTGTCTTCTTCAGATAGAGAGGCTGAATTACATTCTAGACTCCATTGACCACATGGGGAACTTAAACTCCCTACAGATAGCATATTCTGGCACTGAATCTCACACTTGGTCTGCTTGACCAAAAAACAAAACAAACCAAAAAAAAAAAAAAATTGAACTGCAGTCAGTGCTAGAAATATAACCATTATTGTCCATATTTAGCCACATATAACTCCAATGGTTACGACAGAAATCATGCTCCATTATAGAAGGAGTACAATACATTGCAATTATACAATCAGTATGTCCAAGAGTACAAAGTAATTTAAAGCATTAAACATGTATTAGAAATAGGATGACAAATACCTTGAGGTTTCATCTGACTTGGAAAGAATGTCCCTCGTACTGAAAGATCTGATTCTCAGGAAATGCTTTTTATCCATGGCTGAAGTTTTCCCTTTTACAGGGCAATTTGGGTGTTAATCTAGCAGATTTCCAGCTGTCCAGCTGCTCAGTGCACATATTGTCTAGAAATCCTTCACAAACAACCCCTCTGCATATACCAATCAACTTCATAAAATTCATAGCAAGTCCTAGCTGGTCAGCAAGAGTCAAATAGAAGATCTCAGGGCAACTGCTGGACACCCCCACATTGGCACGTCTGCTTCTGACCTGCTGTAGCCAGACCCACAGATCCTTCCTGTGCATTGTGCAGGGGTACCAAAAAGCAGCTTGAGAACAGAGAGGATTAATGCAACCGATGCAGAGAGACAAACACAAGCACACTTTGTTGGAGAGGCGATGTTGAGAGAGTGTACACAAAGGCACGCCAGAATGTTAAACCGGGGGCAACTAATGCACGATGGTTTTCCAGTCAATAATTCTTTCAAGCATAAATTGGATATCAGTTTTGATGATATCCAGATGAAAAAGGAGATTCTCCTAAAAGCATTACTTTTACTGGTCTAAATAATTAACAGGTCAAGTTAGTATAACAGTGTCATGTTCACCAGTATTAGATAGGAGTTACTTCTTCACCACATAGCATTGGATTCTGTATTAATTCCTAAACTGTGAGTTCCAAAGTGTTACGCTAAGTCTACTCCTGTCAACAAAGAAAAGTTGCTAATAAGCAAATTCAGGCCATTTTATGAATTTAGTAGAACCTTAAGAAAACTGCAACTGCATTTTTTATACACAGACCCATGAGATGCTAGAACAGGTTCAAGATATTTTTATTATTTATGGGCACACAAAGAGTTTCCTATTTTACAAGGAATTCAGACATACTAAAATGCTAATACTACAAGTGGCAATATATTTCTTTTTCTCCTAAGGCACAGGTACTTGTTTTTCAGCCACCAAAATCCTTTCTTCAAGACCTTTAAAGTTAATCTCAGTAATTAATTCAGATGTTTCTGTCATACGTGTTAAAGAAAATTCTCTTGACCACACCACATTTTGCTCAATTTAGAGCTGTTCTGTGAGGAAAATGGGGGGAAAAAATGTAATCTCAATTTAGGTTGGCTTTAAAATCAGTAGGAAAAATTTCAGCTGCTCCCCAAACTATTTCCATTCTCTTTTTATTTCTCATGGTTTTTGTGCTGCAGGTATACACAGTTCTTTTGTAATCTTTTGCTTCCCAGCATCTTCAGGTTATGAGGGCTGTTTTTTGTTTTATTCTGTCCAACATTTCAGTTTCTTGCACTTAAGCCAAGTATAAGAGATGAATTGCATCTTGCAGTTGCCTATTTAATTTTTCACTGATTAGAGAGGGAACTATGCATCTAGCTCAGACTAGCTGCCTAATTTTTAAAGAGCTGAAACTAAATTAATTCACAAGATTATTCCACCCTTGGATACAGCTCTAGCAGGAGGGCAGAGGAGAGGAGCAAGGGAGTGATGCTCTTAGCTTCCCACACTACACAAACACAACCTGCGGTTGCGTGTGCATCCTGAATGCTTTTCACTGTATTGCTGAGCCCACCTCCTTCTTTCACGGTTCGGTACGACTGGACTGCATTTTGCCTGCATGCTGTGGCACTCTGACAAGTTTAAAAAGAAAGCGACTGGCTGGGCCAGCATTGCACTGTCGGCCTGATATCAGTGTGACTTTGTCCCCTCTTGTAATAACTCCTTCAGGAGACAACTGTCAATTGCATATGCATACATCCAAGGCTCGAGGTTTGTTTGTCTCTGACCTTCTCCAGCTGAAAACAGGGGTGTATCTATATGTGGCTGTGGCAGCCTTCCAGTCTTTCAGCAAAACCGCTTGTGTGGTTCACGCTATTTAAGTCACCTGTATATTTTCAGGCTTGCTCAGCTGCACTGTTCTTTATAAGAGCTACTTTTTATATGTTGCCTCAGGTTTCATACTAGTAAATTATTATCCTTTTACTTGCCTTAACACAATTTTAAAAGGTATCTTATCATGACAAAACAGCCTAAACACATTTCAAAGAATTACTACTCAGAAAAAAACCCCACAAAACCCCCACAGAACTGCATTTATATTAAAAATGCAGTGAGAGGAAAATTATGATAAGATATAACTTCTGAAGGAGTGGAAATAAAATAGAATAATGCACACTAATCAATGACACCAATGAGGCATGCAAAATCACAATTGCACAATTGTGCCTGTGGGTACAGTCTCTGTTTATGACTTATAACATTGAGCAGGTAGTAACACAGATGTGTTTTGTAAATCTCTAAGAGTCAAATTCAGAGTTATTTAGCTGAATCCTGGGAGAAATATTATGTCAAAATACCATGATGACCATTATTTATTCCCAGTGTACGTTGCATTTAAAAAGCTTATAAAAAAATTTTACTGTTGAACAATATTTTACAGAGGTGAGATGCACAACAATTGTTTGCAACATAATAATTATGGCTAAATTAGATATTTAACTGTGACTACAGACTTCTTTTGTTATTTTTGACAATGCAGTAGGACCCAGAAGGCTTCAGACAATATCAGGTCCTTATTGTGCCAGATGACACAAGCATGCAATGAAGACAAACACTGAGCATGAATGGACTTGACAGAAAAACACCATCAATCTTAAATCTGCAAATCAAATATCATCAGAACTATCAGTGATAGTTCTGGAGACTGTAATACTATGTTGTATACCTTGAAAGAATTAAACCTTAGTAAATGTAATAAGCACTCACAAGTGCACTCTCCTTCTAGGATGTTCTATCTTTTTTTTCTCTACAGCCCATTAATAATATAATAGATTAATAAATAAATAGATTAACAACTAATAGATTAACAACTAAAAAAAAACCCTCTAAAAATCCTCTATTTTAAATAGAAAGGAAACATTTCCAGAACAAATTTCTAAATCAGATTAGCTTTTAAAAAAGCTTTTTTAAATGTAATTTATTTGCCTAGGAACAATAACCTTGGCAATCACATCTGTTTTTCTATCGAACTGGTTAACATAAATGTGAAAGGATTAAATATGTCTTTGATTTTCAGAAACGCCCATCGAAATTTCAATTAAAAAAGGTCAATTCTATATGTGGCTGAAAAAACAAGAAAATAAAACAGCAGTAAAAATAAAGCTTTTGAAATATTTCTATCAATTCTACTTTGTAGTAGCATCCACACTATTTAACTTACTGCTGGGCCGACTGAACCAAAAAAAAGAAAAATAATTTCCTTAATTTCACACAGTGAAAGATAATTTTGCAAATTATCTCAAGTATTTGGATATCTATAAAAATTTTACACAGTGTGATTGCAGCCAAGGGTCAATTGACTTCGCAGGGTGCAAAATTAGGCTATTTCACTGTAAAGGAGCCATTTGCACAGACTTCTCTGGACCAAAACTCAGTTTGCAAGTTTCCTGAGGATAACTCACAAGGCCTTCATGACTCCTTTTGGTTCTCTGAGCTCTCCCAACTGCCGCCTCAAGCTAGGGAGAGTCATTTGTTTGCTTTAATTTGTCACAGCTGCATAGACTTCCCTTAAATGAAATAACATATTTTTATAATCCGATGAAAACAACTGAGAAAATAAAGCTCAGATTTAAAATCCAGAAGCTGCAACAGTTGATAATGATATCACCTGATTCTCAGAGATATTAACCATCTTCAGCTCTTCCACTGACACCAGTCTATATGCTAGGTTGAAAATAACTGGCTGAAGGCCTATTAGCAGAAAGGAGATGACTGTATTAGGCTACCAAGAGCAGCATAATAAACCTTTGGTCCAAATTCTGCTACCCTCTGTTGATGTTCTGATTCCCCCAAGTACTTAAGATGCTTATTCATCTTTGAAATCAATGACCTGTTGGTAGCTGAAATACTCTTAAATTTGAGCAAGTGGCACAAGTTTCTGCCACCTGAGTTTATTGGTAGCTGAAGTGAAGGAGGCTGAATCTAACTCTTTGGGAGCATCTTCTTAATCTGCTTTAGGGTAAAGAAAATGACAGCACATCACCTGGCTTTGCTGCATGCATAAAGTGGTCTTCTCTCTGCAAAAGAACCAATGGTTGCTAGCTTTTAAATTAGTACATTATAAATACAAGGGTTTGAATGACATTCAGAACTTGGGAGTAATAAAGGCATGAAAAGATCATGTATGTTAATCCAAGTTGTAAAGCAAGCCTTGGGAGAGATCTGAGGTGCAATTTGTGTGCTTTGCCTCTAAAGGTACTGTCTCTGTTCCACTAAAAAATGTCATTTCAGTAACTTTCAGTATCTGTACAAATGACAGCAAGGGGACTAGGACTAAATTCTAAAAATGACGTGACCGCATGTTCTCAGTTAAAGTCACTAAAAAGCTATTGATCAGGTTTTCCATGTGCAGAACCACATCTTCAGGCCCACATTCTCAGGACAAAACATCTGATGACGTGAAACATTTTGAAGAATGAGTTAAGCCCTTCTATTGTAAAGAACAACACTAATAAGAACAGAATGGGATGAGGAAAGTACTTATTTTAAAGGTTCATGTTATGATAGTTAATACAAATATATAGAAAATAATTGGAAATCATCACCTGGTGTGATTGGCACTAATGGACATCTATGGCACTAAACAATTCCACCAAAATAATATCAGAGGAGTGACATGTAAAAAGCCAAGCAATTTCAATTTTTAGCACAACAATAAATACTCTCCAGAAGTAAACTATTATATTAACAAAAAGAAATAGTAAGAGAAAAACAAATCACTGCATCTGCACCCTTACCACCACCTGCCAACATTTACTAATTTCTTTAACTGTGAAAAATAGAATGCAGTACTTCCAGGAACTTGACCTATGGGTATAGAGTGAACACACAAATAAAATTACTGACAAGATCAGGACTTCAGCAAGTACAGATAGATAGTTACAATAATATTTTACTAAAAAAAAAATATTCATAGCTTGCATGTATAAAATTTATATTTGTTTTGTTTTAGGATCAGAAGATTGCCAGACCCCTTAATCTTTAATGATAAAATTGTAATACAGAAAAAAAAGGAAACATTGCTCTGATGAAGTTTAACCTTTATCCAAGTCTGGCTTCTGGAATACAGAACAAAAAAAGAGGTTCCTAGCCTAAAACCAGCCTAAAAACTCAAACTAGACTACGAAGGAATGAAATCAGTGTTTCCTCTGTAAGTGAATTATGTCTAGCAATAAAAAAATAATAAAGGCAGACTACATGATTTATAAATTTTGTTTTATTTTAATATTTAGAAAAAAACTATCTATATTCTCTATGGATCCTTTATAGTTTATCTTGTTTATGAACTTAACAACCTGGGTACAAGTTTGTCTGGGTAAAAGTTCACAGTTCTGAGAGTTGGCACTTGTTCCATAATCCTACTTAAGGAAAAGGGTGGAGGTAGGGGGCAGAAGAGGAAAAAGAGAATCGAAACAAAGGTCACAGACATCAGAATATTTAATAATTTATAAGTACTGTATGCATTTGTCTTCTGCCCTGAATCATCTTGGGGATTTGAGCCCACAATGCTATTTACCCTGCCAAAATAAGACCATCTCCTTCAGTGGGCATGTAGAACAGCTTTACAGTCAGTGTTTCAGCAAAAAAAAGTCACGTCTTTTTGCCAACATAATTCTCCAGCAAAAATCTTCCCTGGGTAACAAGATTTATATGCAGTAAGGCTGGATGGCAAAAGAAGACAGACTACATTGAGAACAGCTCAGAAGCATAAGAAACTCAGCAGAAAGCTGAGGTACGAAGAGTGCATTTACATCAGGCTTCCAGAAGCTCAGCCATCTATATACCCCTCTGGATTATTACTAGCTAAAAGTGCCAACTAGATTTTAATCTTTCCCCCCCCCATCATTCTTTTTCCATGTTCAGCAAGTACTCACCTTCCACTGTTTGACATTGCAATCTGCTATTCTGTACTTTCACAAACTCTTTACAACCTTTGCTGATATTCATACTTGAAGTGAAATGCAAAGGGTAGGAAAAGTCAGGCAATTATATTTTGAAAGTGCAATGTTCTGAATAGTAACCCCATATAAGCCTGGGCACTTCCAAACCATATTCTGTCTTAATGATGAAGAATCATAAAGAAAAGTATTCAGCATTTGTACGGGCCTTTCCATTTTGAGCTTTACGAATATTAACATTCCTTCAGGGAATCATTTGGACCTAACAACTGAAAATAACAGAACAGAAATTGACAGTGCCTTGAAAATAGGTCAATATTATCACCCATATTCTGCAAATGAAGAAACTGAGATACTCAGAAGACTAAGAAAAACGTTTGAACTAAAATACCTAGAGCTTTTCTCTCTTAAAATCCATCCTTAGATGCTAGACACATGGCTTGATTACCAGGGATGTCAAATACCAACTAATCTCATTGATTTCATACTAACCAACAGGGTCAAACAGCTGTGCGTGGGTCTGCCATCACTGTCAACAGAAAGGTAGAAGCTTATTAGGGTGCAAGCATGGCCCTCAGGAGACATCACTTGTTCATTTTATGTGTCATGAACCTGACAATTAGATGAGCTGGTACAATAGCAAAAGTCATCTCTCCAATTGGCTTGGTCCCATGTTCAGAGTTAGGAAAGTGAACACTTTGGAACCACGACTCATTTTTTGGAATAATGAAATATATTAATTTTCAGAATCACCACCTCTGTCCTTTCTCCATAAGTCTCTAAATCTTGCCTTATTTGCTTCTAGGACCTTGCCAGCTCCTTTCTTGTTTACCGAAACCCTCTTTTTTCTTGCTTCAGCAATTCATACATAGCACTCATCAAAGACCCAAAATACTTTTATCTCCATTATTTTTATTACAATTGTGTTTCTCGCCTGTCTACATCCTTGTTCCGGCTTCTGATGTCTTTCCATATCAAGTACCAGATGTTCATCATGGCCTCAAGACCAGCAGGAAACCTGGCAAAGACACAGTGGGGCTGACAGATAAGCAAGGTGTAAAAAGTACACCCACTGGTAATAAGGTCAGAGGAAAAAACTAAATTACTTCTTCGCATCAGTGTTGACAGGAAAACAGCTTAGGAAGCTTCCAAAACTCAAATTTTAATTTAAAGGGGAAGGCATCAGAAGAACTTGCTCAATTGAAATATCTATAGAAGAGGTTTTGGAAGGACTCAGAAAAAGAACAGTAAAAAATCCACCACAATCTGAATACATCACTCAGTTTCTCTAGGAATTAAAGTAGGAAGGCACTGAGCCATCATTCAAACCAACCTCAGTATCAGAGGACAACAGGTAATAATAATAGTAATAATAATAATAACAATAGCAATAATAATAATAATAATAATGCCAATTTCTGATGCACTCCAGTATACCTGGTTTCTAGCCAACACATTGATAGTATAACACAGAATAAAATTAGTAGACCCATAGTAACTATGGTGAAGATTCAACACTATTTTTTTAATCAGACCTCACAAAATTATTACAGGGCATTTTGATAAACTCAGTAAATATGGGAGATGAGTGAAATGGATGAAACAGGGAACTGGAACTCCAAAGAGCTCTTGGAAATGTCTTTCAGCTAAAGCCAGAAGAAGCTTCAGAGGCCAAGAATAAATGATTGGTATTCACAATTTCAAAATCATTCACAGTAACCAAAAATAAAGCTGACTGTAAAGAGTCAATGAAGGAAGTCTTGTTATTAAGGGATCGAATTTCATCTTTCATTTTAGTGACCAATAAAAAAGCATGCGAAGTAACATACACGGAGAAAAACAATTCTAACCATACATACATGATGCATTAAATTATCTGTTGCCATGCAAGAAAGAGATATTGTAAATATTGTTGATGGCCTTCTGAAGATACAGTGGTTCTCATTAGTGATCAGAAAGACAAAGAGAATGTTAGGAACTGTTAAGAGAGAAATGCAGAAAGAAAAGAAATGCCTCTATATCATTTAGTAGTTTGCAATTCTGGCTGCCCCATCTCAAAAAGAATGAAGTAAATTTAGAAAAGCTTGACTAGAATGATCAGAGGTAAGAAATGGCATCCATCAAAACTGAGGAGAAACACACCACCAGGATGGCTTTGTTTTGAAATCAGAAGATGTAGGAATCTATAAAGTAAAAAATTATATGGAGAAGAGGAATAGGGAAGGGGTTTTTGTCTTTTTCATAATGCAAGGACTAGTGGACACCCAAAAATTTGCAAAACATAAGACTTAAAAGAAAAGATTAGGGAGTACTTTTTCTTTTGACAAGTAATCAAATTATGAAACTCATTGCCACAGGATGTGAGAGAAGTCAAGGTGTAAACAGTATCAAGAACTGTTCATTCATGAAAAAAGAATTGTTTCCAGAATTTCAGAACTTCAGGAAGACTTACTGCATGGAAAAGTCGTGAGAGATTTAGCCCTGGGTAGCTGATCCAATTCAGTCTGAACTCTGGAGGTCCCTAAACCACTGATTTCTAGACTTTCAATAGGAAAGATTTTTCTGTACTTTCCTCTTTCTTATCCTCTTTCTTTAAAATCTTCTATTGGCCAGTAAAAGTTAGGCTATTAGGTAACATGGACCATTATTGTTTCTGCTACATTTTCATCTTCTGTTATGTTCTAACAATTTTGTAAGCTCTTTCAGTGCTTACATATGCAACATCTACTCTTCTGCAGTATTATGCCCTAAACTCCTAGCTATACAGTGAGATTTGTCTCTTTCTCCCACACATGATTTGATGTTGTAAAGCTTCTGTTTGGTTACTGATCCTCTGTGTATCACCCAGCCCACTACGATTCTCATCCTTCAGCTCCTATCCTCACAAACCCCTTCCTTCTGTCAGCCTGCTAACATTAATTTATGCTCATAGTTTCTGCTCCAATTTGATTTCCTCAAATTATGTTCCCTTGTCTTTTAGTCCTTTAATATTCTAACCGTCCTTCCAGTGACCCTTGCGACTCTTGGCTACCTGATATATTATATCTATTTAAATTACTGGCTTTTTGGGTTTCCTTTTCACTTACTTGCCTGGAAAACTAACTGCACGCTGATTGTGCTGCCCATATGATGCATATTGTTGAAAGTGCTAATAACTACTGTGCATGTTATTAGGCAGGCCACATTTCCAGTCCCCAGACACACTGCAGAACTAACACAGGAGCTACGTCTTTGATCTCTGTTTTACAACCTATGCTGTAGCCTATATTTTAGATAAAGTGTCATATACAGCCTCATAAAAGATTTCACAAATAAATATGAAATTCATATTCTTATATTCTGTTACATTTCAGGGCATAAGAAGTGGTACTACAGTTCCTGTTTGCAGGATTCAGGGCATTATATTCAATTATTCAGTGACCGTATTGCAGCAGTGCCTGTAGGTTTGTGACACGCATGAAATCCTAGGAAGCAGAGTAGTAGCAGGTTTATCAAGCAGTGTTCACTCACTAATACAAACTGCTTAAATCTACCTGTAAGAGGTGCACCACCCAGCTAAGAGGCCAGAAGAATCAACCAGAAGCCAAACAGAGCAGAGAGAGCGAAGACCGGAGTGAGAAAAGAGGCAGCAGACAGAGGAATAAGATCTGCCAACTGACTGTTGAAAGCTACCAAAAGAGAAATCATAACTTGATTTTCCAATTTCCAGAGGCATAAATGTGCAGGTTACAGTAAATGGAAAAATAAAACAGAAAGTGCTTAAGCAGCTGAGTGTCGTACTATACCAGAACCCCTACAAAGAGGAAAAAGATGAGCTTTGCCTGAATATATATGTTTTTAGAGCTCACAATGTAATGTTTCTTGTTTTAATGGTAAACTTAATAAAATCTGTCTGAATCTTGTGCTTATGTCCCACATTTTGAAATCTTTAATAAATAGTTTGGAACATTTTTGAAAAGATTGAGTTCACTTTCAGAAGTAATGTTCCTTGAAATTAGATGAATGATTCTACAAACAATAACACAGTTATCAGAGAGTGCCATCAAAATATTATTATCACTAGTTCAGTGATGGAGGCAGAGTAGTGTTATAAATGGGATTCTTTTGATATGCACTGCTATATGCACCAAAACATCTCACTGTGATATTAAACAATAGCAAAAATCTATGGAACTGGAGATAACAAAATAAGATAATAAGCTGTATATGCCACGAAAAACCTACAGTGTTATTTATTCCTGCCACTGCTAAACTGTAGGAATGTGAAATCCCTGCAAGCAGGTTCATCTATTCCTGGGCCAAGAAACTACAACTGTTCTGCTAAATAAAATCGGCAAGGCCTCTAGCCCTGGGAGTAAGTGGCGAGCAAAGCTTGTGTCCCTATAGCCAAACCCTTTCACACCCCGAAACGGGTGGCCTCATCTATGCTACTTATTGGGAACAGGTCCTGATCATGATACCTTTGAAGCAAGCATGGGCACTATCTGGAAATGTGTTAGTACAGCCAAAAGCTCTATCAGGGAATGTGTTATCAAACTCTGAGGAGGATTGTTGAGGATGTCTGTGTGACGGTGCTCAAGCCAGAGTCCTGGCTCTGCTGAGTTTACTGATGCTGCCGTAACTAGAGGAACCACCTCATCTTCATTTCTATGCTTGACCCTTCTCAAATTTTCATTCTGGACACATTAAGAAGAGCAAGCTACTTGATTAATAGTTCTTGTTGTATGCCAATGCAGATACCCTTTTCCAAAATAAGAGGAGTCTAGACTTTACTCATCGCATTCCTTTCCCCAGTTCTTCAGCCGGAGTACTCGGATAGCACTGCTACACCCAAGTGACACATCACTACCAGGATACACACTACCAGCTGATGCAGTGGGAGCTACAGCTTCCTCAGGTACCTCTTGTTTCCTCTCTCCCCTCCTCTCCCCGCTAAACCTGTTTCTGTGCTATCTGTGATAGGAAAGTTAACAGTTTGTTTGTTGCAGCTGGCTTTGCCTAGGTAAGAGTCTAGCCCTGAGTCAACACTCAGATAACAGCTCTGAAAAGTACTGCTTCTTCAAAGCTTTTAAAATGAGTTGGCTGTACTTAGTGTTCATTTGAATTCTGGCAATTACTCAATGATTTAATTATGTCTGTTAATGGGATTTCTAGGAAAAGTATTATTATACGGAGACCAAAAGCCATTGTGAGCTGAAATGATACTGAAATGATATTGGGCTCAGCACTAAAAGTTCAAATTCTTTCTCAGCAAAATAGGTATTATTTTTACTAGCAGCTGGTTTTACCTTGAATATAAATTAAGGCTGTTTGGAATCAACAATCTACACAACTTGCTCCTTCATATAACTCCAAGGAAGTTGTTGAATTACAGCAGGCATGTAGCTTCCTACTATATTTACATGCAGGCTTTAATGGACACTGGGAGAGTTCTTCCTCTTTTATTAATTCCTGTTTAATTGCAAATACTTCTTGTTCAGTCTTAATCCTAGCTGAAAGAACTATCTCTGAATTGTCTATTAAGCTTAAACTATTTTAGCCAAATTTAGGCTAGTTTTCATTAGTAATTCCATAGCCTGAATTAAGAAGTATTCTTTTAACAAACTTCTAAGTATCTTTTAATGAGATAAAAGTCAAATGATAGCATTTGTCTAAATAAGTAGTCCTTGAATGTATTTCACACTGCTTTTGCATTTTAATAGCACTTAGTATAGTGTTTCCTTTTTATTTGTTCTTCACTCACTCTGTAAACAGTCATTGACCAAAAAAAAAAAAAAAAAGTGGAAACCAGCAGCCCAGTCTCTGTAATCCCAGCAGAGTGCTCTAACCAGTCACACACAGAAACGTTCTTCCTTTTCCTTCCTTTTTCTTGGAGAATCCTGAATTATTTTCTGGAAAAAAAAAAAGAAACAACTTGACATGCCAAATCCTGCCTCTTCTCTCCAGGACTGCTGGGCGATTAAGAGACTCTTGAAGATGTGTCTGAGTATCCTAATCAGAGAAGCTGGGTCTCCAAAACCATCAGTGAGTATCTTAATCACAAACACCTTGAAAAGAAAGGGAAGACACCAGCAGTATTTCTACTTCTTGAAAGACTGATCTCTGCCTTGATTCAGGAAGAAAGGAGAAGAAACCTAGGATCCAGCTGTCAAGCCAAAGTGGGTGATGCCGTTTGAACACCCCCGTGCATTCAGTATGTCTCCTGCTGCTGCTACGGGGAAGGGCAGCTCTCCTGCAAATCCTGGACCATACCTGCAATCTCTGTGCAGGTGCCTCAAGCACTCTGGAGGAATTAAAACAGCACTAGACATGAAACACTGATGTTTAGGCCATGGAATTGTTTTCCTAGAGGTGAGTAATGGAAATTGTTTCCCTGTTGGTTAAGCCTAGGTAGCCAAGTCTTTAAAAAACTCTCACAAGGAACTTCAGTATCTATCTAAGTATCCTGGATCTCATTTTTGTAGCCTCAAAACTGAGCACTGCCTGGCTGAGAAAACCCAAGTCCCTTCTGGAGCAACATCTCGGTGTTTTAATGAGATACTTTTAGCCAAAAACTTCAGTAGATTTTCATATTATTTTTATTCTTATTTGAAAGTTGCAGTTGAGATGTTAAAATGTTTCCTGTTGAACAAAAATAATTACTCAACTGCACTAACTTCAATAACTAAAATTTTGACCTTATTAGCGTGCATCCCTAAAAGTGTTTCCTCGTAGTCCTGTCCTCACATAAATTTTTTTGGACTAAACAAACTTTTGCCTAGAGGCAACAAGGACTTTTAATCAACCAAATCTTAAATGTGCCCAGATGATAATCTGTAAATACTATATGCTGTCTGTGTATGTTAATAACAATTAAAAAAAATAATACTTCAACTTTCAAAACTTGATTATTTAAAAACCAACTACTTGTTGCTGATCTATGGTCACTGCACATAGCGCATAATATGTAGCAACATTCCATCACTGACTTCAGAACAAAAATAACTTTTAGCAAAAAAATTTGGGAAATTCTGGGGGAAGAAAGTTTGTCTAGAAGCAGAGGCAGAGGGACAGTATCCAAAAATCTTAGGCCTCTTTGTGACTCCACTGGCATATCTTGTTTCACTGGACTAGTCGTGTAGTTGTTCTCTTTAAAAATGAGAACTGCGACTGCTTGTGGACATTGGCAGGTAGGGGCAGGAACCAAAAAAGTGCATCCAGGTAGAAGCTGGAGGGCACAGAATCTGATAATTTGTCATAACTGTTTCTGATAGCATGTATATTGAACTAAAATCAGTTCAAAAGTGAGACTAGAAGGTCAAAATATTGCTACCCATGCAATTTCTCACTTTTATACACAGGCAAATATGAGTTTACATATACATATTTCACAGATACAGCTTAAGGGAGCCTTCTGTCTAAAATTCCCCAAAGCTTGGCACAACAAACCTGTTCAAAGCCAAATGCAGAGCTCATACAAATAAGAAAAGGATTTACATCTGCTACATCTTAAACCTATCTATCTTCCATGTTTAACCTGTCCTGACTTGCCCAGCAGTTGCAGTTCAAAGGAAATCAACAAGCTTTGTCTTGAGATTCTGCAAATCTCACTTTACAGCTAGTTCTCCCAGCTTTTCTTCCAGAGCATCCAGCTGTATCCATAGATCTCCCACAGAGACTGAGCATAACTACACCTGTCACAGTCCACTGGGTTATCAATATCCCTGACACCATTGCTTCTTTTACAGATTGCTATTTGCCTCCTATCATTCTCGACCTCTCCTTCCTCCTCTGCTTGATTCACTCGGGTTCATTGGAAACTTCATTACAAAAATAATCTCGTATACAACTGTATCTTTAATAGTGTGATTCTGAACTAGCACAGTACAGAACAGAATTCCCAAAGTCATTTATCATAAGCACCACCAAGGTAAATGAAACTAAATCAAAAATGGAAAAAAAAAATCGAGTTTTACCTTTTTAAACATAGAATAAGATCTGACAGTCAAGCACAAGTAACTCTAAGGAAAAAAAGGTGACTTTGGCTATGTTCTCAAATTCTATGTTATTTAATAAGCCCAGTGACATGATGGTAATAGAAATACTGATGCTTTGAGGAAAACTTGGATTTACCAGAACATACAAGCACAAACACATAGAAGGAGAGGTCTAATTAGTCATAAAAAATCGTTCCCCAAAATTACTAGCACTATCTATATAAACATTCAGATTAATGTTGACTTGATAGCATTAGCACTCCTTTGAATACCCGTAACGCCTTGTAGTTCATGTTTTGTATGTGACATAGTTATGACAATACTTGTGGCTGTTAGATGGGTACTAGATGGGTACCAGGTCCTGGTTTACACTCTGTACTGGGTTTGTATCTTAACGGTCATTTTTACTGCAGCAGTGTATTCCCTGTTTTCAGAATACGCTGAAATTAAGGTTTGTTAATTAGTCTGAGAAACCTAGAAAAATTGTACATCTGTGTGCTGGCATTTTTGTCTGGTTATGTGCAAAGGCTGTATGACATCCTCCTGACACAAGACAGAAGGTTCTCTCAAGAGTAGGAGGGTTATGGCACCTGTAAGACATGGGTTCACTAGTGTAAACTTGGCTGATCCTATGCCAGTTTAGATAGTCCTCTAAAAGACTAACTGGTTTTAATTTGTTGCTGCAGTTCTATATGGAACATGTGTGGGAAGTGCACTTTGCAGTGAAATCGCATCAATACACTGAGGGTGAAACAGGAAACACAGGAGGGAGATAAGAGAGATTTGGGCATTTAGCATGGCGGGGGGAGGTAGGGGAGAGGCACTGAACTGGGCTCTCCCCCTTCTTGGCAAGTGCTCAAGCTGCTCTGGGCAGCCAGTGAGTGCACAAGTTCAGCTTGGTGATATCAGAGACTGTATCAGCACAGATAGCTAAAAAACCCTGCCTTGTCCTCTTCCTGGGATAAGTTCATTCACAAATAACTCTGTTGATTTAGTTGAACTGCAGAGAGGATATAAAAAGCCTAAAATTCCTGCCTAATCCTGTATGATTTATCACCTCTGGTAGTTCTGATGAAGGAACACAAGTCCCTCTTGTTTTCTTCTGTTATTCATTAGAAAGAATGCATATGAATAACAGTGTGTTATTTTCTTGAATGTTTTTTTAATTCCCTTAAATGTGCATGGCTTTTTGTTATGTTTCAGTTGGGAGTAGGTCTTTTGCTGTCTCATTTTTCCCATTTGTGCTGTTTTTGGCTGGGATAGAGTTAGTTTTCTTCAGAGTAGCTAGTATGGGGCTATGTTTTGGATTTGTGTTGGAAGCAGTGTTGATAATAGAGGGATGTTTTAGCTGTTGCTGAGCAGTGCTTACACAGAGTCAAGGCCTTTTCTGCTTCTCACCCCACCCCACCAGCGAGTAGGCTGGGGGTGCATAAGAAGCTGGGAGGGGACACAGCTGGGACAGCTGACCCCAACTGACCAAAGGGATATTCCATACCATATAACGTCATACTCGGCATATAAAGCTGGGGGAAGAAGGAGGAAGGGGGGGGACGTTCGGAGTGATGGCGTTTGTCTTCCCAAGTAACCGTTATGCGTGATGGAGCCCTGCTTTCCTGGCAATGGCTGAACACCTGCCTGCCCATGGGAAGTGGTGAATGAATTCCTTGTTTTGCTTTGCTTGTGCCCACGGCTTTTGCTTTACCTATTAAACTGTCTTTATCTCAACCCACGAGTTTTCTCACTTTTACCCTTCCAATTCTCTCCCCCATCCCCCCAGGGGGGGAGTGAGCAAGCGGCTGTGTGGTGCTTAGTTACCAGCTGGGGTTAAACCATGATGCCAATAATAATAATAATAATTGAAATTATTTGGATATTTTCACCTTTAGATTCTCAAGAGTTGGACTCTGTCACTTTAAGCCATAGGTGGTTTGCTATCAACAGTGTAAGGCATTAAACTAATTATCCACAAGTTGGGCATAAAGTAGCTGTTTAGGTGGACTGCCCTGAGATATGATAGAAGTCCCTGAGTAACTGGCATTGGCAAAATTCTGAGTAACGCACCACTGAAAATGCTGACTTCTCTGGACCCATAAGGGAGGGAGGGAAAAGGAGACAGAAATTCATATTTATTTGTTCTTAAAAAGAAAAAGGAGTGTAGCTTGCTTTCATTACTTACATAAAAAACAACTGCCTTCCTTCCCTCTGAAGCCAGTGCAATTCCTCATATTTCAAAATCAGTGTAAACCAGACTGTTCTACTGTGCTGCCCTCATAGACAGCAATAAGCTTCCAGTAGCTGTTATCCTTTTGCGCTACACTGACATAAGCATGGGGGCACCAGAACAAAGCAAAGACCCCACAGAGTCCCAGCTGACAGAATCTTCTAATATCTTAATTCATTTTTTTAGTGTTTTTCATTAAGTAATGAATGTCAGTTTTGGAAGTAAACGATCAGATAACAAGTGACCTGGAAGAAGAAAGTATTCAAAGCAGCATTAAATTTGCACAGCAGGGTAGAAATTTGTTACTAAAGACATGATTCTGAAACTTTCTTCCCTTCTTTCTTACACACAAATAAATTACATCTTCAGAGAACACCCCACCATATTGTTCATGGTTTTTGGGGGTCTGCATGCATACTTCCATATGCAATGGAAGAAAAGTCATTCTGTAGAGGAAAAGAGAATCTCTTTTCTCAGTGTCTGATTAGTCAAGTGCCATAAATTGGCGGAATAGAAGTATTACCATTTTTTTAATACTGGCATTGTAAACTTAATCCAAAGTAAGCACACTTGTTTTTAATATCCATGCATCTAGTTAATAATGATAATTAATAATCAAATTTGGAACACTTACTGCTAATTTTCATTTTATTTTACCAAGAATTACACGATGGATAATGCAATGGGAAGGAACTCTTAACTTGAAGGCAAAAAGTGTTTAAAAAAAAAATTAAAAGAAAGATTTCTTTTTTTCTATTTTAAGTGCTGGTAACCTCAGACTGACTTTTTGTTCTTGCTGTCCTTTGACGTTTTCCTTCTTGCTCTGTCTTTCTTTCCTCCCCCCCTTGACAAGATGTCTAAAATGTTCCATTTGATGCTCTCCATTAATAAATCTAAAATAAAAGTTTACATAAATGCATTTTGAAGGAAAATCTGTCTGTCACTGCAAAGAGTTTCTAGTAAAGTTCAGTGAATAAACAATGGGCACTATCTAAATATCATGTTTCCCAGAAATGATGCAAGGACTTTAAAGATGGAAAGTGCACCTACACCATGTTTTTATATTTCGCTTTCTCTCTCAATGTTATCAAGTTTCTCACATGAAAAACAACTGCTGTCAAGGCAGTAAAAGCCCTATAACTTATTATTCAGTTGGAAAATTTGCATCCTTATGAATTCACATAGAAATAGCAACAAAGAGTAGTCTTTTCGGCTGATTCCAGGAAAATACTCTGTGTGCTGGACCAACAGGGCTAAAAGATGTTCTGTTTCACTGCTCTCTTCTAGTATATCCTGCAGCTACCCCTGATTTTGTGGTGGGGTTTAGAGACTGGATCGCATAATAGAAGTATTCCACAATTGTTTTCATACTACTCAAAATTTAAAATAGTGAACAAGCACTAATGCAGATTCTCCAGAAAGCCTTCAAAACTATTGTTAATTTGTAAGTGGATGTAAAAGGCTTTTTTAAACATTATTAAAGGAAAGGGAAAAGGTCATAACTTGCATATACCTATCAGTAACAAAAGCACAAGAAGCATCAGTAAAAAGTACAACTACAAAATAATGGAGCAGAGACAAATAATAACTAGCTCAACATGTAAAAAACCTAGGCATTTCGATGTTGTATTTTAAGTCACAGGCAAAGATGTTGCCATTTGGACTTTGCATGCCTAATAATAGTGAAATTAGATAATTATCTAGCTGAGAAATAGGCAAGTTTTCAAATGTCCAGATGGTTCCACCACCCACCTCATTTAGTAAAACTTCCTTTATTCACACTGCTCTAACATGCTGCCCGTTTCCTCAATTTGTACCCATTAGCTGACAAGAAAAGGGCTGAGCTCAGAAATCAACAGGCTCTGACAGGAAACCAATTCCCAGGAGCCCTCTTAGAAGAAGTAGGATTTTAACTGATGTTGCCCAGGAGACAGCTGTAGCAACTAAGTCCCTATCTGAAGTAATATTAGCAAAGCAGGTGAAAGGATTTACAGTACAAAGACCTCTTAATATTCTTGGTAAGCTGCAAGGAATGATCTTTAGCCCACGGGAAGGTGAATGCATGGGCTCAGGATAAGAACACTAATGTAACTTATTTCCCATTTGCTAGTGAATAAAACTTCCACGTGTCGCTAAGTGATCCAACTACAAAATGCAGTTTGTATAGTTTGGCAGATATAAGGGTGTCGTGGTTTAACCCCAGCCAGCAACTAAGCACCACGCAGCTGCTTCTCCCTTCCCCTTCCCAGTGGGATGGGAAGGAGGGGGAAAAAAAAGGTAAAACTCATGGGTTGAGATAAGAACAGTTTAATAACTAAAGTAAAATAAAATACACTACTAACTAAGAATAATAATAATAATATAATAATAATAATAATTGTAATGAAAAGGAATATAACAAAAAAAAAGAGAAATAACACCCAAGAAAAGACAAGTGATGCACAATGCAATTGCTCACCACCCACTGACCGATGCCCGAGCAACAATCCCCACCTCCCAGCTAACTCCCCCCCATTTATGTACTGAGCATGACACTCCATGGTATGGAATATCCCTTCGGCTAGTTCAGGTCAGCTGTCCCGGCTCTGCTCCCTCCCAGCTTCTTGCACACCTGCTTGCTGGCAGAGCATGGGAAACTGAAAAGTCCTTGGCTTAAGATAAGCGCTACTTAGCAACAACTAAAACATCAGAGTGTTATCAACATTATTCTCACACTAAACTCAAAACACAGCACTATACCGGCGACTAAAAAGAAAATTAACTCTATCCCAGCCAAAACCAGGACAAAGGGGCAAGGTCAGATTTACAGTGGAAGGCATCTTTGTGTCTGTGCAAACATCTGAGAGTTCCCCAGGTTCTGGGGAGGGGTGGCCACCTCGCTGCATCCGCAGCCGTGTCGCAGGCAAGGGCTTGATTTGCTATGGGTTACGTTTGTAAAATATGCAGCCTTCTGATAGCAGAGGCATGCATAGCCTTAAAGGGAGGACAGGTAGGAATGCACAAACAAGGTCATTTGACAGATGTCATCTTCCAAAATATCAAGAGATGCTAACTCCTAATTAATTTTATGTTTATGAATATTACATCAGGGCACACCAAATTAGGTCTGTATTTTCACTAACACTTCTCTGATTAACCTGGTGATCCTAAAAGATATTCTAAAGCATCGTTGCTTTAACTGCCTTTAAAACATGAACGTTCATTATGCCAGAATGGTAAAGAGATCACTTTATTTAATTTGCAGTATGTGGACAACAAAGAATAAATAAAATGTTTGGAGTTTTGTTTTGTTACAGTGAAAGCAATCAGCAAATAATGAAAGCTTCATTTCAAGGTCTTTAATGGTAACTGCCTCAGAGAGAAATGTAATTCACCTGACACTGAACAACAAAGCTGAGATGCTGTGATGACTGTATCTGTTACACAGCCTGGGAAACATATTAGATAATTATCTGTAGGCATAATGATTCCCTGACAAAACCTAAATTAAAATGGAGTTGCTACTGAGAGTACATATTAGTAGTTTAAGGTAAATTATAAAGCAGGCATTTTATAATTATCCTTAAATCTTGCATTTTAATCCAAGACATTGAGTGAAGGTTAAAAGAAGGCCATGCGTGTTGCGAGGCAGAAATCCAGTAAGGGGACCAAAACCACCTTACTTCAGCACTGTCAAAGATGCCACAGATTGACAATGAAATAGATTTTGCATTGAAATCTAGTGCCTACACAGCATCAGATAGCAAAAAAATAATTTTGTTTATAAGTGGATGTGTCAAACTATCAAACTTTTCTAATACAACATAAATAGGGGACGCTTTGGAAATGACAGTGTATCAGTCAGTACTAGGTGGCAAATGATCAAGTCTTTAATAACTACAAAACTAAAATCTTAATCTAAAATCTTTAATAACAAATAATCTAAAATCTCCTAAGAACAAAATTTGCATTGGGCACCCTTTAGAGAAGAAAGATACATCCCTGAAGAAGAAAAAGGGGAAAGACACACAGAAAGATTAATATTTACAAGCCTTAAGAGTATCAAAGGAGGTTGATCTGACTTGCAAAATATAGTCAATGTAGAGTACTGAGCTGATGGATTCTTTCAGCTACTTCTACCTTCTGCTACAAAATTAGTCAGTAAGAAATTACCAATATGTACGCAATACCCTTAAGGAGAAAAGGAAAACAAATGAGGCAAATCAATAGACTAAACTTCAAAAGGGAAAGAGAAAAGTGTCTGAGGCACTCTAATTTATCTGTTTGTATTATCAGTTACCTGTTTAGAAACAGCAGTATATAAATACTATCATCCTTTTTGTCCTTCAGCTACGTCTACTATCTCAGGTAAGGGAAATATGAGAACTCATAAATTCAGTTCAAAGACAACAACATTTTTCTTTGGTTGGCTTAATAAATGACTGCTTTTAAAATATTAGTCTTTAAAAAGACTCCTTTGAAATAGATATTCACACATCCTTCTTAAAGAATTACATTCTTATTCCTTCATTACGATATATACGTTAAGCTGAACTGTCGTCACTTCTAAATATGAAGAAACTTGAAAAAAGTTCTATAGTGATCTCTCACACAATGCAGAGTAAATATCTTCCAGAAAGTCACAAGAATCAAAAGACAAGAAAACCAGCCCACTATTTGTACTTGGTTGGTTAGATTGAACAGAATGGGAGAGAGGTCAATAATCAAGGTTTTGGATTATTACAATTTACAATTCTGTAATTTCCAAAGAGATTACAACAGCTTCAGATTTCATTATATTCCTTTAATTCTTTCCTTCATTTGTTGGAAATTTAATCAGGGAAGTGAAGCTTAATTTACTTTCCTGACAAATAATGTACAAGGCAACAATACAATTGCACTCCCTGACTCCTCAGAGTTACCAAATCCACTCCGCTTGTCCTCCCCAGCTATGATGGCAACTGCATTTTTCCTCTGTAACTAGTGAAACATCAGGATGGAAGAAGCACAGATCAAATTATGATATGTTTGCCTTGGTAACTATTGTCTAACACTGAAGTGTACCTATCAGAAGCCTTTGCGCATTTCTGGTGAAAGACTATAATCAGCTTTAATCTATATGGTTTCCTTCGTCTCCCTGACTCAGTAACATTAATACTAGAGTGGCCAGGGCTCAGCAACAAGCTTCTTTGCCACAGCTAACAGAAATTGCTCACTGCTGTTTAGCCGCACTGTTTCACTCAACCATGCTGAGGAAATATCCTCCTTTCTCCTTTTCTTTAGATTTCAAAATTTACCATCTAAAGCAACGGAAAATGTCCAGCTGTTAAAATAGCTATTAATTCCATTTTAGCTGTTAGGTTCTTTGGAAAAGAAACTTGTAGTAGGCTGCGTAATGACATTTCTCCCTCTTCACATAATTCCTGACTTTCAGCTACTGGGCATTTGGTTTGGTTAATACTCAGTTAATATCAGAAAATCATGCCTGTACAAAGATGTAATTCATTTTTTTCCCCTTGAGGCTGGTCTACACATGACTTTTGTACCGGTTTAATTTTGCTATCAGGAGGCTGCTTTTACCAAGTTAATTAAACAAATAAATCTTCAATTTTGATTTTAACAAGCTGGAGTTAGATTGTCTCTTAGCAGACAAAATGTATTTCCATTTAGTATCAAAATAAGCTGTCCTGATATAAGCCTGTTTTCCTTTGTGTTGCATTAACAGTATAACGGTATGGTTTTTTACACTCTACAACACATTAACTATATAGCTAGTAGGATAACTAGAAGTACTGTGTAGAGAAGCCTTTGGAAAGCACAGATTTTGGTGAAATGAAGATGTGCTAGGACAAGTAAAGGCAATCAGGCATAGCTACATATGACTTTGTTATGTAAAGGCCTAACTATAAATCACATATTTCACCTAAAAACTGAAACAGAACACTTCAAAAAAATGTGTTGTTTACGATCTTGGTACAGAAGGGGCCTCTGAGTCCGTATCTACCTCATGCAGGCCGCAGCTTTCCCGGGATATGCTCTGCAGGTGCATTCTGATTTTCTCAGGGTGAAACGTCCTCACAAGTGTGTCTCTTCCCAAGTGTGTCTGGTTTCCACTCCTGTGTGTTCCTTCAGAAAGGACCGCAGTGTGTTCTGAGAGGTATCTGGCTCTAAAATGCGCTGTAGCATACTCTAGCACATAAATACAGATAGTCTCAAAAGGTTATAAAGACTCAAAAGTAATGAATGTTTGTGTCTGACTCTTGGCATTCTTGTGTATATTTCCCTAAAATGAAGAAGGTTGTCTACAATATACAATACTAATAACATCCATCCATTTATCTGTTCATACATTCAAGCACACATTCATTTATTCGTGACTAAATCAATAACCACATTTTCCGCTTCCACCCAAGCTGCAGAGCATTTTGTTCACAACTTGAAGGAGAAATTCAAGGACAACGGGTTAATGCAGTTAGAAGGGAGTACAGTGAAGGGCTGATCTAGCTAATGCTGTGCTACACTGAAAAGTATTGGAGTAATTTCTGAGTAAATCACTGACAATAAAAAGCTATATGGCTATATACCCACAACAAGTCAAGGAAAGGCTGCTCCATTATTCTCCTCCTTGCCCCACTTTCTCTTGAAGGACAAATGTGACTAAACCACAACTTTTTACCTTTATATATAAAGGTTTTGTTGCCTTTGATATTCATGAAAACATTGTTATTCTCAAGCTTTCCAGACTTGAGAAGTTTCACTGCAGAGGAACTGAACAAGCACAGAGATGCAATATATTAAAATGCTGGTAATTATGATGGGGAGTTACAGAGAAGTGTGGATTGGGATACAAGAACAAGGAAGTATGGGCTTCACTTTTCAAACACCTTATTTTTACAATTCTAAACATTTCCCCAAAACAACAGAAATATCTAATACACTATTAACACATACACAATCTAAAGAATACCTCTCTATATAATGTGCAAGGTTCTTATGGCCCAGTTCACGTCACCTTTAATGGATGTCAAGCTAATGCACCCTATCAAACAACTGCACAATCTCTTTAAATCGAAACCCACGTGAATACATTCCATATAAAGGACACCACACTATTCAGCCTTCATGGACTTTGCTACGCTTGCTTTCTCAGGTGCCTTCTCAGCCTGAAACGAAATTGAAAAATATTTAAAGATCTATACTTTCATAAAAGGAGATTCTTTACTTTCTTGTAAAATTCGAAGCTATCACAAATAAGCAGAAAAACATAGTTGTGAGCAAACACCACAATACTGCACCATAAGGAAGATTAGGAGGATGAAAGGACGTATAAGCAGCTTCAGTGCTCAGGACCATGTATTTAGGAATGCATCCTGTACTGAGGCAAAGTGAAGGACCCAGCTGTTGACTTAGTTTAGCAGCAGGAAACCAACAGCACAATCCTGAATAGGAATTAAACAGATGCCTCAAATTCAGAAACTGCTGCTAAAAACTTGACAAGAATTTTCTTTTCTACTGGCAAATGGTCATATTTGAGTAGAGGATTTGCAGCAGTGGGAGAAGAATTGGCTAGTTACTGTTCCAGTCAATACATACTGTGGCTGTTTGCAACAGCAACAATAAAAGAAGCTCTAAATAGTAGTACAGTGGCTTAATATGCTGAAGCTCTCAGAGCTTAACAGTGCAATTTAGCCTATGAGAAACCATACCCACAGCAAACGCCTGGCAAACCTAGTAATGTCCTGATTACAAGGACTGCACTCCTGCTCAGGAAACTGTGAATTGAAATTCCTTAGCACTTTCTTCCACAGCAATGAAAATTCATGCTTCTATTCCCTGCCTGGTAAAGGAACTCCTCAAACAGGCAGAAGAAACCCAGAGAACTCAGAAAACTTTTAACAATTTTGCATTTATTTCTTTTCTAAAGTAGACGGACTACAAAACACATGACCCCGGAGTTTAGCAAGACTGTCAGGCTTGGCTGGGCTCATTTTCCATCGGTTCACTAAGCCTGATCTGATCTGAGCACACAGAGGTCCTGGGCTCTTCAGCTTTGTCTAGCCTGTTTTTGTTAGCCATCTCTTGACAAGCGCTCAGTTAGAGGTTTGTGGCATCTAGCCGGTTAGGAACAATACACTTTAAATCAGACCATCACATTAAATGCTAGCCTCCCACACAAAAGATCTGACAATGAAAGCTGGCCTCAAGGAAGCCACAGCAGGTTGTTGCACATATGCAATTTATGTGTTAACATTTCATTAGAATGTAGGCTGATACAATGGCATGAATGAGAGAAACCGAGGAGCAAAACCCAGCCTTCAAATCAGAGTGTTCCCATTTTTATTGTTATTTCAGCATCCTTAGCTCAGCTCTGATAACTGGAAACACTGCTTGGCCTTGGTTCTTTTCCTGCTTTTAAACATTTGCCGCACTCCTAAGAAAATTATTTGAAAAGTTGAACGTTATCTCTAAATGTTCAAAATAAATATTCAAGAAGTTCTGATTTAATTAAGATGCACTTGGAATCTCTGCCTCTTAATAAAAGGGAGAAGAAATCTGTTTTAATTTCAGATTCTGTTAGTAAACATATGTCTCATTTGGGACATACCACATTTTCATTATTTATGTATTTAAGGAGTGGATCCTTAAGTAGTGGACATGCAGGGTTTTCACAGAAGCCATCCGTTGAGTGAAGCCACATTACATTACACCAGTTAAGAATCCAGCCCTTTAGCGTTACTGCAGGTGGTAGGTGCTTTTTAAAAACACTATGCAGGTTTTTGCAGTTTAGCATCTCAGGGTATGACCATAACTGAAAAAGTCTCCAACAGGAGATAAAATGAGGTCTGATGAAGGCGCTGCCTCCTGACCTGAGATTCAGTGGACAGCTCTGGCGGTAAAATTCAAGGTGTGTAAAAATCGGCTCGGACAGACATGATCTGGCCAAGACCACTCGCTCAGTATTTTTAAATGCTCAGCCCACGCTTCTACAGGATTTTCTCATGTTGTAGCAAAGGTGGCAGAAAATGATGAGCCGGCACTGAGGCACTCCTATTCAGAGGGGGGACAGCAGTAAAGAGTCTGTCATCACCCTCTGAACTAGGACGTCTGTCGGTGCTTCTTGCTACCTTTTGTGGTTGGATGTAACCATGCGTACGCAGAGCTGGCAGTAAGGTGACTTTTTCCTACTTAGGTTGTCAAAAATGTATGTGACAACCCTGCCTTTGGTCTGGGAAATTCAGGGATTGGTATCATGTACCTTAAAATCCCTCTCCTGAACATTATAATTCTCAAATGACCTTCATTCAAAATAGTGTCCTAAAAATTATTTACATTCTGTTCTATAGTTTCCATAGCAGGTTCAGACTCAGTGCAAGCTCTACACTGCTTGAATGATTGCTTTCAATAGAAATAGCATTTTAAAGCAAATGGCATCAAAACATGCTGTGTTAAGGCCTTGTACACTTTGACACACTAGCTAAGCCAGATGTTTTTGTTGTGAGTTTCTTTAGTTTTGAGTCAACATGAAAATAATGAAAATTTGAATTTCTCCCTGGAAACAACATCAATTTGGGATTTACAAAATATTTTAGTATTGTGGATTCATTTGTTTCAATATTTGTTTGTTTCAGCATATGTGTCAGTATTTGTTTCAATAATGTACAGTTTTATTCTGGTAATGTTATAACTATGGCAACGGTGTTTGTGTCAATGTCACAGTCTTACCTTATTTCTGTTCAACTTGCATATGATATTACATTTAACACATATTATATACAGTATAGTTCCTGAACTGTAATGCAAAATATATTAATTTTTTTTTTTAAATTAGTTAATACTGGCAAAGAAACGTCTTCTATTATGCAAAGTTACATATTGCATGTTATTAAAATGAAAGTTTGAGATATTAAAAAGGAATTAAAATTTTCTTTTATTTTTTCACAGTGTTTGTGATCTATATATATATGAACACTATATTAAATATTTCATTTCAAGCTATTCTTTAAAATCTGAAAACTTTTGTCAAAACTTCCTTCACTGCTCTATTTATGACAGAAAGATGGAAGTTTGGAAAGAAAACCGCTGAGCCTTTTGGATCTCCCACCTGTCTTTACAAGACAGGACAAGCCTTCTCCACAAAAACACCATTGCTGACTGTGTTTCATTATTGGAGCCATGGTGGCATCCTGTGCAAAAAATATTTAAACTCTGTCTACATGGAGACAACTAGAGCATCTGGGAAAGAAAGAAACAGAAGAGGAATGACTACACTAGACAAAAAAACATAGTATGATTTCTCAAGAAAAAGGACACAACAGATTCCTTCCAGAGGCCATTATTAGGGAGGCTGTTGAAGAATCAGATCTGCAATTTGTAAACTGTTTATTCTGAGGACTTAGAAATTTATGGGTGTGTGCAAATCTAAGCACAATGAGTCCATCTTATCTATGGTCTTTAGTCAGTACAGTAATGCAGGCATTAACTCCTCAAATTTTATAAAAAGCCTGTGGAATTATTTTTCCTAACTGTGTCTCTCAGTTTGACCTCATTCTTCAGAGTCTTCTAGCAATGTTTGTATTATTTGATCTTGCATGAGGATTTACAATGAAGTTTTAATTATGCTAGTGTCCTGTGCTCACTCTTGTAGCATCTGAATGACTTGCACTTCTTATTAATAACACAAGAAAGTGCTTGAATTCCATGGATTTTCACTTACAACACTGAGCCAACTGCCTATGTTATGGTAGATTGATCTATGCTACCTTGAAGTGAGAGAAGTCTAGGGCACACCTAATACACTCTTGGAAACCAGATCTTCAAAACTCAAATCCTTGGCAACCTTATCCTCAAAACTCAAAATCTTAGTGTTTTTTTCTTGCTAGAAAAGAACAGTGGGTGATCATTTTATATGCCCACTAAATCAATCCTTAGATTTCCAATTGAACAAACATTTTACAAGGACAAAGGTACTGAAAATTACTTCAGTGCCTGATTACTCCTCTGCACCAGTGCAAGTGTCTGTGGGATCAGGGACTATGGGTCTGATTCAAGAAAATATTTATGTTAGTAAGTTTTAAAAAATATTCTTTTTCTTTTCATGAAGGAAGTCATCTAATGCAAGATTAGTGAGATTTCTACAAGCAGTTTCTCCCACTTATTAGCCCTGATTATTTATAACCAGCGGAAATTAGACACACGTTGCTGCTTTTTCATTGGAGTCTTATCTAAGGTCAGTAAAATTTCTCCCAGCGTCCAAAAAATATTACTTTTTTTCTGGTTTGTCAGTCGGTTCATCCCACTAGTCAGCTTTAGGCTGGAAGGATGGTGCACTGGTGAAAGACCTAATCTAAAACCTGGTGAAAAACGGATGCAATTCTTGTCCGCAAGACTAACTTGTCGACAAAACTAATTTCAGTAAGGGAATCAGATGTCATGACACAAAAAATATGATTATGCTACTATGGTTTAATAGGCTTTTAACCCTTTACTAGTGGGGGTTTTTTCTTACTTTTATACTATATTAAATCCTGTCTGGGAACTTCTTATTCTTTCTTTGTTTCTTATGCCACTCCAAATGTCTTTCCACATCTTTAGATAAATAAGTTTCAAGGTTTCTTGAACTTTGGTGTCTCCACTGCTTCTCCAGAATTTCATTACAAACAGTGCACAGGAACACTCAGTACAAAACCTGCTTCAAACAATGAAAGATACAGGAAACATTTAGGTGTACGAAGGTGCTTTCCTCATGGTGCTGACAACGGCCTGAATTATCTGCACTGTTAAATGACCACTGTTGTCTTGTAACCTAAACTGAAAATTGTATCTGAATTGGTTTACAAGGGGCATTCTATAAAGATCATTTTTAAGTGTATTAATTTATTTTAAACATGACCAGTTTTTTATTTAAAGAGCAAGTTGCTAATTTATTCTAGGCTCATTTGGCTGTTCCACTCACCCACACCACTAATAATACGGCAGTAAGCAGTACCTCCATGTATTATGCAGAATCCCTAAGGTGAAAAGGTAACAACTATGCAGTGCAATAAGAAAACAAATGCAGCTTTTCTCACCAAAATTAAAGGATGCAGATGAATCAACAGAATGACTGTGTAATTGTGGCAAAGCTGTCCAACCTGGCCACCCAGAAATCCATTGAGGTTAAGTCTCACGTCCCTCTGCTAATATAATATGTATTCTGAAATATCCTTTGATGCTGGCAGATTGGAAGACTTCTTTTTTTTTCCCCTCCTTCTGGCATGCGTCCTGAACGCAGGTTCTCTGTCCATTTCTTCTTTACAAAATAAATTAACAAGCTCTCTGAAGCAGTGCTGGTACTTGGCACCCTGCAACGAATAACGTAAGCACATTCTCTTGTCCATGGCTTCAACCTTGAGAGGTATCCTGGATTTACAGCTCACCTCTTCAGCAGCATGTGGGAACCGAAGCAAATAGACAGGAAAGTGTCACAAGGGCGCTGTGACCCACTCCTACCTCACTTAGTTACTATGAGGAAATAGGACTAATAAATGTCTATTTGCCCTCAGAAATCTTTAACATTTCATGGTCCTAGAACACAGTCCTCTATAGCATTGAAGATATATCTCCAAAAGTGTGTAACTTCTGAAAATCTTTGTGCTTCTCCTTCTCTTTTACTCAGATTTAGACTTTTGATTTTTTTTTTTTTTTCTGGTTCTATCTAACTTGAAGAGGAAGACACCCTGTGCATCTAAGACACACATTCTTTTAAAAGGAGACTCCTGTCAGGTTTATATAATTCCTCATTAATAACAACGGTGTCATTTAAATGTAAAAATCCAGTTTGCTCTGTATGATAGCTGTCCATTTATTCATCAGATCTCTGTTTGACTGAATGGAAAACTGTATTTAATGACGTTCCATTATGATCCCTGTGACAGGTGCAATATTTTTTCATGTCACTTCCTTTTGACTTTGCAGTAGAATATAGATACACAGTACAGAATTGAAGGCAACCAAACCTTAAATTCAGAATAGAATTTTCTGTCTGACAGATACATGTAGCAATTCCCCAATACCAAACAGAATGAATAACCCATATGCAGACTCCTCACATCATTGCAACTGACTAAATGTATTGTCAGTCTGATTCTGCCAAGTCCTTCCTGCGTAGATTTCCCGAGTCAAATGCTCCTTGCGTGTCCTATATCAGCCTTTAGATTCTGAGCACAGAGAAAATACTTTAGAGTACACATTTGGTTAAGGAATCTGCATAATAACCACAGATACTGTAATGAGCTGTGAAGCCTGTTTTTAGTCAACAAGGTGTTGGTTTTTGCATAGGGCTTTTACATGCTTTTCATCTCTGCAGAGAACTTCAGGTACTAACTCTCTTTGACAGGATTTCCATTTTCCTGGGTTTCTACTTTTCCTTTCTGCTTTTATTTCTAGACACGTCAAAGGCGTGAATTATGCTTCATATTTCTGAAATGTGTTCTGTGGTAGTATTTAAATTCTGATTAAAGTAAAGTTACCGATTAGCTACACTTAACAGAAATGCAAAACACCTCAATGCCAGTATTTGGAGGAGAGGGGAAGCTCCCATGGTAGGATGCTGCAGTATAGTGATTTTATATTTTCTAGGAATATTCTCACACAAGTCACATAAAATATGATTCTTATTCACATGTACTCTTTTAGAGAGTTACAAATATCAAACACACAGCAAAGAGAAATTCGGAAAACAGCAGCGGATGGATACGTGAAACACTAATGTTGAAATAATATCAGAGTTCTTATTTAAAGAGAGCTCAGTACATCACATAAAAAATCCACAAGCTTGAAGGCAAAGGCAGTCCATCCTTACTGAGGGAATCTATTCATCATAATTCACATTAGCTGTGGTGGCAACTGATAAAAGAAAGGACAAAAAAAAAGTTTTATGGTTCTAAGCAAAATATGTAATTTAAGTTACATACATAGGTCATCATATGCAGAATTCTAGCCAGATTTTTATTTATATGAAAAAAAATCTATAAAACTCTGAGATCAATTAATTCATACAGACTCTAATTAACTATTATTACTTTTCTAGTCACAGCACAAGAGAAAACTTGATAGTTTATCCCAAATCCCAACTAAGCTGAAGGTGAAACAAAGAACTGCTGCATGAAGTCTTGCTTAATAGTCTGTACACTAATTTCAGAGAAGTTATTACTATTTGAAAATGCCCTTATTTTTTAACACTAGGAATTAGCTAAACTCTGAGCTTATTCTTTCACTCCAGGCATGGGAAGTATAGCTGTAAAGTAGTTAGTAGAGTGTCTTGGCATTATCTTGAAGCTCAAGTGTTTTATCTTCAGTTTTTCTCTCCTCTTCTTGTCTCATTCGTTTTACACCTTATGGGCCAGTATCAAAGGCAAATAAGTCTTTCATTTTCCACAAGTTCAAAGCCAGCAGTTTAATCTAGAGCTACCTTTCGGTCAGTATTCAAAGCATAGCTTCACAAGGAATAGCAAAGTTGTCATATGAATGGCTCCCCAATTTGGTAGTAAGCAATCAGTGAGTACCACAACAATGCTCAAACATTGCAATATGGTTATTGTGCTATAAACACTTACTTGTGAGTTCTCTAAATGATCCATTTTGTACTTCTAAATATTCATTAACAATATCTAGAAAGTACATACTTTCTGCTCCTCTCTGTGCTTTTGTAGTTTGTCGTCTTTACCTAAATACACAGTACTATGAAGTTGTATTACTTACCGCAGTTCTTTTTTCATTATACAAACACATCTCTCCTAGATTGTTGAAACTATCATATGAATAAGAAAGAACCTCAGTCTTAACAGTCACAAAACATTATTGGGAAACCTTAGACCTCAGAGGCAATTTTGCCAAAGTGTAAGTTCAGCTACTCTGGTTTCATTTGGCAAAGAATGAAAATATGTGTGAGAAAATTTATAGTATATTGTATATTGCCTATTATCTGCATATGCATGATGATTGAGCTAACCATATTTAACTCAGTTTCTTAGGCACAGAATATTTAAAAATAGTAATAAAGCAAAATTCTGTCTCCTGGTGTGTGCGTTATGCTGTTCAAACTAGTTGAGTGACAGCTGATATTATTATCAACAGTAAATTATCAAGTCTTTTTCACATAGCAAAAGACTTTGTAAGATACATGGTAACCAAATAAGGTTAATTTTCACTCCTTCAGCAGCTGTTAAAAAAATATTTAAAACCCAGTAATTGTCTATTATGTCTTTCTTACATGGTAATGGAAGGAGAGCTTGAATTTAAGTTTTCCATGCTTTTATTCCTAATGCAGAGAAAAGTAAAAAATAGTAGCAGCACAGAAAATTTCTCCCTCCCATCTGCCAAAGTAGGTAAAAGCCACTATTCAGATCATTTCATTTAGGCCTTAATCTTTTCCCATTTTCGACATTTTCTATTCCTGTGAAACAGCTAATGTTTTTCAACTCCATCATTTTATACCAACAAAACACTATAATTTCCCATGCTTCCCTCTCTTTCCCCCCACACCCATCCATATTAATTTTGAATAGACTGTGTGAAATTCACTCATCTGATACTTCTGTTTAACTTGTATGCTGCTGATCTTACATAGTGGTTGCTGATATTCATTTGAAAAACAAAGACAAGGGCTGGAAGCCTGAATTTGTCTATCTACTAACAAGCTGTCTGTAAAGTCATTAGTTTATACAGATTTTAACAGAGAGAGAGAGAGAGAAATAAAGCATTCCTGACAGGATCCTCTAGCTCTGTTAAAAGGGGTGGGGTTTTTAGTATTTCTCACACAGAAGGAATTAGGAATAAGAAAAGATTATTTAGTCTTAAATGGTTTACTTCATGAAATCATTATGAATTGGTAACAAAAATCTGATGCTATTAAAGTCTGTTTTAGCGCTTTGTGCATATTGATGAAAATAAACAACAGTGGTCAAAATTGTTAACATTATTTTGGTTTAGAATATCAGATGGTTTTTGTAACATGGCAACCAGATGTTGTTTACATGTATAAAATAAATTATTAGATAGATTGATTTTTTTATAATCTAGGGGATGCAATGACTCTGAAAACTATATAGGAAAAAACCTATACAAATTCCAATTACAAATGTCATTTGGGACTTAAAAATCAGTATAAGCATATATATACACACACACATATATAGTATGTATGTATGTAGTACACAGCTATTCATTTTCTCTTTTTTTCAGATGTATTTTGACCTGCTTACCAGTTTTATATTGTGGTGAAATTGTACTTGCTCTGTAACTAGTTCTCCAACTCATCCAACTCACATGCCCCTAATTGCATATTATTGCTCCCTATAGCCAGATAAAGCACTACATCAAAATTCTGTTACATTAAAACCAGATTAGATTAGACCAAACAACAACAAAAAAAAAGCCATTATAGTTAATTAGGAGATTCCAGCTCATTCATTTCTGCTATCAGTAACAGTGATTCATATCCAAATAAAAAGTTATTTGTCAATAAAATAAAAATGAATAGAGAATGTAATAGAGTTGTGCAGCTTCCCTGGTTCTGAAAGACTTTATGGTGCCTGATTTTAAAACCGTGAAATTTTTTACCTAACTAAATGTTCTTCTGTTTTGTGAGGCTGAATCTTGCCCCAGCTGGGGCAAGAATGCAGCACTGCATTAGAAAGTAATGCAGTGATTAAAAAAAAAATATACATGTGAAGACTATGAATACTTTGGTGAAGTCAAAGCTTAAGTTTTACCATTTGGAACCAAAGTAACTTCAGTTAAAGCAGTCTGTATGACAGATGTGGTAGCTAACAAGTATTTCTGACTAAGGAACAAGTTTGCACTGTGCAGACCTACTCACCAGTATAAAAGGACTTGGAAAGATCATCTAATATTTTTCTTCTCCTAGTTTAGCTGTCTAACAACTACATCATGTTTTGTGAAACTTCTTAGTGGGTTTAATTTTGCTTCTCCTTTATATTCACGTGGATTGCAATCACATTATTCCTCCTCACTCTGAGTATACCTCATTTTGAAGGGAATTTTTTTTTATCCAATCCATATTTGAGAATAATTTGGTTTCTCTGTAGTTTCTGTGTTGAAGATTATTAGCTTGAAATATAGAATTGAATTAAAGAATCTGATTTCTAAAAGGTAAGATTAATTCCACAGCAAACCAGTTTTATGGTGCAAATATATTCACCTGCTCCTTTGCTTCAAAATCTCTCACAGACTGTATTCACTGTCTGCAATTTTGCAGGTTTGGAAGTACTTTTCTGTCAAGAGATTGACTTGAAAAATGAGATAACGGTGTTTCAGAATAACTGTATTAAACAACTTTGTTCACTCTTTTTTGATGACAATATAGATGAGAACAAAAAGGACAACCTGAAGTTCCTTCTCTTTTTGTTTTATTGGATGCTCTAATTCATGTGTGAGTTAATGCAGTCCTCAAAAATACTGTTATTTTGCAATTTTTATGTTCTTCACAATTATTCGTTCATCACTCACTTAGAAAATATACTTCCCTTGCATGTATTTGTGAATTGTTTTTTCAGCTATGTGCCATTACACACAATAAGTGATTGTGTGTATTGTGTGTATCTGTGTATTTTAGCTGCTGTTTGGAACTCATTTTGAAGCTAGGAAAGAGGTTTACACCTGATCAACCATCCAGGACATTAATAAAGTATTACATTTAAATCAATTGGGGACTTAGGAATGGTGACAGATTTATTGCACCAAAATGTCAGCCAGGCAGAAGCGAGGAGTAAGAAAGAAGAAACAATCTGGATTGCCAAGGCTTCCCCCCAAAATAACGGGGCTTTCCTCCAGCAGGCTCCCCGCTGCCTGCCCATAGCAGAGGGCCTCTTGAGGGGGTTTTAGTCACTAATGGCACAACGCTGATCCTGATCTGCTCGACTAATGTGACACCCAGCTGGCAGCCATCCTAACAGCCACCTCGCAGGAGCAGCAATGCGGAGCTGACGTAACCCTGCGACCCTGGGCAGCACCTCCCAAATAGAGATGACATTAACCATGAGCGGTCGGTGTCCTTCCCTGGTGGCACTGTGCCTGTGGGTACCACAGGAGTGGGATGGGGGAAACATCAAGCTATGTGCTGTATCATTTTAAGACAACTGAGTTTTCTCCAAAACGTTTTTGAGACTTCTTCTCTCAGTTTTGCAAAACTGAGTTCATTAAAACCTGAAGTCTCCCTGACGAAAACGCGACTCCTTCATTTCTCCATATTTCAATTTGTACGCGAAAATAGCAGTGATATAAAAATGTTCCCAGATTGCTTCATTGGTGTCAGAGTAGGGAACTATCTGAAGTAAAAATAACATATCTTTTAAAATATTTTCTTCTCTTTCAACTAGCTTTGCAACTGTTCTTCAGTTGAACTGAAATGAATTTATGAAATACATGTCACTGATATGAATTAATTTGCACAAGAGGAATTTTTTGCCCAGGATCCCTCAGAAAGGAGAAACTTATCAAGCTACTCCATCACTCTGGGAGAACACAATAATTAAGCATTAGTCTGAAAAAAAAAAAGTGAAATCTCTGCATCTACACAACCTGTCACAATTATTTCTCTAATTTATTTCTGATGCCTAACGATGAAAACAGATCCAAGAATTAAGACTGTCAGCAAAAATGTTTTGCACAATTTAAGTTTTTCTTCCACTTGAAGAAATACTTTTGAAATTAAGAAATATTAAAGATTTCCATGCATAATGCATGAAGTACAATTAGACTTTCCCACCTAATTTAGCATCTTACTAGAGGAATAATTTTCTTAAATTATTATAAAATCAATCAAATTTTCATCTTTTATTTTCAGAAATACACCATCAGTTGTAAATGTGTGTTATGAATTTACTTACTGAGAAAAGTTAGCCAAAAATGGAAACTACATTATGAATTAAAAAGTTATCTATACTTTCTGAATTGAAAGTTATTATTTTTATTTAGACTATGAAGTCCTACTCGGAATTCATCTCATCTGTCCCATTTTTTTTTTATGTCATCTAGCTACTCTTTTGAACTTGAGAGGAATTTGTTTGATTTGTTGCAATTAAACACCTAGCTTTCAAACAACGGATGCTAATTTTGCCATTTGCAACCCATCCTCAGATTACTTTTTGCTGCATTAATGATATATAAATACTGGTTGCAAGACTAATCTCGATTGCATCCTGAAGCATGACTGTAGCTTACTCTCAGCTTTAAATCAGTTTGGGAATTGCTTGCAGCACAGCTGCTATACCATCACCTATGCCACAGACTGCCACGTACCCTGAAGCAGCCCAGCATTTCAGCAACTGCAGCCTGCACTGAGCTGTTTCTCCAGTCACACCTCCAACTGCAAGTGAAGAAGAACTGAACTACAAGCGAAATGAAAAGTTTAGCTGAAGGGATGATCTTGATTTAGCCATGTGTTGAAATACCATGATTTCAGACCCTGGTTTGGGGGAGCTGGAGGATTTTCTGAAGAATATCCACCACGTCATAAACAGACACGGCCCTGGTGAAAGATGATGGCCTTGAATCTGTCAGTGCTAGATCTACTACACAGCATTTCATTTCTTTGGATAGCCAAGCAGTTAAGCTTGTGCATAGCAGTCCTAGCCAAGACAATGAAATCACTGGCAGCTCGGCAGACATTGCCCGATGGCCCTTACTGCTCTATGGAGCAGAGCAATGCAAAATTAAACAGATGTGACTGAGATTTCACTAAAGGAAAGTTCTCTCTTACGTAGTGTATACAGTGTTGATGGGCATGATAGGAAGACAGATAGAGAAGAAATGTCTTTCATACCAAATATTTGTTATTTGCTAATAACAAATATGGTTTACAGAGTACCAGGAATGCTGTTGCTGCGTGGAGGATTTCTAGCCAACATCTCTGGGCTCAAACATCAGTGAATACGACAACACCACTGAGTGTTTTGGAGCATCTGGAATAAACTCTGTAACTGTTCCTACCAAACTCTTCCTGGTAGCAGAAGTGAAAATGAAGAAGCCAAGCAGCTCATCTCAATTCAAAGCGGATAAATCCAACTGACAAATCGCCATAAAAGCCAAGTAATCCTTGAGTGGGTTACTGCAAGTCCCATGTGCAAAATCCTGCTAGACGTTAGAATTAAGGAAAAGAGAGGAAAAGAAGGCACTACCTTCTTCTTAAATAACTACAGCAGATGTCCACATGATGCATGGAGATTGTTCAGGAATAAAAAAGCAAATCCAGCCTCCCTAATAGTTTAACTAGCTTATTCTACAGTTAACGCAGACTTCAAAGAAATGGCAATCATCAATATTGCTGCACTACTTTCTTCAGCCTGGGAAGCACACTGACGGCTCTGAGGGACGTCACAACCCACACAGAGATGGGGTTTTGGGATGTGGGGAAAGCTCCTTCCAACCCCATGTAGTGTATTTGTCCTCTCTATCACCTCTCCCCATGCGTTGGAGAAGTTCATGAAGGACTGTCTCCTGTGGGAGGGACCCCAGGCTGGAGCAGGGGAAGAGTGTGAGGAGTCCTCCCCCTGAGGAGGAAGGAGCAGCAGAAACAAGGTGTGATGAACTGACTGCAACCCCCATTCCCGCCCCCCTGTGCCACTCAGGGGGAGGAGGTAGAGAAAATAAGGAGTAAAGTTAAACCTGGGAAGAAGGGAGGGGTGGGAGGAAGGTGTTTTAAGATTTGATTTTATTTCTCATTATCCTGCTCTAATTTGACTAGTAATAAATTAAACTAATTTTTCCCCAAGTCTAGTCTGTTTTGCCCGTGAAGGTAATTGGTGAAGTGATCTCCCTGTCCTTATCTTGACCCATGAGCCTTTCATTTTATTTTTTCTCCCCTGTCCAGTTGAGGAGGGGGAGTGATAGAGCGGCTTTGGTGGGCACCTGGCATCCGGCCAGGGTCAACCCACCACAGGAATGAAGTTCAGAGCTGTCAGATGTCCGGTTATGCCCAGGACATGAGTCACCTTAGAAGATTTAAGGTTAAAGTTTGAGGGACCGATGGGAACAGGGGGATTTCAAAGGTAGGGCAGCTCTGGGGAGGGGGCTCCCCTGAGGGAGGAAGGCACTTCTGAAAATCTCACTCCTTCCTTAGCTAAAAATTTGCTAGCAAGTATTTAATATCATGGAGGATACTCTGAATAGCTTCGTTTGTTTATTCAGGTGTTTATCTTACTAGTTGCTTTTACTGAAAATAATAAAGTTATCAGAAAAGTTTGTTTGTCATAATTTTATTGTAAGAAGAAAACTCAGGCAGGTACTTATGATTTTTTGCTCAGACCAGCTGTCAAACTGAGAAAATAAATGTAATACCTTTGCAGCAGGAGTCTGGAGTAGTTTGAAAATGTCATGAATCAGCCCAGGATTACATAGGACATGGGGATGCACAAATAAATTTGGACAAATAGAGGAATAAGTTTACAAAGGAAAATATAACTGTATTTTAATATATTGTGTTTAATAAATTATATTAAAATTTAATAATATTTTAAGTCACATGTGTAAAAAATCTTAACAATTGTTACTTGTGAAGATAACAAGCCTCGCCTAAGAGGCCTGATCTAGTACTCCTTAACCGTGGCTAAAAATCTGCACCAGTGCAAAAACAGCTGTAAAGTGCTGCTTTTCCCATTTTGTAGTTTTTAACACCCAGACTGTATATGATACACACAAGATGAAAGGTGAAGTAGAATCAAGTACAGAAACTATGTAGGCTGATAGTGAAATACTGGATAAGTACAAGTTTGAATGTTAACAGCAGAAAAAAAGGTTAATGTTGATCTGTCAGACAGCTGCCTATAAAGCCTATTGAACTTCAAACACCAAAAAATAACTTTATCATCCATACCGGACAGGAAACTTTGTTTTGTGGTTCCAGAAACTTAAAGCAGGCATGTGAGTGTCACAACTATTGGAACAAATACATAGGTAATATATTTTATTTTTTAAAGGTGTAAGCTACTAATAAAAATTTAGTTGTTTAGCCCTGTGATATATTAAAGTCACATCTAAGGCCCCAGATGAAACAGGGTCTGTCCAGGAACAATTTAACCCTGCATCATTAATACTGACTTGAATGGAGTCAGATCAAACTCCAAACCCTAGAAAAATACTTTTCCTACTTTTGTCCAGAGACCTCTTTCTTCATCAGTTCTTTCAAGTTTGGCTACCTCTTCTTCCCAGAAAACACGTATTTTAAATATATTGCGAGTTTCGCAGTTTTGGACTTTTTGAAAATATATGATGGTAAGAAACATAGGGGTTTTAAACTGTATTATGGAACAATGAGTAAGCTAAACTAGTTTCTGTAAACAATTCATTTTTGTGATTTTGGAAATGCTATTTCTGGCTATGTAGTCAGTTATGCAGCCATTTTTTTCCTTAATGCAGTTTAATGACAGGAAATAACCCTGTGGGAATTGCCAGTAGAGTGGGGAAAGAAGAAAAGGAGAGAATATAAGTATGAAGGTATTTTCATTTCATGACAATTAATTATGGTGCCCATGTATAAATATTTGAATAACATTGTTAGTACAATGCAATAAGAGCTCTCTGGTGGCAAAAAATTATCATTACATTGCATCTCATTGTTTTACAGGCAGTAAAGGGGTTTTGACCTGCACATTTCTTTTCCCACTTAACTTGAAAATATAAGCAAATTGTGTTTACAAGAATATGTTTTTTAACTGTAGGGTTTTTTCCTGTTAAGAATTTTAACTTAATAGATTCTACACTTCTAATCTTCTATATCCGCACTGGGTTCCTACCAGAGCAATGATTTCTTCCCAAGGCTTGCCTCACAACTTCAGTTCTGAAATTTCTTATTCATCTTATCAGGTGTTCCTAATGGCCATATTTTATATTTCACTATTTGATACCAATTGCATTTTTTTATTATTTTTAGTGGAAACATAGAAGACACGTACTACACAGTGTAAAACAAGACGTTTCTTAACAGCATGCACGAAAATGTAAGAAAATCTCCACTGATTCCTTTCTGACAGAAGCTGACAACACTCCAGTTTTTGTGCTGACAATGTTTACAATGCAGGCAGGATGTCAATACAAAATTTTATGTGTAATGCGAAACAAATAACAATATACTCAATAATGCAATCCAATACAATGCAATCCAATAAGTACTGGCCCAATGTGCTAGTCGTGAACATATGTATTTCTACATCAGCAACTTAGTTAAGAGATAGTCTGCCTGACAGAAGCATCTCACTTATACCTAAATTTTACATCCCTGATGCAGTAGTCCTCCCAAAGAGATTCCCTACATACCCTAGATAGTAAGTGGTTAGACAGAGCTACTTTTGAAAATATCGGAGGAATATCTTGCCCATGTAGTTAATATGGGCTTAAAATTGCAAATAGTGTCTTCTTTCAGAGCCTCGGAGATATGTGCATTGTTAACAAAGTAATTAAGACAAGAATGGTGAAAACCGAGAGCCACTTTTAAGGATATTAGTACATGTTAAGACATAATGCACAATCAATGCTTTTCATCTAGATTTTGTAAAATTCTCTGATTTACGTTCCGTGCAAAGAACATGATTCATAATGTCACTAGCAGAATTCAGGAGAGCAGAGACCACAGTCCAAGTTTGTCAGTCTGTCCCAACCTCTTGCACCTTCAGGTCATTTGGAGCTGGCCAACGCCTAGGAACTGAGCCAGACCAAGAAAAGAAGGAGGATTTTCTGCAGTAAATCAGCACAGTTATCAGGCAGCCTCTAGCACGGCAGCTCTTCAAGTGCTGTACAACTCAGATAAACTACAAAGACTTCTCCTTGCCCTCTTCCCTCTCACCCCTTTTGCACTTTTTTGTGCTAATAGAGCACAAGCCTGCTTAAAAAGGTACTAGAAATGACGTTGAAATGGCTGAATTGTACTTTTCTACTGAAGCTCTATCAGTGTTAGTAAAACAGTTGCAACTTTTTTGAAACAGGGTCTGTAAAAATGCAAATAGTATGAACAGTTCTCCAGGCCAACGACAGCTAATTTTTGTAAAGAATAGAAAGCTTACATGTGCTCAAATATGCCAAATTACTTGCTTGCAAAGTGCTCAAGGTTGGATGCCTCTAATGCATGCTCCTGAGGAGGTGCAAAACCTCAGCGGGTGTAGACTCTGGATGCCTACTTGTAATGCAGGGTTTCCTTCAAAAAATACAGGTTTTGTGTCCTACAAACCACAGTAATGTTAGCATGTACAGTTAAAAGCTTCATTCACATTTATACAACACTGTCAGAGAACTTGCTATATCCAGATTTACTTATTTTCCTTACCCAAAAAAATCTGCAAATAAGCAAAAGAGACCAACAGTTTTCCCCTTGAAAGAAACTGGAGAAGAGTCCAGATTTTGCTGAATTAAAACCAACTCCTATGCTATCTGGTTGCACAGCTTTAGCTCATCCATTCGCACATTTCCCAAGATTTCTCTACCTTGTGGTATTTAAAAGTGAACAAAATAGAAGTGTGACAGGTAGCAACAAACAACTCATACTGCACAGTGAAACATCTGCCTTGGCTGTGAATTCAAAACAAAGAATATAGTATTGAAACTAGCCACTTTTACATAGATTGGAAAGACATATGCCCCACCCAGAAATTCCTAAAAAAAAAAATCTTAAAAATTCAAGTTCTTCTCATAGTCCAAAATTCTTTCCATCCACTTCCTTTCAGCACTTGCTTACACTGTTAGTAGATTCCTTCTATAAACCACAGTGCTCTCCCTAATGATGCCCTCCATTGCCATTATCATTATTACCATAAGCTGTGTGGATAGAAACATGAATAATGGAGAGAGTCAAATGTGTTAGAAATCCAGACAAAAAATGAAAGAAACAAACAAAAAACCAGAAATAGTTCTTGTCTTACTGAGCTTTATAGCCTTTGCACGAGATTAAAAATTCAAACTAAAACAAATCTTACCTTTTTCACTGCTTATTAGGCATGAAAACCACTTTGACAATCTAATTACTCTCTTCAATTTTAGAATAATGGAAATTGTAATTCATACGTTGAAAACCATTATTTTCCATATATAAATAGTTAAAATACATTTGTGTTACTGTTTGTGAAGTGAAAGCTCATAAGCTGTGAAAAAGACCCTGATAAAATATCCAGTTTAGGACACAGAGTGTCCTTGGTCAGCCTCTTTGCCTCCTTAAGAAGGGAGGAGACATAAGTCAGTTCAAGTGGATGTTTTTCCACTTGATCTTCCCCAAGTAGCATAACAGAACTTGGTTTTAGGAAATGCTGTAAGATTTCTCTTTGTCTGCAATTTGAGGAAAGGAACGGGAAGAGTGTCCATGGCAGTTAATACATTACTGAGGGGAAGTGAGCTCAAAATTTGCGTCTGATGCAAACTTCCCATTTCATAATAATCAGTCAGCCTTCCCTGCAGTGGCTGATGAGGAACCTCAGTCCTCCCCAAGAACCTCTACCACGGCTCTCCGAGCATATGCTGCTCCCTTGCCTCCCCAGTGTATATATAGTTAGTCCTGAGAATGTGTATTTTTAACGCAGAACAGAGTGTGAAAAACAGCATTATTACAGAAGGTCACAACAAAGAATGAGATTGAAAGCAAACTTCCAGGAATGAATGGGAGTTGCTACACCTTGGATTGAAGTATGCAGACTGTTTTTCAATTAGCAGCATCATTCACAGAAAACTCTATGCATTACTTAGAAAGCATACTAAAATGAAAATAAAGATCTGCCTATTGATAATATAATTTAAACCTGAGAATATATGGCAGTTTTTGTTTTCAAAGGATTTTAAAGTATGTTTGTGACTCCCCACTGACATTTCAAGGAAACTTAACATGACATTTAATTATTGTTGATTTGTTTTTCTGTATACAATCAACGGCATATTTCTTAGAACGTGTTTGTCTCATAAAATGCAATTCATGCTTGGAATATTAATATGCAAGAAGGGAAATCGTCACCAAAGATGAGGACCCAGAACGTTACTCATTAATCTAGTATTTGTTCTAATAGAGAAGTCATGCAAAGCAACCAAAAGCGTATTGAGATGCATTACAATTTCTATAAACTAGTTGACCTGACAGATTAAAAAGAAAAATATTTTTTAAAAATTGTGCAGAAGGAAACTTTGAGTTCTGTTAGCTGAAACATTTAAATATCAATTTAGAATAAGCTAAAGTTAGATGTGGGAAAGAGTAGGCTCTTGTTAGCAATGTGGCAAAGATTTGACGTCACTCATGCAAAAAAGGATTAATTCACAATCGTACCACTTTTTAAAAGAAAAAAAAAGACATCTTTCACTTATCAGTGAATGGAATGGAAAAGTAAAGTGCTGTAAGCAAAAAAAGACTGGTTTAAAAACAAAGTTTCCTTTTTATTGCAACTTAATATTGATACTTGAAGGGGTCATGGTATTCACCAAGTTGTTGGGTTTTTTTAATCAAACCTGAAATACTGACAAATTCACATGAATCTAGGATCTGGAGCTTTCAGTTAAATTATCTGTCATGAGATAGAAATCACAAGAACTGGCAACAAAACTACTAAAATAGACTGAATTTTATTAGGTACTGGATGTTACATGGAAAAGAATCACATTTCTGTGTATATTTGCTACAGTCTCAGAGAGAAAATAAATTTGAGAATGTTGTTTTTACATGGAAAACTATAAAACTCTAATACAGGATCATTACACTTTAAATATTAACACTGGAAAAAAACACACATTCACAGCTGCTTTCTTGAACTTATGTATGTAAATATGTAGTTCTTTGAAGATGCAGTTCTCTAGTCTGAAATGATAATACCTGTTTCTCCAAGTGGTACTGCAAATGATATTGGGAGCCAAGATTCATGTGTCTCTATTTTTCTATCTGTGAAATAAGCATTAATAGGTATTGCATATATGACAAGTTGCAAAGTTCATATAATATTTTTTAAAGATTTAAGTTCTTAAATTTAAGTATGAGTGTATTTTTTAGTACATTTATTACAACTGAAAATTATTATTTAGCTGTAATTTTGTAATGCACATGTAATTTAAACATGATTAACTCTCTGGTGAACATGTGGAAATTTATCTTACACAAGTAATTTATTATATTCAATTTAACTCCAAGATAAAGTTCTCCATTTCTTAAAGGTGTTGAATTCAAGCACCATGTAGGCTGATTTTAGACTTTTAATCTTTGTTGTTTGAGAAGTCTCTTGTATACTTTCTCTCTTACTGCATTTACTACACCAAATTGTTCTCTCAAAAGCAACAACAACAACAAAACCCCAATCAATAGCATTGCAGTCTCTGGGATACCTGCACTTCGATCTGGCTAATTTTGTTACAGCGTAGGAATCTGTCAGTTCAAAATGGCTTCATATTATGAACTAAAGATCCATTTTTACATAGAAAGTTGTCATAAATTTGTGTATGCTCCCAGTCTGAACCCCTGTGTCGTGGTTTAACCCCAGCTGGCAGCTAAGCACCACGCAGCCGCTCGCTCACTCCCCCGCCACCCCTGGGATGGGGGAGAGAATCAGGAAAAAAAAAACTCGTGAGTTGAGATAAAGACAGTTTAATAGGACAGAAAGGAATGAAAAACAATGATAATGATAATAATAATAATATGACAATAGTAATACTAAAAGAATTAAACTATACAAAGCAAGCGGTGCACAATGCAATTGCTCACCACTCGTTGACCGATGCCCAGTTAGTTCCTGAGCCGCGATCCGCCCCTCCCAGCCAGTTCCCCCAGTTTATATACTGGGCATGATGTCATGTGGTATGGAATAGCTCTTTGGCCAGTTTGGGTCAGCTGTCCTGATGGTGTCCCCTCCCAGCTTCTTGTGCCCCTCCAGCCTTCTTGCTGGCTGGGCACGAGAAGCTGAAAAATCCTTGACTTAGTATAAACACTACTTAGCTACAACTAAAAACATCAGTGTGTTATCAACATTATTTTCCTACTAAATCCAAAACACAGCACTATACCAGCTACTAGGAAGAAAATTAACTCTGTCCTAGCTGAAACCAGGACACCCTGAAAGCCTGCGTAGTCTCTCTTTGAGATGTGGCTGGAGTACAAAGAATTCATAGGTTTTAGCGGCCACTAAGAGGTGAGAAAGAGAATCACCCATTATGACAGCCTTATATCTAAGTAGTGATGATGGATTTTTTTTTTTCCCCTGTCAGCTTGGAAGTCCTTTTTTTCTAAAAGCAATACTACCTTTCCTTACCCTCCAGGTGTGTAGCTGGATATGTGTATCACCACCTTAGGTTGCTCTGTTTTCCCTTTAGGATCGTCTTCCTGACCCAAGATTACGATAAATCTCTCTCTTGATAATGGTAGCAATGCCTAAAGGAGTGTTTGATACCCACATATAGAATGAAGGATGTTGATACGGTCCTGGATGCCCTATGTACTTATGATTCACAAGGATAGTCTTATTACGGTCCACTATTGTTTACATCACCAACAAAGTCTGTTGGCATCAGAGAAAAGAGAGCAATGACGTACGTCACAAAATACGATGAAAGCAGAAAAGGCAGAGGGACAGTAAGAGAAAGCGAAATGCAGTCAACGATGGGTGGATAGCCAGGATGCCATGAGTATTGCATACATTAGCTACCAAGCTCTTATTCTTTAACATTCTTCCTCACTTGATATGTTTGTATCACAGCTTCCGCTTTAACAAGACATAACAAATCTCCTCAGCATGCTTACGGACTGCCCTACAGTTTTACAAACCACAAGGAATATTCTTTCTCAGTTCTCTTCCCCATACCATGCTCTTCAAGGGATGTTACCTAAGTGCAGAAGTACACACATTCTCTCCTACAGCAGCAGCCCACAGGACTGTAATATATATTACAGCACCCTTAGTCCTCTGAACTTCATTAATCTCTGTTTATACACTACTTCCCAGAAAATATATAACATCATTATTCCACAGTAGTGTAAAACCACTGTTGTCTTGGCTACATAAGCTACAAGCCAGCATTACCCCTCTATAAGTTTATGATCATGCTTCAGAGAAACTAGTCTTTATTGTATCTGCAATATACGATACTGTTGCCATGTCTTTGTCATTGATATATGTCCTAGTGATACTCTTCCTCGGTTGTGTCCTCCTTTAACTCCTACATAAAGAAACTGTTGGCTCACACTGATGCTCTCAGAAAAGGAAGTCATCTAAAACTGCCTCAGCCAATTCGAGTTCATCAATTAGAATAGCAGCAATCAATTATATCAATTACAGTAGCAGTATCTGGGTCTACATGTTTAGACCCAGCCAGGGCTGGAGATAAATACTTATCCAATGAGTGAGCTGATTCTTCAAGACTTTTTTGAGGTCTAAAATGACATTTAAGTAGAATCTAGACACTAAATTCCAAAAAAACCAATGCACTGACTCCACGTTCTGGTGGCCACTGCATACTAGAGGTACCTATAGTCACTTGGCATCTCTCTTCTTGGCCTGAGGACTTCCTCAGCGCAGATGTTCCACCTCCTGTAAAATTTCTGTGTGTGCAGTACCATGACCAGAGGAAGATTAAAAGGAGTTCAGTTCCACCAGCTCCCTGGACCATTGAGCTCCACACGAAGTGCAGCAGCCACAGCCACTTCTGTCCAAAAAACATAGCTAGAAGAGCCTACCCTGCCCACCTTTTACATTAGTCCATTTTCTAATGACAGTGCTATTAAATGATATAGCTATTCAACGCTATCCCTCTCTCTCAGTTTTACTGAAAGTGTCCTAATCACAAGCTGACAGAGACACCCAGAAATTGGAACTGCACCTTCAAACATTTGCAGCTAAGTGCTCTGTCTAGCCCAGTTATTCCTGGATGAGATACCCAGCGGATTTCATGAAGTTACACCATTTGAAAGCAAAGGTTCTGGCAGACTTTTAAGCTATATTAGAAACTGATGGTTGATTCTGTCTCCACACACACAGGGACTTCTGATGCATAGTGAAAATCATGTTGAATCAGGAGGTAGCTCAAAAATGGAATAAAGGACTCTGTCCAGGGAGGTAGGCAAAATGCCTCAGAGGCAGGGCTTATAATGAAAGGTGGTGATAGCTTCACCCATTCATTTCAGCACACCATCTGTGACAGTCCTTAGTTTTCCTAAGTAACAAGGGCTTTTTTAAAGATTTGGTGACAGAAAATAAATCTGGTTCAAGTGATCATGATTTAATTCCCATGTCAAATTATTTAAATTAAATAATAAATTAAAACAAATTAGTAATCATTATGTTTGATTTCAAAAGGGAAATGAGAGAAAGAAGGTTGCTCAGCAAAACTAAAAGAACTAAAGAACACAGGAACCTACCTGCAGAAATTGCCTTAAATTTCTAAAATCAAAGCTTAAAATCCTTGTGGAAATTGCATTCCATCCAAGAGAAGTAGGTTAACAAAGCAGTGAGGATGCATCTGAAAGCAAAGTTAGTACAGATATTGTTGGAAAGAAAAAAAAATATTACTCTAGATTTCAACAAGAATGACGTTTTCTATGATAGCTCCTAGGAAAAGCTGTTTTCATATGTATTCCCCATGTATGTATTTAGCCTCATCACCATTTTCTCATCAAATGGCAATCATTTTATAAACACTGATACTCAGTATGCTACTATGAAAATGAACATATTCTCAATGATCCTTCTGTATTTCATCCATTTGAGGAATGACATATTTACTGTGACTTCTCGTATAAAATACGAAATTTCTGAATGTCATTGTTGGAGGACATAGATAATTGTTACCTAGTGAATAAAGTGGTTGTCACTTCAGGATTCCATTTCCCAGACAATAATTTCCAGCACAACGCAATTATGATCAAAAGTACTTTAGATCTTGAAAGTCTATCATTTTCCTTAGGTCTTATTTAAGTTATGAGTTTGTGGTTTAATATTTTAGAGGTTAGAATTTTTTACTATATCATAAAAATATTTTTATTATAGAAATATATTTTGCATGTAAACATGCCATAATTCAGAACTTATATTCTCATGGGTTATTATACACTAAAAATTCCATCTTCAAAAGTTAAGATTTGAAAGAGTATTATCATTAAAGAAACAAGGAGCAAGAGTACACATAGTATACTTTTTACAATACTGTAAAATTAATACTATATTCAAAGGTAGTTTCAAAATGTCTAATGTTAAGCTAAATTTAAACTTTTCACATAGTCTTGCATTATTTTTTATTTCAAACTGTATTCATCACCACAACTTTTTAGCTTTCTTTTCTATATTTTTTAGAGGATTTGTTCATTATTAAACAAAAGGATGAGATCCATACTCGTCTTTTATCCTCTCTTCTATCATATAGAAGTTTATTTTAGAAAGATAAACTTGCCTATGTAAGTTTCTGCATTTTTCAAGACAAATGGTACATAATTTGTAGCTTCTGGAGAGAAGAAATAATGGTAACTGCACTTTGTGTGGGATTTATCAGAATCTATAGTGCGAGTGTCTCCAGGCAGCACAGGGCACAGGTGCTAGCTCATATGCAGCTGACCACAGATTTTCTCAGATCCTAAAATTAGGTAAGATGATTCCACTCTTTGTGCCTTCCCAGCCTGAGCTGCTTTAGGGTAACAGAGGTTCCCATAGTTATAACTAACGTACTCTTGAAATTCTGACTAGATAAAGCCATCTCATAAGATTACCAAATATATGGCAGCATCGTTAAGAATTTCTGCAATGCTGCAGCCCACCTTCTCTGTAACTCTCTGCTCTCCATACATTTTCTGTATACAACTAAGATTAAAGAATTTATTGGAAAGCAGCTCTTCTACCTTCTTACCTGATTGCCAAAGGGATTTTTCTTTGAGTACATTTTGAGCTTTTAGAGTTCTTTCATGCATCTTTGACCTTTATATGCATTGTAACTGCATTGAAAAAAAGGCTAAGCTTTTCTTCATGTACATATATAGGTACCTAGCTATGTATACCTAGAAGCTTATGAGCTCTTAAAAGTTAGTCAGAACCTATGAGCTACTTTTAACATAAGAGCTGCTGAGGCCTTGGAGTTCTTATCAACAAAACACAGAATTGTGAGCACTCAACGTCACTGAAGATCAGGCCCACAACGTTTTCAAATCATATGATTTTTGAAAAATAGTTAAGCATCTAATAAAGCATTAGGAAAAAATGAGCAGAAAAACACAGAAATCCAGGAAATTCAAAGCAAAGATGAAATGGCAAAGAAATTAAAACTTTGGACTGGAAAATGCAAAATTGGAAGTAAGGTAACCATGATCTGTTAATGACGTCTCTGCAAGAAAACTCTTCCAATATCAGCCCACTTTAATGACTTGCATTTTGTGTGTGTGTGTGTCTGTGCTTGTGTGTGCATGTGTGTGTTGGGAACTCCAGAACCGAAATTTCTTACTCTTTAATGTGCATAACACGGATACTTCACAGCCTAAAACGCAATTAGATAAACCTTTGCCCAAACTTAGCCTGAATGCGAATGCTAAAATTACAATTTAAGGCACTATAGTAAGAGAAGAGTTTTCTTTTTATTTTTATTTTACTGTTTGGGGTTTTTTTAAATTCTTATTTATCTCTTTTTAAAATGTTACCAGAATGAGATTTCCAAGTATTAAATCACACTACACGTGTTTTAAGTGTTCGCTTTTTCTTCCCCCAAATCATGTCTGTATGCCTGCTGTATACTTAGATATTTATGAGTAATGCCCACACAGGATACTGAGCTAATTCATAGGAATAGCCATCCAGATCAGACAACAGATGTAAGTGTACATGCAGCTTATTTACACTTACATAAATGTGGTCTGTGGTGTTAGCACCTGTTAATATTAATGATTTATTTTGTAAAGCACACAGAAATCCTAGTTGGGAGCAAGACCCCATCTCCATAATCACTAAGGTTGCCTATTAGGCCAACAGTTAAGCAAACAGAACAGAAAGCACGGACCTGCTTTAGGGACCTCAGCTTCTAAGCTTGCTCCACTGAGAGCCTTTCATCACATATTCTGGTAAAAGTAAGACATTTTTAAGACCAAATGATGAAAATGATGAATTCATGAAGACCACAGACCAACATAGAGACCTATAAGAGGTTATCAAATTGTCTGTTTGATACCTTTTTTTCTGTCTCTCCAAGCTGAAATTGATTTTTAACTCCAAACCAAACTTATAAGCTCTAAAGACAAAATTATACACATGGGTCTATGTAGCTACAAACATTAATGCAGAGATTTAGCAAAGTAAAGCAATTTACCATTCAGAAAGACATCTACCCCCCCTCATGGAAAATATTTCTAACCATTTACTGGTGGTGTTTTGGTAAAATTGTAGTCAGAATAGGCCAACCTCCAATTGCCTACCTCAGAGTTGAACAGTAAACAGGATAAATCGCTCTAGCATGAGCCTTTTCGTCTTCTCTGGTAACACAACTACCTACAGTGCCTCATAAAATTATGGAGAACACTGAAAATGAACTCCCTGAAAAATAAACACCCAAGTAAAAACAATACTCTCTTCCCAAGGAAGAACAAAGACACAGTAGTAGCAGATTTCAAGCATATCAACACCTATGTTTACTTTTCAGTTCTTTAAAAACAAACAAAAAAAAGCCTAAATCTTCATTCAACAAATATAGTCATCAAGGCAGCACTAAAATCATGACCATAAAATAACCTGACATGAGTTTCTGAGTAAAAGCCTGATAAGTAGCAAGCCTAATTTAGGCCATAGCTTGACTGAGTGATAAAACATACCTGAAACAGATTAATCGTTGTGAGCCACACTGCTCAGCTGATTGTGTTTTTAAACAGTCCGAAGTACTAACTCCATCTTCTGTCATCGGAAAATCCACCCTTCACTCCAGCAGTACAATTAGGAATCTTTCTTCTCTTTTCTCTTTTCTTCCTTTTTTTTTTGTTAAATTACACAATAATCTGTTGGACCTAAGAGTTTCATTGACTTTGTAAGCAGAAAAATAATAATTTAAGGCAGGCTTTTCCCCCTTGTTTATCTTGAAGTTGTTCATATAAATGTGGATATCTACATGCAATGTGCAAAATTACACTAAATATTACATTAATATTTCTATTAGGTAAGACCATTTTTATGCCTTGGGTAAATCAATTTCCCTTCCTGTCTTGTTTTCTAGTATATTCTTTCAATGAAGCTGTTTCCTCTCTTGTATATATTTCCATACAGAACCTCTACACAATTTAAAGAAAAATGCACTACTTGAAAACTTTGGCTTCTGTCAAGTTGTATTAATATCTACCTTACTGGCATCGTAGATCTTCATTATGAGAAAACTCATGCAGCAACACAGAAGTCCTCTCCTTTCTTTTGTCGGTGTGCTGAACTAGTGTTTCTTAGGCAGGAAAAAGCAGAAGGACCAAGAAGCAAATCTGAGGAAGAACCACCTAAATACAGTAGCTCAGTTCAGGTAGCAGGTCACCTAACTTCCCTATATTGTCTACAGGAAGAGAGAAAATCCTTGAGAGGGGACAGAGAGACTAAACTTCCTAGTTTAAGATTTTAATCAGATGATATGAATACACTTTTTGACTCTACGATGGTTGCTTTTGTGGCAAGAAGTTCTCTGTATCTTGACTGAAGAGCTTTAATTCTATATTTAATTTAAATAAATTGTTCTTCGACCAGCCAAAATAAAGACGCTAAATTTCATACCAATGTGTTTCCTGCATGTCTACACTTCCTTATTGCACTAATCAAGATACCTCCCCTGGTGTTTTGCACTACTTTCAGCAGGTCACGTTCCTCCCAGTTCTTTGCAGTCCTGGGCTCCCTGTCCAGCATCATGATGAGGAGCAGCAGAGGGCGGCAAGCAGCGCCCATGGGCCAGCTGCCAAGGCAGCATGTGTGAGCACACACCAGGCAACCGCGGAGCGTGAATGTCAGCCATTCCCGTAGTCTTCCTCCTCTGTGTAGGAACCATTGCTCAGAAGCCTCACAGGAGTTTCAGATCTTTGAGAGGTCTGCTTGTCCCAGATGGCGGAAACTGGCCAACGGGTTCAAAAGTTACTTAAGGGTGGAAGGAAGAGCAGGCAGACAAATAGCATGATTACATGGGCTTTAGGAAACGGAGCAAAAAAGGGAAATCAAGACAATTATCTCCGCTTCACTGAGCTGGTTCCCAAAGTCAGTATGCATTCTCCCAGTGTGAACCCTACTTACCTTCTAAGTACCCTTTCTTCTTTCCTTTTTTATGGTAGGAAGTGGCTAATCCCATATAGTGTGAAAACCTGGTGATGCTAAAAATGAAATATAGGTATAAGATTGGACTGAAATACATTTTTTTAAGTAATCACTCATTTAATTCCCTTTGTAAAGACCTGTCATTAATTTATTTACGGTGACTATGTTGTAAATACATAGTTGTGTGCATGTATATTTTTTCCAAGCAGATAATAACACATAACAAGCCTTAACATGAATCCGTTTAATTTTCCTCCATTGATTGTCAAGACACAACGCCTGGATCGTTGGAGTACCTGTCAGAATTAACTGACACTACACCAAGAAACTAGGATGCCACTGTTTCCGTTTCATCTGGTCAGCCACCAGCTGAACACATCACTTCGAGCAAGTAGATTCAACTTATTGTCTCATTTCCAGATTTCTCACTGCCGGCGCTTACAAAATTGAGACAAGACATAGAAATGTTTCAAGATCTATAGATTAAATATGCTAAGAAAAATGCAAGGCATTGTTGTCGTGTAATGGACTGTCTTCCAAGTGCTGTCAATTCCAAATAAAATCATGGGAGCTGAAGTTCTCTGCAAAGTCATTTCCTGGACCATTAATTCTGAATTGCCATTTACAGAATAATTGCACTTTTGTTTCCCTGGGGATCTTGCTGGTGTGCTTGAACCTGTGCTATCCTTCTTAACCCTCACATCAAAATATACACAGCAGAAATGGAAGTCATGAGCTTATAGGTCATTAATGTAGAGCTGGGCCTAAGGGTATCTTTAATAGTTCTGTCGAGGACATCCTTATAATGACTGCATTTTTAAGGGAGTGGAAAGATTTTGTGCAGAAGGACACAGCTGGATCTATTCTGAGAAAGGTTAGCTGGGACAGCTGAATGTCCCTGAGGAGATAATAAATTGCATTGGCCAATTTGATAGAGCTGATTCTGAACTGGAGGAAATCCAAACAGCAAAAGCCTTTTGAACAGTAAATACTTCCCCCATTAATTGCTGAAAATACAGGTAGGCTTGAGGGAGTTTCAGTTCGACTATGCTTTTTTTTAGGTAACTTACAGATAAAAAATGTATTGTACTTGAAAATGACTCTCACGACTTTGATGAGGCTCAGGTTGAGAAGAATTCCTCTTTCTTTCCTTTTAGGAACCACCAAGGGAGGAGCAAGGCTAACAAAGTTAATGACTTGATGTCAGAAGTCAGGAGTGGCGGATCTGAAGCAGGAAGGAAGCGCAGCTGCCTCCTGCTATTGTGCAGGGTAACTAGGAAGGCACTGCATTAGTAAGAACATCATCCCGGCCACACTTTTGTCAGGCTCTGAATAGAAGGTCACCGTCTCCCTCATTTTTCCCTTCCAATCAATATTTAGCCTGCTCAGCAGCCGCCAGAGCTGGCTGCCTCTGAACTTCATCGCTGTAAGTTACTGAGAAACCGGCTTATTATGACAACTCAGATCTCCCATCAGATCTGACCTGCAGCGGCTGCCCTGTCTCTTTCAATCTACTCCAAAGTACAAAGATGACTCCAGCACACAGCATTTACTGTACAAACCACTGCAGAGAAGCTCCTGATCAATAGGAAAAGTAAGAGGCTATGAAGGGATTGGGGGCCAAGTACGTTACATAGCACAAAAAAACTGCATCTAATAAGGTTAAGGTAACTAGTTGTTAAAAAATATAGCTATGAGGACTTATTGGTTAAAAACATAAAGTTTTACTTCCTCATCTTCTACCAATCAAAGTTCCTGCACAAATGGATTTTTCAAAGGTTGTTTCACTTTTCACAAGACCTTGGACAAGACACATGGTATCTGTAATGTCACAAGCCAGCCAGTAATTTTTTTGGAAAGATGTTAGATAAACACACAGTAACAGAGTGATTTTAGTAAAACTTATCATATAGACTCAGGGATTTACAGGTTCAAATGACTGGTAACAGTATACACAACTTTTAGTCCCTTGGTTAGTAGTTGGACAGTAGCAAGGGTCTAAAACCACCATGGCAGTAGTTTCAGGAGATGTTAAGAACTGAATGAGCAAGGCAAAAAAATCACTTGCCATGTTGTTATGTAGGTAGCCCACAAGAAGTTATCCTGACCAGGCTACTAGCTTTACAGTGCATCTGTTAGTACATTTTACAACATTAAAATATTTCCATTGATTTAATCTTACCTGATTTTTACATGAAAGCAGGAGCTGGGAAACAATGCTCTTTGTCAAAAGTAACTTTTCAATTTCAAATCTCAGATTATCTGTTTAGGAACCAGATTATTGCTTTAATATAACACAGCAGACCTTCATCCACTACAAATGGACCTTCAGCTTCAGTCTGAATGCATGCATTCAGACCAGTTATTCCCTGATAATGAAATTGCTTCATGAATTACACACTATTGAAAAGCATTATAATACCATTACAAGACTGTTCTCTTTTACTTCAGTTTAAAACTGTTGAAATCTAGTTACTGTACAAAACACAACTAGTTTTACAGAAAAGACCATGAAAAAGTTTTATTTTTGTACAGTAATCTACTCTGAACTCTTTTGGCTTTCAAGAGACCAACCACAAATCTGCCTGTAAATTTTCAGTGGGATCAAAATGCTTTTGTATGGCATCTGTTTAAACTCTATTTGAAGCAAGATGGTAGAATTGGTTTAGAAAAAGCAGGATTGAGGCTAAATCTTTGACCAAAGCAAACTAACAATGAAAAAAATGATAGTAACAATATAGCTGTGTATGTAAAATCCTAAAAAAAAAGCATTCCAACTGGCCTTCTTCATTTACTTCAGGTAGAAATTTCAAAATACTCTTAAAGAACATTTCTAAAGTATCTCATTTACTTAGGAAGTACCGATACTCCTACTGAAACTAAACTGTTCAAGGTTTGCTCACTATTTGTGGAGGAGTTTTGATTCACCAAGAACTGTGTTGTGACTACCTTTGCATAGATACCTCAGGGGGAGGGAAGTGATATATTAGTTAAGGCACAATTTTTGAGCTAGGCTCTATTCCAAGTTCTGTCCCAACTTCATCTGTGACCTTGAACAAAGCACCTAATTCCTCTGTATTTCAGTTCCATTTCTAGAAAATGAGGACAAGGAAATTGTGCTATCTCAAGAGTCCTGTGAAAATAAATTAATTAGCAGTTGTGAAGCACTCATATGCTGTGGCCATGGCAATCTTCACTCTGACAAAAATGGGGCAACGTAGTAAGGGTTCTTCTGTGTTCTGTACACCTACAAAAGAGTCAGTGCTACAAGCTTGCTTCTTGAGCACTTGGCACTGATGAAATCAATCACAGTCTGTTTCCATCCCCTGTTTGCCTCTGAAGGAGCACAGCTATATAAAAATTGGATTATAAAGCAGCATGCTTGCTATACAAACATATATTTTTTATTTGTCTGCCAATCCAAAAGCAAGAAGAAAAAAATTCAGTTAGAATTCTTATTCCTCCACTAAAACAAGCTTCTCCAAAATTGTTTCTTAGAAAATGTATTTTGGGGCACACTAAAAACAAACAAACAAACAAAGGGGAAAAAAAAAAAAAGAAAATGGAGCATCAGATTCAGAAAATACCTAGCAGAGGAGATTCCCTTTTACCTACTATTTTAGTAGCTAGCAGACTCTGCAAAATATGCACAGTGATCTCTCCTATGGGAGACACGGCTTTAAATCTCATGGCTATCTCACACCTCCCACATCCCACATTTCTCACCTATTCCCATTATTTCCATTTGATGCCTTCCTACAAATTCATCACAGATTCATAAATAGTTTGGGGAGGACTTAAACTGGGGGTGGGATTGGCATGTTTAGTATTCATGCAACATTTTTAGAGATTTTGATGCAAAACCATTTAAAAAAAGTATTGATAACTGTTGAGTGATACTGCATATAAACGTAGAGCTATTATTAATATGTTTATATATTGCCTATTTGTGTTGCCTGTAAGTTAAACACTCAGCTGAATGTTTTGGTCTGTTTTGAAATTTTAAATAGGTAATTCTCTGTATTATGATTATTCTCAACTCAAGAATATTCAGTATGTCTGGAGACGTTACACTATTCTAATTTATTCCTGTGAGGTGTGTACTATGAATATCAATTTCACAAATATAACATGGGTCAGTTAATGTCTGAAAAGGAAACAGGAAAAAAACACATCAACAGAAGAAACTTTTAACCCTTAGGCTAAATTGGCAATTTTAGTACTGTTCTCTGGAAATGTCCTCTAGATCTCTGTAAAAATAACTGTTCACTCAAATTTAATTTTAAGGATACACTTTGAATAATATTTTGAGTAATTTGAATAAAATTTGTTGTAATATAGTTTCAAATTAATTCACTGGTTATTTTTTTCCCTGCCAATACTGGATGTCAAATGCTATTGCTGAAACCTTTAGTTTCACAGAGATGATTCTATTGTTAATGATCTCCTTGATGCTTCAAAACCATAAGAATTCTTAAAGACTACTTTATGTACACATATATGTAAATGCTCAGAAAACATATGAATGCTTCACTACTATTGTGTGTACATGTATCTATAAATGTTCATCATATGCTCCTGATTCAGGAGGTTATTTACGTGCTTCCATAACTTTTGGCATTCCCATAGCATAAGAGTGTGTTCCCATGATGTGTATGTTCAGCACCAGGCACAATGCCTGATTAATCCCACAGAAAAAGCTGCAACAATGATCGATAAGACAGAATGTAATGATGGAAATACAGAAGTTATAGACATTGTAGACTGAAGAATGCTCAAGTGTGGCTGATGTTATTCTTCCCTTTCTGACACTTAATTAACACTCACCTGCCTTTTTTTCCTTGAAAAAGAAAGATTATTACTCTCTAAACTTTACTGCAGTAATTTCAGATACTGACAGCCTGGTAGTATATAGCCTCGCTGTGAAGGCAAGAGTTTATAAATGAGTTTTTGAAAGGCAGCACAGAAAGGCTGGCACTCTAGATTCAACATAATTTAACATACATGCACAACCGGATTTGAGAGGCAAAAAACGCAACCTGCTTTTTCTGTAGAAATTGCCTTAAGCTTTTGGCTGAGATGCTGAAACAACCAGAGACCCTAATCCAGGTGTTACTCCTGTTTAGCACATATTGGCAGGGCTTTCAGTAGCCGGTGGGTAACGGACAGGGTTACCAGCTTTCCAGGCTCCTGATGTACCATTATAAAAAAATGCTTCTTTTCTTCATTTTTTTTCTTTTTCTTCAAGCCATCTATCACTACTAATCCAAAAAAAAGCCTTGAAAGATTAATTTCAAGCATATAACTAATGTTGTTATTTAATTGGAAGTTACTTCTTTTCTGAACTTGTTAGGCATATATACATGACAACTGGAGTTTCTAGATATGTAGTTTCTTTTATTAGAGAGAAAAAAAACATTTTTGGGTGTGGAAGCCTATAACTTTTGTTCATTTTCTAATCAATAATAAGTTTGTGTGGAAAAAATACTTTTAATTCAGACCAACAACAAAAAAAATCCAAAAAAAGTCCAAAAAGCTATCTTGTCCTTAAACAACTAAGAGGATTTTTTATTTTATCTTCGATAGCTTAACTTTCAAATAGTAACATGAAAGGGAGAGGGAGAAACTTATTGTTTTATTGCTATTGCACCCGACATTCCTCAAATTAATTTTAAATACTGACTGTGGATCCTTGGAAAAAGCAGGTTTAGGCTTTTCTCTCACTTCTCCCTAATTCTGTAGTTATGCAATGAGAAAACTGATTTGGCACATGGTAAGGACATACCTGTAAACAACACTTTTCATCAGAACAAATTAGAATGTTTTGCTTTCAGTGGGATCCTAAAAGATGTCAAATCTCCAGACACTTTGTTGCTGGAGGATGCACTCCGAGCTTTGAAAGGTCAGATTCTTTCTATATATATTAGAACTAGGCACAAATGCCATCATTATGCTGCACTGATGTGTGAGATTTAGATATCTGTTAACACTGTAAGAAGCAGGAGTTGTCATCCTTCCCAAATAATGAAGCCAGCTGTGTAGTGTGAGGTCTAGTGTATTGCAGATTACTCACCACACAAACATTGTAGAAGTCTCCAGAACCAGAACTTTTCGCCAGCCAAAGGAACTAACCGGAATTAATAAGAGATCTACCTAAAACACCATACAACTGTGTGCATTGTCCTTGCACGTCATGAGCCCGTCTACAGGCTCAGCAGGCTCCACAGATGGCAGGTTACCTGGCTGTGTTGCAGGGGCAGCCTTACAGCTCCATTTGCGTCAGAGGAAGGAGCAAGCCCTGGCATTTCTGTGGGCAACGTGTGAATTTGTTGCCTTGTCCTGTTGCGGGTGTAAGGCCTGATCCTACACCGAACTCCACATGAATGTGGGGCCTTTTGGAAAACAGTGTATTGCAAGACCAGAACTGAATTCCCAAGTAGGGTTTGTTTGTTGGTTGGCTTGTTTGTTTTTCAGTAGAACTTGTTTATCGATTAGAAACCATGTGAATGTCCCGGGAGCCAGAATGGTTATGTCTACTTGGTGTCCCATTACATTTTATGGTGGTTGCAATAATTCAGAGCTGGGTTTAATAAATGAGGGTATAAAACAGCAACAACAATAGCATTTAAAATCATGCATCTTACCCTACCCTACCAAGGTCAATAAAAAATATTTGTCTGGTTTTTATACTTACTTTGTTGTATAAGATTATACGAATGAAGGGGTTGAATTCTTGCCAAAACCACAGTGCCATGAAGTTAGAATGGAAATTCTTGGAAGTATGGTTAAATTTGCCTGATCTCTAGTTGTGATTTCAGTGAAAACTACTGGTAGGCACTATTAAGGTGAACAGGTGATGGAGGATTGTAAGAGATCTGTTAGGAAATCCGTGTAAGGCAAAAGAGGTATTGTGTCTTCTGCAATAGGAAAGTAGGTAGCAACAGATGGTGCAGAATGAAAAGTTCATAGCAAACACTCCTTCTTTAGATTATAGATACTTTTGTGGAACAGAATATACATACCTCAGTACAAAAATCTAGCCTTAAATTTGAAATTGAAATGAATATTCAAGTACCCATCTCCCCCGGCTGCTATGTATGATTATACTGTTAAAGAGAGGCAAGCTGGCTCAAATGACATAAGAAAAGACCAACCTGAATCTCCAACCAAATTTAATCTTGATTTTGAGGTAAAAAATGTTTTCAAGTGCTGTTTGAAATATCCATATAGTTCCAATTCCTCTTTGCTTGTATGCTTGTTTAAAACAAGTCCAGAAAAATACTCCATTATAACTCAAATGAGCTCAGGAAACTTCTGTAGTTTCAATAGAAAATATATAATGGGAAAAACTTTGTGTAATTCTATGTTTTTAGACATTTATTTCTATGTCAACTTGTGTAATATCATTATCTTACTAAAAATTATGGTACCATTAGAATTAGGATAGTCTACAAAACTATGATATAATCATATCCTATATCTATCCTCAATTTAATTACACTGCCCAAAGAGTGAGAAATATATTTAAATAAGATAAATAGCTTTAAATAGGCTGTGAGGTGGACTTGAAGGCCTAATTATTTAGAAATTTTTGGAAACTGTATTTAAACACACAAATCTGGAGTGATACCTCACACCAACCTGACGTGAGTTCAATGTAATGCTAATCAATGTTCCCACTATTCCTGAGGTTAATCTTGAAAGAATATTCTGTAATCAAGACAAGAATATTGTGTAATCAAGAATGAAGCTGAACACTTTCCCCTAAAACCATGAAGGAGGAGGCTTCAGTTTCACAATTACCTTTTTGTAAGCTGTTTCATTAATAAGGCATTGCTTTTTACACCGTAGGCACCTAAGGTCAGGTAGCAATTGACAGGTATTCTATGCTAGTTCAACTAGACTACCAGGTGCAAAGCTACCAGTCATTTACAACAGCACTCATGACTGGGATATTGATGGGATACTGCCCATAGGTTGTGACTACTCCTCCTGCAATGTCATTATGGAGCACTTACAAAGGATTCATCACCAGCAGGGCATTCTCAAACAAACAAATTTGTTAGGCAACACACATCTTCAGCTGAGAAGTACAACCGCCACACACCAGACAGACATGCATGTTTCTTTGTTTTCTTTGTCCTTCTGAGAATAACAGCCTCTGAATGCATTGGGGTTTTTCCCCATTATCTGCAACTATACATCTGATTCTATTGTGCTATAGCATGTATTTTTTTATCTACCTTTTTACTATCTAGCCTTCCATTGTTTCTCTGGAAATATTCCTCTTCCCTTGCTCCCATGAGTTTCTCCACTGAAGTCTTATATTAGAAGAAACTACTAACATAGACTAACAGATGCTTTGTAGGACTCAAGCTTCTACTTTCTTTGCTTTCCATACTAGCCACTCACCATATCCCCTGAATGTCATTCAATCGTTCTTTAAATGACATGCATGATTTTTTGTCACATTCTCATTGTCTTCCATAATCTGAGAAAATGATGCCTATGGCATCATCCTTTGAGCTAAAAGAGTTCAAAGAGAGAAGTCTCTCCACTGGTTATGCAGGTAGTGGAAGGAGACTAGAATTACTACTAGTTGCACTTGATATTTTTGACTCAGCTGAATATTAGCTTCACCTCGCTTCTGAAATTTAGCTACTCCTATTCCAAATGCTTTGCACCACTCTACTGTCAGTCTTCCAGCTGCTGATATCAATTTCACAGGTGTCTGTGCATCTATTCTCCTAAACAACATACTCATTCTTTCATACAACAGGCTACACTGGCTTTTAAGTGCTTTCCAGCCTTGATGCATAACCCCCAGCAAGCATCACAATTGCAAGGAACAAGCTCAAGACATCAATAAAGTCCCTTGGGCAATAAAACTTTCATGCTCTTAGCTAGGTCTACCCACAGTGTTGGGTGCTTTGTCAACATATTGCCTACATTTTTTTTTGCTGCTGACAAGATACCCAATAACACTTCATACGCACATCACTGGTTCTGCAGTCACAGCATGTGCATCAGGCAGAACACAATAGATGATACAGAATGGAAAACAATCAAAGAGAAATCTTGCCAAGATTTTGCCAGAAACTGTCAACAAGAAGATTACACAGTAGTTTCTGCAGTCTGATTTTATCTTTTCCTCTTTCAGATGGTGAAGATGGCATTTTGACATCCTCCAATATTTCTTGTTTTTCTATATGGGGAAAGTAATCACCAAAAGGTCCATATCTCCCCTGGATACCATCAAGCCCTGGACCTTAAGCGATCGTTATGATCATTTTACCAACTTTTGAGATGGATTTGTGTCTGTCAATGCACTATCACTACCTTTATAACATAATTTACAACTTTTGATTAAGTGCTGGGAAGGTCACGGAATTAAATCACTGTTCCTTAACTAATATAGTTTAAAAATTTTCCTCTTCCAGTTCTCCCGTTGCCTATGCACCCTCTGTTCTACCACAATGGGCTTATGTTTCTTTTCTTCTTAGCAAATAATTTCCTGCCTCTCATCTCCTTTGTAAATGTTCACACTCTGCTCTGGGACTGGATGACAGTTTCATCACTTCTGCATGACTAAATACAAATAGAGCTCTGAGACATTTTGGGAAAGCCCTTCTATCAAGGAATGACATTCCCATTCTTCAAAAGTGAATTTAAAACTAAATGCTTCAAGTACAGGTATTTAAGGTTATTTAAGCATTACAAAAGATTTTTATGTTTTTCTCTACAAATAGTATAATACAGTTGTGTTCAAGTTTTCTACCTTAAACCAAATGGAGAATGCCAGTTAGAATCGCAGTGTCTTTCACTAGCTACTGCATCACAGACAATAACAATCTGTTGTAAACAACAGTATTTTACAACAAAATATCAATAATAACATCACTGAAATAGTCTCTCAAATGTATTTTATGTGTTTTTCAGTTTAAAGCATTGTGTGTCTGTTAAGGTAAAAAACCCCAATATTCTCAACACAACCTTTTTAATTGAATTTACAGTATTTAATTGTTTTCAGTCAAATGTTCCACAGGGGCAGTCATGCTAGAAAGTCTAGTATTTTCCAGTTAAAATCAATAGGAAAATGTTCACTGAGTTCAATGGGGAAAAGTCAAGTCTGAAGAGAATATCGTCAATCCACTACAAACCCAGAAAGCAGAGGCAACCATTTAAACCGCAAATACATTTTCACAGAGTGCTTTCATTCAGATTTAGGTGATAGGATTTACATCTATTGGAAAGCCATCTTTGCACACTTCTTTTTAGAAAGTGATCTAAAAAAGTAACTCTTAGATATTTTTTGCCTTATCTCTTACTACATGATACAATCAAGGTAATAAGCAATGCGAATGCAATCTAGATGCGCAGCCAGCTGTCTCACACAGCTCACACTATGCTATTAAAGACTCCTTCTGGCTCATTTTTAATGATATTGCAACAGACATGTTCCTGAAGTGTTTTTATTTTCTTCCTTTTTAGGAATGTGTTCTGCTTACTTCAAGGAAGCACCAAATAAGGTGTTAATGATCATCTTTTCCCTAGATAATTAAAGAACTTTCCTGAGAATATCATGCTGTTGTTGTTCAGGCTTTTATACAATGATTACCAGCAGATATCAAGTGTTTACACTGAATATGACACAAATTAACCTAGCGGGAACCTCATTACTGCTGTGTACTCAAATGGTTATGAATTAACATATGTACCCCTCTAAATTTGAAGGTGGGAATTGTTTAGCATGCTGAAACTGGAATGGTGTTGCTACTTCTCATAAAAGACACAGATTCCATTCTGGGCTACCATAAGCAACCTGTTAAATTCCATATAGCTGTCACAAAATACAGATAAATCATTCAGCTTTTCTATACCATGTTCCTCCCACAGCTTCCTTTCTCCTATCTTTCCTTTCACCACACCTATGGGCCTACTTCTTCTGCTTAACAAAATGTACTTGTTTTCCATATTCTTTGTCTTCTATTACTGACAACCTACTTTACAGAAGTTCTGTAGCCTAATTTATCACCTTTTACTTTGAGACTCTGATGTAGAGAACTACGAACCTCAGGATTTATCATATGTATAAAATAATTTATCATATTCAAAATGCATTTGAAAATATTCCAATAATGTACTATAAATATTTATGCTATCTATTTGTAATTTTAAAAGTTTGATAGATATTATACACAATTACAAAATAGGAGGTTGATATTCTGCAAAAACTGATAGTAATTTAATACTTGATAGCTGATAGTAATTTAATAATTTACTTTCTAAAGGGTTGTAATGGTTGTACTGCTCCAGGTAAAACAGGTAGTTTGCTTACTACTCTGATTTTGATTTAGAGTGACAATACTGAAAGGAGAAGCAATAATATACAAGAGCACCTAGCCCTGTGGTTTCCAAATCTGTGAAGAGGGCCATCAAGGAACACAACATAAATAATGCAGTAATAAGCTATTTCTTGATGATAATTCAAAAATTCTGATATGGAGAAAGCTTAAGTGATAATGTATTATTTGTTATCATTACAACCTAATCTTTGTATCAAAATTTAGCTTTCTTTGATGGCTACCTATGGCTAGTCAGAGACGTAGCAAGTGAGGATGTCAGAGCTTGCTGAAATTGGAAAGGTATCAAGAATTCAGTGATATGTGGGAGAGCTGAGCCCTAACATGCTTTTGAAAAATGAGTGAGATTTTTTTCCCTCAAGCAGCAGGTAATGTGACTTGTCCAATATTATAACGAGAAAAATGCTTTAGGGTTATTTAAGAGAGGAAGATCTGTATAACAGGGACAGTCTGACCTTAGAGTGTTAAACCAAGAATCTTAAACAAGAGTTTCAAGGTCAGATGTGCCTTTGCTTCTCTTAATGATGCACATAGGGTGCAAGTAGTGCAATGCCTTTAACTGCTTCTTTTCATGGACAGTGCCTCTATTGATTTAACAAATTGGGGTTGCTTGAGCACTTCAATACGCTCAGAGGGAAATCCTAGGTACCCATGCACACTGATGCAAAATGGTCTCTTAATAGCTATCCACTTCTTGGAAATACGTAAAAATGGTTCTTTAATGTGCTGATGCATAGGAATGCCAAACAAATGGATGCAAAGTGATCCAGTATACATAGATTAGTGATCCTGAGGTGAGATACCTACATCTGCCCTGAATTCTGACAATATTCCTTATACAATGGTAGCATTTTCAATGATAAAGAGCCTATGTTTGAAAAATTCAGGCTCAGTTGAGTAGATCCCTCAACTATCGCTCAGTGATCTAGCCTGTAATCAACAAAAGTTTAGTTCTCAGAATTGCTACAGAGTTCTGCAAAACTCAAGCAAATTGCTACAGCCCGGATGCATTCACCCTAACTTACAACTAAGTCTGTGCACCCAGTGCTCTCTGTTGGATAGATGTCTGTGAAGATCCAAACTCTGTCCATAAGAAACTTAACTGGATATGCATGATAAGCTGGGTTTAATAGGTGGTCCACTCTGTTCTGGCAGGGGAAAGACCATTTCCCTACCTCAAATGAGTTTTATGATAATAACTATTCTAAGTTTTATGGGGTGTTTATAGAGTCATGAATGCCATACGTATCTTAGGTGCTTGTAACAATACAAACTGAGATACTCTAACTGAAATAGTCTGTATCACTGACACTGAAATATCCCTGTGAATAAGTAGACACATTCAGCTAAGGAGAGGATAAATCAATGTTTTTATACCACTGGAAGTCTGCATAGCATTCCCTGGGAATAAAAAGGTGTGATCCCTATCTTGAAGTGTCATGGTCAGGAGTGGATAAACACAGAAACTGAAGGTAATAGACAAAGAAGAAAGAAAAGGAATGCAAGAAAAAGGATAATGTAAAAGGTAATTCCAGGCAAGTCTTAGAAAATGAGACTGTGAACTCTGATTCATAAACTTGGTTGGATCTAGCTATAGCAGCTAAAGAGGTTGCTGTTCCCAGCTGTGCTCCCACAATCTCTTCTAGAGGCTAGGGACATTCCTCAATAACTGCATTTCACGTGGTGTTTTGTTAGCTCAAACCTCCATCATGTTAGGCGAAAGGATGTTTTTTCTGTCAGCAAGATGATGATAAAGGCTGTGGCAGCTCAGAAACAACAATCCCCTCCATTTCAGTGTCCCTGCTGTGGATGCAGAGGAATGGCGCAAACACCCCAGAGTAGCTGCAGCTACACTTCTGAGTGCTCAGGAACTGAAGTTCTGGGTTTTAACAGCATGGCAGAGCTCAAACCCACCCAGAAAAAAAAAAAAAAAGGCTTCCCTGTCAAATTAAAGGAAAGAGAGGAGATTCATGAAGAGAAGGACAAGACTGAACAGCAGTTTGTTCAGTGTGAGAAGAATCAGTGTGAATATCACAGACTGGGTATGCCCTACCCAAAGAGTAAGAACTGATGGGTGTTTCCACTAAAGGAAAGGTATGGCTGGAGGTCTCCTCCCAAGAAGGTCTGCTGACTACAAGCTCTCTCTGGATGTGATCTGTTCTCCACAGCTCTGATCTGAAACACCAGTCTGGACTTTAGTTTGTGTAGAAGGTTCTCAGCTGAGAAATTGCCCTTTCAGGCAGTGAATTAACCCATTAAGCTTGAGCTTGCCTGGGGGATGTAAATATGCAGACACATTCAAAAGTATTCACTTATACATTTCACTTTTGTCTAAAAACATTCTGATGTCACCTCTAAAAGGAATACTGTAGTAATAGACATCCCATCTTACATTTCCTCTGTGTGGCACGTATTATTCTTATTTGTATTTAAGTCAGGCAGGTTTTTTATCAATGAGGATGGCTTTTAGGCTCCTAAAGGCAGCCATGAGAATGAAAAGTAGAAATAAGTAAGCCTTGAAACACTTTATGTCAGCTTTCCCAGCTAGGAGACTGTAGTCTAGAATCATTCTGAGGTCATTTCTGTGTGATTTAAAATCTTAAATTAGCTATGTCTAAACTGCCTTATCCAGTAAGATCAATATAATTTTAATCACTAAGAAAATCTGGGCTTCAGATTTTTTTAGAAGGTGAGAAAGCCAACTCCAATCTCCTCTAAAAATATATTAATAAATTTTCTAGTTTTGCATGTAATTAGGAGACATATTTCCAAATGTTAAAGGCATCAAGTGATTCAGTGGAAACTATGAAATGACTAGGACTGCCTACAGTCAAGGCACTTATTTAAATACTTTCTTGATGAAATAAAGCTAACTTAAGGCAATACTTTATACATTGCCAAGAGTCTACTGAAAAACACCTCAACAGAAGTGCTCTTCTTCTGTTCCAGCATGCTGCTGTAAACAAAGTTTTCACCGTCACTTACATGTATTAGTTTCCAGGCAAACCTAGTACTGATCAATAACCTCTAAGTTTATGTGGTGTAGCTGTTCATCAAATATCACTAACAGCATATCCAAAAAGTGATATAAAAGAAAGAGCCTGACCAATGAAATTAATGTGAAATAGAAGGTTGAGCATTCTACTTGTTGATTTGGTTTGATTTTGTTGTCTTAGCTTCATGGAGGCATCAGGTAATTGGGCTTTCATCCAGTTCTAACTCACTTCTCAGTTAATCCTGCTTGGCATTCATAACATTTACATATGGACAAGAAGAACAGAGCAATCACAAAAATCTGCAAACATGGAAAAGCTGTCATTTTTACCACAGTAGCATTTGCTGCATGGATAGAAACCTAAAACCCAAACTTCAGATCACAGTTATGCAAGTATTTGCTCACACTTTAACACTGAATAATATTGCAGCAGGCTTACTAGACCTTTACTGATAATACTGCCAGCATGACATAAAAATAGTCTACAGTCCATTTTAAGATCAACTCAATATGCCAATCACTAATTTACAGGAAACTCACTAGCTGAGAAGACAGAATTAAACAGAGTTCTCTTCTCAAATCTTTCATCTTTTTTTCCTTTTGTGTTAATTGGAATTTGCAGATTTTCACTGCACCACAAAGCTTAGACACTCCAAAAATATCACTGAAAAAACACACTTTTTTAAAAATAGCCACAATGAAGGTATTTTCAAGCTTGTAGTATTCTCTTGCACATCATTTTTCCAGTTCCAGTAGGTCAAGGTACTTGTGGTACTGTAGTTATGCAGATATATACATTTGATCAGGCAGAAAGGCAAAACAACTTGTATGAACAAATGCTGCAAAGCACTTAAATAACCAAGTCATTCCAAAAAGATAGTGGAATTTAAAGTATCAAAGCAATGACAGTTCTGCTAATTTAGTTTTTGCATGTATATTTTTAAAATACCTGCATTTTACAGAGGGAAAAGTAAATGTGAGCAAGAACTCTACATTATTTCGTTTATCTGTTAATAAGTAATAATAAGAAAGGATATCTTTTCACCTCTTAGAAGCAGTGGTGAATGTCTTGACTGCATTGTTTACAAGTCAAAGTAATATTGAACTTGTTCTGGAATATTACTTTAGTTTATTTAGTTCTACCAGCCTAGTAAATACCACAAAGTATTTACAAAGTTGTCACGGTTTAACCCCATGTCGTGGTAGGCCTCTAGGCCCCGCAGAGCTGCTCGCTCACTCCCCCTCATTGGGTGGGGGAGAGAATCGGAAGGGTAAAAGTGAGAGATCTCCTGGGTTGAGATAAAGACAGTTTAATAGGTAAAGTAAAGCTTTACAAACGTCAGTGTGTTATAAACACCGTTTTGATCGCAAATCCAAAACAGCACCCTACAAGCTACTATAAAGAAAATCAATTCTACCCCAGTAAAAAACAGTACAAAAGTAAATACAGCATAGAAGTATTTGTAAAAGACTGAAATATCTGGAAAGTGCTTAAAATTAAGCCTATGTAAATATAGTGGCAAAGCACTGTGCATGACAAATTATTTTCCTTAGCTTCCAGCCAATCAGCTGGCTTAGATTCCTATTTGCATGTCAGTGTATATCCATTTCAAGTACATACTAGTACACTAATAATTTCTGTCATTTGAAATGTATTGGCCCAGTGCATGTTACCACGTAGCAGTACACTAATCTGTATGGCTGCTTTGTTACCAGCTCTTTTGACAATGCAATTTTTACTCTGTCTCTATGGATATATGTGAGTCTGTGATAATGTACATGTGGATGTACCTTTGAATGCACCTTTGCACTTTCTTTAGGGTTTGGTTTAACCCTGAAAGTAAAGGACACAACAACAACAACAAAAATGTTCGGACCACTGTGCTAGTTTGAGAAGGCTTCTTGTGAACGCTGTAATTCAGAGGTAAACGCTGGCAGAGTAAAATCAAATTGAAAATCAAATCAAATCAAATTGGAGGTTACAACTCTATGCCACAAGGATTTCCTAAAAGACCTTGTGAAAATCTCTGCCAAAAATTAGTGCTTGCTTAAGAGGGAAGAAATAGCTTTGGGAGGCTAGTCAAAAAAATAATCTTTTCTTCCCCTACTCTATAATTCAGGGTAATCGACTATCGATTACAGTGGTATATGCTCATTTTCTTCCCTATCACCTAAGAGTCTAGTCTGAATAACACAGTTTTCCCAGAGCTACACCATTAAGATACACAAGAGTGTGTGTGTGTGCCTGTGTCTGTGTCTGTGTTCATATCTGTGCAAGGAAGCAAACTAATCTCAAAATCTCATTCTTCAGAACATCTCACAGAGTTCACTATATATTGCAATTTTAATTCTACCAGAATTTTTCCATTTTTCTCCTGTTGCCTCAGAAAAGAGAAAGAAAAAAGAACCAGCTCCTAAAAATAATATTACTAACAATGGCATGTCTTTGTGGCATGTTTACTGTCTTTAACCCCAAAGAAAGTTTTTTTATGTTCTTCATCAGAATACTTGCTTTACATTCATTTTAATATCGTTTCATACCTGCCTAGCTACTGAAGTATTTCATGTTATCTTCAACTTCAGTTCTGTTCTCCTTTTCTTAACAGTTCCTGACATGTCTCCTGCACGCAGCTCTCACAGGCTGTATCAGAAAAAAGACGATAGTGGACCTGGGAGGTGCGCTCCAGCCAGGGACATCAGCCAAGAATAAACCAATGTAGACCCTGAACAGTAACAAATCATACCTAATACAACAGAATAAGGCAGGAATTCTACAAAACCATTTCTTTTTCCCCTTTAGAGAATTACAGTTTTCCAAAAATCACATTCCCCTTCCAAATGACTCCCAAGCATCTTGGCTAATAACAACTCTTTAAAGTGAACAATGTAGAAAAGGGGATTTTTGGCAAAACCCTTTTCTCCCAAAATTCCTTTGCTTTGAAAATGAAGCTCAGACCCTAGGCGTAAGTGTTTATCAATAACACTACAAGACAAGTGTGAGCTTTATCCATGGGGTTACACACTGCTGCACCGGCACAGGAGGAAGAGTACCCTGCCTGCCCGCCTCTCCATGCACTCTAAATTTGCTGCAGCCATCTCCCCTCACTTCCCCTCCCTCCTGCACGGACATGGACTGAATCCATGCACTGGCCTTCTCCACTCCCTGACTTGAAATGTGTGCAGAGATTGCACAGATTGCATGAGCCACACCTGCAGTTTGAAGGAAGCTGTTGCAGAAGGGGAATATGTGTCCCTGCTTGTGCTCTCTTATTTGTTGCATCGCAGCTAAAGATTAATTTGGTTAATAACCAAATTGTAAAGTTTTTTTTTAATAAATCTGTTTTTCCTTTCATTAGGACTATCATTCAGTTAAGTATTTCAGAACATAAAGTTTTATTTTTTTCTGTTAATATTTTCCCCTTTTCATTTGTATTAACATTCTACAATCTTGTCATTGTTTTTGACATTTATTCTTCTATTTCTTTCCCATGGTCTTCTTGATTTCTCTGTCAATTATTGTTTTATGCACATTATGAATCACTTCAGAGTCTGCCCATTCCAAAACATTAATCATTAACTTTTTTAATAAACAAGTATTTTTAAAGAGCTACATATAATGGTTTTTTTCCAGTCTTACTTTCCTATAGCAATGTATAGGACTGCAACAGTCCTGAATTGTGGGGGATTTCAAGGTTCTTGTGTAGGTAAGGCAGAACCAGCAATCTCTGGAGCAATGCAGGAATTGCTGCAATAACAGCTATCACATAGGAAAGTTATCACATAATTATCACATATCACATCATCTCTGAGCCTGTTCATTGTACAGGAAAACAAGGAAAGTCTTGTCCTACCTCTTTTTGCTTGTCCTACTTTCACTGAGCTGGGGTGATGGAATCTGTAGTTTGCTTATGTCATTAGTTTATGAAATCACAACAGAATGACCTCAAGCATCTACTTAAACACTTATTTGACTCAGATCTATAAAGTCATTTAAGTCCTTAACTGGGTAAAGGTTAGGCACCTGAACTTCTTTGTAATCTGAGTCCGCATCCTTTTAGCAGTTACAAAGCCAAATCCATCCTGAGACTAAAACATGTTGCTTTTTTGGTTTGTTTCTTTGCGGGAGAGAAGAAGGTTCTTTTGCTTTTTGGTGGATATTTCCAATGAACTATTGTCTTGCGTTTGTTCAGCTTGCTAGTTCTGCTTATATAAACAGCCTGACTGCCGAATGCATATCCATGGTAACTGATTTAATACAGAATCAGACTGCAGTGGTGTTAACTTGGTATTGTTAATGTCAATGGCAGATCTCCTACTGATTTCAGTGCTGCCAGTAACGCTACTGTTCTTACAAATTGCACGCAGAACCCTAACTATCGTCAGTGTTGTTATCAGATACTGAGCATATCTAAAAGTAAAAGCTTAACAAGGTTTCCATATCAGAGGTTTACCTGCTATCATTTATATATTAATGTCTCTGGGACTCTATATCTGACATACATATACCATGTATCTGATACACATGGAAGCATCCTGTTCAACTTGAGCTGGACCCTGGTATCACTTATGCTCCTCCTGGACTTGCAGACAGTGCTGGATCTGTCTTTGCCATTCCTTTTGCCTTTGAGACTGTTCCTCCATACCTTCCAACTATCAAATTGGTATCTCAAGTTCCGGTGCCTCAAGTGGTCTTCATCTGACAGTCATTTATTGATTGCGTTATTTATGATGTTATTGATGCTCAGCTATAGCATTAACTCTCATTATTCTTCCCAGCTGCTTTCCCCCTAATCCAGTCAATGAAGAGAAGCCTTGCCTTAATTTCAGTAATATATGAACTCTGGGCAGGTTGCTCCAGATGACCAATCAATTGCACAACTCAATACCAATCACAAGGCCCTCTTTGGAGGCATCACAGCAGAAATCCTTATTGTTCTGTTACAGCCTTGGATGCTATCTGTTCGATGATGTCAGCTACCTTTCACTATTCATTACTCCATACTGTCTGTGTGAAGACTCTCAAAATGATTTTTTATAGTGACTTAGTGCACATAACTTTTCCTCCAAATTTCCCACAATGTCATATCTTAGTTCACTGATTTTCCAGTATATCTGCCCACATTCCCGCTTTCTCCTGGTAGACAAATTAATATGCTTATGAAATTTATGTTCGATGACCTCACTGGTAAGTCTAAGTACAACTCAAACTTTTTACTGTAGTTAGTTTTCGAATTATGGCCACTCAAACAGCACCAGTATTAACTGTTAATTATTTAAATGTAAAGACATTGTTTTGGGCAGAAAAAAAAATAGAATAGTTTCAAGAAATAATATGAGAACCTTGCTGTATTTTCAAGGAACTTCTACATAGCATAAAACATTGTGCAATATTTAACCTTCACATTTGCCCAAAATAGTCCAGGAGCAGGTAGGAATACCATCAATAAATTAATCCTAATTAAAGAAAGAGAAACAATTGTGTCCTCTTTGCTACAAAACTACAAGCATTATAAAACAGGCATACTAAAAGCACATGAGTTCATTTGATTCATAGTATCATGAATTCTTTGTGTCTGTAGATCTGAGAAGTTTTTAAATTATTCTGAAAGGTCTTGGGTGTAATCAGCAAGGATTTTGTACATCTGATTGTGTATCATAAAATATATCTGTTACCCACTGGAATAGTTGCATGGATCGTAATAAATATGTTGTTTATGAAAAGTAAAGAATGTACCCATATAAAAATGTGTATTTTCCTCAAAAACTTTTTATACAGGTAAAAGCCTAAAGTCAAGTTTGGTTTGAGATAACTCTCAAGGAATTACAGATTAGAAAATTTGATTTTACACTGCCACATACCACAGAACCAAGCACACATACTTTTTTGGACAGACTTGATTTGTACTGTGCCAGACCCAGTCCTGTGGGTTCTGTCTGTTTCTGGAATGAAATTACATACATAATCTTAAAGTCCTTCTATGAAAGACTATGACATTACCTGCCAGAAAGTAATGATAAATAGGATTTATAGGCCACCTCAGCTTAGCCTGCTAAAGAACAGCACAGATACCAGCAGCTGAGCTGCCATTTTCACAGAGGATAAGCAAAGACGGGTCAGGGAGCATTCTGTTCTCAGTGAAGAGACCGTACCAATGATTAGACTAATTAAACTCATTTTCTGTGCCTAGTTACAGAAGATGTGGAAAATAGTTTCCTTCTCTGCTCTTTCTTTTCTCAAACAAGTATTTATCTTTTCTGGAACCAAGAGTACTTTATGTCATGAAGCTTTCATTTTAGAGTGTGTATATGTATGTATGTATGTATGTATATGTGTATGTAGGTATGTATATATGCATACAAACCTTTCTGTTTCAGAGGAATATTAAAAGTGAAGGTATAAGTATTTGCAGGAAGCATCCTGATATACAAGAAGGACTGCATGGAAAATTCAATATATACATCTGCTTCAAGACTGTGGTAAAGAATTTGGGCTTCATATTCAGAGTTCCTGTGTAGCCCCAGAACTAATAGGAATTATAAACGTGCAGCACTTTAGGAAGCACCTCCTCTGTTTCCACGATGGAGGGAGGTAGACGCCATATTCGGAGGTGAACTCCAAAGTTAGGTGAATCAAATAATTAAAATATTTGTTTTGGCAAAGCCCAGTTAAGGTGTATCATCTAAGTAAGCCCCTACATTTAGCTGCACTAGTCACTATACAGGGTATTTTTCTGTAGGAACACATTAAGATTTTACTGAAGTTGTATTAAGGAAAAATTCTTGGTAGAATGCTGCAAAGGATACTGTAAGGATCTCCTCAGCCTATGCTTTTTTCCTCAAGATCTCATATTAATATTCCAGTAATAAGTAAGAAAACAAATTTAATATTCTGTAATTAAGGCGGGTGGGAAAATACACGAACACAATGAAGACCAAATTCTTCAAAATATAAAGCATGTGGAAATTTCTAGCAAATGAACAACTAACGCTAACTTTAAAGCAATGCTACTGATAAATGTACATTAGACATACTTAGGAAATATAAAGCCATGTTCAGTAACAGTGAAATATAGCAAGCAATTTTTAACAGGTCCATTCTAAATGCAGAGCAAAACACTGTCATCCTAAAGACCAGTGTGGTGGGCTTTAAGTGTAATAATTTCAAGTCATACTGCCTTCACTAAGCTAACATCCAAAAAAGAACAGTTTGCCGGAAACTACAAAAAATGAAATAAGTGGAATTCTAAGTAATTTCTATCAATACTAATTATGTGACTGCAACAAGGTAAAATTAGTTGACTCTATAGTCAATATTCTGAGAGCAGTCTGGGTTTTGTGTCTTAATTATTCTGTCTTCTTTAACAGAACAAATTAAAGTTTCAGTGCTCTGCTGTAGGCTTACCCTTTTTCCTTCTACTCCTTCAAAGTTTTTTCTAGTTAAATAGTTTTTTCCTAGTAGCAAGATATCTGAGGCACATATAGTTAATCTGAATCAATTTCTACTGGAGCTACCGTTCAAGTCACTCATGCCTAAAGAAATGTATTATAAATTCAGATATCCAGATATAAGAAAGAATACTTGAAAAGCAAACTCTGAGTGTACTTTTTAGTTATAGCATATATTTGTTTCACCGCAGAAAGTTTTGTACTTATTATGAATTTTCAAAATGAAAAAAAGTTAAAGAAACATCGAAATACAGTCCTTCTTTTAAAAGTCAGATAGCCAAACCAATCTCTGTAAAAAAAGTAATTATACAAATTATAGATACAATTTTCAGAAATGGATGTTTTCCTGATCTGAGTTCTGTTTCCAGTAGAGCAATTATGAAAAGGTTGCAAATTCATTGTACCTTTACAAACAATTGAATGAAACCCAGTAATTTTTACTATTGTGAAAGACAGTCACTTCCAGAGATGTATAAACATCGCTAGGAAGAGGCTTTGTAGAAGAATGGCCCAGAATCCTATCTGTCAACTTTAAGAAAATAAATGCAAATGCAGATATATTGAATAAAATGTCAAATCTTTTAGAAGATACTGTGCATTATAGTGATAACAAATTGGCTGAAATTAAATTGTGTTGTTCCACTGATTCTAATGAAAATTGGCCTCATTTTTTTTAGGACAGAAATCATTATGTAGTTCTCCACGTAAATTATTTAGTGTTCTATCCACTTGGTCCTGCAGAAGATCAGCCTCAAACCTAGGTAAAGTTTTTCATCAAAGACCAAATAGTCTGAAGACAATTTTTTTAACACCTTTTTTCAAGCAAATATTTTGCTATCTGGTACCTTTACTACAAAAGGTAAAGCTAAATAGTTATGAGCAACTATTAAAATCTAAAACCTCTGTATCTTTTAAATAACTCAGTTCCAGAAAAACAGAGTGCTACTTTCTGTAAAACAGACACAGTCAAAGAAAACAGACTTAAGAAGACATACCTTTAAGAAGAAAAAACAAAATCAAAATCCAATCTAAATATCTAAAAGTTTGCCTTTTCTTCATACATCTCACAACATTGTTTAGAAGTATCACCACTCAACTATCCAAGGATACCTTCCTTATTTTAATGATCCATAAAAAACTCCTGATGAAAGTAGGTGATATTTGCAGTAATTAAAGAAGTTATATAAAGCTATTGAAAATGATAACAGTAAACAACAATCAGTGGCTGCCAAAACCACACTGGCAAAGGAAGAGTTAGGAAGAAAAATAAAACACAAGGTACAAAACTCCAATTTCAGCTTTGAACATAATAGATGAAATATTCACCTTGGTCCCACAGTCAGTGTACTCATTTTTGTGTGGATCTGAGCTAGGACAAACAATGGTAATCAATATAGCTGTTTCTAAGGCTAAATACAGTAGACTGATAACTCTCATTTCCAAAAATTAAACACTAGTTTATACACTTTCTATTGACTTTTCTTACAGAATGGCAAAGACATATTCTGAGAGGTGTATGTTTTGATGTGTGAGGAAAGAAACAAGTTGATGATGGGATTGTATTACTGTGTGATACGCCATTTTGGTTTTGAAAATCCTTCAAATTTGCTTGAGTTTCTTGATATTTTGCCTTCAGGAGACGGAACTGAGAGGACACAAGGGCCATAATCCTGACGTATAGCACATCTCCTTCACTATTTTCTTGGGCCTTGTAAGAAGAAAGTTTTTGACAAAGTGGAAAGCAGTGGTTATAAATGCAATGTGAATCTTCATGAGGGGAGAAAAAACCCCACCTCTCTGTGAAGAATAATTTTAACTTTTACAGCCTTGACAATACCCCATTAGCTTAGAAGACAAAACTACAAGCAAGTCATACTGCACTTTTATTGTCAGGGTATGAAGCAGAGCAGGGAAATATTAAATTTTCAAACTACATTCACTTTCAAATCAAGATTTGGCAGAAAATGCTTTTTTAAATAGTGGTTATCCTTAACTGTCAAAACGCTGCTTACGTGCTGTCTGGAAAAATTATCATTCATATTCATTTGTCAGTACTTGTCCCACTCTTCACAGTCAGGCAAAGACAGAATGTTATAATTCAAGTCAAAGTTGTTTTTTGTCAATGATATTTATTGCTCCTAAATACTAATATGTAGACAAACCTTTCCTGATTCTTAATGCTGCTTGCACGTTTTACAATGCTGTTTTTCAGGCTAACCCTTTATAATTTCCATGTGAAGAGTTATACTTGGGAAGAGAATGAGATCTTCTATTATGAAGGAGACAGTATCTGTCTTTTGATCTTTCAATTTAGTGTTTTATATTATTTTTCTGACATGCTACAACATCAAAGAAAGATATTCTACAAAAACCTGACCATCACATTTCAGAGAACTTGCTTTGCATAATGTATCTCCATTAGTGTTTCCATACAAGTTGTCAGTATGACAGTTAAATGTCTTCATGCATTTCTATCACTTCATGTAATAAAATGTCAAACTTCCTATGCACACTGAAGACAAAAATGTACAATATGGAATGTAAAATCAAGACATGCACAACCAGAGCATGACAATATTCTGTAAACAGGGGTAGTTGGTATCAGACTGAAATCTAGAAATTACAGTCTCTTAGGTATAATGGTTTCATTAAAATGTTCAAACAGTGTCTCCAAAGCTAATTTTCTTTCCAAAGTACCCATGCATAGAAAGTACAGCAATAAGACATCCCCCTGCTATGCCTTTCTGAATAGCAGATTAACTGCAGAACTAGAATGATGTCAATTTGTTTCAAAATATTGCAGCAAAGCTTTTGAATGGATGAGCAATTACTAACAGAGGGTGCAATTATAACGGAGTCACAGGGAATGCTTTAATATGGTTCTTCTCCTATGTACAAGGAATAACAAGAAAATGTAATGAAAGAGGAATAATGAGACAGCTGGGTTTGACAGCACCTTGGCAGCTGTCACTAAGAAAGTAAGTGTATTAGTTCAGTGGAGTCCATTCTTCAAGAGATCTCCTAAAGAAGGATGAGGGAAATTAGCATCTTGTCAGAGGGTAGATGAAAACATAACCAAGAGTGGCTGCAGAATATTTACTTGACTCAAAACAAAATTTAATTTTTGTACTAATTAACACTTAAAAGACAGTCATTTGGGCAGTTTTAACTAGAAAATCTTTGCATTTTTTCTCTTCTTGTCCCAGATCCCCAACTTGGTTTTTGTTAGCTCTTTGGAGGTGATATAAAAATCTATTCACTTGTGACCTCTCTTCCCCATAAGCTCACTCAACAATTCACTCTTTTGTTTCTGAATGAAATTTTTACAAAGTGCTTTTTGCCATTTGTCACATTAAGGTGGCTTAATACTATTTCTACACTTAAATAGGTCCTGCCTGGAGCCAGCTGGTCTGCCTAGACAGATTTGGGAGGAAGAAAATTAAGTTTCAGAAGCAATGGGCCAAATTCGCCTTTCAATTATCCATTGTAACCTCATTACATGCAAAATCAATGATACAATGTGCTCCCATGTTTTGCTAGTAGAATCAATATAATTGTCTTTTATGGTACTCAAATGCTACAAATATGGCAAATGTTTTTATTAAAGATAAACAACTGCAACAAACCCCCCAAATAGAAAAAAGCTTTATCTAGACTACTGCCAAAGTTCATATTTTGAACAATGTCATTCTTAAGTTACCAAAAGCTACACGAAGCAAAACTGTGAGATCAAACTGCACTGTGTCCAGTTCTGGGCTCCTCAGTACAAGAAAGACATGGACATAATGGAGAAAGTCCAACGAAGGGCCACTAAGATGTTTAAAGGACTGGAGCATCTCTCCTATGAGGAATGGCTGAGAGAGCTGGGATTGTTTAGCCAGGAGAAGAGAAGGCTCAGAGGCAATCATGTTAATGTGTATAAATACCTGAAGGGAGGGTGCAAAGAAGACAGAGCCAGGCTCTTTTCACTGGTACAGGACCAGAGGCAATGGGCACATACTGAAACACAGGAGGTTCCTTCTGAACATCAGGAAAAATTTCTTCTTACTGTGAGGTTGACCAAGCACTGGCACAGGTTGCCCAGAGAGGTTGTGGAGTCTCCATCCTTGGAGACATTCAAAAGCTTCCTGGACATGGTCCTGGGCAACTGGCTCTAGGCGGCCCTGCTTGAGCAGGGGGGTTCGACCAGATGACCTTCAGAGGTCCCTTCCAACCTCAACCATTCTGTGATTTTGCAATTCTCTGAAATATTCATATACTTGGTACAAAACTCTGGGAAAAAGGTATGAACAAAAGATATCCAATAGCAAAAGCTGTTTCTTCAGCACGCTACTTCTATATCTACTAAGTAATAAATTCTCTTTGGAGAGTCCCTGTCTAAATAACTCACCCAAGAGAAGGAAGGTATCAGCACACTTAATCTGATAGTGTACTTTAGATTTGAAAGGGTGGTTGTAGGTTTGCGGGGTTTTTTAACAGGCTTAGAATGATTTACAATTTCAAATTTATAAATGTGAAAAAAATTCATTTAAAATGTATTCCATCGTTATTTATGAAAGAGAATTTTTTTGGGGGGGTGAAGGTGCAGATAATTGAATTGGAATTCTTGAACAGTCTCACTGTTCATACAAGTGCTAATCCTAGTCCACTCAGCTACCTGTGTAAACTATAATCATCAGGTTTCAGAGCTCCAAGACAGCATTCAGCTGTTCATTGTCTTGGAAGCAAAGTCAGGTAGACCTTTACCATCCAAACACTGGGTATCACAGTTAAGATTTGTTTGGGTAAAAGTTACAGCATCACATGAAAAGTACTATTGGCATATATATACACCACAGAAATTGCCCTTTTTATTACCATTTGGAAGTATGTCTTTTGATTTTCTCACATATATATGCTTCTTTGCTCCTTATTACTAGTTGGTATTGTTACTGATACTATCTGCATGAGCAAGAAATATTATTTTACTGTTAAATCTATAGTTATTAATACAAGGAATAATAATAATAGAGTATCTAGAAGCACAAGAGAGACAGACCATGACTCCATTGTGCTATGCACTCTAGAATTGCAGGACTAAAATATGGTGACACTCCTAAAAAGCTTTAAAAAGTCTTCCTTTCTGCACTTTCATGTTGTAATTCACACCTAATTTTTACTTTGTAGAATAAGAAAAATATTCTTAAAACATGCATAACCATGGCGGAAATCTAGAAGCAGAATTAAAGCACAAGAATATTTTCTTCCATAATTCATCGGTAACCACTTACATTTCCCCATTGTTATACTACCTACATCCCAGAGCAATCCAAACAGGAAATTAGGTCTTCTGGCTTTCTCCACCATTTTTCAAAAGAATCTGTGCATGAGAAGATAGCCTACTTCCTAGACTATATTAACACACGATAATTACATTTTCAAAGCAAAAAGGAGCACATGTCCTTTGTAGTCTTTGATGGTAACTTTAAATTGCACTCATTGCTTTACAGCAAGTATCTCACTCTAACGAAAAATAAAGTTATAATACTGAATAATTGTTCACTGCTTTCCAACTTCAAAGTGCTTTGTAAATATGACCTAATTCATCACAATTTTCAGTACTCAAGGGAATTGGGTACACAACCGTAGAGACAGGAAAAGCAAGGCAGACAAGGCTAATGGTCAAATTCCATAATTTTTGCCCACGCATGTCCTTGCTCAGGATTTTCCTTAAATAAAAACTGAATCTAAGAAAGGAGGTAAAATTTTTCAAAATCAAAAATTGTAGCTAAAAGTGCAGCTGTCATGGATTTGGAGTTTGGCGTTTGGCGTTTGGCAATAGTGCTTTCAGAAATCTCTGTAACTCCACACAAAACCTGAAGATAAGGACATTGTGCCAGGCCCTCAGAATCTGCATGTAGCAGATATAAATTCCTTCCTCCACACCATAAAGCAAGTAAGCTCCTACAGACTTCTACTACCAGTTTTGGCTTGCTTTTATCTTCCTATAAGAAGATTTGGCTAGTCAGCTCACATTATATATGGGCCCCTTAACAACCCATTCAATTTTTGCCCCAAAAGCTTCCCATCCTGTAAGCGCAGAACACTTCTTCCTTGCAATCGCTGCAGCATGCAAATACAGGACTACAGTGGATCCGTGGCTTTGAAGCCATGCACATCTATCTAAAGGGAACAGTATTATTCCTGAGGATTTAACCACGCAACAAAGGAAGCGTCATTACCATGATTTGCCCATCTCCATCTAGAACTTCATGTGATCAGTGAAAACATGAATGAAAATAAGAAACCTTTCAATAGATCAATTCTGGAGTCAGCAATGATATTTGGTGTCAGCAGTATTTCTTAGTCTCTTTTTCCAAACCTTAGTCAATGTGCAATAACTAATGCATGGTTTTAAGCCATTTTTAATAGTGGAAGGATACATTCAATTAATATGAATATATATGTATTATTTATTTATATTTACACATACAAATTTTAATATATCTCTATATATACACTATAGAAATATTTACATATATATAATATGAAAAATATTGGATCACCATGAAACAAAAACAGGAGGGAAAGCAGACTTGCTGATCTTGAAGATCATTTATACATATCGTACATGACTGCTCAGATAAAATGTCTGCTTGTCATTAGACAGCTATGTAACTGATTGCTTGGAGAACACTGGCTAGGCTTCCATAACTTTTTTTTTAAAACATTACATTAAAAAATAAAATAAACTCTGCATGGTTTACATTTAAAACAGCCAAAAGACATCTGATCTGAAGACAGGGTCTTGTTTATCCGCTTTTGATAGTTTTTGCCAGTATTCCTGTTAGGTATGGCTACCACTGAAATAAAGAAGGAGGCAGGGGGAGAAAGAAAGTGAGAAAGCAAGAAACCAAGAGAAAGAAAACAAGAAAGCAAACAAGAAAGCAAGAAAACAAGAGAAAGAAAGCAAGAAAGCAAGCAAGAAAGCAAGAAAGAAAATTACCCCATTCATCTCTTTCCTATGCTAAATGCTTGGTTTCCTTGTAACAGCTGTAGATAATATGGGATCACCTAACTCAGAGGAATTATCCCTCAGTTTGCCAGGAGTGGCTAAGCCAATAAGTAGCTGGAAATATGGAGAAAAATGAATGGGAAAAAATGCATCCAGCTTTGTACAGGAACTGTCTAAACTAAACCACCCTTAGTGTGGGATGTTCTCACCTCTTAAAATTGGATTAATGACTATGGCCATAAACAAAACCATTGTGTTTTATTCTAATCCAGCAGGAAAGCCTGTATTAGTACTGTAAAACACTTTTTTCATGAATGTTTTGCCACTAGACTACTGGCATTTTATGCATATAAGACCACACATGCTGGGAATTTTCACAAATGCTTTTGCCATTTTAATGCTTGTACATTACTTGAGCATTTCTGTGAATATGTTCATTGACCTAGACGACAAAACTGTGTTTTCATTTACCAAAAATATCTGTGGGGTGGGAGATAATCCAGTGCAGTGGTGCTGGAAGATGTCTGCTACCAAAGTGCTTCTCCTTCAAGGGAACTAGATAAAACAGTGCTATTGGGCATATAACAATTTGATCTCTTTGTTAGTTTCAGTAATGCCATGTTTTACTCTGCTTGTAGCTCATTTTACATGTTTAATGAGCTCAGATGTAAGTAGATCAATAGAACATACTGTGTAAGTAAATCAGTAGTAGTTAAAAGGTCAAAGTTTGGATCTGATCACGAAACAAAAAAGACTCTTAAAAATAACCATATGGCACTATATATCTACTGTATGTGTCTGACTATCCTGCCAGCTTCCCTGAAGCAGGGAAGCCCCACAAGTCACCTGGATCATCCCATTAAACAGGCCATATTGTGCAGGGAAAGAAGCAGGTCTATAAAAGCCGCAGGGTAACGTCACTGCTATGCAGTTTCAACTTACCATCCAGAAATTACAAGAAACAAATGACTGGTCTGTTAATTTAGATTAATCGCAAGCATACAACATTTGGTAACATGGATTGAACAGAGGAAATCCTCAGACGGTGGTACTTGGCGAACATGCTGTGGAAGTGTGACCACCAGCCGGAGCAAGATCAAGTCCCCCCTCCTCCCTGCCCCACAAGCATCCCCAAAATATGACCTTCTTCCCGCTGGGTCTGCCCCAGCTAGTTGGAGGGAGGAGTGCCGTGAGGGCTTGGCAGTGTCTCGCTCTGCCTGGCTGCATGGACTGCTCACCACCTGGCTCTGGCAGGGGTGGGAGAGAGCTGCTGCCACTGCAGTACACAGGCATACGAGATGGAGCCTTAGTGCCAGGGACGCGTGAGAGAGGAGTCACCGCTGAGTTCCCGTCATGCATGAGACTGAAGAGCATACTGTCCCAAAATACCCTTTCCACGGGCAGTAACTTTCTTGAACGAAATCACTCGTTAATTAGCAGCCACTTGTTTATTAGTAATAGAGTTAGGAAACAAGACAGGAAACCTCAAAAGTTTATTCTATCAAGCTGTAACCTAAAAACCAAAAAAAACCATTTCACGTAATTGAGTCCTGCCATTAGTTGGTGGTGGTTTGGGTTTGGCTGGAGGGAACATGTGCTTGTTTTTTATTTAATGTATAGATCTATCTCAGTTGTAATGTTGTCATGATGTTTTTTTACAGAGGAAATCAATTGAAACAGTTTACTTATTTGGTTTTCTTGTTCCTGCAGAAATGGAAACCTGAGCATGCCAGTGCTGTGCTAATAAGTGTAAACCATAAAATTACACTGGCTGAGGACAACAGCTCGAAGTAACTGAAACAGACAGCAGGCTACTTTTATTATCCACCCTAAGTGAAACTAGAATACTGGGAAGCAAGAATAAAAAGTGAAAAGTAAATTAGGAACTGATTTTATAAATCCCTGTGAGCAGCCTGCTAGTCTTCATATATAAACAACAATCAAATACAAAATACTTTCACGAGTAATGGTTTGCAGGATTGGAGCAACAGATTTCAAACAATGTTAATAGAAAAGAGTAATCTGAGGTGCTATTAGCAACAAAAAGAAAGATTTTTATAGCATATCTAATTATTGCAGTCTTGATAAGGTCTATTAAAATATTACTACTGTTTCACTTATTGTGGGTTTTTTCCCTTTTTCAGTGTTTTTCCTGATAACATACATTTTTTACTTTGAATACAAATTTTAGTGAAAACATGAACAATCTATGATTCTAATATGCATTATGCCAAGAGCATACTAAATTTCATTTAATTGCTCTTAATAAAATCAAAGAAGGTCATCAGAAAGTTTAGGAAGGAGAACAGAAAAATCCATCTAAAATGATCCAATCAATTACTTTTCATCAGTCACACAGCTAGGAGCAAATTTGTACTGTTTGGCTCAGGATAACATTTGCTTAAGCCCTATCCACATGCTCGGTGTTGAGCACATGCTTACAAGCCTTGGTGAACAAATGTTTAGAGACAGAAAACTGAATCACGATATTAGTCTTCCTTATTCCTACTCCTACAGAATTCCTCCAAAAGATGAACTAGCTGCCAAAAGCTATGCCTAAGTATGGAATTTGATACTAAAACAAATCTAGCTTTGAAATACCTTGTCAGATCAAAAGCATCACAAATTCATGATGCAAACCATTGATCATGTGCAAATGCTAGCTGCTGGTTCAAATGTGTTCAAAGGGGTTTTTTGACAAATTAGCTTTACATTGGCAAGCTTGAGGACTGCTCAAATATTGTCTGTCCACTGCTGCCCATATAAAAACAGCACAAAAGTGAGAGGCCAACATAAGCTCTGTATACGTGCTCCGGTTAATTTGCCAGAAATGCAATTGTGTGTCCATTCCTTATCCAGATGAAATTAGCACTCCTGGGTCACCCAGTAGCACACAGATCAGGTATTAACAATTGTGGAATGAAAGCCTAATTACATTTACTGTAAAATGGGTATATTAATAGTTCTCACCACAGCCAGAGTATAGAGAGGATTAATTCAAATCCCTGTAAATCCCAGAGGCCCTTTATCTCATTCTATTGTAGAAAATTCAGCAAAGTAGTAATATTTCAGAACTTCATTTTTTCTACTTTGAAATTGTCTTGACAGGAATATATATCAATATTATTGTTCACACCACATAAGCAAAAGATAACAGTAGAAACTAGACTACAAAATCCTAAATAATGTACCTCATTCTGATATCTTCATTATCCAAACTACAATTCAAAACATCTTCTTATCCAAATTACTTACTTATTAGAGAAGGATTCTTGGTCAAATTCTCATTGGAATGGTTGCCTCATTGGGAGGGATATTCCTCGAAACATCTGAAACTTTACTTAACTCAGTACATGAACTGATTGGAAAATCGTAAATAAATTATTACTGTAAGTGAAAATGGTACACATTTATACATGCTGGAAATTGCTGGCAAGGAAAAATGCAGAGTTTCTTTCTATATTTGGAAGATAAATAAACTGACAGCAACAATTATCCTGTTTTGACTAGTCATCTTTGCAGGAGGATGAACTACTCGACCCAACTTCAAAAGCTGAAGGCTACTGACTCGGTGCAACTGCCATTTTCCCATTTCCCTTTCATCCCGTTACATGAAACTACCTGGTTTCTGTCCTATTAGCTAGACTCCATATTCTTGTAAATGCAATAAGGCAGAATCTCTACAAGAATTGCCTTCCCTTTCTGCATCATAATAAGAACTGCAACATCAAAGCTCCACCCCTCATTTCAAGTGTAGAGCTACTTGAAGTCAAGCCTCCATTTGTTTCCAAGGTAACAAAGAGAAACTCAACTCCAGCCTGTTTCTGGATTTACAAGTAAAAATTAACCAAGTGATGGATATATATGCCTTGCTTTCACTGAATATTTGTCAAAAGTTAATGACTGCACCAAGTAGAATGAACAAATTGAATTATATTTCAAATAAAGAGAACATTTTGGAATATACAATATCAACAAAAGATTGCAAATGCTAAGATACATTTACATCCACAGCCCTACCTCTGTAAAGAGAGTACATAATTTAATGAACCAATTTAGGAATTACATTGTCTTATTTTACAGCAGCCATTTAGGATAAATGTGAGTTCTGCTTTAACAGCTTGTGTGTAACAAAAAATATACTGGACACACCGGCTAACAGTATCTCAAAATACTTTACTATGCATTGTTCAGGGTTAAAATTGGGAAACGTATGTCACTGCTAGTGACTGTTTCATATTTAAAAGCCTTTTCAAGAATATTGCAACTTATAGACAAAGGTATGATTTCAACTTGGAGCGAAGCAATAAGCTAATCAGAGCCAGAACAGAAGCAGGAACCTTTTTAAACCCTTGGGACAGAAGTCTTTTCCATGGAGCTGACAACTGCAAGTTTCAGCCTAGGCAAATTGCAGTGTACACCCAGACAGAACTCAGGGGAATAAATACAACTGCAAATTTTTCTTTGCCATCTTGCCATAATTCTGATCTCCATCTTTAACCTTTCCCATCCAGAGCTACCTACCATTTTCTTTAACAGATTTCATTTCAGCTTACCTCAGGTACTGGCAACTCATACTCAACATGATAAATTTCCAAGTTAGCATACTTCTGATGTTACCTTTACTTTGAAAACAACTCTCTCTGGTAAACCATTGGGTCACACACACAAAATCCAGTTCAGTGGCTTCTTTCACCCAGATTCAAGCGATCTAATTTTTTTTTTCTGAGAGAAAACACAAAGAAATGCAAACCTCCAAGTTGCTTTCGATACTCCCCAAACTCACAGTGCCAGAGTGATTGCTTCTGTTCTTGAACTTTTGCTTCCTATTTTCACTGTATTTTTTGTCTGAACTACTTCAGCCACAGAAGTAGAAAACAAGTAACTAAAACCAATTTTAATCAAAGCAATCTGAATTATACTCTCAACCTCATTCGTGATTTGGATAACTCCAGGCAAGCAACTTATCCACGTGTATAATCCATGTGCCTGCTTGTGTGAAGACTGAGCTATACAAATCCACTCACATTTAGACACCTCAAGAGAAAAATGGTCTAAACAGGTACAGACCAGATAAATAAGAGATACAGATGCCAAGCTGCAGCAAGTAGAATGGGCTTCTGAAGAGATATATCAACAAAATTTCCAATTATTCAACTACAACTCTCCCTCATTTAACTGTTCTCTCAAATCTTCCTGATCTTCAACAATTATTTCCTTTCCCTTCCTCGGAATGAAGAGGGCTATTAAAGATCTAAGACTCAAGAACATATCTAAAACTGATTGTCCTGACTTTTGACAGAAATCTTTGGTCAAACACCCTGAAAATTAACACCGAAGGACTCTGCTTGAAAACTTCAGCTGCAGCCAGAAGAAAATTACTTCCTTCAGATTCCTGCTGCATCCTAAGTAAAGGCTGGATAAGAAAAGAATACAACAACTAAACTTAACCAAAAAGCTCCAACCCAGAAAAAACTTGTCTTCTAGAATTGCTTAGCCAAACAAGCATTTCTAGTAAATCCTTTGGTGCTGTTTCATCTCTCCTTCCAGCCCAAAAGATAATGAGCTGTCTCAATACCTACAAAATATTTTGTTAAAAAACTGTTGTACATAAGTAGAGAAATAGAACTTTCTGGTGGTCCCTAGACTGGAAAGTGAAAAAAAGGAAGTCTTTGGATGGAGTAGAGGAGGCTTTTAGAGGTAGATGCAAGAGGTTGAAAGATGTTATAAGCATGTAGAATGGGGGGTGGCTTGACAGATAAAATGAAGGTTCAAGTGGCCCCGTTAGTCACTTTGGGCAGTCAGACAAGTTGGAAAGAACAGGTTATATAGTGGTCAATGAAGAATTCCTGGATGCTGACTTGAGGAAAGTGAGAAATGACAAATTAGTGTCATAATAAGCTATTTCTCTATGCTAAATCATAGAAACATAGAATGGTTTGAGTTGGAAGGGACCTTTAAAGATCATCTAGTTCCAAACCCCCTGCCATGGGCAGGGACATCATCGACTAGATCAGGTTGCTTAAAGCCCTGTCCAACCTGGCGTTGAACACTTCCAGGGACGGGGCATCCACAGCTTCTCTGGGCAACCTGTTCTAGTGCCTCACCACTCTCATAGTGAAGAATTTCTTCCTTATATCTAATCTAAATCTACCCTCTTTCAGTTTAAAGCCATTATCCCTTGTCCTATCACTACATGCCCTTGTAAAAGGTCCCTCTCCAGCTTTCTTGGAGGCCCCCTTTAGGTACTGGAAGGCTGCTATAAGGTCTCCCCGGAGCCTTCTCTTCTGCAGGCTGAACAACCCCAACTCTCTCAGCCTGTCCTCATAGGAGAGGTGCTCGAGCCCTCTGATCATCTTCGTGGCCCTCCCCTGGACTTGCTCCAGCAAGTGAAGATGGAAGAGAATCTGGGACTGATCCTTGACCTTCAAGCCAAGTGGCTCACATGGAATCTGCCTAAAGCTAGACCCTTCTCAAGAGAAACTGTGCTGGAAAAAGACAGATGTAGTTGTCCTAAACGGGACCAGGAACTGAGCTAACCATAAACTGTGCAATTGTGGACCATTACGGCTGCAGTGCCCTTGCCCTTTTTAATTTTTGCATATATTCAGCAGCATAAACATTTCTACAAAGCGCAAAGCAGGATCACAATAAGAAGGGATTAAGCTATGTTGAAGCAGTGTATGTTAAACACTTAAGTGTGTAGGAAAAGGTGTACTCTTAGCAGTAAGACATGCAATTTGGTTGTGTGAGGTGAAAAATCTGGTCTTTATTAGCCCATTTGGAAGCCCCACCCCAGCTTGACCTCAAATGAACTAATCTAAAAGGATACTGTGTATGACTGTATGTCTCTATTCTTTCCTAATTTATCAAGGGCTAAACTGTTTCTGTAGACTTTTTGGTTCTTGCAAACTAAGGCCAAAGTAAAATGAAAATGAGAAGTTCCAAGTATCATCATGCTTGGGGAGCTTGCTGACTCCCTGGGGGCCCAGTGGGCACTGGACTGTGATATCACAAAATTTACTTTCAGTCAAAATCCAGGGTGAGAAACAGAGAAGCTCAACTCAGTCCACCCAGGATCCTGAAATGACAAAGATGGACCAACACCCCCAGAAGTACAGTCCTTTCCTGATTGCCTACAGGTCCCAGGGTAATAAACTAAATCTTTTGCTATCCTTAGGAGGATACTGCACTATCATTTGCCTGCTTTCATTCACAGAAATCAAGAAGGCTTTTTTAGAAGGTGATATATATATAAGATGCAGACAGAGGGGAAAAATAAATCCAACATATGTGTTTTTAAATATTTTACAAATAATGTTCCCCTTCTGTCTCATTTACTGCAACATTTTCTCCCTGTCCCATCTTTAGCTGAACAGCAGGTGGAACGAAAAAGGAGGGAAATGTTGGTCTACTGATCAAGAAAATCACTCTCTGTTGGCACAGGTGTCTCACGTTTATTGCTTTTTTTCCTGTGCTAGGCAGTAAAAAACACTGATTTTACAGCTGGGGATTTCAAATATAATTTTGTTTACTTATACTTCCTGAGATGATTTATCTTTCTCCTTTCTATTTTGAATGGATTGTATCTCTGTATCTTACACAGCTGACATACAGCTTCACAGGTATTTCCCACTTCCAGGCAAAGGCTGTTTAAATGTATTTTGCAAGCCTATTTAATATACAGCTTCAGCTGTGGAGAAAAAATATATATCAGAACATGATTGGATTAATTTTTCAAACAGTTCGAGGTGAAACCACTAACTTCCTAACTTATAAAACAGTATCTCTAACAGAAAATAAGAATTCCTGTGGCATTATGGAAGGGATGAGCACAGCTTTAGAGGAAAGTTTGACTTAAACTTTGCAACTTGGAAGGGGAATTGAAGCATTTTAGTCACAGCATCCTTCCAGAAATTAGACAATTTAATCTTTCAGTATAGAATAAATTTTCCGTCAAGTTAAAAGCAAATCTTCTATTTAACTGACTGATTACACTGATTTTAAAAGTGCCATTCCAAATATTAGCAGGGTATATTAAAAATGTTCAATTCAGACAGTTTCTCTCTGAGACATTCAGCAGAAAGTTGTTTCATCATAAGCACTGACTGATTTTCTTTGAAATAAGTATAGGGTTAATTATGTAAATATATTTGTGTAAAAATGATAAGTGATCAGAGCTGAGCTTGAGGCCTTTATAATATACATATTGCTGCTTTTATGCTGCAAACATTAAAACATTTTGGGCTGGCATCAATATACCATATTCTATATGAATATACCATTCATTCTATATGAACATTCAATCTACAGTTTTTCTTAAAAATAGCATTTGGCGTGTGCAAGCATGAAGAGTCACTCATGTTTATACTGCACTGCCCAAGTATCAATCACACCTCCTCTACACAACAGGCAGGGCAGATGAACACTGCTTCCAGTACCCAGACTAACTCTGCCCAGCACTGCAGTATCCACAACATGCTTATACATCTCAAACAGGAAATAAAGGAGATCTGAGCAAATAAATACCTATGTTTCAGCATATGGACTTGCCTGCAGGAGAACTTTCATTAGACCAGGTCAGTTCACAGCTCAGTTAATATCAATATAGGATATTAATATCAGCTTAATGTCATACAGAATCATAATATATTTATATTAATTGTACAACCAGTTTAGTATTCAGTATGTCCCTAGTATTGTGGCCTGCTGTCCTAATTTAAGAAAGCACCTAGAGTGACCAGCTTCAAACTCCCCTGTAAGGCCATATTTTTCCATAAAGAGTGCAAGAGTTTTACATTGGTTTTCCAGGGGAGATAAGCTCAGTTCAGTCACATACTATCTGAATTGCTCACAAATACTCACCTGAAGCTATGACTTGGCAGGGGTGAGGAGACAGGTAGAGGGAGGTGCAGTAGAAAGGAGAGAACAGGGGGCTGCTGTTTGGTAATGGGGAGGAAAGTCCAGGCAGCACAAGGGAGTTGTCCACACTTCCATAAGTTCAAGATATTCAGCAAAAGGCACCCTCTGCTACCCAAGCAGCCTTTCTGCTATGGAGACAAAAGACAAAGCTCCTCCATAACCCCTGCACCATCTCCCATGTCTCCTACTCCTTGCTAAGAGTCTTGCCCAAAATCTCTCTCCTAACAATCTGACCTCCAAAGTTAAAAAAAGGTTTATACAGGGCAACTTGTTTATTTGCCCTGGACTACGACAAGCTTCAAATGACCTGAGCTTGAAGCAGAACATGGAGTGTCTATAGTGCAGCTCATTGCTCCACCTGAAACCTGAAACACATTTTCAGTGCTCTTAACCCAAGCGGAGAAGTGGGCTTTAAAGGGATCAGGAACAGGCAGAGTAGGCAGTTTTGCTTTTAAATGTGAGAAAACCTGAGCAAATACATGGACGCGAAAGGAATTCCATGCAGGAACAATTTTAGAGTGTGTAATAGGCTTACATTTCATGACTTCTGATTTTCATTAGCTATGTACGCCCTTTGTAGTCAAAAGTAAAGTTTTATAGGAGAAAGATTTCTAAACAAAAAGGTCATTATTTCACAATCGGATGAGATGGTTTAAATTTATGAAACATTTAGTGCACCTGATTTTTCTTTGTCTTCAATACTACAAAGGCATAAAGCTTAGCTTTTTTTTAAAACAGTGAATGCTCATTTCCAACTGTTGTAAACCGAATTAGTCTACTCAAATTTGACACAGAAGTAATTTTTTAAGTTGTCAAATAAATACATTTTTAATAAAAAAAATTGTTACTTGTGTTTTTGATATTCTGTTACAACAACTGAAGCTTCTGTTAGTTTATATTTAATTGCAATTTAAAGTCTAAAGCTCAGCAGTACTCAAAAGAGAATTACTGGCTTGGTAAAAAAACATCAGCTCATAAGCCTTCCTTAATCAAAACTGAAAATCTGGCAACAAAATGTCATTGTGAACTGTTTGCTTTATATACTGCTGGGAAAAGGTTTGCAATGTTAATATTTCAAAATGAATAATTTTGTAGAGTTTCTCAATGATTAATAAGCTTGCCATTTTTAATTTAAAACATGAAGCACACATTTGTATTCCTAATAATAAGTAGATGGAAGATTGTAAGCGGTTCAAGAAAATAAATTATATTATTTTTTAATGTCATGTTCTCTGACATCATGAACATCACAGTCAATAATGACAATGCAGAATCTGCCATGTTATGTGGGAAAAACAAACTAAATGCTTCTGGTTTGACCATGAAATACCCTAGCATATTCACAGAGCACATTTCAATTTTTAGTTTTATCTTGCTGCCTTATCTCTTTCCCTTTAGCAATTCTGGTGCCTGATAACTGTTTACATCCCTTAGCAGGCACTATTGTGACAATTTCTATTACCAGAAATTATTATTCCTCTGGCCAAAAGCTGTCTGCTTATCTACCTAGGTTTTCATCCTAAACCCATCTCCTTACTATTTCTGTGCCCACTACAACCCCACGGCTAGCAGAGTGAGTGTCACACAGCGTGGGGAAGGCGGAAGCGCCGAGTCTATTTCCAGATGCTTCCCTCTCTGCCGCTCTGGCAGAAGGAGCGAGTAGGGCTCGCCTGCCAAACGTGGCAAAACTCCGCTCCTAGCTCAAACGAAATCTTGGCTTTGCTGAAACCCATGGCACGATGCCCATCCTCTTCAGCAGAGCCAGGCTTCTGGCTCTGCGGTGGTGATGGGGAAGGACACGACAGCCTGATAAAGCGAGGAGGGCACCGGGTGAAGGAAGCAGAGATGCCATGCACGTGGGTGAGGAGAGGCTGTGAAGGAAGTCAGGTAGCAACAAATCTTACGTCTTTGGTCTCACTTGATATGGTATATAACAATGAATGATATTCACAACATTACTGAAATTATTTATTGACCAGAGTAGGCAAAACAACACGCTCACCATTCTATTTTTCCTTATTATCTTACGCAATTTATTCTTATGCCTAAGCTGAGCCCTGTAACATTTCATCACTGTGCTCTTTGTCCCTCTTTATCCCAGCATCTTTCTTACTACATGTCATCCTCATTCATCATGTCATATTTAAAATTTAGATGGTAAGATCTCTTGGAACAAAGCTATATCTCACTGAAGCTCCTGAACAGAGCCTGCAGCACATCCTTCTTTGCATGCAAAATAATGAAATCAATACAAGTTTATTTTTATTGTTCTCTTCCTATAGCAAGAGATGACAGAATTAGGTTCCCCAGAATCTAATACTCTCAAGATATTATTTGATTTTGTTATCCCTGGACCCTCTACATTATGCAGTATTCCCTTCATTTTTAGATTGCAGATCTTTAAGAGAGCAGCTGAGGCAAACAGTTTCAAGGGTCTTTTCCCCAAAATGCACTTTCCACCCTTCATCATCACTTCGGAAACCAGAATACCACCATCAGCTCTTCCTTGGTGAGAGACTACGGAGCTGCTTGCCACCTGCCATCTAGCTCACATCCCCTGCTAGTGACCTGCCTTAATACCAGCCCTCAACAGTTTGATTTTTGTTCTTTTTAGTTTTAATGTGACATGTCTCTCAACACAGCAAAAGCTTTAAGACACCAAACTCCTCACTTTGTCAATTCTCCTTCCTTTTGATGATGTGATCTGGATTCACAGCCTCACAAAATGTATGGTGGAAAGGGATATGAGAGTTACCTGGCCAACAGACCCGTCCAAAAGCAAGAGTAACTGTACCTACACCAATTCTTGCCTAATTTCCAGTGGCCATGGAGAGCTGGATATTCCTTTTTTTCTTTAGCAACCTTTCACTTACTTGAAGACTGAATACCATGCTTGTTAGCTTACCAGCTCTAACTCAGCTTATCTCCTCTGATTATTTTGCTACGAGGCTTGACATTTCTGGGCATTTTGATGTCCTTTCCTTCATTTGTTTTAAATGCAATTTCTTCTGCACCATTGCATCATATGTTTGATACTTCAGTGCAGACTCCCTAGGGCAGATGTCAGCGACCTGACTAGAACAGTTTGCTGAACTGCAGGTTTATTTCTCAAACCCAGGATTATGTTTATTGTCAGTCACCTTATTGATATAATCTTAAATGCATATGCCAGTGGAGCCTGGTTCCTGCCTATTTGGACCTCCCGGAGGGCCAAGAGCTGCACTCTTCCCAAGTTGCCTTCCTCAGGAAGCAGAGCTCTCAGCTCCTGGCCCCAAAACTGCAGCGTGGCATCCAAAATCTACCCCTCTTCCGTATTATGGGTGGTGACTTCTTACCAAGCAGAGTTTTACTTATTCCCACCACTGCAACTGCCCTGGGACTTTAAAAATAAAGAGAAGCAGAAGCTTGTAAGCTGCGGAGGGGACTGGCAAACTTGGCATGTATAGTAACAACATTTTAACACGTATTAATTCACACACAGATATTCTGCAACCCTCAAAAAATATCAGCACTTGAAAATAAATTAATAGAAAACTAGCAGCCTTTGATGTTTTCCACACCCTTAGATGACTAACTTAGCATTAAAGGCCAGCGGAAAGTCTGACAACTATCAGGATGGAGAGTAAAGGCTGCAGAAGAACATTTACAGGGAAAATGAAATGTTATGGAGTAGCTCAGGCAACGATGCTATAGGCAGAAGGGATTTTGGTAAAGTTTCCCTTTTATTCCTTCAGTATTACTCCTTAAACTACTGCTGAATAGCAAGGATGCCAGGAGGTTTACAGATAACCTTGGTTATGCGAGTTTGTGCCGCGTCTAATAAATTCTCCCTCTCCTACTAATTTGTTATATTAACAAATATAAATTTGATTCTAGTTCTCAGTAATTTCACAAGTGAACACAAACAAAAATAACATACTATTTAAACTAATAAAAAGAATCTGTAAAAGTATTCTGAGAATTCTGTAATAATCTATATCAACTATTGTTGCTTAAAATAGCTGATTTCATGTGAAACTATTTAGAAATGGAAGATAGTTTGAATGCAAAAGGGAGAAACTTTACTTTCAAAATCTCAAAATTATAAAGTTCATATATCTTATTTTTCTGTAAAGTTCAGCCATGAGGCTACGGCTTATCTTCCTTGTCTTGTTTCCTCCTTTGTGTTCCTTTGCCAGGCTTTCCAGGTGGAAGCAGTAAACATCTTCCCTATTACAGTATCAGCTGCAACGTTACTTTTTCAGGAGAGACCTTCTTTAAAGCTTTGGTGGTTGATATGCATCAATGCTATAATTTACTCCAAGAAATTATTGGATAGATTGTGAAATAAATTATAGAAGAAACTGGGTTTTTTACTCATAAAAACTTCAAGACTTTAATTAAACTTTCCACTCTGAATGGTATGATAAATCAAAATCAGAGATTTTCATGAATCCAAATAAAAGAAAAAAATGAATTAAGCAAAATACTTTAATAATTTATCCTAACTTAGACATTCTAGACTTTTCTCCTTTAGACTTCTGACATGAAATTTTTTTTTAACTTTGAAACTCTTAGCATGCAAAGTATTAATCTTTTATTTTAAAATCTTTTGATCATTAGAGGCATGTTAAATATCAGTTGCCCTTCATACCAAAAGTATTGAAACTAGCATATCCTCTGAACTTTCCACTTCCTTACAAATGCTTTAAATATAGGAACAAAACTAAAACCAAAACCAGATATATTTCATTGAAAAATTTCTGTCTATCTATAGTTAAAAAAAAAAAAAAAAAGTTCCATAATTAAATTATTTCCCCTGAGAACATAACAGGTAAAATGAAAGGGGGGGAGTACAGAAGACAGTGAGAAAAGAAAAAGAAATCAGAATCTGGGGGCTGTTGGGAAAAGGTAGCACCTGACATGCTTTAAAAAACTGTATTCTGCTCCCATTGTGTCAGGTTAGCACTAAATACCAAAGGTCAATTTTTTTACTTTCTGGGAATCTTTCCCATGTCATGCTGATGCATTTACGTTTTACACAAATTAACATGTGACTGCTAGACTAGATGGCTAATGGAATACATGTTTAATAATGTGAAAGCTCAAAATCACTTGAGTGTTAAATGAGGTACCATCACCTCCCCTGCCAAAAAGGCTGCCAGTGGCATGTCAGAGACAACATACTTTCCAAATTAGTCGAATAGGAAACAGTGGTGTCTCACTCTAGGAGGACGAGAAGATTCCTAGAAAAGAGACTGCCTCGTTCAGTCATATGCTCCGTGTCTCACAGAAGTGCTGCCAGACAGTTACCTTGTGCAGAGGACTACACAGGAACGGTGTAATACATCACTCACAGCTCCAATGTCCTTATAAACCCAGCCAGCTTATCCAAGAAGAAACACTTGTAGCAGTTGCCAGTAGAATCAATAGACTGAAATTAATCATCTGCTGGCTGAACTCAGTAGGAGCCAACATGTGCTAGAGTCAGAGGAAACTCAAGAGAGCTGCACTTTTTATCTGCCTCAAGATTGTCTTTGACAGTCTCATAGTCAACATAATTTGAGAACTCCATAATATTATTCAGCTATGCCAAGCCTGAAGCATCACTTTTCAATGTTTACATAAGACAAGGGCCACCAGAGGACCTCCTCTTTTCCTTTTTCCCCAAGGGAAAGAAGGAGAATCTGATGTCCGCTGTCCCTTGGGGGGAGACTCTCATGGTTCCCAGTAGAGCATGAGGGGTCTAGCCGAAAGATGAAGGAAACCCAGGACTGGTTTCATCACAATCTTCTTGTCTGAACTTGAGGAGTCAAGCTCTGTACCTAGTGACTCACTTTACCATCTGCTCAACATCATAGGAGTACTGTAAGGATAAATACATTATGAGTAGGAGGCACCAAGTTACTACAGTGATGAAGGCAATATAGTATGTCGGCTACCAAAATGAAGGTGTAATTGTAGCTGATGCTACATTCTTCTGCGATAGTAGTAGAGAAAAGCCAACATAGGCTTTAGTAGGTGGTAGCTGCCACAAAAAACTCTTTTCCAGAGAAGCTGAGAAGCTGCATAAGAGATATTGATTCTATTTAGTGATAAATTTATTCACCTCAGAAGAAGAGACTCAAGTTCAATTTCCGACATCATCAGCTCTTTATTTACATAAACTGGAAGAGCTTCAACAACATAAATATAGAATAAACCACAGTCATTCCAGAAAGTACCCAGCAGGTACTCAGTTGGGCTGGGCTGTACTTGCCTTCAAGATCTTCTTCTGAATAAACTGAAATCAGAAATTTAATCTATATCTTCTGTGTTCCATGACAACTCCTTTGTTTTTTAGTTTCAGTAATTTTAAGAAGTACCATTTTGATTTTTCCCTCCGCAAAATATTTCTTTTTGAAATTACCTCCTTGTTGCTTGTATCCTGATGAGCTTTTATTTCTTCTGTTGTGAAGAGGAAAGCAAGGGCAGCTTTGAATCTGAGACACAAGCACCCCTTTGTACCCTCAACAACTTTTTAGTTTCTTCTATACACTACCACAGCAGTTTATTTCACTCTGTTACCGAGAGCATCTTAGTTGCTACGGTATTTTGCTATGGTGAACACCACACTCTTCTCTTAATATTTGATTATTATTTTTTAATTCCATGGCTGTCCTTATATGTAAAAAGTATGAAAGAACAAACTGTTAAAATCTGCTGATGACTTTCAAGGTGGACTCTCTGTGATCAGAAACTTGCATCAATCCACGTCTCAATATTTTTATCTACAAAACCAATTAGAATAGCTGCCTCTATTCGCAGCGTTTGCTCAGTCTTAATCATTATTTGAAAAGCATTCTGAGTTCCTAAAATTAAATGTGCTATACAAATGAAAAATATTTTCTTTAATCTTTCTGTTTTATTTTAAGTGTTTCTTTCCTTATTTGTTTATTAACAATGACTGTGAGATTATTGTTGGAAACTAATGAACAATTTAAATGTGAATTTATTTTATTTCTTGTACATGGACTTCTTTAGAGACTTTCCAAACAGTTATTCAACCTTTGAACAAGACTGAATTTTACTTTTTTACAACCCACAGACAAGTCACTGGAAAGAATGGCAAGCAAGCCTTGCTGCTTATGAAGGCTGAGCACTAACTGCCTAAATAAAAAGCTCTGAGTCCAACTTGGCCATGATCAAAGGAATTATTCCAACGCCTCAACACTTACTCCTTGAACTTAATGTGTCAGGCTGCCACCATGGGAACACTACCCTGGCCCAGTGTAATTGAATTACAAAGAGATTTACTTTGTGCATTTTGCCTTTTTTCCACCAACTGGTATCTGTATAGGTCTCACAAAAGAACAGTTTTGAGACTAGGCAATTTACACAGAATAACAATTTCTGGTAATTTTCACAACGTATGATCACAATAAATGCATATATTCTCCTTGTGGGTTTAAGCTCCTAAATTATATTCCTTTCCTCAGGGTATGGACTAGTATAATACTCCTTTAATGTTCTGTATTTGGAGAAACTTTATAATTTTCAGGAAGGATTAGGTAAAAAATTAATTTATTCTACGAACAGCAAAGATGAAAAGAACCTTTTTTTCTCAAAATTTGAAACCCACATTTTATTTGAAAAATAAATCACCCAATAGCGTCAGGAACCACTCAGTCCCGCTGTGCAAACCTAGCAGTGTGAAACCTGTCACTCCAACGTTTATTCGTACTTCCAGGCACTCAGCAGGTGGTAAAGGCCTTAAAGCATCTGAGTAAACAAAAAGGGTATTTGAATTATCATTTCATGTCATCTCTTATTTGGGCAAATTTCCATTTAATCTTGAAAAGCTGATAGCACTTTAAAAATATCTTTTTCTGTCCTTCTTTTTTTTTCTGTTTACTTATCAGTAATTGTAACTAACATGCTCTTCTCCCAGTTTGCATTCCAAATTGCAGGTATCTGCCTATAGCCCTTGATAGGAGCAGTCATCTTCATGAGGAGTAATGATTTTACATGTACCTGAAATATCCCTTCTACTCTACATAGAGCTGTTGCAAAAAGTACTCAAACAAAATACACATAAGAATGTCTAGCTGTGATAGATCACACAGAAAGTGATCTGACAGACTGTCAATCTGGAACAGGTTGCCCAGAGAAGTTGTGGATGCCCCATCCCTGGAAGCGTTCAAGGTCAGGTTGGATGGGGCTTTGAGCAACCTGACCTAGTGAAAGATGCCCCTGCCCATGGCAGGGGGGTTGCTCTAGGTGATCTTTAAAGGTCCCTTCCAACCCAAACCATTTCGTGATTCTGTGATTCTATGAAAATGATGTACACTTCAGCTAACAGCTGATCCTTGTTTGCTCACAAAGCTTAATCTTTTTTCTTTTTCTTTTAATCTTTATAAGCATTATTCCTATATGCTAGGAAAAACAAACCAAATATAACTAGGACTGAATAGGTTGAAACAAGTCAGGAGCTTGTGCACTACAACACAAGCATCTTTGAAACAGCAATTGTTAATGACATGATATAAGTAGCAGCAGGCCGATGGATAGCGATGCAACAGCAGCCTAACGTGGCCTACTGTGACAGTTTTCTGGGAAGACATCAGCTCTCAGGCCAGATAAACACTTAGGAGATGAGCACTGAGGGGTGACTAGTTAACTAACCTGACATCTAGGTCTCCCTTCCCAGCACTATACCAGGCAAAACAGGACTTTGGCTACACTGTTCAAATACAGCAAATGAAAACAGTTTTAAAACAGATAGCATATGGCAATTTTTCCACATTTGTTTACATAGACTATTTTAGTTCAGAACCTGGGGTATGTTAATGTGAACTAAATGAAAGCGCAAATGTAGAAGTGGTTATTGTTGGCTATCAACGGCTATCAGCAGTAAAGCTAACGGACCCACTGTTGCAATTAATTTTTTAGCTTTCCACTCTTGTGTAACAGGACCTGGGGCAAACCAATGCAGTAAAACACTGAAAACTATTCCTGCAGAGATACAAAAATATGCAGAGATTCTTCACTAGAGTTCTGCATTTGCCTGTTCGGCTCTTATGCATGCACTACACTTCTTAAGACACGTAGGTTTTGCAAGTATCAGGCTTTTTTTCTTAAAGAGAAAGTTAAGCTCTCGATTTACCAAAACATTTAAGAAACTTTTCTCAAATTCATGCAGTGAATTCAACTGAAAAACATCCTGAAAAAAACTGTCCAGTTGTATGTTTATGGATTTTAAATCAAATACATTTTCATTTTACTACAGCTTGTTACAGATACTTCAGTTTAACTCAAAAAATGTTAAAAACCACTTTGAAAATTAAATTAAACATTTTTAATCATCTGATTTATGATATTTTCATTTCTTTTAAAACTGCAAACATCACTGGGGATGAATCAAAAATTTTTATATCTTTTATAATTTAACTGAAGAATATGAAAATCAAATATTTATGTAGATACACGTCAGATTAATCCTTCTAGAATTTTTAGAATAAAAGCTTGAGAGAGACTAAAAGGCATGATGCATTGTGATTCATATTACTTTGCATAAGGGAGTTACGGATTCACATATAACCAAAGGATAGATAGTCATGCCAATATTGAGCTTGTTTAACCATTTCTTTGGATAAACAGGGTATTTTAGTCTCCAATGCTATCTTCGCAGCACTTTTCCCAATTCCTTTCAGTAATAAACAAACCTCTTCTCTGCCTTCACCACAAACTCTTACATCTAAGGTACATTCCATCCCACTTTTAGTTTAAAGAATAACGCTTAAGAGAGAGTGTATTTCTAGCGAGTCATTAGTTCTTGCATGTTTTGCAGTAAAAGAACTAATGGTCAAGGTTCATTAACTGCATGAAACATCCTCAGAAAGAGGGTAGCTGGAGCTACAGTTATTACAATTGTGATGTGAAAATTATGAAGACAGTGAAATCTTCTTTATGGATGAGTGTCATACGTAAGATGGTCCTAACAATTAGTCAGAAAGGTTTGGGCTTTTACAGTTCAGAGCAGCACACAGTTCACAACAGCACAGCAAAATACAACAGAACATGACTAATTAATGGCACCACATTTACCTATTTTATTATAAAAGCACTTTACTATTACTTATAGTAAACTATACAGCAGATATGTTATATAAAGGACTCAGCAATCTACGCATTACTCATAGTGAAAGGCTAAGCTATAGATTAATACTTTAGACAGTGTCTAGAAAATGTTAATAAAAGCTTTATATCCACAAATTGAAATCATACATTTCCTATTTTATGATGCAAATAGCATAAAAATATTCAGTAGAGATCTAATATTTTATTGGAGCTATACCTCTGCCCTTAAAACAGGACTTCTTAAAAGAATGTGTCTGAGAAACTTTCCAGTTGATGAAAGGAAAAAAAGCAGTAGCAGAAATTTTCAGAGTTTTAAAAATATGCTTTATAAAATATTCTATAAACCTTGCAAGATTTCTCTTTATGTTCACAGATTTTATAGAATATTATGTATTAGATACCACTGAGATAGGTCCAAATGCATTTGTGAATGTGTATACTAGCAGAGGGATGCATCAAAATGGTGTTATGTATGATATCTCCTCAACTTGGATCATCCATCAAGAGGGTACCTCCCAGTGGAATACCAAGAACTCTCTGAATTTCACAGTTTTGGTTCAATAATCCCATCTGACATCACATCAGTTATCTTTATGGAGATAGAGCTGCTAGTGGCACAGATTTTAATCTCACCTGAAAGGCAGATATGGTTTGCATAGGAACTCTCTAATTTTATGCGAGCAAAATCAAAAACATTTCTTTTACAATGGCTTTAAAAATAATGTTGAAATTCTTTCCCTATTTGAAATATCAGAATTCTAAGGGATACTGCTCAGCTATTTTTGACCATATGATTTACCTTATGCTCACAAGATCAAATCAATAGCGATATGGCAGAATATTAATTTGTTTTATAATAGGCTTATGTCAGCCAGCAAATTATAAATGCAATAATAAGATTTTTTTCCAGCATTCATATACACTTTTCTAAAGCACTAATTAGTTTTTAAAAGTTAACAGCAGCAAAGCGATCAGTGACTAAGAAAAAGCTGCAATCATGTCATGGTTTAACCCCAGCCAGCAACTAAGCACCACACAGCCGCTTCCCCCTCCCCCCTCCTAGTGGGGTGGGGAGGAGGAAAGGAAAAAAAAGTAAAACTCATGGGCTGAGATAAGAACAGTTTAATAACTAAAGTAAAAATAAAAATACACTACTAACTAAGAATAATAATAATTGAAGACAAGTGATACACAATGCAATTGCTCACCACCCGCTGACTGATGACAGAGCCACTATCTGCCCCTCCTGGCCAACTCCCCCCTGTTCATATACTGGGCATGATGTTCCATGGTATGGAATACCCCTTTGGCTAGTTCAGGTCAGCTGCCCCGGCTCTGCTCCCTCCCAGCTTCTTGCACACCTGCTTGCTGGCAGAGCATGGGAAACTGAAAAGTCCTTAACTTAGGATAAGCGCTACTTAGCAACAACTAAAACATCAGTGTTATCAACATTATTCTCACACTAAATCCAAAACCCAGCACTGTACCAGCTACTAAGAAGAGAGTTAACTCTGTCCCAGCCGAAACCAGGACAATTGTCCAGCAGCTCTAGCTTTTAACTTGCGGATTTTATACTGCATCATATAAAAGCCCAGAACTAATTAACCATACCACCTCACTACATCAGCCTACTATTAACTGTGAAGTTAAGTATTTAACTTGTAAGGTTTTACCTGTATACATTTTTAATATATCACAGTATGTATACATACATGTAACTTATCTTCAATGCAAGCTTTACATTTTAATCAATACAAAATCCATTTTTCTTACTTCAGAAATGCCATCCAACTTGCTCTAAACTCTTAAAGAATTCATGATGCACCATTAAACTCGAGGGGGGCAGGATTGTTCTGATACATTACTTTCTACAAAAAGACCTTTGTATGTTTTGCATTCATGGGTATAATATCCAGCAATTAATCCTAAATTAAAAAGAGCTGGGAATCTTGGGTTTCAGTAGGATACTGTGTTGGGTTTGTGTAGCGAGGGAGGGGCTACAGGGGTGGCTCCTGTGAGAAGCTGCTAGAAGCTTCCCTGGCTCCAACCCGGACCTGCCTCTGGCCAAGGCCGAGCCCATCAGCAACGGTGGTTGGGCCTCTGTGATAGCATATTTAAGAAGGGGAAAGACTGCTAAAAAAATGGAAGAGCTGCAGCAAAGAGACGAGTGGGATGTGAGAGAAACAGCCATGCAGACCCCAAGGTCAGTGAAGAAGGAGAGGGAGGAGGTGTGCCAGAGTAGAGTTTCCCCTGCAGCCCATGGTGAGAGGGCAGGCTGTCCCCCTGCAGCCCATGGAGGTTAACAGTGGAGCAGAGATTCCCCTGCAGCCCGTGGAGGACCCCATGCTGGAGCAGGTGGCTGGGCCCAGAAAAGGCTGTGACTCTGTGAGAGAGCCCACGCTGGAGCAGTTCATGGAGGACTGCAGTGCGTGGAAAGGACTCGCGTTGGAGAAGCTCATGGAGGGCTGACCCCCGCGGGAGGGACCCCAGGCTGGAGCAGGGGAAGAGTGTGAGGAGTCCTCCCCCTGAGGAGGAAGGAGCAGCAGAAACAATGTGGGATGAACTGACCGCAACCCCCATTCCCGCCCCCCTGTGCTGCTGGGGGTTCAGGAGGCAGAGGAATCGGGAGCAAAGCTGAGCCCAGGAAGAAGGGAGGGGTGGGGGGAAGGTGTGTTTCTAAGGTATGGTTCTATTTCTCATCATCCTACTCTGATTTGATTGGTAACAAATTAAATTGGTTTCTTTTTCCCCAAAATCGAGTCTGTTTTGCCTGTGACCATAAGTGGTGAGTGACCCCTCCCTGTCCTTGTCTCGACCCACGAGCTTTTTTGCTGTATTTTCTTCTCCCCCTCTCGCCGCGGGGGGAGGAGTGAGCGAGCGGCTGCCTGGTGCTTTTGTGGCCAGCTGGGCGTAAACCACGACAGATACTCACAAAATTTCAGAGCAACAATTTTACAAGTAAAGGAAAACATCAATTGGCATCACAGGCAAGGAATAACAGTGTATATTAGGAGGGAGAGAGCAATGAATCACTGTATTTTAATCTCGTATACTTTGATTACGAGGGGCAAACACTACCAAAGCAAGCATCGGCCTCCCCAGTGCTTAAGTATATATGAAACTGCATCATTAGTGTGTCTTCCTTACAAATATGGAAGAGAAAAAAATAAAAGGGGATCATTATACATTAATATGACCAATAGTTTCAGATTTTTTCTGAAACCAGAAATGCTCAGCTCATTTAATTTGCAGCAGAAAATCCAAGAACTTTACTTTTCTTTATATACATTTAATAATACCTGGATAAAAAATATGTACACTACAGTCTTGTGGAAAGCAGTGCCTTAGAGATCATTGTTAATTTTGAAAGATTCACAATGTATCAGATTATTTTGAGTGAAGAGTTCATGGCTGTGGGCAGTTGCAACAAATGGCATTCAATTTATCATGTATGATATCATTATGTAATATAGATGATATGATATTATTTATCTTAATGTATATCATGTAGCATATTCTTTAATAATAACTGTGTATCTAAGGCTTTTTTAGATTTTGTTTACATTTTAGCAAGCAAACTAAGAACAACCAGCTATAGCCAGTCCTGTAACACCATGGTGTCAGTAAAACAGTGGCACAAGACACACATGTTTCTGTACACAGGGTTGCAAAAGCAGTAATAAAGCAACAGGTATAAATCTGTTACAGATGCTCCCGAGCAAGCTGGATAGAACAAATGGTTCCGCTTCATGTCCGAATTCCTTGCAAGACCAATGGTATCTGAAGTCTCAAACTACCGTCAGTCAGTGCAAGTGAACCTGTCGATTATGAATCAGAATCAAAGCTTTAACAACCCCAAGTAATTCTTGACACTGCGCTGGAGACCAAATTCTGGGACAGCATAACTTTTGGCGCATTGCGTGCTACTGGAGTAAAGGCTGGTAGCAAAATTTACAGATGATGTAATAACATTTCCAAAGTCTAATGCAAATGTCTGGTTTGTCACTTAAAAAGACTCTAAACCAATCAGATTTACAAAATGAAATTACTGCATATAATGCTTCAGTGCCCAGATCAGCCATGACCTTTCTTCATCTGATGACATTCTAAACATGATGGACATTGATCTGTGGCTCAAAATTGAAGGAAGGCATTTAGGATTTGAAAATATAAATTAGGCTAATTCAGATGTGGTGTTAAAGTAAGGTGTGCAATTTAATTTTGATAATTCTGTCAAAACATTATTCAGTTGTAACTGTACCTTCCTAAATGTGGGATGATAATTTCCTTTACAGGAAATCAGTCAGAAAGGTTTCTAAGGAAACCAAGCAAGCACACCACACTAATATCGGGTTTTATATGACAGTGAATGCCACACAAGGAGAGCTGGAAGAGAATTTTCAAGGAAAAATGCTGTAAATGTGAATAAAGATAAATCTAGGTTTAAACACTGACTCTGTTACAGAATTCTCTGCTTCTTACTTGCGATATCTTACTAGGTTAAGCAAAAAGAGGCATCCAGCACATGAACAGGAACATGCACATGAACAGCGGCATGTGGGAGACAACTTATTTGGCAAAATCCAAATGTAACTGAAGGAAGGTGAGAAAAGGAAAATGCAGATTATTTCAATGGCAAACACTTTTAGAATGGGCAAAGAAAGTGAAACGGAAGGAATCTCAACACTGCAGTAATGACTGATGCTTTCGTGGTTTGACTACGGTCAGCTAAAAATATGGGCAAAGGACACAGAAACTGCATGTAAGGAAACTAGATGGGAATCTTTTTTCATGTACAAAGCATGTCCAGTCTGAATGCTGTTAAAAATCAGACTCCCAAAAAGAGAAAAGGGGAGAGGGCATATCTGGATTTTTGTTTTTTCAAACTTCAGGGGTACTTGAGTGCTTCTAACACAACCTTGAATGTCTTTGATTAAATATTCCTCTGTGGAGGCTGTTCCTTGCTTTCTTCCCCAGCAGAGCTAAACTGCTCCCTTAATGTGTAAGGGACCAGAGGGAGGGGGTGATTCAAGCAGTGTGGGGCACTGACCAGGATTTAAGGTGTCCTGCTCTTTAGGGTGCAGGTGCAACATCTTTAAAAAAAAAAATAATAATCAGGCTGGAGGCATGAGTTTTTTCCCCTAGATGAAGGCAGGGAGAAGGGACAAGCAGAGTCATGCTTGCTGGGAACTGAGAGCAAAACAGGTGATTGTACACAGCTCTGCTACAGCAGGTGCTAACCATGAATAATAAAGAGGCTCTGTGCCCCAAACTGAGCATCTCTTACAAACGAAAAAGAGAACAACTGATGTAAATGTTTGTGATTACATGAGAGGCGAGCTTTACAGGTAGAATTAATACCTTCCATTAGATCACCTGATATTCTTGGGAAAAGTCACACTTGTGAGGGATCCAAACATTCCCTCGGGCATCTATGGTTAAATCCAGATTAGGGGCCAGATGGGAGATCACCTGCAGTGCAAGGCAACTCACTTTCCACCCACCTCCCAGGCTTTCTTCCAGTTGAAACCAAGGTGCAGGAATGGGGAAGACTGTGGTGGTGTATACTGTACTTCCAAATAAAATAACCCTGGGGTATGCCTTACCGATCTTAATAACTGGGAAGATCTCTCTGGTCCTATAGGTATAACCTAGCCTGTGATTATGTAGGTGTCATAGCATATCATACATATCGTATCATATTATGTGTTCTAGACTTACATTTTTCCAAAGATATTTCAGAGTCTAGGCCCCTATTGACGGGATCTAGATAACAACATATCAAGTTCCAAGTTCTCTGTTTATCCAGGATACAGTCTTTGGGTTTCTTTTCAATAGATTGTCTCATGATTAATAAAAATACATTGTTTTTTATATGACATTGGCCTTTCGTTTGCTGGGATACTAAGTAGCTGGTTGCATTTCAAGTCCCAGTCATAGGACTTTCTCTAATTTTTATTTAATATCTGATTTGCTTAGCTGGACAGCTTTCAACCAGTATGGTGCATCAAAATCACTCTTAATATCATTATTAATATCTTAAGAGCACACAAATCTTTGATTTACAATATTAGATAGCTCTTCTCTCATGATAAATTTTATACATTATTTTATTTACCACTGCTTGGATATCTTTATCACATTGTAAGCCACCGGGATGTAATACGTCATTTGCAGCTTCAGGTACTTGTCCTTTGGATTACACTATTATAAAGAGATAAATGCAAAAATATTGAACAAATTATTTCATTTGTAAACTATTTTATCACATACCATGAATGCAAATGGAACAAAATAATAAGAATGCTTCAGTACACTTCCTGAAAATATTCACTTATTAACCACATAGACAGCTTTTTTACCTTCCTTATCCAGTGGTGTGTTTGATTAGCAACCTACTATTTTTGAGATTTTTGAGATCCATGCTGGAACTGATTTAGAAGTAAAATTATTTTACAATCAAAAATATCAGGATATGTTTAATTATGCTGAGTAGATCTTTGTCCAGCAATTCCTCTATGTAGGTGGAAAAACCCTAAATGCTTTGGGTGCAACCACTTGCGGGGCCTTAAATTTGCCCTTATAAACAGGGAGAACATGTACCCTTCACCTGAACTTTGCAGAGAATGAATCCTTTACCAATCTCTGTGCCTTAAAAGCAGGAAACAGAACACATTCTGCTGTCACAGATGAAAACTTTTGCTGAGAAGAAAGCTTTTGTATTTTTGCTCCAGAAAACAAAACAAAACAAAAAGCAAGCATTTCCCTCTCTGAACTTACCAAAAGGGAATCCCTGTTTATCAACCATCTGCAAAAGAAGAGATGTTTATTTGGATCCTGCTGAAGAAGGAAATTAATTACCTATTTTCTTGTCAACAAATCAAGCCCTCAAGATTTATGTCTGATCTTAAAGTAAAAGGTACATCCTTATTTAAAGACATTGTAATATATATTTGTCCTTTTGAAAGTCATATTTTTTCTCCCTTTCACAAACATATACACACACACTCATTTAATGAACATCTAGGCACTTGGTGATTTAACATCATATAGACACAGGAGAGGAGAAATTAATGTAAATCATAAACAAAGTACCACACCTCCTCTCTAAAAAAAGCCTTTAGGCAAAAACAATCAACAGTTTAACTAGTAAAGGCAGATGCTAAAGGGTCACCTATTTTCCATCTTGGCATCATTGCCAGGATAGTTCTGTAGATATAAGGAGCAAGCCACTGAGCCAGATCCTGCTGTTCAAGAAATATGTTTCACAGCCAGGTAATTGCTTTCCTCAGACTGTTGTACTAAAAGGAGGGGAAAGACAGACAAAAACCTAACTGTAATGAGATAGGCTGCTTCAAGAGGATCCGGTCAGAAAATGTTTTGGGTAGCTTTGTTTTACTGCAACGATCTGTAACTACACATTATCTGCAATAAAAAAGTAAACTTTCAAAATAAAATTCCAGCAGTGTTAGACCATAAGCAATACTGTAGATTATAATGTACCATAAAGATCAATAATGCCACTTGGAAATGAAAGAATGCTATTAAAAGATGATCAAATTACTGTACATACACACATTTGAGAAAGATGTCTGCATACTATACATAGACATATTTATATAAACTTCAATCTTAGCTTATATTATTTCTTTTTCTCTTTTTTTTACATTTTACATCCTTTGACAAAGAGGATTCCTGTAATATCATTTCACTACAGGACACTTCTAAACATTTTCATAAGACACTTCCAAAGCCTAGATGCTGATGTTAAAAAGGAACAGGTAAGCACCCAAAAAAAGTTAAAAAAATTAAAAATCTTATTGTTTTGAGAGGTAGAAATTATTTATATGTGACAGATATTCATTGTATTAATGGCTGTTTCTAAATTATGGATTTATATATGCAACAATATGCCAAAAGAAGCTCAGGCTTATTCTAGTGTCCTTGTTTGAAGATTTGAGATTGTCTTGCGACAGCATGGTCAGATGCTGCTGTTTCCCTGTCGTGAAGAACAGATGAACATTGACTTTGTGTAGGTGTCATATTGTCACACTTCCATTTTTTTATTGTTTATGCAAAAAAGTGATTATATTATGGGTGGCTTTTTATCAAATGATGTGCTGTAATTTTGCCACACCACCACTTGCCGTTGTAGTCAATAAGTTGGAGCCTGACATTGCAACAAGGTAACCAGGACAGAGCTCTATGTCTGCTCTGTCTTCAGTGACACATGCATCGGGGATTCAGTACAGCATCTGGTCTTTTTATTGTATTTTTTGTCTGTGCAGGAAGGAAAAGAGCCAATTTGTTGGATGATAGTTTCTTAGATTTGAAAAAGTAGGAAAGAAGCTTTAGTAGCATTTAGGTGCTGCAGATGTAAATTGAAGAGCAAAGAGTAATGCAAATATCACGCTAAGTCAGTAAGTCAGGAACCAGTCATGGGCTTTGCCATGCAGAGCATCTATACATCTCCTTCACACATTACAGACTTCTCCCACTGTTGGGTATCTGTTGAAAAATTGCAGAAGTGCGTATCTGCAGACTCAGATCTGCAGTGCATTGAAAGCAGTAAAATAGTTCCTTGTTTGATTATCGAGATGGATATTCTAGACAGAAGCCAAACTTCTGGCTCTTTTTTCCAGTTTCAGAGGAACGATGCCAGTTTACAATAGAAAAGAAATTGGCCTATTAAAGAAAAAGGCGGATAAAACCTGAAAAATGAAAAAAAAAATCTCTTTGCCTCTAATTTAGAGATGGCTAAACCAATTTAAACTAAAATTCGTTTTCCAGACTCTCACAGGATGAAATCCCTTTCTAACAATTTTGTTGCTACAATAGAGCCTTGAAAAATGAGAACTTATAATGGAAGCTGTGATAGACCATTAACTACAGTGGATGCCACCATAAAATAGCAGGGAAGCTGTCAGTGGGAAGACAACTTTCAAGGGATTTACTTTTGTAGTTATATAAGAATACTAAGTAAAGGTAATATAATACAGGAAACTCTACTGCATTAATTTTACTTGACAGGTTTTACTGTACCTGTTTTCCTTCAAAGCCCCTTTCCTCATTTCTTCATCAATATTCTTCTCAATAGGTAAAAACTCTTCAAACAAATGCAGCGAACTGGACCATTATACAAAGATGAACTCAAAGAAGCATGCTTAAACGTGAGAATTCAAAAGCATTCTGGTCAACCCCATGTGTTTTCAAAAGCTAGCACTGTCTTGCTGTTGGGACATACCTGACAGGACATTTCCAACAGATGACTGGTGTTGGAAAGAAGGCATTAGGGGTGAAAATGGAAGTTGCCTCCAAAACTCCATCAGCTCCTCTGAAGGGGAAAGGTATCTGACAGTTTCTCACGTCAGTAACCATTTGATGTGCAGTAAATGTTTTGCCCACTATTGCTTTTATGCTATAAACTGTGCTGCTAAGCAGCTGTGGCTTTTCAGTCTTTCTCTGGTTCAAAACTAATACGCTCTCCAGAGTGAGTGGGTTTTTTGTTTATTTTGTGTTTTCTTTCTTTTTTGTTTGTTTTTGTGCAGGCATAGACCTGAACTAAAATACAAGGCAGACATAATCACACACATGGACTGCATGAAGCAGACTGTCTCTTCCAAATCAAAGCAGAAAGCAAATCATAAAGAAATTAAGTTAAATTAAGGAAATTTATAACTTGATCTCTTGTTAAATTTTATCCTGTCTGCTCCACATTTTTGCAGCCTGTGGGTGGAAGAAAAAATAAATAATGGTTTGTCATTGAAAGCATACCTGAGTCATCACAGATCTCCAGAGGAAATGAGTTTACAGGTAACAAAAGCCGTTGGGTCTGTCTGGTTAAGGAGGATATCTGCAGGAGGCTGAGCCCAGACACCAGGCAGAGACTGGGGTTCTAATCAAAACAGACTCAAGTCTGTTGGTGGGGGGGTGCTCTAAGCTGAGTTCAGCCCACCAAAAGCACAGTTATCACAGTCTCCTATCCACAGTCCTAACCTTGACAGCCAATTTTTTAGTATAGGACCACTTAACAACTTCGAAACCTAAATAGGCTTTGAGCAAGTTAAGTTGTACCCTGCTAATTAATACAGTTTTTCCTTTTCTGCATTTAATTTCCTTTATGTCCTAATCAATAATCAACTTTCTTCTATATAAAAGGGCTGGAAAAACTGTAGTTCAAAATGTGGTGCCACCAGCTTTAAATTACACGTATGTTATATATTACTCATAAATATAATTGATGGAAATCAATCTCTGAAATTCTATTATATTTGTATTGTTCTCTCTCTACTTCTGTTTTAACAGGAGGATCAGTCTCTTCATGAATTTCCAATGAAGCAGATTCAACTGATACTTTTCACACTCTGTTGGGAAAAAAAAATTAATTACTAACATAATGAATAATACTTTAGTGAGCACTTTTGGGGTTGGGTTTTTTTAGGTATCAGCTTAATTTTTAAAAAGTTTAATTTGGTTTACAATTTCCAGAAAAAAATACCAAAAATGCATGTTAGATATGTGGTTGGGTTTTTTAAAAAGAAAATATGAGAAGTGTTTTATTTTTGTTTTATTTGTTTTGCCAGCTCAGGGTCTCTTCTTGCCCTGACTCCCTTTTTGGTACTCAGTTTTGTGGTGCCATAGTAAAATTTGCTAAATTTGTTTTTTCACTGGCATATTACCATCACCTCTCTTTGCCTTCATAGGTTATCATCTGCACTATCTGTACTGTCTGTACTATCAACAAGAAGTGATCCTTGCGGTTTTCTCTAGTAATAAGTAGTGCAGCTCAATATGGGAGAACTTATGGATTGAAGCATTTGATGCTGATGTTCTGATGCACACTGTATATATGTTTTGAGGGACAAGCATTTCAGAGTAGGTCTAGCCTGGTTGCACAGACTGAATGCCTACTAGCAGTTGAAGCACATCTTCCAGTTGAATTTCATCCCAAACAAATCCGGTTCACATGCTCTGAGGCCACTTAGTAATGTGAACCAAAGCTCAAAACCAAGATCAGTCAGGAGATTCACTTCAAAAGAGTAATCTGGGTCAGAACTAAAATACTAAAATATTTGTGAAAGCCAAGTCCCATGTCCATTGTAGTAAATTAACCGCCCCCTCAAAAAAAACAAAAAAAAAACCCAAACAAAAAACCCAAACCAACTTTTTGAGAAGGATTGGTCTAATTTATTTTTGAGTGTCAACAACTGATGTCTACATTTAAGTGAGACATTTAGACTATCTTTATAATATACTTAAGAAATAAAGACCTACAGAAAGTTCCAACTTAAACTTCTACCATAGATCAGATAAATCCCACCTTCCTGTTCCTGTTTCGCCTCATTGACTTTAACGTTCAGATTAAGCATTAACATAAGAGATGTTTACACTGGCCAGAGGACCTCAGTGAGTTTTATCATTGTCCATATTAACAACTAAAAAAATATTGGTACTCATGCTAATTTTTGCTCTCCCAATAAAATATGTTTTCTATTTTAAATCGTTATTAAGCTTAGAGGGAGCATGTATAGGTTTTCACTCTCACATTAAGACATGTCCTAAAGTCTGATAAATACGAGTGGTAAATTAAGATCACCTTCGCTCCTAACTTTTCCTCCAGTTAAAATATAAATTTGTTTTAGATATCTGACAACTCATCTCTCTCTAATCCATGTAATTTACATGAAAACAAAGAATCATAAGAGACATTTCTCTTTAAGTCAGCTAGGTTTTACATCCATTGATATCCTGAAAGATTCTTTAATGTTATTACTTGCTGAAAAGGATTTGACATATTTACTTTCACAAAATGCTAAGTTAAATAAAAATCTAGAAATGTACTACTAAAGTTAAGTTTTTATTAACAGTAAATTAAAGAAGCAAAGTTTTAAACAATTATAAATTCAGAATTGAATAAGACAGTTAAATTAATTTATTAAATTACTGTATGAATGACAAAAATAATCTTTATATAGATGATAAGAAAATGGCTATTTGATTATAAATGTCAACTAAATAACATAGTCAAAAATCAATTAGCTCTGCCTTTTATAGAATTGCATGGTTTAAACTGGATTCAAGTTATTATCTGACAGAACTTTATAGTTATTTATATAACCATTGTCTTTAACCACTCCCAACACACCTCTCAGTGGAAAGGCTAATCCAGGCTACAAGTTTCATGCAACTCAGAAGTCTGTGTTCAGAAAACTAATTCAAGAATGCCTACTTAGGTTTGCGAGAGATTCAAAACCTGCAGTTTTCTGGAACACTTCTCCACTTGGCTAAAGTTGTGCTATTACTCAATAAAGTTCCCATCTCCCTGAAAGCAGACATCCACCCAAGTATTCTAAACAACTTGTTTTGCTAGTTTAGCTCATACCAAAATGAATCAGTAAGATTGTACAGATCTTGATTGAAAGATACAGTGGTCCTACTACCCCTTTATTACAGGATAGCCTTCTGGTTATAGGATTTGCTGAGAAAATGGAGACCAGTGCCTAACCTCATAGAATTTTGAGGAGGTTGAACTTATGGCCATTATTTTCCAGGACAGTGCCAAGTAGTATGCTACAGAACACAGTATAGTAAAAAATGGAAACCCCATGAGACTAAAAGGAGAGGGCCCAGAAGGAAATCCGAATCAAAACTGAAAAATGCAGACTTCAGGGTAAAGCATCTCTTGGCTCATTGTCATGTGCGTCCAGGAATTTTGCATTTCTGCTTGCATTGTAGTCTAGAACTAACAGAGGGGCTAAGAAATACTCATCTATAGAAATCCTTACCTTGGTGATTAAGTCGTAGGAGAAGATCACTCAGGGTGAAGTAAGCCTAGAACCTCTGCTTCCTGAATGAAGAGCAGTCTCACTGCTGAAGAAAGGAGGTCATATGCCATAAAACTCAGGGCAAGACTTTTGGGTTCAGAATTCCTTTTCCACAGACATGGACAGCCCAGACATGCCAAAGAGTTTCAGCCGGTCAAACTTTCCTCTTGTCTGACTTCAACACACCAGAATTCAGCACTGTGGCTGGTGTAAAACACAACCTGGTTAGCTAATGCTCTTCTACACCAACATGGTTAACTCCATCCTTAGTTTCAGCTGTCTGATTTGCTATACAAAGTCTTTGTAACTATTTTTATGTTTAGGGATGAGAGCTGCTAGTGTTGCCTCTGCTTTCTGGGTCTTCACCAAGTAAACCTCTGTCACTAGAGGTTATAATGCAGAATCTGACCCTTCGACATTTCATTTTCTTCCAATATAAAATGTGGAACAGGGTGGACACATTCTTTAACTGAATGGTACATGGCGGAGTAAAGCAGTTTGTACAGACTCAGTAAGTGCAACTGCATCCCATGATAAGGGAAAGCACGTGACGGAGTCGGCGGTACTTACGTGGAGCGGGAGGCTTTAGCCTTCTTAAGTACCCTGAATAAAGCCACTCTTGAGCCAAACAGAGAGAAAAATACAGTTACGTCCTGAATGCTCCCAGTAATAAATACAACTCTGGTTTACAGACCAGTTCAGAAATGTAAAATACTGACGTTACTCAGGAGACACGGCTGGGTTTAAAACTAGTTATAAATGTGATGTTGCCAATTAATCTTCCTAAACAACAACATTTCTCCATTTCTTAATTCTCTGCCAAAGTAGTTGTAACATGGACTACCTGTGCAGAAGTAGTCTTATTAAGTCCATTAAGTCACACTTAATGACACAAGCTGTACTCTTCTACTGATCTAAAAAATGATAGCTCTTCTTTCTTTCTCTGCTTCATTTCTTTTGTTGACTTGAGCATCATTCATATACATATTTAAGAAACATTTATTACATATGGTTTTAAATGTTAAATTACTTTGCCCAGATAACAAGATAAATGTAGCAAGTGGATTTTTTAAAGCCGACAAAACCAAATATTTTAGATGTTTCCATGAAAGAAATTGAAGTAAGTAAAACCAATCAACTAAACAAATAAAATCACTGCAAGAATATTCTAATTATGTCAATAATTAGAATAGGTTGGATTTTGGATTTTTATAGCAAATTCTTCCTGTCTATGAGTCTTTGCATCTTGGGTCTTGATGGATTCTGTATTACAGATTATGTTTACAAAAAGTTTCAATGAAATTGAAAAAGTCAGAATGCATAATCTTCCATTCAGACATAATCTTGAGAGAGAGAATGCCAAACAATGACTGAATTCATTTAAATATTGAATGTAGCAGCTCCCTTCAAAATTATCTTTTCATGTTTAGTTTCCCTTTTATTTGTCAGAAACCTTTACAAAATGTTGAGTCCTTTAATAAAGATAATCATAATACAATAATTATATGAATCATACTTTGATTTAAAGAAATCTAACAACTGCTCATAATTTGACAGTGGAATGAATATACTTTCAAAGAATATAAGTGGTTTAATATTTCTCTCCACTCTTCATTTACTTCAGTCTAGCTTCTGCATACAAATCATCCTTGCTGTCTTGACATTGCCCTCTCCCCCAATGCCTCACGGTGGGAAAGTTCCTTCCCATTTTCACACACAATAAGGCTGCTTATGCCTGTAAATATCTCAGCCAGGTGTTATTCAGCTGAGAAGATATCTCCATGGTATTTTTTCTGATGCCACATAGATACTCATCCATGCCTCTTTCATCTGTGACTAACTGCTTGCAACTTCAGCTAGGCACTGGAAGCAGCCTCGCTGGGAACATTTGGTGCCCTGACTCATGGGTGCTGGAATGAGTGAATAGGAAAAAGCTGATACATCCGGAAGAGCCTGAGGCTGAATTCTCAAATTCAATTTCCATTCCTTTGGACTACTAGAGAGATAAATTGAGCGATACAAAATCTCTAAAGACTCAAAAAAGACATCTAGATTATATTTTTTCCAGAGCAATCTAAGTAGTCAAGAGAAGCTGTTGGTAAGAATATTCATAGAAAAGGACTGATAATGACATTTAGGTTTTTTTTTTTTTTTCTATACAGAGTATAGAAAAGACCAAGTTCAACCTACATTCTGCCTTGGGATCTTTTTGGTCAATCCCTCTGAGAGCAGAAATTTATACAAGTACCATAAAATTGATGGGTAAGTATAGAGTAGCTACAATGAAGCTAAAGTATTTTTCAACAAAGCATGAAATTTTCTCTATTTGAACAAAATCCCATGCTTAGAGAGTACTTCATATTGGTTACAGAAGAGATCAACCTTTAAAAGGCAGACTTTGTCTTAAGAGTACAACGGGGGGGGAAAAACCCACAGAGGTTCCCAGAGCCACATATACTGCTTTGGAAATGTAGACTTATGTAGGATATTGTAGTGGAGAACCTTTTTTGAAGAAAAGATATTTTTAGGGTTTTTAAAGAGAAATTATTTAGATGTTCATTTTCTGTCCCCTCTGTTCTGATTCTTGCATGTCCCTGATTAAAACATGGGATGTGGATTTTTCCTTTTTTACAGCTTCCTCTAAATTTATAGTCGAACTCTTCTTATTTTATTTCTGGCTTTATTCTCAAGTTTCCCACTTTTTCCTTAACATTTAGCCTAGCATAACATCAGTGATTTCAACTGTGTTAGACCTGAACTACACATATGTACAGGACAGAAGAATCCAACACCTTTTAGCAGAAGTCGCACCAGGTTTCCCACTTCGAGGTCTCAAGTTATGCTTTTGCCTCACCCAGTACAATTAGCCAAACAATTCCTAATTCCAGTTTATTTGAATCATTCTTGATCAAAATCTGTGTGGCCCTCTCCTCTTGCCCAGGTAAATATTTGGTAGCAAGGTTTTGGGAAAAAAATATTTGTTCTTCTCTGTGAACTATACTCAAAAGACAAAGTTCAAAGTGAAGCCAGAATGATCTCATTTCAAATGGTCTTTCAGGTTTCGGCCACTAACTTTGGCTCCTAGATACAGATTTGTTCACGTTTTTCACTAACCTACAAATTGTCTGATTCACACTTTAAGTTTATTCCATTTCTTGATTGAAGGCAAGCAAAAATAAGAGCTTTTGAAGGTTCCACTTGGCCATTTTCCTGGGAAGCAGATTTGTAGCACTAGCTAACCCATTTTTCAACAGCGTGAATTCTCACTGCCCTGATTATTATGTGCTCATTTGCACTAATTCAAAGTCAGTTCACAAAACTAACACAATCTAATTTGGTAACAATATCTATCCACCTATAAACTGAAACAAATTATTAGACAAGGTTCAGCTGTGTATGAGTCATATTTGGAAATCTATTTCTCTTTCTAAAAAAATGTTTTAAGTTATCTTAGAAAAATCTTTCTAAGATGAATGGCTAAGCTACAGTTGCCAAAAAGTGGTGTCTCACATTTTCCTGGAAAAAAATGGTCTCTCTGTGGCCCAGTTTTGCTCCCAAAGATGTAAAACCTAATATTCCTATTGATTTCAATTGAGAAAAATCCCATTCTAAGTTAAATTCTATCTTTTTAATGTATTTCTATCTAAATGCTGTTAAAGTTCATCCAATGAAATATAAAAACAATATTCTAGAACAACGTAAGTAGTTGATAAAAGACATGAACTATTACATTCCCCAAGCTATATGACACAAGCAGCTTTTTAAACCAAGCGAACTTCAATATCTCAGCTTCACTCAAGCAACTTGGTGTGATTCCTCTCACCTAGCCTCAACAAGACAATGTCCTAAGAAGAAAGACAGATTCTTAGACTCAACAGTCTGTGTTATATTACCTCAGCAGCGCCACAGACCCTTGCTAAGAAATGTTCCTAGTGATATTCTGCTGACACAGGCACTCCAGCTAATCTCAGCTGCAATTGTCATACACGGTAGGAAAAGTGATATTCCAAATGATACATGCTTATGCTATGTATAGCTTTCCTTTTTAAAGCCTATCCTCAGCCACAAAAGCTGCTCCCGTGCAATTGCCAGACGATCAGTGTATTGTGCTTCCTTTAACTAACTCCACCAAGCAAGCTGAAAGTTGAATGAGCTGAAGTATTTGAGTGCCAAACTTTCAATTATCGTTATGGCTTAAAAAACACCAATGCTATTTTGAGTGCAGTTACAATAGCAGGCCACCTGTGAATAGCTAGTTGGAACGTCACATTGACAAAAGCCTCATTGGCTTATATGAATCAAATTTCCACCCTCTAGCAATAACCTAATCTACTCAGATATGAAACTCACTTGTCCTTCACTGTTCTCTAAAGCTACATCTGTACAGCAGCTATTTTTTCAACCACTTTTTTCAAACATTTTCTCAAGAATTTAAAATTATTAAGGACATGCATATATGTACAGACAGACGTGTTAACTGACAGCACTCTCAGGTGGAAGTGACTATCATGAGCTGCACCATTTTGATGGGGCATTTTGATGATCAGCTTTATCTATCAGATTTATTTATTTCTACCAACAGAGCATCTCATTGCCGCCATTAGCCTCTGTCTAGACCAGTGAATATATTTGAAGCTGTAAATCAAGAAGATGCTGACAGACATGAGTATTTTACTGACATCTGATGGGCAGAGATGCTTTCAAGGTTCTAGCTCAGTGATACTTTAAATTCAGGATTCTGTCTCACAAAGACATATGCGCTGTCTTGGTTTGTCTTTCCAGGAAGTACTCACTGTGCATAAAATTAAACACATATCACAGCTCTAGTAGATCTCTCCAGCTGAACATTTATCAGGTTGATATATTTTACTCTAGTATAGGTCCATCTCTTCTTAAGCTTCCCTTAGTTAACATGGTTTCCCTGGAAGATTTCCTGAAAACAAGGAAAACCTTTCCCAGCAATGAGATCATGCAATTTCCCTGACCAGCATCATGCACTGCCACTTCTACGATAGCTTTAGTTTGTCTTTTCCCAGAGTTCAAACTTGTGGGCTGACCATTTCCTTCTTCAAGAACAGGCAATAAAGAAAGCAAACAGACACAAAATCACGAGTTCTCCATTTAAACTAATACAGTCTACACAATTAGATAAATTCTAAATATCTAAACCTCACTGTTTTCCTACCTTAGCTTTACTATAATTCATAGACATCTGAGCAGTTTAGGATGTCCTTTTTTCTAGATATGGCTTTCATTCTGAATCGTGGAGTCTCTCTCCCTTTCTCCACATCTAGCAAAAAGTCCTTAATTTAACCTTGTCTTTCTGCTATACAGTCATGACTCTCTTGCATATGCTTTCCTTGCCATTTTGAAGAGAACTTTGAATTTCCCTTCTCTAAGTTACTCTTCTTCACACCTTTTCTCTCTTATTTTTTTCTTGGGGCGTGGAGAGAAGGAGGAGGAAATTTGTTTTTAAGACTGTACACTATTATCTACCTCTGTTTTCCATGCTCCAGACTATATTGCCTATAGATGGGAAGGAAAAAATTGCTTCATGTAGGATGCTGCCATCCTGGTAGCCTGATATGCTTTTATGTCAATGGGATCAATCCAGATTTTAAAGACTCTCCAGTGTCCTTCTGAGAGATAAGATACCATCCCAATGGGAGACAGTGACTCCCACATACATATACTCAGGATATTCAGTGATTCGGCAGAATGCATCCAGTTGTTCACACACATATTTCCTAGACTGTCACAACGTGGTTAAGTCTTTTTGAAGGTAGTGACTAACCCATAAAAAGGTTCTTTCCATAGATAAGGTGTATTGATATACTCAAGTTTGTTACCGTGTTGTACCTCATGGAAACTAGAAGCTAAATTCCTTGACAAATCCCATGGGCTTATGTAGCATTCTTAGGGTGATTCTGTGCCATAACTACTGTTTCTGCTATAGCTTCAAATATGTTCTGAAGCAGGCTTTGTTTGCCTGAAATTGAATTATAAAATCTGACATTCCTTTTGGCTTTTTATACTGCAGTCATATATTATCTGGATTTACAGACAGTCAAAATAAAGTATAGACTTTCTAGAGTGTATTGATTTTTTTATTGTGTCTGATACAGTGGGCTGGCATGTTCTTTTCTAATCTGTTCCATTCACAAAATACGTGCATCTTCTGTTCTGGGCACAAAAGAAATCAAAGCTAAAATCAGGAAATAACATCTCAGAAGTACAATTGAAACCTGCAGGCCTTAAATCTGCCCTATGTCAGTCCACCTGTCTAGTGATGCAGCATCGTTGATAGCAAAGGGACCACAGGAGTTCAAAAATGGAGTAATATCATAGCAATTTCTGCCCTATTTCCCCATTATGTTTAGTGAACAGTAGCTGACTGTCTGCTTTTGAGAAGACAGCAAACTGGAGACAAGGCAACTCGAGTTCAGGTGCTTGCTTGCATCTGAGAGGTCAGCTTAAGCAGGTTTTAATATTATTTTTGACCAAGTTATTAAACTGTTTCTGTTACAAATTATCAGTGTTAAACTATTGGAACATGTGTTGTTAGATTTCAAAGTTACTGAACAAGAAGCCTTAAACTTTCTTGTAACGCAAGTTAATAATTTCATACGCTGTGTTCACAGACTTCAAATAGCAACATCTGTTTATGGCTGGTTCAGATTCAAGCTTATCTTCAAAACCAGACTATGGAGTTCTCTTTAATTTATTTATTTAATTCTTACAAAGAAAACTTACTTGGAACATAATATTTCTGAACAGTCTGCATTCTGCAATATTTTCCCAGAATCAGAAAAAAAATCCCGTGGCTAATGCTCTTTCTCCCCTGAACTCAAGAGCAGAGGTCCTGTTTCTGCTCAGAGCTCAGTGTATAAATAAAAGGATAATATGTAAACTTTGAGATTTAAGCATATAACATTTAAGCTTTTCTTCAGTTCTGGTATCACCCTATTTTTCTATGCAAGACTCATTTGAGCTTCTCTTTAAAATGTGAAGTCCATTCTTTGTGCTCTGTACAACACTACAATGCTCAATGCTGCTGTTAGTATTTCAATGAACTGTACAGTGTTGTTCCGAAAGTTTCATAATGCAATCTACTATTTTTCAGCTACTGTTATATTTATGTTGCTTCATCCCTTTCTAAAAGTCATATAACCACAATATCGTGTTGTTTCAAGTGTTTCATTAGCTCTATGTAGACAGAGGTTCACCTAGTTTATTGTGCAATTTGCTTGATCTGGATAAAATTACTATAGATAATTTAAAACTCACACCTGATTTTCAAATTGCCTCTGGGAGATGTGAAGGCTGCCTTCAATTTCTTTCAGCCTGTCCTCCCAGATTTCCTTCTTCCTTTTCCCTTCTCTCTATCCTCCTTCTCCATCACACCTGCCTATGACAAAGATGTACCCAGAAGTGCAATAGCAAAGCCACTGGAATAAATGTATACGAATGTGTCAACATGGATATAAACCTCTCCCTAGGTTCATTAGCTGTTTTCTAAGCACTGCAATACCATCCCTGTAAACCTACACTACATGCTACATCTCAGTATATTTTTTTTAAATCATTACTCCTTTTTTTTCTCTTCTAGTATGTCAATTCTTTTCATTCCTTATTCTTTTTCACCTAGAGTACGTAGCAACAGTGGCCACTTTTCCAGTGGTCTCTATTGTAATTCCCCACTATGCCACAACTATGCCTAATTATGCCTTATACTTTTCCCCACCATATGCTGAAGTTTCACATCCATTTGATGGGACAAGAGATGATCTAAGTCTCAGTCAGGGACAGATTGTCATTCAGGCAAAAGTCAGATAGCCCAAATGGGAAGCCACAAAGCTGGAGATAGGTAGAACATTGGATCATTAGGAAAAGGACAAAAAATAGACAAATATTGTCAAAGAAACACAGAAACCACCTGGAGAAATCTTATTTATAAGTATCTCATCTGTGATGTTTAGAACTTGAAATCTCTCGTCACTTCAGTATAATAAAGAAGGAATTCTCCTGCCTCTCAGAGAGCTCTGCACAGTTCTCAGCCTGATCTCTCTGCTGCCTACATTTGTGGTGCTAATCAGGCATGTATCTTATGTTTATCATTCCCTCTCCTTAGCAACCAGCGTACAAGCAAAGGAAGGAAATCTAATATGAACATGCTTCATTGAAGATTCCCTAAAAAAGATTAATGCTTAGTAGTATCAACCACATTGGATTAAGACTAACTCTTAGCATTGCATTTTTCTTTCTGAAAGTGTCACGTCCTGAAGTTGTGTTCTTTAGAGGTAATTTGGAGGTAATTTTCACACTAGAAAGAAAGAGGCAAGTACTCATCCTCATTCTTTCTGAGGAACACAAGAAAATATAAACCTTTCTAAAGCAAAAACAACCAGGTAAATAAAAATCATGCAATTTTAGCAGATTTTCACAATCTTTAAATATTTTGGCTCACCTTGTGCTTTTGAGAGGCACACTAATTTTTAATTCAAAGGGTTAGCGAAACTGCTAGTCTCTGTTCCTTCCTTGTTTTGGGTTTCAACTGGAATAGTCCCAAGAGGGATGATGATACGGTCATGGAAGGAAACGCATGGAGACTGAAAATAAAAAGATCAAATCCAGGACTGAATAAAGCTATAGAATAAAGCTGAATAAATATGCTTTTATGATCACCAGGATTACTTTTAAGGATAACCTACTTATTACAGTTGCCTTGGTGAGAAAGGGTAGGTAGATGGAAGACCTTAAGTTCACCTTTACAGCTCTAACTTTTATTTGGATTTCCCCATTCCATTGTTACTATTCCACTTTTAACTGCCCCTCTTCCATGAACAATTGACTGGAGACAATTAGAGAAGTGTTTGTTTTGTCTTTTTGTGCTCCACACTTTTCTGCAGGTGATCCTGGATGAAGGGGGGGGGAGGGGGGGGGAGGTTGAAGAGGGAGAGAAGGGAGGAAAAAAAATCACCTCTTAATATATCTTCCAGTATCGCCATATGTTTGCTTAATAATACTGACCATGTGGTTAGAATAAGTAGTGTTGAACTACTCTCAAAACTGTCGGAGTACAAGCATATGCACACAGGCAATTACAGGATAGTAGCTGGCACCCTGCACATCTGCATTCTGCTTGACACTGCAGTAATTCACTCATGAAACCAAAGCCTAGAGAAATAGGTTTGCAGTCAAACTAGGCAGCAATGACTCACTGATAATAAATAGTTGAGAATTTGCCCCCCCCAAAATTCCTACTGAAATCCAGAGTGTTGCTAAAGATAAGCTTGTTTTTAAGTCTGGGTTACAAGGAAATCACTGGATGGTAGAGAAGTACAGAGAATATTATGCAGAACATCATCATTTGCTAATAAGGGGAACCATGTATATCTTGAGCGATCCAGTTCATTAGATCCCCTAATCCTTGCTTTTGCATGGAAAATAATTGGAAGCTACATCCCTTGGCACTTAGGAAATGTAGTATTTTCTTTTACAAAGTCTTGTTGCAAACAACAGCCCTACCTCCTTTAGACATCTCATCCTGCAGAATGTCTGTGGAAAGCCTCCAAAGGCACAGCACTCAAGAGCCTCCACTGTGCAGAAGGCTCTGATGCAGAGACGTCCTGCAGAGGCACTTCACTTCTCAAACATATTTTGAAGTACCATATAGCTTTTCTCCTAATACAAAAAATCAGGAGAAAAGGCAACGGGAGATCAGCAGCACATCTATAACATGATGGATTTGTACCTCTACTTTCCTCGGAGAGCAGAAGCACCTGATCTGCAGTTATTTTGGCTAACTTGCTGTCCAAGTAACCAGAGAGAAATTCATCTCATTTAATTTTAGCTATCTAGTCTAACCTGTCATCTTTTTTAGATATCTGTCACCTTAGGCTCCCTTCATAGATTCATTTGCCCTGTCACAAATGCCTATGTTGGAGGAAGATGGATGACTCTTCGGAAATGCTATTTTTCCCCATTTGATACACTGAGTTTAAATAAGACTTTGAAATCTAACTTTTAGACATTAAAGTTAGAGCTGATGAATCTCTCTGTAATTAATGGAGAGAGTGCAGAAACTCCAGAGGGTAATTCAACCCATCTATTTTAAACGCCTATTTAGAGAAGAGAGGAAACTATTTTCTCCCCATTAACTACGTAGGGAGCCAAGTTAACTTGCTTAACTAGACACTTAGCTTTCGGACAGTAAAAGTTGCTAAGATGAATTCTATCCCAAGCATTCTGCAGCCCATAAGGGGATATTTTTCAATTCCTTCAAATCCTGGAAAAACCCCTCTTAAAGCTTGTTTATTCAGACTTTACACAGAGGTCATGATTTAGCTCTCCGACAGTGAGACAAATATAATTCAGGGATGCCTGGTGAAGCTTTTCTTCTTTTCTTTTTTTTCCTCCCTTTTGTTTCCTTTTTTTCTTTTTTCTTTTTTTTCTCCTTTTTTCTTTTTTTTTCTTCTTTTTTCTTTTTTTTTCTTTTTTTTTTCTTTTTTTTTTTTGAGACAAGGGAAAACACCTCCAAGCTAAATATCACTTCTAACATACTAGGTCATCTTAAGCTCCTGTATCAATACATAGCTGGAATACAATTGTGAAGGTCAGCTTGGAAAAATCCCTCTTCACAAAAACATTCAGCATGGAAAAAAAGGTAACTTACAAACCTCTTATCAAAGGCCAGTACTTCAACCCACTTTCATGTTAGCAAATCTAATTGCTCTATGAGTGATCAGCATCTCTTAGGTTGAAGTGCTAAGTACTGAAGGAACGCATTATTTGCTTGTAAATCCCGTTCATAAGTGGAATTCAAAAGTGATTTAATTGACACTTGTATTCTTATGTTTTACAGCACTCAGACCTTTCAAAAGGACACTGCCCTATTGCTCTTTTACATTAAGAAAACATAGGTCATTTTATGTTTTTATTAACAGAATAATGGCCAATTACCAGCCTAAAGCATGTAGTAACCTTAAATACAAATTAGAGACAGAGAACATCATTCATCTCCAGGTAAAACACTTCACTATAATATAGAAAATTTAACCTTTGAGAAGGTGGTCTTAATTTTCCTGTCAGCATGCAGTTGGTCACTCAAAAATAAAGATAATGTTTCTCTGTAGGCAAACTATTTTGCCTTTTTGGAGAAAACTGTCCTGAGAAATAATTCCCTGGGGTTAATGGAAACCTACAAAATTAATAGACGCTCACTAACCCTCATAAAGACTGAAATAAACACACCTGATCCTGTAGATCTGAGAAATTCTGGGATCCCATATTTGATCCCTGAATTAACAAGACAGAAGACAGGCTTCACAATATACTGTGCATAACGGGTTTTTTAGTAAAGCTATCCAGGTTTTTATTTAAGATTTTCTTGGAAGCTCCATTCACAAATAGAATATTACAGATATTACAGACAGAAAGCATTGAATTGTAGTTGGCCTAAATTTACTGTAATGACCTGACAAGTTTCCAGTTTAGAAACATTTGAGAGGTTCATAATATTGCTATTTTAATGTGCATTGAATTCTGACTTTTTATGCAGATGCTCAATCCAGATGCAGTTTTAATGTCCTCAAGTGCAGTGCAGCTTATGCATCTTAGAAGTTAAAAGATGCATGAAAACATATCATCTTCTGTTCATTAAAAAAACCCCAACAAACCCTGTAGTAAAAACAAACAGGCATTCTTCCAAAACAGCCATTCCCTAGGGAGACCTAACCGATTTCCCTTCTGGACACAGGGAGCTCATCTTATGCTTTTAATGTTAATTGTGTTGATTTAATGGAAAAGAACTTAGAAAAGTAGGTGCTATGTACAGAAAACAGTTATACGGCTCAAAAAGTGAGTTAACCCTTTTCTCCAACACTCATTCAAAATGCTGTCTATTTGAGTTTGATGTTAGTGCCAGGCACTAGCAAAACTACGAGCTGCTGCTATTTAGTCTTGTTGCCAATGATCTCAAGGAACTGCTTCAACTGCTAGTGACTTCCAGCACACAGGCACATCTTGTACATGGAAACGTCTTACAGCTGGGCCAGACAGAGCAAAATATATCACTTTTTGCAGTGGGAAACCACAAGGGATTATTTTAAGCCAGTCGATTGCTTTCCTGAAGAATGATGCAGGGAGCGCTAAACCTACACACCTTGTAGTATGCTCCAGAGGATCTCAGCTGGAATGCTACGGCCACAGGGTGTCACCTACAAGGAAGCAGTTAGTGCTGCACCTGTTTCAAAAGCCAGCAGTATGGAAAGTGCCCTCGCTCTGTATATATGGTGTACATGCTCTCTCAGTCTTTGAACGGTGAGCTTCTGCAAGAGGAGAGTAGTCCTGGCAAGCAATCATTCTTCTCATGGAGGTGACTATTAGAAGAAGAAGAAGAAGAAAAAAACAGCCTTTATGGATGCATTTTAGAAGAGAGGCTTCTTTTGACTGAAATATTACCTCAAAAAATTTGGGCTTACCTTGTCTGTGACAGTCTTTTGGAAGACATTTGGGTAAGAGAGTTTTCATTAACACAGCATAACTAGGTAGACGGTAAGTGGATATTTTTCTCATTATGGAAAGGAAGAAAACAATATAGAACTTGTTCATGAGAAGGAAAACTATGTGATAAAGCTTTTGACCTTCAGTAGATCTTTGAAAAGTAATGTGTAACGAAGGATTTCTCCAAACAGTTTCTACCGTCACTATTTTACACAGTGAGTGCAAGAACTTCATGTCGCTTAACCAGGAAAGCAAATCAAATGAAATAAACTTTTTATTATAATACCTTTGCAGCTGCCCATCAGTTGGCTTTTGCTAGCTAAACATAAAGCAGAAATACTTTATCACAAAATCCCTAGCCCCTGCATGTACGACTGATCACATCCAAACAGAATGCAAAACCTGATATGATGTCAACCTGAAATGAGTTGTACACAAGCATAAAATTCCTACTACTAAGTCAGCTAAGCAGCTCAGGTTCATGTTAAATAGTTCTGCAATCTGTCCGGATTTCTCTTCCATCTAGAAACCTCCTCTCCTGCCAGTCTATACACAGCATGTTCTTTCTCACATAAAGAGAGGTAAGCATTGCATATGGCTATGAATGTTGAGTTTAGTGTATTAGCAACATCTTTAGATTAGCCACTTGTAGTACAGACAATGATTTTCCTGTAGGCTGCCTTCATCATCTATTTGTGTTGTACATAAAAAAAAAAAACCAAACCCCACAAAAACACCTTAATGCTACTATGGACTACTTTATTCTTTATCATGGCAGTAAGATCTTACAGAAGTATCCAGAATGATCAGTGACAAATACTAAAAATTCTGAATAAATGTTTCATATTCTGCTTCATTTTAGTTGTCTGTATTCAAAAAGGACTACATTATTTCCTACCAAGCACATTGATCTGTCTTGTGTGCATTAAAAAGCACTTCTTCCTGTGTTAACTTTTTTCACTTGATAGAAATTAGATCCTAATTTGTATCCTAACTCAGGATATGAGTGCTTAGCGCCTCTGAAAGCCAGGTCATTTCTCTTAATTTCCCTTCAACACTGTTTCCTGAGAGTATCCTCCTAAGTACTTCCTACTTGGATGCTTCTGAGAGTAGAATAGAGAAGGGATACTATTTCCATCACTGTGAAACATCTCTAGAGGGAAATAAGATGCTCCCTGTACCCACTGAGCATATTTTGATGTTTGTAATAGGCCCTTGTGTATGCTGGAAGACCCAGAAGAAGCTATTACTGAGGCAAAAGTTCCTCTGGGTCTTTTGCTGCATATATATAACTTTGGTAAAGTTTCAAACCTTGTAACCTTTAATGGTTTAAAACATTCCCTGGAGTGCACATCTTGAGGTAGGTATGCTCAGATGAGAATTACTTCAAACAGGCTAGCCGTTCCACTATTACTCTGTCCAAAGCTTAAAATCTTTAATGGGATAGCTAGGAGAGTTTGAGTAGTTACTTCACACTTCTTGTAACATAAGAGCACCTTTCTTTGCTCAGAGGATGAGAGGCCTTGTATAGCAACAGCAGAAGAGTTTTGTATGAGGCTGTCATGGTTTAACCCCAGCCAGCAACTAAGCACCGCGCAGCCACTTGCTCACTCCCCCCATCCAGTGGGATAGGGGAGAGAATCGGAAAAAAAGTAAACTCATGGGTTGAGATAAAGACAGTTTAATAGGACAGAACGGAAGAAAAAAAAAATTACAATAATAATACTAAAATAATTAGAATATACAAAACAAGTGATGCACTATGCAATTGCTCACCACTCGCCGACCGATGCCCAGTTAGTTCCCGAGCAGCGATCTGCCCCTCCCAGCCAACTCCCCCCAGTTTATATACTGGGCATGATGTCATATGGTATGGAATAGCTCTTTGGCCAGTTTGGGTCAGCTGTCCTGGCGGTGTCCCCTCCCAACTTCTTGTGTCCCTCCAGCCTTCTTGCTGGCTGGGTCCAAGAAGCTGAAAAATCCTTGACTTAGTATAAACACTATATAGTGTTTAGTATAAACTAAAAACATCAGTGTGTTATCAACATTATTCTCATACTAAATCCAAAACATAACACCATGCCAGCTACTAGGAAGAAAATTAACTCTATCCCAGCCAAAACCAGGACAGAGGCGAAAGAGCTGAGACATATGTGATCAAAAATAATTCAATAGATGTGATTGGAGATTTTCTATTAAAATACTCTGAGAATTATTACTAGTACTAGTTGTATTAAAAACAGTTCCCAGCAAAATCTAACTGGAAATTTGGAAATACGGAGGAAAAAAACAAATAATTTTGAAGACAGAGCAACTTACCACTAAATAATTCTCATCCAAAACCCATCAACTACCACTTGATGCTATTCCTACTGCTTCACTACATTCAAGTGACTTTTTGAGTATCTTCAAGCTGTGGAGGGCACTGAACATACACCAGCAAATTCCCTACATCTCAACTGAGTTCTCGAGCTACTAGGCAATTACACAAATGGTGGAGAATGGCATCCCCCAGCCTGGTTTTTTTGGAGGGAGAGAGTTTTAAAAAAACAAAATGCTGTTTGTTTCTCTGAAGGAATAGGTGCAGAAACCATGCATATTACAGTGGTTTTAAAAAGCAGCACCTCAGAAAATGAGGTATGTGTGTGCATAGATGCTGCAACACATCCAGGCAGGAAGAGACTTGGGAAAAAAGGCCACTTGGAAACAGTATCTCAGTAAAAATTTCCAGGATTCTCTTTTGTCCTAGATTTCTCATCAGAATGTAAATTTATCCTGTTATTCCCTTTCAAGGTATGACCCTGTTGTATGACCCAGCACACATGGCTGCACTTCTGCACCTTTTCTTCGAGAAAAATATGTTACTCTCCCTTCCAAGTGGTACAGAGTTAAAAATAAAATAAAATAAATAAACTAGATTTCAACTCAATCAGATCTTTGAACAAGGAATATCCAGGTTACTTTTGGGACTGCAACATGTAAGCTATTCATGGATTTGCCAGTGCACCTGGCACAGAACACTTATGGTCTTCAAGATGCATAAACAGTGACAGGCACATCTTAATAGTGGCTAAATGAGGCTATATGGAGTAGCTAGGTATAAAAAAAAATGTCAAAGAGAGATCATGATTACCCTCCCAAGAAGTTAAAGGAGAAACTGGACAAGATAAGAATATAGAAGAGAAAGCAAATTATTTTTTACATCACTTTTTGTCTCAGAGAGCACTGAGGAGATACCAGCCTTTTCAAGTAAAGATAAGAAGCTTTCAACAATTCAGATATCATAAGAGGAATGGCTGGAACAAATCAATAAATAAAAGATCAATATATCCCAAGAACAGGATGCTGTTTATTCAAGGGTCCCAAAGCAATTTAAGATTAACCAAAAAAAATCCACAATTATGCAGTCTCACATTGCAATCAGTTTGTATACTGAACCATGCAGGAGAGCAGTCATCTTCATGTAACTACTGAGAGAAACCGAGGAAGAATTCAAACAGCTCCACACATGTATTACTGCAGTAATAAATACACTAACTGAGGTACCAATTAAAAATAAAAATGTTAAATATCTAGATTAAATTTAGAAGCCTTAATGCCTCGTATGTCTTCTTAACCTATTAGAATACTTTTTGAATCTTGATAAATAACAGATAAGAGAGAACTGGCTGGTACAAGTTTTCTGGACTTCCAAAGAGCCTTTGAGAATGCTTCCCACAAAAGGCTATTAGAGAAACTAAGTAATCACAGGGTGAGAAGTAAAGCATTGTCGTTGATTAGAAACCAACTACAAAAAGCAGAATACATTTATTAGTGGTCACTGCTCTATGTGGCTAAAGGTTAACAGCAGGGTGCCCCCAGCTTCTTTACTAGGGATGAGAGTGTTTAATCTATTTATTAACTATCTGGAAATGGGACTAACAATAAGATGGAAATGTTTACAAGTGACACAACAAGTCTTAGATTAATCAAGGCCAAAGCAGGCCAAGGAACTTTTGGGTTGCTTAAAAGTGTTCAGTGAAAGGGGAAACAATAGCAGATGGAATCCAGCACTGCCAAGCCTAATAGATGCACAATGGAAAGAACCATATGAAATACTTTGTCTAGAATTAAAAACAGTATGACCACTGAACGGGGGGGAAAACCCTCTTGATATGCACAGATCAACGAAAACACTCCTCTGGGACCAACCACAATCTAAAATAAAGACATTGTTGAGAAAGAGATGAAAAGGAAAGAGTACTGGTATAGAGATTACGAAGGCTAAGATTTATTTATTTAGGGGGGAAGCCTGACACTTCTAAAGGAAGAGGCTAAGAAGACATAATGACTGAGTAAAGGTAAATCACAAATAAAGTAAATTATATAATTACCTATCTCTCTTCATAAGACAAATGAAGAATTCAGCAAAACTGAAAACTGCATATTTAAAACAGACAAATATTTTTTATTTTTCATTTAAATGCAACAGATGGAACTCCGTATTTGATGTTACCAAGCCCAAAGGTAACATCATTTTAATGAAGGACTTTGATTTTTCTGTGGATTTATACATAAAAGTTCTTCACAGTAAAGCACTCTGTTCTGTACAGCAAGCCAGTATGAAACCAACAGAAACAATAAAGGAAAAGTCAAGCTACCTCTGCAGTTACTCTCTTCTATTTCGTGGGCACACAGCTTATTCTTACCCCAACTTCTGTACACTATAAACTACACTTTCCAGTTGCAGGTCTGCTGTCATGGATATTCATCTTTCATTTCCCCTTTCAGAAAATTGTCCTTCTTAGTACAGAATATTACTATATCAAAGTTTCACAGTCAAACATATCAGGAGAGGTTAGTTTGGTAGAGAGCTTGAGGAGGGGGAAAGAGAAAAGGCTAGGTAGTGGTGAACAATAAAGGGAAAAGAATCGCTACGTCCTAAAAGAGATTTTAAATTGTCATCTTTATCACTGGTGGGCATGAATTGGAAATGTTGTATTTAGCACTACCCTGGCTGCATCATAGCAAAACGTGCTGTGTACCAATGTCCTTTAGAGTGTTAAAGTAGGTAAACAGTAACATGTGAAACTGTATCTATAAGAAATTAATAGCGAAAGCTTAATGCATGAGGACTTGTTAAACATGTCCTTTTTGCCAAGAATCATAGGTAAAAGCCTACATTGTAATGTGTCGCAGCTGCAGAGAAACTCTTGTATTACACCAGATGTACAGACTTTCTTCTCATTTATGTGTACAATACACAAACAAAATCCTTCTCTGTCATGCAAGAAACTGCACTTAAATGCCTTCATCAGTCAGTAGGCATTAATACGGCCCAAAAACTGTATGTGGAAGGGGTATATAAGCAGCAAACCCCTCCACTAGTGTTGCAATATATTCAAAATTGTATTTTTTTCTGGTTTTGATTACTAGTTTGGCTATACTACTTTAATATAATTTACATAAATATAATCCTCTCCCTCTATCCTAGTCTCCACTTTCATCCAACAATTTGCCACTGGATACCAGAAAAAAAATCCTATTGAAGCTATACAAAAAATTCAGTAAGAACTATAGGAACAGAAATCCTATTTTAATTATTACAAAGAATGAACAGAACTAACACATGAAACACAACAAGAACTGAATTTTGATGAAATTTTTGTGGTTTTGCCACACATTGAGAGAAAATCAGGATTTTGAATGCCATTCTAAGTGCCTTTGAAAATGAAATTTATCCCTAACATTAAGATACCCCTTCATGTATGAAATTATACTAATAGAAAAGTATATCGAAAAGTATTTTATTGAATCATAAGCATGATAAATTGACTACTGCCTAATATGAATTAAGAAGAATCTCTGCAAACTAGCAAACGATTTCCTAACTGTCTAGAGTAGCATTCATTTTACCTCCCAAGCTTATTCCCAGAGACAGGACATGACACCAAGCAGATCACTGAGCAGCGTAGTATGTCAGTTCCTATACCCTGCTTACCAAAAATACACTCTCTTCAGTTTTCTGATTCTTCAGTATCGGCTCCTTCAGGCTTCAGGATAAAGCAACGTAAGTATAATGTGAGATACATCCAATTGAAGCCTTATATGAATATATTGTCTATCTACTCTTATGGTGACCTAAGTTAAACGTGCAGTTTTGGCTGCCTGCCACTCTGACTGCTTTTCCCCCTGGCAGGACGATGTCCTGCCTCTGCTAGTTGGTCTCCCTTGCAGTTCCTGGTCAGCTCAGTAGCATCTGGTGGTGAAGTAAGTGCTGATCACCTGCAGGTCTCCTCCTGATGTTTCAATCCATCACACACACTGATACTATTTCAGCAAATGATTTCTTTATCCATTTTTGCTAGGCCAATGAATCACTTTTCTTGCCTCTTTTTAGCCCCACTGCAGTTCTGAGTTGGGGAAAAGGTAAGAAAGCTTCTTAGTGGTTACCAAAGGTTAAAAACATTAAGCCTCACAGATCTTCAGGAACATTGTTACTATTGGAACAGGGTTGATCATAAACTCTAGAAGAACTAATTTTCTTCCCAGAAGTGCAGTAAACTTATTTGAAAACAGCTCACTACATGGCATGAATTCTCAGGGTTCAAAAGCAATGACCACCTGTAATTACTGGGAGTATTGCAATAAAAATGCCTAAATAATAAAAATTGGAAAGGTAGTAGTTCCCCATACTAACAACAAATATTCTATCAGCAAAGCAATATTCTTCTAGTGTTATATTTTCTAAAGAACTACGCAGTACCTTTTTAATCTTTCAAAGAAAAAAGCTTTATTCTGTGAAGAAAAATAATATCAATCCATACCATAGATATAGTTTTGTCCTCAATGCTGAAAAATCCAACGAAAATGAAGTCATCACAGGTGTATAGAAAATGAAAGAATTAAAAAATAAAATCAGTTACTTAGGCTTTCCTGTGTATCTGGTTGTCAGTTCAGTGGTTACCTAAAATCCAGACTGAACACTGCCCCATAATCTTTTTTTCTTCTAGTAGGAAACAAGAAAATAAGTTAGAAAATAGGGAGGGCAGTATTTTATAAAGGAAGGTCAGATTTGTTCCATTGCTGCCGATTTCCCTCCCTCCCCACACAAATTTTTCATTTTCATGATTGCTTCGATATTTTTGCACCGTTCTGAAACTAAAAAGATTTGCCATAAAGAGGCACTGAAAGGTCTGTTCGGCCTTATGTCCGTGCACTGGGAAGGTGCTGTGAATTCCATAGTGAGGACAGACGCAGCCCAGAGAGCCCGAAACGCAGCAGAGCTGCAGTGGTTCTGCTGCACAGAGGCTTGGCAGCTGCAGGGAAGGCATAGAGCAAAAATCTGCACCATGCTGTGCATCACCTCCATGGGCATGCCAGCAGAAGATGGAGGGAAAAAAAACTAAAAAAAAAAGAAAAAAAAAAGGGTAATAGATGATCTCTAAGGCCATGATTATATAGAGCCAGGTGCAGTGAATCATTTCAGAGCTCCGGCTCAGAGTCTTGAGCTGCAGTCCTGAAGAAATTGCTGAGATACTTTGGGAATTATCTCCAGGTGAGGGTTGAATTTTGGTCTCTTTAATGATGGCTATGTGAATATTAACAAGAAGGGTGACTCTGTAGAAACACTCTGTAGACTGAAACAGTGCTGAGAGCCTGGCATCCACATTATATGTGTTTCATCGGTTTTACTTTGGGCTAACCCTAGTCCTATAGACTACATGTCCCTTAGTGCCTGCAACTCATCGGATGCGCTTCTGGGGGCACTTCTTCACCTTCACTTTCAGCAGAAAGCAATCCAGTTTGTGTGCTCCCAGATTGCTCCGTGACATGAATCAAGATGCAGTAAGAGTGGGAGTGGGAGTGAGTGGGAGATCTGTTTCAAAAGCACACCCCTGACCTGAACTAAAATGCTAATGGAGACACAGCCTCAGGGCAGCCGCCTGTACACAGTTCAAGCATTTGAGATTTGTGAGCTGCGTGCCCAAGTGTGTACAGACTCTGTAAGAAATAAATAGTTGCCTTTTAACTCTATTAAGACACAAAGTGAAGAAAAGAATTTGAAGCAGGACTAGCCCTTTGAGGAATATAACAGGTGCACCTCATCGCACACTGCATGTAATGGGGCCTCTGCATTGCTGAATTACTATAATATTTGAGTTCCCCAATAGTACCATTACTTGCAGAAAAAAAAAAACCAAACCAGACACTTTCAGGTCTTTTGCTTCTCTTTCAAATATATAACCAAATTATTTTAAACATCTTTTTATTTATATATACTTTAAGCTCCATTTTCTATCCTGTACACAGGACCACAAATTTAGAGTAACCCAAAAAAAGCGTATTGATATTCACAGATCTCTTATTCCTCCCTGTGAGTCTACTGATCTTCCCTGCCAGTCATGATTTTGTTAAAATTCTGAGATGTAAATATTTCCTGCAAGCTGCAAAACATATCATCTCCTCCTCTTGCAGATCTAAACAACTATAAAAGGAGAAAAAGATCTCTTCCATCCCAAATATCAGCTCTCTTCAAATCAGGCCTATATTAAAAACTATGAGAAAAAAATTCATGCTATAAATATTTACATTCATACCAAAATTTAAGGAGGAACGTTTCTCCAGTAATTGAAAAGAAATAACCACAAGTAGACAGGAAACTCCAAAAAAGGTTGAAATAAATATTTAAGAAGTCACTGAAATTCATGCTTATATTGCACAAGCTAACATAATTCTGCCCTTTAAAATATTTAGGAAAAAATATAAAACTCAGGTGATACAACAGTAACAAAAACCTGATCTCCCAGATAAACACAGCAATCAAAAGATCCTAGTCTTAAAAAAAACCCACATAAACAAACGAAAAACCTTGTTATGTAATGTGCAAAGAAAGAAGCAGAAGCAAAAATAATCTAAAATATTCCAATTAAGAAAACAGAACATTTAAGGTAACTTCTTCCATAATCTATTAATACTAGGTAGCAGAGATACATGGAGTTTTAGGTGGTTTTGTTCCAACCAGTGATCCAAATTTTAGTCCAAACAAAGGAGTTGCGAAGACCAATGTAAAACAGGGTTAGTGCGCATCCTGGCTATGACATCGGCAATAGATACTTGTGTATTCCACATTTACCGTGGAGCCTTTCTGACGTTTTGATGAAAGAAAGAAAATACCCTAAGTAATTTACATTTCCAGAGCAGTCAGAAAACAAACAAATCAGTGACTGAAAAAAGGAAAAGACCATTTAGAAACAATCGCTACATTTTCCTGTACTTCCTAAACTACTTCTTAATTTTAAAGAATCCAGGACATTTCAAAGATTTCCATAGGACTCTGCTTCAGCACTGCCCTAGCCTCTCCAAGATGCTTGATCCTACTTCAGTAATTTCCTTGTCGCACTTCCTGTAAGACATATACATATATAGATCTCTCTCACACATATATATGTACATATGTGTGTATAATACCTGTAATTTTTATTTAAGATGAGTCATTGTTAAAATTACTACCTTTTTTGTGAGTGTTGAAATGTACCACAGAGCAAAACTTCCATTACCTGATCAATTCTTCAACTTATGCTTAAATTCTAACTGTATTTATACCAGCGTAAATACAGAGTGTCTTTACAGCAATCAAAGCAGATTCTCTGGATTTAAACCAACAATACTACTGATCAGCATCTCTCCTTTTAACCCTGGCAGATGACCTACACTCTTAGCTGGAAAAGGCAAATTAATTCTGCTTTGTTTTCTTCCAGGTTTTTCCCCCTCTGGATAGCTGAACAAGTTAAGCTCATAATATTTTTCTACAGTGTGCCTGAAAAATCAATAGAATAAGAGAAAGGGATCAAGACCAACTACAACAACAAAGAAAAGGGAAAAAAACATTAACCTGGCAACAATAACAAATTAGTAATGTCAGTCAAAGACAAGAAAATGAGCATTTAAAGCACTCTGCATATTGCTTTTTGTAGCAAGGTTTGTAAAGCAAATCAGTCTGAGTCAAATCTGTCCCTTTGATTTCATATATTTGAGTTTTAAAGCATATCATGTATCTCCTGCTCTCAAAACAGTATTACATTTAAGTAAAGCCATTGATTTCAATGGAATTAGTCCTGGTTTATGTCATTGTAGATTCCTGACTAAAGAAAATTGGTCTATATTTACAAATGAAAATAAAACAAAATTTTAAATTCACATCTGTCATACAGAGATTGGCTTGCAGTACATTTACTCAGGTCATGTCCCAGGAATCAATCTCAGCTGCTAAATTTTGAAAAGCTATCGTTACAGTAATGATTTAATTTCATTAATATAGTGAGGTTGCAAAAAAATGTATATTTATAAGACACAGCTTTAACATTTATAAGATTTAAATAGAGACAAAAGAAACCATAATGCACTTCTAACTGAATTGGGATATAAAACAGCAAGCCTCATTTCCTGAACTCCAGTGACACACTATATCTTGTTAGCTAAACTTAGCTTATAATAGGGGTCATTTCCCCAAGGATTGTTATATCAGAAAGCGTAAAAGAAAAAAATAAAAACGCAAAAATTAATTCTGCTTTTAAGATAATTTGGCCAATATTTCAAATGCGCCTTTTTCAGAAACTCCTACATCTTCATAATACCGGCCCAAGTTCTGTCAGGTTCTGTGTAGAAATATTTACAGGAAGACTTTTAACTCCACAGCAGCATGGGACTGGAAAGGAACATCTCTCATCTTTGAATGCATGAAGAATTTTAAAAGCCATCCCACGGGACCTTGGCTATGTTTTTGGTTTGCTTCCTTTTTTTAAGTGCAGAACCTCAAGCCAGTGGAATCCAATCCCCATATATCCTCAGCCCTGGCCCTGCTCCAGCTGTATAGCCGAAGGGGCAGAGCCTCCGTGTTCCTGGCAGCACGTGCAGGGGCATCCCTCTGCGCAGGATGCTGGGCGCTTCCCATACTTGTTCCCTTCTGTAAAAAAACTTTTTTCTTATCTAAACTGCCCAGTCTCACTTTAAAGCACTGTACCACGTTATTAACAGCTTGAACATAGTGTGAAAGGAAGAACATGAAAGGATGTTTTTTAACTTACAGGGGTATAAAATTTGCAGTATTCCAAAATAGATGCATTTGGAATACTTAATAATAAAAAGGTCAATGAATTAGGCTCTGACGACATGGATCTTTCTCCACTGATTACACTATTTGCCTGACTTTAACATGGCTGGAATCAGTACAGACACATCCCACTGGGAAACCACCAGAAACTGGCCTAAGGGATTTACTAACGATCAGTATTCTAAATAGATATTATGGTAATACTTCTCTTGAAAAATTCCACAGGTTTTAGTCTTTACCAAAGCATAGATTTCGGATTATTTGTAGCTCTTTTTAATAAAAAATATTATGACTGACCTATGTAATTTTATTTTTATCATTTTGATATTATACATTGAAACTTAAAGATATAGTTTTCTCATATTTTAAAAAGAATTTACTTTTAAAGTGAGATGTGCTATACCAGATTTCACCACGAAGTGATCTTCTTTTAAAAGTCAGTTATAAGTCTTTGAATACACAAGCATTTTTACTTGCAACTGTGAATAAATAAAATGTCCTTATTATCCTAAAGCTCTTCTATACAGAAATCCAGTTTCAACAAATATCATATGTGAAGGCAATATTAAGAGTACTCATGGGAAATTTGCATGTAATTTTTCTAAGTGCATTTTTTAAAAATATATACTTGTATTATTTATTCCACAACAAAAATAGCCTAAAAAATAATTTTATTGTTTATTTATTATTTTTTGTTGTTCTACAAGCTCGACTTTATTTTAGAGAATGTCTGTTTTTTAATCCAGTGTGCGTGTATACAAATACAAAAATTTGTCTCAGCAGAGATCATTTCAGTGCCTTCGAAAACGTAACTTTACCTCTAACAGCAATAAAGATACCCCTCTAAATGATGAAGTTACACTAATAAAAAAATATTTTTTTTTCTTGAGTCATGAGCATAATAAATCAACTAATATGAGTTAAGAATAAACTTTCCACACCAGCAAAAGATTTTCTGTCTGGTATACTGTTCCTCATGAAGAATATGTATACATGAATAAATTTTTATATTTATGGTCTTATATTTAGTTGTCTATTACTACACACAGAAATCTGCAAGACACGTAATTAACTTTTAATATAGATTTTAAAGCATTTAAGGATTGCTCAAATTCTTCCTTAACAGATCTTTAAATCCAAGTATTTATCTAAATTAATACATCTCATACAAAATTAGTTTTTCTGAGAAGAACCTGTGAGTGTTTCTGAGAAGAACCCCTCAAATATGGAGAGCAAGCTAACCAATGTAGAGCAATGATCAGCAAATCATCAATCAACAAATTCTGGAAACTCTCTTACTCTCCTAAAATAATGAATAAAATGAGAAAAACTATTTTTCTAAATATCACAGACAACCCATCTTTTCCCCTTCCCTGTAATAAAGAATGTCCTCTGGTTCTGGATTGCTAATATCTTAAAAATGTAATAAAGATACTTCATTATGATGTTTTACAGAGACGAAGTGTGTTCACAGGCCCAATATACCATTTACATAAGCGTTCAGGCAAATTGAAGGCAACATCTAATCTAACATGCAGAGGACCAACAAGAATTAAAAATGCATTTTAAAAGCATTCTAGATATCATATTTTCTGCCTGGAAAGTATCTCCTGAAAACTACAATATATTGCACATTCTAAAATAGAAAAATAATATAATTTTTGTTTTCTTTTACAAATTTTATAATGGATAAATTTGAAAATATAATGGCTTGACTAAGGAACTTGCCTAAATTGTAACATTAAAAAAAAAAAAACCAACATAAAAATGCCACTGTCATATCCCAAAAGTGAACATTTGGACTTTTTTTTATTTGTAATCTCTCAGGTACAGTTTCCCCCTAATTTCATTGAAATAATTTAAAACATCCACAATGACTTCCAAACTGCTGCAGAATTTCTAAAAACCTAGACCCAAACATATTGTTTGTTGGTAACTTCAGTTCAGATAATCTTTGCTGTTGTTTTTAATCAGCAAGTTGTCTTCCAATGATGAAATCTCTGAATGATCTGTCAACATCAATCTATATGAAAGGTGAACATTCCCATCAGGATCTCCAGGACAGTTCAACATTTATGATCACTATTTGTCCCAACACTTTGGTTGCATTCGACCTGTGTTTCAAAGGGTCCTACCAGGTTCTTCCATAAAGGCTTGAGGACAATGTTATTTCAAACACAGCTTTCGAGACATGTCCATCAGTTTGGATGAAAGAGATGAGATGAAGGGTGGGAGAATATCAAGTGTTGATCAACTTCACTTCAAAGCTGCTTACATCGTGCCCTGTTCGCTTTGTCATTATGGACTGGGAGCTCGTTGGATATAGCTCTTCAATGTGCGTGGTCTAAAGGAGCAATCTACATCTTTTGTATATCTGCCCTGCTTGCAAACAAGGTCAGATCACAAATCCAAAAATAAATCTGGTCTTTATTTTTTTAATGTATCTTCAAATTAATAAAATCTCTCTACAAGCCAGAATATGTCTCTAGTGCCTCACTAAATTTGTATTCATCTAACTGATTGATGCTGTAAAGTAAATCAAACTATCACACGCTCTCACTTAGCGAATGTTTGCTCTACAGTTCTGACAAAAGTACAGTGAAAAGTACATAGAAAAGTACAGTATGGTTATTTTAGTAAAGTGGCATACATGTCTAAGAATATGTGCCTCTTGAGTGAGAGAGATTGGGTAGGCTTGGGAGTTCCCTCTGATTTGGTCTAAGGGAAGAAAATGAAACCCAGTGTAATGTATAGGAATTCTCACACACATAGACACCTCCACCCAAAAAACCCCACCTTCTTTGTAAAGAGAGAAGGCATAATAAGAGAAATAATCTGTAGCAGATTTATCTGCAAAAATTGCTATTAAGAACATGACCTACAATTGTTATGGTATGGTTTCTCAGTAGAAATAACAACTGGAAAGGTAATGGTAGTAAGGCCAAGTAGAAGCTCTCAGCCTCCTCTCTCTCAAAAAAGTGATAAAAATATAGTTGTCATACAAGGCTCTTTCCTATTCTCACCCCTAAGAAGCAGACTGCATAGCTCACACATTCTTCAGTGACAGAATACAGTTATCAGAGAAGCGAAAGAGGCTTGTGATTTCACTAGGTTGGTGTAGGACAGCACAAGTAGCAGGATTTTACAAACTTTCTCGCAGTTAAATTTTGCATATGAACACAATTTCATCTAAACTTATTTTTTATATCAAACTCACTTTGTTAGGATTCATCTAATATGACTTTAGAGGTCAACAGTGGAGGTGTTTGTATCTGAGATAAAATGACCGTATGTGCTCTTTAGAGAAAACAAACAGAAAATAGGTACTTTTAGGGCATAATCCATCTGACCTATTTTAGATGTCCACTTTATCGTGAACAGACTTGGACTCTAGAATTACTTATGTATCTCCATTCACTACAAAGAGAGTCTGAACTTCTATATTTGACGTGGATGTCCATACGGGATATGTACTTTTTTTTTTTTTTTGGTCAGACAAATTATCTAATTTTTCTATCTTCTGGGGTGTTACGAGTGATACTTATCAAAAAGTAGTATTTAAGAATTCAGCTTCTAAGTTACTTTTTCACTTTTAGGCAATTCACAGATCTAAATACATTAGGGATCTTAGTGCAAGACTGAAGTGATAAATCACTAAGTATAGACTAAATGATTTTTAGGCAGGATAAGTGATAGAACTATAATTTGCATTTTGATTACTTTTCCTAGAAGAACATGAAATGAAGAAGCAAGACTCCTGCATTGTCTGCAAGGTGCATTTGAAGTGTACTGCTTGATGCAAAGAGAACCAGTGAACAAAGTAAAATTGAGGGCAGAGCCATGAGGTCCCTAGCCATGTGACGCTAATACCATGAAGTGTTAAATGGTGGCTGCTGAACTAGGGTGGAATCCACTTCAACTACTCCATGCTAGTCATCTGTAGTTCTTTTTTTCCTAAATCAGGAATGAAGTACCCATCAACACTATGAATGGGATGAATATCTAGATGATCAACTAGATGCAGACTTTTAAAAAGTTAGGTGGGGTGAACTCACTTCTGGAAAGAACACCCTGGGAAATTTGCTCTATCAGGAGTGAAGAGCTCTGATCCTGATCCAACAAAGCATTTAAGTAATTGAATGACTACAAGCATGTGCATAGTCTTCACTGAGTGCCGTGCCATTCATCTAGCTCAAAACAGGAGACTGAAGCAGATTGCTCAATCAGGATTTTAGGCCAAAATACAAAGTCCGTTAGTATATAGTCAGTGTTGTTCCTTATATTAATATACCAGTGCACTATTACAAGAATAGTTATATTAAATTCATCCACATATTTATCTGAAATTAGTTTTGAAAAATAATTCAACTTCTACTTTTTTTTTTAAATCAACTGAACAAATAGCATGTGCAAACATCAATTTATTCAGTCACATTAGTTTCACAGCATTTTAAACAAAACTTTTAAAAATGTATATATTTAAGTATCATGGCTGTTTTAATACAGCATATTATTCATTTTGAAAAGAGCTTTAAAATAAATATTTAAATTTCAACACATTCTGAAAAGACATCAGTTCAGTAATTAATGTTTATTGTTTCCCATTTGTATTAGACACTGACCATCAGTGCAGATTTCTGAAGGTTTAATTTGTAAGATTTTCTTCTGATTAGCTTAGGTATCACTCTTGCATATAATATAAATACTGTGTGATTAAGATGTGCAATTGAAATGTCTAACTTTGCGGCAGATGCTGGTCTATGTGACCTTTTGTAACAGAAGGGTTCTTTTATCACTTGAGCTTTTGGTTTCGTATTTCTCATCTGCTCTTTTCTGCCAGCTTAACTGAGAGTTTAAATCAAAATCTAATTAGACTACATATGCTGTTTAGGAAAAAGTTCTTGGAAAAGTCATGATTCGTATAAGCTTTGATATTTCCAGATAAATGAGAACAAATGTGATTTTAATTGTTTTAAATAACTTTCAATCATCCTCTTACTCAAATAAAAGTACTTGAACACAGTTCTTTGATCCAAAAAAAAAATTATCTAGTAACAGAAGCACCAGCTCTATATTCCTATCAACTATACCATCTATGTTTAATGATGAAACCCTTTATTGGTATGCATGTTTTTCAACTAAGTAGTATTATAATTCAGCTATTTTCTTACGTATTTCTGATACCAATATCATAAACCTCAAATCAGAAGTTATTAAATGATATTTAATTCCTGAGGGGGAAAAAAAAAGTCTGCATGTACATGTTGGGCACCTAAGATGTCAGCTAAAGTTTGCTTTTTAGCAACGTTGATATAAAAAGAGTTGGTATATTTTTATTTTTCTCCTTTGACATTCTAGGAGGAAAACTGAATTATTTTAATGTTATTTTAATTATAATGCACTTACCTGTATTACACATTTCAATATTTTAACTAGCATTAAGGAAGGCCACATTTTAAACACTCTCAACTTTCACTGGGTTAAAGAAACCTGTGTCAAAAAATTATAACTGACATTTTGTTCAAACATTAATAAATACATTTGCCAAGAAAGCCCTGCCCTCTGATACTTTTCACAAAGACATAAGTTCTATCTCTCAAAAAAAAAATTAAAACCCTTTACATTTATATGTCCTACTTAGTTATTTGACCCAGTTCTTAATCAGAAGTAGCCAGAATTTTCTTTTATTCCACAGAGCGATTGCCTGCTGTCTTAAGAATAAGAACTTGAGTATTTCCCCTGATAGAAAGCTGACAAGTCATTATGACGAACTGTGTCTTCCAACGTCAAGCCAATACAGTCCTCCGTTAATTGTCTGAATACAGTACTGTGTCACACTGCATATAAAAATGGTATTCTGAAAACCAAGAAATTATAGATATTGCCAAGAACAATCTCTGCAAATATAACCATGACTTTATAATGTGCAAAAGCAAAATTTCATAAACGTTAAAAAAAATTAAATTAAATTTAAAACAGAAAAACAGAAATGTAGATCCAGATTTTCAGTCACTCTGCTACTTTAGTGATTCAATAAAGCTACAGCAATTTATTATGTCACCTTGTTGAATATGTAATACATTCAAATATTTCTCTTATATTTATTGTTTAGTCATTACCGATATGTGACTACCAAGACATGAAAACAATATATAAAGACATCAGACTTCAAGGATATTTTTTAAGAAATAAGTTGAAGGTGGATTTATAGTGAGACAACACTGATATCCCGAACTTCTAAACAACATACAAAGCCTACGGATATCCTAACAATATAAAATGCATGCGCATGTTCATTGATACTATCAAAAGTAAACAGTGATTTTCTAAATGTTCTAAAACTCAAAATTCTCAGCATCTTCTACAAAATTTTCAAAAATCCCAATGCAACTCAATAAGAAGTATTTTGATAAGTACTATTTGTTATAAAAAATAGTACTTTCTGGAAAGGCACAACTTGCTGGACTGAGAAACCCCCATGATTTTCACTCTTTACTGTGAGAACTGACCATGTCAAGGGTGGGGAATGGTGGTGGGGAGAGTTGGGGAAGGGGGAAGTAATACCCGATAGCAAATTTTAGGTTGACTGTGATTCAGTGTAAATTTTGTTGATTTTATCATCAGCTATAATTGGTCAACTGGATGCAAAGCTCTTTTTCTGTGAATGAAGCACCCCTCCCAGAATATTAAAGATGTCTTAAATAGAAATAGATTATTTAATGAGACTTTCGTTGTATTAAGCCAGTGTTTACATACCTGATTATTGAGTAAAGTCAGTATTTCTAGCATTTTGTTTAAAAGGAAAGAAAAAGCAGCTCACCACATAAACCAACCAAATGGTGTGTACCTAAAACACATAGTTAGATGTCAAGTTATTTTCTATTCTGATTCTTAAGCTAAGAATTATCTAGATGTCCAGTGTTCAAAAAATTAAAATTTACTTACACAAAAAAAAGCTATTTCCTGATTGAGTTTTATAAATGAAATATGTATAAAACACCAGAAAGTCCAGCAAAATATGGCAATAGTCACAAGAGTATTCATGACGAGTTTCTAGTTTCACCTGTACACACTTCAGGGTAGAGCACGTACAAGCACACCAATACACACGGCTATCAGACCGCTGGACCTGCGAAACGCTTGGCTTTCTCAGCCACCAGAATGACTCAAAAGGCTCCAGGGGGACCCAGAGGCACCCAGCCAGGGCGCAGGTGGAAGGGAGCGGCTTCCCCCCAGCGTGGCCGCGGGCTGCCGTGCGCTGCCTTGCAGCACCCTGGACAGCAACCTCTCCGGCAGCGGCCGCCGGCCCGCCGCCCAGTCCGGCCCAGCCAAGCCCAGCCCAGCCCAGCCCAGCCCAGCCAAGCCCAGCCCAGCTCAGCCCAGCCCAGCCCCGCGCCGGGCGGCTCGCCCCGCCGCCCCCCGCAACCGACCTGCGCCGCCCGCCAGCTCCCCCGGGAAGAGGAAGAAAACACTAAGTTGCACCCTTGGGTTTGGTGTTTTGGTTTTTTTGTTTCCTCTCCCCTGCTGGAATAGCCTTCATTTTTAACACAGACTGGTTGGCCAAATTCTCAAAACATAGAGCAATACCGTCTGGCACTCGGAACCGGAGAACTGTAGGTCATTGGCACTGCATTTGTCTAGTTCATTTGTATGTTTCACGCAACCATTTTAATGTCAACAACTTTTTCCCCATCATTAGACAAGTATTTGTCCTTATTCAGTCTCTGAAGGGGAAATCGTTATACAGTGTACATTTGCTGTTCTGTTCATTTTCAACACTTTTTACACCATGACATACTGTAGAGCAACTGCACACTTGGTGGTAAAGTTCAGTCAAACTAAACTGTGATAAAAAAATTCACTTTAAGCATGTAGATGTTGATAGTTTGGCAGCACAGAGTAGTAGGTCAATTTCTAGTTAAAGAGTTACTGAAATGGCAAAGATGTCCTTACAGCAGCAGACATCTATTTACATTTGATAAGCTTTTTACTTATCCAATTCGCTCTGGAAATAAAATACATTTACGTTATCAGTAACTGAGTACATGACACGTATACAATGAGTGTGTACACACACAGTTTGTAACCTAGAAACAGTGGAGTCAAAATTACTGATGAGACTACTTTACTTTCGTCAGGTTTAACATGAAAAAATAAATACAGTAACTTTCCTACTGTATCCAATTAGATAACAGGATATTTCAGCTTCTGGAGGGACCGTGGATTGATTTTTGTGGCAAAGATATGTGCAAATTACACTAACTTATTGGTGAATGGGATTCTTTAGGCATGGACTGTTACTATGAAATGATTTCAGAAGGCCCTGCTGAACTTAGAAAGCACAGAGGTACCACTAGGCCTTCTGTTCAGAGCAGTGATTTGTATGCACTGTTGTGTTCCACTGCCAAAGCAGGATTTGGTTCAGACTGGTTAATGTAGTGCTACAGTAGTCAAGATAATCCAGTTCAGGGCAGAAACCATTCACCTGGCCCGGCTCTCAACAAAAACAGGGAAAAAAGCATGCAGTTAGCTATTTCAGGCGCCAAGGACACCACTTTTTTCTGCCCTTTCCTGTCTTGAGAGCTAGGCCAACTAATCTGGTGCAAAAGTAGAGAGAAGACAACAACTACAAAGAGCCAAAGTGGGACCCTGCCTTCTAACAAAAGAAAAGAAAAAACCTCTGGATCTCTCTGAACGGTCACCAGTGGCACCAAAGACAACGGCCGCGGCTTATCGAAATGCTGTCACCATCAGTTCCCAACCAAGGGCCACCGCGGTGCCCGTCGACATCTACCCTCGTCCTCCAGCTTCTCCCAGCTCCACAGATTTTGGCAGAGCGCCTGGAGACACGATCCCGCTCCCCGCTCCCGCGGCGGCTGAGAGCCTCCCCGCTCCGCCGCCCCGCGCACCGCCGCCGCCGCCGCCGCTGCCCGCCGCTCCCCGGGGCCAAGCGCCCGACGGAACCCACCCGGAGCCGCCGGTGCGCGCCCCCGGCCGCCGCGGGGGGACGAGACGCCCGTCCTCCGGGCACCGCGGCCGCCCGCCGCCCCGGCCCCGGCCGAGCCCCGGCCCCGCCGCGCCTCTCGTGGGCTTGGCCGCGGGCCTGCAGGCTCCGGCCCCGGCCCGCCCCGGAGGGCCCGCGGGCAGGGGCAGCGCCGTCGGGCGGCCCCGGCCCCGGCTGCCGTTCCGGGCCCCGCTCATTGGCATGCAGCCCCTGTTGCTGCCTGCCGCCAAGCCGCATCCCAGCCCGCTGGAAGCCGGCAGCCGAGCCGGAGCCAATCGCATATTCATGAGGAGGGGGAAATCCAACGCTGCACTCCCAGAACACCGAGGATCACTTCTTTTTTCTTTTTTTTTTTCTTTTCCCCCCAAGCTTTCCCCTCTCTCTGCCTCCCTTTTAGCAGTGCGCTAACGGGGGCTCCCCGCCGACATCCCCCGCAGCTCCGACTGCACCCTAAAAACCACGGCCGCCGGCGCCAGGAGCAGAGACCGAAGCAGCCAAAACAAGGACCACGGCAGCCACAACAGACGAGGGAGGCACGCCAGCCCGCCAGCCAGGGACAGGAAACACAGCAGGGGCTCCTACCTTACAATCCTCAGGACACGATTTCACCGAGTACTCATCCGACTGTAAATATTTCTGGAGCATAACCTCAAACTCTTCGTATTTCTCCTGAGCGTGCTGGTCGTAGCGCTGGTAAGCCTGGACGCACTGGCTGCAGGAGCCTCCCCCCCTCAGCACCACATCCAGACTGCAGTTCAAAGTGTCCGGATTGGACAACCCGGCGAACAACTCCCAAAGTGTGTAGGAATTACAAAAGGAAAGGTAAAAATCCGTCAGGTCCCAGCCGGGCGCCGGGCTCTGCCCCGCGCCCCGCGGCCGCCCCGGCCCCCCCGCCGCCGGCACACCGCCTCCGCGTCCCCCACGCTGAAGCACTGCCCGGACGAGGAGCTCGGGGGGGGGCACGTCTCCAGGGGCCTGGCGGTGGAGTTCCCCAGGAAAGCAGCCTTGCCGTGCCGGGGCTCGGTGCCGTTGGTGCGGCTGCCGCGGCTGCCGCCGCCGCTGCTGCCGGGGGAGGGCGGGAGGGAGGGCGAGGGGGGGGCGAGGAGCCGGGGCGCGGGGGGCGCCGGCTCCCCCATGCCCGCCAGCAGCTCCGGCTCCGCGGGCTCCGGCTTCTCGGGCGGCGGCTGCTCCTTCTCTCCGGTCCCCGTGAATTTGGCCTCGGCGCAGAACCACAAGTGATCAGAGAGCAGGACTGTGAAAAACAAGAGCGATGCCAGGGACAGTCGCCATTTCTGAGCCCTCTCTGAATCCGTGAAGGGTTTCTCGTTCTCCCGGGGTGCGAACCAGATTTTTAAGCCGTCATCATACTGCCGACTGCACATCCAAGCACCCCTGGTCATATTTTGGGAACGCACAGCCCTGGCCGACTCCACCGTGAGGGCTCCTTTGCCAGTGTCACCACAATATGCATTGACTTAAAAGATTGGGGGGATTTTCTTGCTTGCCTTCCCTTCTCTCGCTCGCTCGCTCGCTCCCTCTTCCACTCTCCCCCTCTCTCTCTTTCTCCCTCTTCTTTCTTTCTTCTTTTTCTTCCTTTGAGATATTGTTGGGTTTCGCCGGTGGCTCTGCCTTCGTCTCACCACACGAAGCAGCCCCAGTCCATCCAACGCGGAGTGCCGTGGAGAAGATAAGAGCAATAACGCAGAGAGAGGAGGAGGGAGAGGAGATGGTGGTGGTAGTGGTGATAGTTGGTGGTGGCGGGGCTGCGCGGCTGGTCCTTTCCCCCTCTCACCCAGGCATGGTCAGATCGCAGCTCCCCATCTCCCTCCTGAGAAAAGCCCGCTGCCCCCGGACAGCTGCATGCCGCGTCCCCCGCTGCCGACGGACGGCTCCGGGAGGGCTCCTCGCCTCCTCTTCCTCCCTGCCGCCGCCGCTGCTCCTCTTCCTCAGCCCCGAGCCGCGGCACAGATGCCTGCACCGCTGTCTCCGTCTCCTCTTTCTCCTCTCCCCCCTCCGCTCTAACTGGAGAGACGCTGCTGCAGGGCTCCCGGAGCGCTGCCGAGGATGCTGAAGAGGAGGAGGAGGAAGAGGAAGAGGAGGAGGAGGCTGCCGGGGCCGCCGCCGCTGCTGGTGACAATGGGCTGCGGCTGCCGCCGCCGCTGCTGCCGCCGGGCGCGGTGTCCCCGGGCGCACGGGGTGGAACTGCCTGGCTGGGGGCCCCCGATGGGCACAGGCATCTTGGGCCCCTGGGCTAAGTTGCCGCCATCTTCGTCCTGGAGAAACACTTTTTTGGGGGGAGCTCTGCCTTTTGCGTCATCTCCTCCCGCGCCGAGATCTCTCTATCCTGGCGCATTGGCAGCAGCAGCAACTCTGCCTCCTCCTGCCTGAGGAGGAGGAGGAGGTGGGAGAGGCACTGGGGACCACATGGCCCCTCCAAAGGGCTTCCTCGGTGCAACTCTTTCTACTCGTCTCACCGAAGGGACTGCTTGGTACCACCCTCCAGCCCTCTCTCCTTCAGGGTCTCCTTCTCTTTGTGGCCCTGAAACACCATGTCCACACAGGATGGTGGCTGGAGAGGTCTGTCGCCGTGTCTGTCCTTGTCATAGCAAATCACAAATGGCATATGAAACTCCAGGCGCTGGATCCTGGCAGGTATTGGCCCCACAGTAAAATGCCTGAACACAGCTGCCTGTCTTTCAGTCAGCGAGCTGGAAAGCATAATGCACATAAACCCCAACCTGTTCCCCCAAGAGAAGTTTTGCAAAACCCTGGTCCAGCACATGAGCTGGATAAATATTGCCAGTCTTTGTGTTTCACCTTTTAGATGTCACTGCCTGGAGAGAGAGACAGAGCGAGCAGGCTTAACTCTCCCACAAGGGTGATGAATCACTGATGATCTCCGCTCTGACCCACAGCAGAGATCCCACCACCTTCTGGCCCCAACCAGCAGGGTCTCTTGCTTAAATAAACATGCTGTTTGGTCACTCCTACGTTACCTTCATCTTGCTTGCTGATGCACCTTAATGTAACAGCAACAGAAAAACTTGGATCCCGCACAAGACAAGAGAAGGTGCGAGCTAGAGGTTGAACATTATCAGGTGAAGATCTGGAGTTACAAGGTCTTCCTCTCGAGACATCAGGTATGCTATCTGGCCATAGCGTAACCAAAACTTATATTTTAATTTCTCCATTGGACTGGGGGAAGGTTTAGAGGCCATACTTTTCCTTGTTCCAGAGGCTTTCTCTATCCTGGGGTAAGGGACCATTTAGAAATGCTAATGCCCTTGAACAAGGTGCACAATGTACCCCAAAAGGTGGCTTTCCCCCATTATTTGGTTAAAGAAAGCTTTACTCCTTAACAAACGTGGCCATGATCTATAAGCTGATATAGATTGCTGACAGCTCTCTAATTCAGCTTCGAAAGGTGTAGTGGGAAGAAATCTGAAACTAAACTGTATCAGAGGAGGACAAAACTTGTACCTTTTCTGACTGCAGCTGTTGTTAACTGAGGGGTGAGCTTACCAAGGAATGTGCTGGAATTTCCATCACTTTGAGTAATAAATCAAGGCTGGATGTCTTTCAAAAGGAGATGGTATACCTCAAACAGAAGACGCAGACCCGAGGGAGGAATTGCTGAGCGAGGTTCTATGCCCTGTGTTATGCTGGGGGTCAAAGCGCATTATCATAATGGTCTCATCTGGCCTTAAAAGATCCATGAGTCAAATTCTACACCGAACAGAAGTTATCTGTGGATTTTATTTTGATAGACTATTTAAAGACACAGAAATAAGTGCTAATATTATAAGAAAAAGTCTACAGTACTCACATCAGAATGCATCTTTGCAATTCTCAGTCAATCAGCTCACACCATCTGCTAATGGTACATTATTAATTTTGGTCTTGGAGCTTTGATTGCAATGATTTGACATACCGGGCCCTGTACTGTATCTGCATTTTTGTAATGCTTTCTGTTCTGGGACAAGACCATGACCGAGCTTTTAAAAGGGAATCAGAACAACTTTACTTCTCTAACATGTAGTGTCATTTATTTAATTATCTTTTGCTTGTTTGGTTATGTATTTTGTGATGGAATAGGGGGACTGAAACAGAAATACAGGACAAAAAAAAAAAAAAAAAAACAAAAACAACTGGGATAAGCAACAGGTTCCTGACACCAGGTCTGAGATTTTCAGAATGTCTTTTATTAAGATACATGGCACTGGCTGCGTAATTATTCTCTATTTGACAGCCAAACGCAGGGTGAAGGAAGTCCGTTTTGGAGTCCGTTTTGGAGTCCACACCTGGCAAACAGGCTTGATTTATATATTTTTTTTAAATATTGTTTTCCTTTTGTCCTGTTGGGAAAATGAGAGGGTAATAGGCAATTTTGCAATCTGTGGGGAAATTAGAAACGTTCTTTCTCTCCATAGTGGAATTTTAAGAATTGGTAATGAAAAATGCTGGTATCCAGACCTCATCCAACACTTAATATAAGAATGTATTCCTAAGTCTGTGCTCCTCTGTTTACACTTGTCTAGGATCAAAGCAAATAGACTCAAAGTCAATCTGCTAGGATTTTTTAGACATACTTGGCTTCTCCAAAAAATCCATTTTCACGTCATACAATATTTTCACACATTTCCCAACTTTCGTCTGGAAAAATAGAGTGAGAGTTCTTTTTCAACACCTAGCAATAAACTATAATAAGACTTTCAGCATTCCCGAAATGAGCGCGTCCTTGCTTTTCCGGTGACAGTTTTCAGTAACAGAGAATGTGTCATGCAGAACTGTTGTTTCGCCTGTTATGTTTCCCCCAAAGCCCCATTCCCTCTCCACCTAGCACGGTGAATAACTTACAACATTAGTTGCAGCAGCTGGTTCCTGATGGATCTGAACAGATGCTGTTCAGTTCTCTGGTGCCCCTTAGTGTTAGGTCTTGGAGCTCAAGGGAAAAAAATAAGGCTATAAAATAATATCTGAAAATCAAGAAGCCGATTGCATGAGGGGGGGGAAAGAATCTGAAGTATATACTATAACTGCTTTCTCTCAAAGCTCCTTCAAAATTTTGTTATCATAAATCCGATCTAAATAACAGAATTTTATTTAAACTAGGTTAATGAATTATAAGACCATGAAGAAAAGGGACAACCTTTCCTCAAAAATATCATTACAGAATATCATCCCCATATTCATCATTCATCCTAAATAACTCTTGTGGTGCAAAATACTGGCTTCGCTTTGAAATGACACTTTTTATTGGGAATATTTATTACTCGTGTTCCAAAGCTTGGCAAATGTGAGGAACTCACAGAAGTCTGTCTCCCTAGCTGGTGGAGTCACCAGATGTTTCACAGACAGATCTCCTTAAAGTAATGTAGTTCAGTGTCGGCTCTGCCGTACAGTGCTTTGATCAATACAATCAAAGCTGATGTTCTTTAATTCTTTGACTCATAATATGTAAGATAGCTAATTTATTGAGCATTGAGGACAAAGTCTAACAGAATGAGCATGCACAACATTCAAGAGACTTGAAGCTATTGCTTAACCTACATACCATGTCTTTTCTTTGTGAAAGTACTTTAGCTTACCAAGCAGAAATAATTCTTGACATAACATGTTAATGGTAATAAACACTCATCAGAATAGAAGGCTTTACTGTTTCAAAGCAAATGATCTTAAATTTTTGCCTAATATCATACATACAGTAATTTCCTGCATTAGTCTCTCACTTTTCTTTGATTTTTTTGATACAAAATTTTAAGGTCTGAAGAGCTGTATATAGGTCTTTCAGATGATTTTAACAGGTTTGAGAACCGTGTCTTGTCTTTGTAATGTATATTCTTTATATAAGAAAACATTTATTTTCTAATTGCTAAGCAGCACTTCTTTTTGTAAAATCTTGCAGCAGGCTATTTTTAAAATAGTAGATTTCATTTTCTTTTTGGGTTGACTAGTTCTACTGATAGGAGCAAATGTTGCAACAATTATTAACAGAAATACTCAGTTAAACCCTTGCATTGAAGTCTCATCCAGCACTTTTAATGCCAAGCAAACATTATCAGACCCTTTACTAGTTCCTTTTATATTAATTATTTTTTACAGGTTAAAAAATTTGTACTCAATAGGAATATCTATACATTCTTTGTAGGCAAAATGATATGTCAAGTACGAGCTTTAGCATCCTCAGAGTTGTATAGTTTTTATTTTGTTATTAGTTTTATTTTGACTTCTTACAACAAATTATGGGTATTATTTTACCCATTACCTGGGAAGGGAGTCAGAGATTTAATTATCTGAGTCTATTTGCTAAGAATAATATCCATCATGGTTGTAAGACACAAGCAAGTTAAGAACACTGAAGAATTCATTTTATTTCCCATCACATTCCTAATGTTTTAGTTTCCCATTCAGTATTTTTCAGAAAGCTGAATTATTGTGAGAAAGCTTCAGGCATCTGGGCCTGATTGCCCCAAAGCAATGGGAAATTTATGTTAATGTCAGCAGGCACTGAAGCTACTAATTCCTGTTCAAACAGCTCTAATTCAGATTTTAAGATTCTTGCACTCTCCTTTGTTCCCACTTTCCACATTACCTTCAATTTTGTCCCTCTGGCTTGATTTTTTTTTTTAAGCTTTTCTTACAAAATTAGAGGATTAACTATCACCCAGTAAGTTATAAAAGTTTCTCAGACTGGATTTTAAAAGGCTGTGCAGTACAAACTTGGAAGATACTAATGTCGTTAAGTTGATTGAATTATCTTGCAGATGTTTGCTCTGTATCCTATGAGACTTCTTGTTAGAGAATGAGAACATGTTTTTGTTTATTGACATTTTCAGCCATGGAACAATGAACAGATAACATGGGATCTGGAAGTCCGATAATTTCTCTCCAAAAATTGTAGGTCATTTTTTTCATGACATCTTTATAATGAGAGCTCAGTCATAATATTACATCCAGCTGGTATATTTGGGCATGAGCTGAAATGAACTGAGGCTATTCTTCATTAACTGAAGCCATCAAACAAGTGAAATATAACTTTTGCACATGACTGCAGCAGGAAGAAGATAATATAAATGTCTCACACAAATTAGCCTATGCCTGTTAGAGCAAGGTCTGATCCAAAGCATGCTGTGATCGGGGAAAGATTGCAATGGGTTTTTAAACCAGGCTTGTAGAAAGGAAATAGACAGAAGAATAAAGATTCCCCCCATATAGGGATGGAAGAACAAGGATTGAAAGAACCACCAAAAGGTAGATTGCAGCTTTTAAAATATTTTGTCCTCCTTTCCCTCTCTTACTAATTGTATACATTTGCTGTCTTCTAATAAATGTTATAGCCTGATTATGCTTTTACAGACATCAAAGACATCTTTTTGTCTTTTCTGCTTGGTTGCCTTATAGATATCCCAGCCCTTCCTTGTGTCAAAGATCACCTCATAGGAAAGAGATAATACTTAATTTTTCTCAGAAATACTCTTTTATAATCTTTTACTTAAATAAAATTTTAAAAGTGTGCATTATGTAAAAAGTGTTCAGTTTTGGTTGATCAGCCAAATAGTTTTCATCTGCTCTCTCTCACCCTCACTCAAAGAAAAAAAAGTACTTTTAGATATAATCTCACTGTTTAATTCATAGTCCAATTTTCTGTTTAAGCATGTTACTATAGAATATTTTTTCTCAGCTTAAGTTTCAATGCCTGCATTAGGTAGGTTTTCTTTGTGATGTGCTGGTATGATGCTGCTATTCCAGAATTCACACTAACTTATATTTGTAGCCCTGTTTCCACCCGTGTCTGTGGTATGAAGAATATGCAAAAGAGAGAAAGAATTAATTTAGAAATAATGTATGATACCAAGTAAACTTCTCCCTGCTTATTACCCCACATTGTATTACACTTTCCTGGAAAACATGCCATCCTAGAAAACTCTTTTCAGACTGATCATATGAAAGTTTGGTAATATCTTTATGTTTCGAGTACTCACATCTGCAGTGTGAGTTTTAGATGCATTTGAGAGTGTGGGCATGCAGGAGAGAGATCTAGCAGATTCTGCCCTGAGGTTGCCACATGTGGGGTTTTCTTCTTTTGACCAGAAGAAATACCCCTACTAATAAAACATACGTAGTTATGTATAGTTTTCATACAGAGCTTGACCACAGATTGAATAATTATCGTTGTTTTATATATATAGCTCCTCAAAAATGTAAACAATTTTCTGAAACTTTTCATCTCATCTAGCCTTAGCTATCTAGACTTAAGCATCCAGTCAAAGTTTATCCTTTCATCATCTTGTTAATAAAAAGATAAAGCTACCTCCAGAGCACAGCTTATTCCGTCCTTAAATAGGTGTCTAAGACAGGCACTCTTGTATGGCAAGTTGTCTTCTGCCATCTCTTTCCACTGACTATGGAAGAAATCTTCCTGATTAAATTGTGGGCCTATCGAACCTAGCTTTAATTCTCTACGAGATAGACGGTAATTTTAAGTTTTTTAGTGAGATTCCTGGCTTTGGCTTTGTGTCCTAAGAAAGATTCTTCCTGAAGAAAAAGCTGTAAACGAGTGTGGAAGTACATATCTGAGACTTTTTTCCTCTTTCCTTTCATACCAGCTTTATTCTGTTGTTTACTAGAAAAGCAGACATGAACGAACCGTACATTGACACTCCTTACTTTTTGACGCAGGACGTATCCTTTGCCGCCGAACTGTAATATCCTGCCTTCTGCCAAGCGGCTGCAGTGCCATCTGCCAGCGAGGGAGAGAGAAGGTGGGGTTTTTCTCTCTACCTCCCCTGCCTGCCAGGGTATTCCTGTGAAGAAGGCATGTGACTCAAGTTGTGGGATGACTCAAGCTCTTGTGGTCTTCTTGGAGTCGTCCAACAATCAATTTAATGTGTCTGACCTGAAGGCAAATGTCTCCTTTTGTCCGCGACGTCACCAGCCATTCTCTAAAACGCTTTGGCTTCTGCTCCATATGCCTTGCGAGAGATTCGGAGAACTGATTGCAGGCTGCAAGTAAAGAGCTCCTGAGATTTTATTCTATTTCCCCTCTTTAGATGGGGCATGATTCTGGCAAAGCATCCATTCCCTCTTCCTCAGCATCTCTATTTATAAACAGGGGAGGCTGGGAGAATTATCTAGTGCCTGCAAAATGCTGTTTTAAATAATAAAAATAATGAATTCACCTTTTGATGGGCTACTATATAGGTCAGCATATCATGTTATTTCTTATCGCATTTAGCTCCTAAGGACTGAACATTTGTTATTGTTTCAAATCAGGTTGCTCTCCCTTTCTAAGTGGCATACATACATTTGTGAATAGACAAATAAAGATTTTCTACAAAAAGGGATCTCCTTCAGATCATTCTCAATCTTAGAGTAAATGAACAGTATTGCCTTTCTAATTTTCCAGTAAAATACATTATTTGGTATTTGGTGATATATTACATTTTCATTACATCACATTGCTGGGAAAGCAGAGCTTTATTTTCATGTTTTTTTCTTGGTGGGGGGAAGACAGAGAAAGGAAATGTAATTATACTGGGTACTTTAGTCTCCTCATTAGTTTCACTGGGTCTTAAATTTAACTCTTACATTCTGTTGAAGTTCATTTTTCTTCTCTTTCCTTTCATCTTGTTCTCTTTTTTGCTTCTGGAGACAGCTCCTGATGGCCGGCTGCGGCTGTGTAACACTCACTTCCTCCCATAGCACCAAAGCAAATACAGCTTCCAGCCCCTTACCTGGCATATTCAGAGTCTTGCTAGGGGTAGGCAGACAGACTCTGCCTCTAAGTGCCACCATTAAGGCTATAATTTGCTTGAAGCCACAAACGACTCCCTTTTAGTACACAAAAATGCGAAAACGGATGGGGAGTCACCGCTGTATTTTTGATACCTAACCTAACACGGAGAGAGAGGGAATTCGCTAAAGTAAGACAGTTAATCTCTCTGAAGTCCTTCCTTAGTCAGTGTAGAGAGAGAGGCTCCTTTGCAGGGAACAACTTTAACTAGACCCCTTCTCTGCATCACCCCACAGAAGAACCTCTTTCTCTCTTTGTCCACCAAGCCTCAGGAGGGAGCTGGTTTAGTTTGGCACCTAAAGCAAGGTTTAAGACTACTCTCCAGAGTCTCTGATGTGCAGGACACATAAATTAAAATCATGAGAAGATGTAATAGGTGGTTAATAGACATACAGGATCAGGAAGGGTGAGAGTGTTATGGCAGTAAAGACATACTTAAGGAGTAACCAGTGGGCAGACCATATGTCATGCTGACATTACTTAAACTTGGAGACACCCTTTTGAAATTGAAAACTATTGTTTTTCTTTTTTCCTGTTTTTTAATTAAAATAAATGTTTCTGGTTTCCTTATTTATCAACTGCTGCGAAAACTGTGCTCTCTTTTCTCAATCTGAACTTTCTGCAGTGACTAGCTTGAATAAACAGGACAGATTTGGGGATTTAAAACAGTGAAACTTGTGTTGCTCATAAAAGGTGTCAGGGCAGACAAAATTAAATGATGCTTTGGCCTTCAGGTTTTAAGTTTACCAGTAGAGTGAATATACTCCTATCTTAAGGTATTTTAAAAGCAAAACCAACATAGCTAGGTTAAGAAGTGGCATAAAGAAAGGACAAGAATAGTGGAGAATTTATTTTGCTTTATATATATAATGATACGGAGAACTTAAAGTTCTTGATGGAGAAACTCCGTCCAGAAATGTGGAGTTAGCACTTGAAAATTTCATAATTTTTCGTAGCCTTCTGTCAGAAACTTGATTTCTTAGTTGCAATTTATCTACCCTTCGGATGATGAAGCTACAGCTGAATAAATGAGTACTCCAAAAATGATGGCATATTATTAATATTAGGCATTTCCAAAAAGTTAATCAGATGTTGAAAGTTAACCAGATGTTTAGACAGGATGTAGGTGACTGAAATGTTTATGGTATTCTACGGAGGCATACAACCAGTCTACGTACTTTACATAACTTCAGTTTAGAGGCTTTGTCATTTCCTAGGCAACTTGCTCAGACTTTAGGTGCTGTAACAGTAGAAGCATATACACTGGCGATTCTTGGGGGAAGCAGGAGTTATTTTATAGTAGCTAATTTTAGCCCAATGAAGACTTTTCTCCTACTTGCCAAGAAAAAAAGGAAAAGGCTCTTTCAGGGTGATTCAGAGCATGTAAGTTTAGCTCTCCAGTGCCAAAATAATTTTGGATATGAAAATTAAAGCTTTTAGTTTCACACACACATTTGAGAACGCTGCTCCTAGTTACATGTACAAAATTGTACATGCACAACCTTTTTTTCCTGAAGCACGAATGCAAATAAGAACATAATGAAAAGTTATTTTTTAGGCATTAACTGTGTCTGTTAGTAATTTTGCACTATGAAGAATGAAAAATATATGTTCATCATAAGCACATACAGACACCTCTTCTTGGGAAGAGATGGGAAAGGTAATCTGCTCTTGACTATGAGCAAATGTCACAGCTTATGCCACTCACCTACCTGTAGTTATTGATGCCATGAATTACAAAACTTTTGAGCCATTGAAAAGCAAAAAGCACAAATCTAAGGTGAATTTAGGAATTTCCTTCCCTTCCACACATGTAACCATCCCAGGCTACCTTCACAGCAGAGGATCCAGATTTGCCCATCTGCTTTGAGGGTTTGATGAAGTAGCTTCGTCTTGTGAAAATATTTCCATAGATGCTATGCATATATTGTCCAAACATACTTAATTTTAGGCAGCAGGAAAAGCAAGGGAATGTAAAACCATCCTAAGGTTCACAGTAGGTTTTCTCATATGGAGAAAACTGAGCTTCCTCAGTTGTTCCTAACTTAGTAGTTCTTCAGTTCCTAAATTTATCAACGCTTGTGCACCAAGGAGGGGCACAAGCATTCTGTATGCAGCAAAAAGTGGTTCTGCCATTATTCTAACATTACAACAAGCAAACATACAATACACTTTTAATACATAGACATAAAAAAAATTAAAGGAGAAATAAGGTGTTGTAGACATGAACTTGGATACTCTATTACTATGTCATTTCCCTCAGTGGAGCTATAGGAATTTCCCGAGTAGTCTCTCTGTTCTCATTCTAAACATGGAAGAGTTATTCAGAGTGAATAACACACAGACAGTTTGGGCCTTATTAATAATTCAAACAATTGTGTTTTCAATTATGTTCTTAATTACAAAACAAATGAAACAACATCAATTTTGAAAGGACTGCATAATTCTTGGATGTATTTCTGTACAAATATCTTGGTGAGACATCTGCCCGGATAAATATTTCTCAAAGCTTTCCCTTAAATCTAAGCTGGCAAGGTGGGCAGAGTATGAGCTTTGATAGTAATTAAAACTATCTGCATTAATTTATAAAAAGCTTATTCTTCTGCCTGTATAAAGCCTGAATTTCTTGTTATGTTTTGCATTCCTTTAAATAAGCTAACTGTATTTCTGCCTCCTTCTTTTTAATCTGTTGTTCTCCTAGAAAATATATTTATTTAGAAAGATTAATCAGAAATACAGTGTTGAAGTCCCTATCATATTACAAAGACCTACACCTCCATGCAATCATTGTTGGCATACGTCCATTGTAATTTTATCTGCAGATTTATATCATTTGAGTATCAGACTCAAGGCTTAACCTACTGATGGACATTTTTCAGAAAGCTACAAAATACAAATAAAAAAGGTATGAAGAACAATCATTCCATAAATAAGTTTGCCATGATGCTTGGGGTTTTTTCTTTATAAATCCATTTGTCTTTTGTTCTCCAAGCATGGACAAAGTGTGTGGCTATGAAAGTTACAAGTTAGATCTGGGGAAATTAATAGTGAAGACTACTAAAATATATTCAAAAAATAGAGACGGTTCACTGAAATGCCAACACATTTTTATTACTATGTTTTTATCACATATTGTATATGTGATTGAATTGTATTTGCAAACTTACCCTGAGAGAGAGAGAGAGAGTTTCCTTGTGGAAAACAGAAATGCAAATTTGTTTCAAATATCATTTAACAAATATGCATGAAGGGGCCTCAAATTTCAAACCTAGCAACATGTAATGAAAAAGCTATGTTTATTTTAAATGAAGATCTGAGAACACACAATTAGTGCAGAAGAAGTGAAAGGCTAGTTCAAGTGGGAGAACTTATAAGGACATAAGATGAGGTGGAAAACTAAATTTTGGGGTTTTTTACTTCCTGAGAAATTTGGAACAAGATTTTGGATTTTTTAGCTTCCAAAAAAATTTTTTAAGCAATTTGTTTATTTTATAGAAATAATACTTTAGTTTACAGTTCCAGTAAGTAGCCTGATTCATTCACTGCACTGGACCCTATTGGCTTATTTTGTCTCCTATTATCACCCCATCTTTACGTTTTTTGCCAATATTCCACTATACCTGAGTAAACATATATTGCAAAACAAAGCCAATTATTAATCAGAATTCTTAAATAACTGCTTTCTATGAGTTCATGCACCCTTCCTAGAGACTTTTAACTAACTTAGTTTCCAGCACAAACATTCTCAGGAAATGAATGATGAAATAGGAAATACAGAGAAGCATTAGTTGGAACGGCTTTCTAACCCAGGAAGGAAAACCACATCCTGTGTCTTGTCTGAACAAACATGTTTCAACAATGTAAAATTTCTGAATAAGCTATCAAATGTGGAAAGTAGTTATTAAATAAATATGAACAACAAACATTTTGGGAGCCCGTGATCAGTTCAAAAAATCTCTCTCGGACATGAAAAACAAATCAAGTAAATAGTGTGTTATTATTCATGCAGACCTAATCATACATTAGCACTTTGTTAGGGGTTTTCCAGCTGTCCTGTCTGTTTTCACTACTTTTATGTAATTTCACCTTTTTCCTCCTTGCTGATGCAAATATATGTCTTACGTCATCCCCCCCGGTCCCTTTTCTCTTTCTAAAGACAGACTATAACAGCGTTGCTGCTTAATTAACAGGGCACTTTCATTATGTGCTCATAGAGATGGCTTGCCCGACTTTTTTGTGAGCAGAACCATTGAAATGCTCTGTAAGGATTCTCAGTAGAACACCTTGCAGTACTCTAATTTAAGGAGTATAAATTACTGAGCAAAGTCCACATCAGCAAGGAGTAGTTGCAATCACTGTGTTAACAGCTCCTTTTTTGACTTCTCTTAACCAAGAACCACCGTAAGAGATTACCTGTTTTGGAAAACATCTTTGAAATGATTTGTGCACTCCACTTATTCCACTTATTCACTAGCCCTATTACTATGATTGTCTCTACTTGGACTATGAGTACTAACTACACAATATACATGTTTCACTGAGTGATTCTGTGCTAAGAATATAAAAGCTTGTTCTTTACCCATCCTTCCTATTACATTCATAGTCTCCCAAAACAGAGTATCCTGTCCCAACTGCTAGTCAGCTGGCACAGGCCCTGTGATCTCACAAAATGTATTCCACAAGACCTACATGCTGTCCTTTGGCCCATGCATGGCAGACCAGTTTTACCCGCATGTACCACATGCCCAAATCAGCAGTCTGTGCTGCGTCTATGTGCAGGGTGCACGTGTCACCTTGCACATGATACCTGTCCCCCAGAATGGAGATTTGGCACACCGGAGACAGTGCCCCACTGGTGGGATATGTGGGGCAGCGAACAGGATGATCAGTAGTGGGTGCAGAACATCCATGTTCCACATTCTCTGCAGGAAGCTCTGGCCATCCTCTAAGTCCATCCTAGTGGAGAAATGAGTTGCCATCACCTTCTAAACCTTTTCTGCCTCTGACTATCCAAAGTCTTCTCTGGAAGTCATTACGGCCAGCACTATTAGCTATGCCAGTGAATCCCATCACACCAGATACCTCAACATACTCTGCTCTCCACAGGTGAGGCAAAAGGGCAAACCTTGGTTAAAGGTATTGGCCTGTATGTGGTCCTTATTCCTTTCTTCATCATGGCAGATGTTACCTACTCATTACAACTGTGAGTTCTGAAGTTACTTTGGAACAATCACAGACTCTGCTCACTTTGGGCCTGATAGGTCTTGGAGAAGTGTGCATTCAGCCACCTGACTGAAGAAAGGTTAATCTTGAGAGACAGCTTGGACAACATGGTCCTTAATGCTAACTAGATCGTCAACTCTTGCTCTACTTTATGCCCAAGGACGTTTTCAAGTCATTCTGACAGGACGCATCACAGCTGGACAAAATCCTTCAGCTCTTGTTTGTTCACCCCAGAAATGAGTGACAGGGGGATGGAAATGTGCAGGTAGCCATCTGAGCAGGGTATAGCTCTACCGAAGGTCTCAAGAGCAACTGGAGAAGCAATGCAATGAGGCCTTTCAGTCTTCCCCCAACAGCTGTCAAAAAGTGAATCTGACTCCTCTTCCTCTCCCACAATTCTCGAACTGGCAATCGTTACCAGTTCCTGGCTTCTCTGCTGGTCTTTCCATGGTCTTTTCTTCAGAGAGCCTTCCTGCCAGCATCCTTCCCAACACCTCCCCCTTCCCTGAGAGCTACAGAGTCATGGCCTGCTTGCCTCAGTTCCCTTGATCATTGTTCTTTATCCACACCATGTCTTTGTGTCTTTGCTTTCCCCCACATTTTACACAGACAGAAATCATAACTTCTATTCTTCCCCTGCTAGAGGTGCTTAACATGTAGGGCACTGTCATGACCAAGACTCCTCATTATTCTCTCTGTTCTCCTCCCATCAATAATTCTATGTCTTTGATCACTGTACCTAGACCACCTCTACCAAGTCATCTGCACATCCCAGTAGACAGCAACTTCTATTTTAACAAAGGCTTTAACACAAAACTGAACTAGGTATAAACTTTGCTTTTAAAAAAATCAATATTTGGGAAGAGTAAAAAGCATGCAAGAAAACCATCCAGACTTTGGAAAATCAATAAAAACGAATGTGAGGGGCAACATATGGTGTCTTTCATCTCAGTCAAGGCAAATGGTCTGGGGGTGGCACCAGCACTGTGGTAGGCACCTGCTCGGGGGGAGTCACTGAGGATGTACCTCTGGCACCCTTCCCGATGAGGTGAGGCCTTCTTTGAGGTGTAAGAATGCTCAGTCAGGAGCAGAATCTAATATACCATGAAGGTGTTCCCTTTCTTCCTCTGCCCTTCAGTTGATGCCTTGAGCCAGTCCACTCCCTGCCATGATCAACTTCTTAAAGAGGAAGACAGATCAGAGCGTCCAGTGGGTCACTTCATATGGGCTGCAGCTCTCTATTTTGAGCTGTTTGCCTGGAGCCATTTCTGGCCCTTTCAGGCCAGCCTCTAGAGTAACCCTCTGGTTGTGCTAAGACCATAAGATGGGATCACACAACATGTATGAGGGGAGAGGGTGGACACAGAGAATAGGTTGTGGCAGCAGCAATGTTGTCCAGGTGAAGAGGAATTAAGGAAAGACTGTTTTTTCTAGGTGCACTTCTTCTAGGAGTGCGTGGAAGAAATGTGCTGCTGTCTAGCTGTGATGCACGGTGCAGTTTTTAAAGATGGTGCCATGTCCTCAACCAGGTGGAGCGCTCAGCTGGGTTGTTGCTGCCACGTTTGGGTGCTGCCAAGGCCAGTGTTATTCAGGAGACCTGTGCACAGGAAAACAACATTATCTGTGAACTCAGCACGTGTGGGTTGTAGCTGCTGAGATGCAGACTAACTACCTGGCAGCTGCTGTTTTCTTGACTTCAGTTTGGCTGGCAGGCCATCCGTTGAGACTCCTTTCCCTCCTTCAGGTACAGTGTCTGCCATTGTGTTTGCTGCCTGCTGTCATCAGACATCGTACTAGTCTCCTGAGCTGAACCCAGAACACTGTCCGCTTGCCTCCACTCCTTTCCAACAAGTATAGAAAACAAATGGTCACTCCCCACTGCTTCTCCTGGGCTCCTCAGCTTGAGCCCAGCAGGAGGGTACTTATGTTAGCTACACCAGCCTGTATCAGGTCAGTGGATATGACTGTGGGCCCTGACATATGCAATTTTCAAGTATTTTTCAAACAATATTGGCCAATCAAGCCCAATGCTTTGCAGCTTATCTCCATATAAGAGTAGATGGGAGGTCTTTGCTATTCTTCTCACCCTTCTCAAACAGCTTTCTTGCTGCTTTTCTTTGGGAACTGATGAGACTAGTACAAGACAATGTATTCTAGATGCAATTGCAGCACTGACTTCTGTCAGGGAATTATATTCTCTGCCTTTTTCATTGTTTCTTTGCTTATACAACCTACCATCTTGATTATTTTTGACCACACATGCGCACTGAGTTGTCTGCAGTGACAACCTGGTACATTTCTCATTTTGATGCACTTAAGTTTTCAATCCTGTGAAGAATTTGAGTAATTTTCTTTTTTTTTTCACAACCAAGGTGCATTATTTTGCATTTGATTTACATTAAATAGCAATTTAATATTGCTAATTAAAAAATATACATTTTCTACCTTGTTCAAGTAGGTAATTTATATCCTCAGTATTTATTTTTATTTTCTTTGGTCCTGACTCTCCTATACAATTTTATCATTTTTGATAAACATAAGGAAAGCTTGAAGGTCAGCACCAACAATGAAAAGAAGATGTGACTCCTACTGTAAAACATGCGTTGGTGAAAATAAAGACAAGAATATTCTAACACTTGCTACAGCTGTGCTTGCACACAAAGAGAATTGTTCGCTTCATGCAACTTAGAGCAGATGAACAAGTACTTATGACCACCTGGAATCTAAGATTGAAGACACAATAACCCCATAGCAGGTATGTTTATTGGCACCTCAGCAGGACATAGGAAACTGATACTCAATTGTTTTCAATTAGTTTACAGTCTCCTAACCAGACTGGAGACTTTTCTTGTACCCATCACCAGAACCTACGCATTCTGGGAGGAGAAAATTAGCTAACACTCAGAATGTTAAAAATATATATGTGAAGATATATAAAACCCCTGTTAAATAGCATCCATCTGACTCAGCTGAGTTTATTTAACAAAGCCTATTTAATTTCATTCCAGTGACTGTTCACACAAAACACACAAAAAGACATATTCTTCTTTTATATTTTTCTGAACATTCAGAACAGTTACTTCCTCTATGAACTCTTAATTACTGAGCACTGCTTGAAGGGTGGGATGGACACAAAATTTACAAACAGAGAAGGAAGGAAGAAAGGTCACTTCCATGAAGGGCTTTACCTCTGCACAATCCTAGTAGAGGATAAGTTTCTGCCCTTTCTATGGAATCAGTCCCCCCCCTTGTTTTGTTTTGTTTTGTTTTTAATTCTTGTCTTTCCTCATTATTTAAGCTCTGCAAATATAACCTCTTCAGGATTTATAATGTATCTTTTTTTTTTACATTGATTTTTTCCAGTCATGCTCAACTCTGTCACAGAAAATATTTTTTTTAAAGCAAGCCACTGAAATTCATAACCCTTCCATAACATGATTGCCCTAAACATCTTATAACTTCCTTACTTTTTATCTAACCAGGTCATTAGCCTGATTTATCTCTTTTTCTGCACACCTAATTATTTTGAGAATGTACAGCATCTGTACTTTTCAAGCATTAGCTCTCTTTTTGGTTTCATTTAACTTCTAGAACTCCTCTAATAATACCTTCAAATATGTCTTCAATCATGTTCAAAAACTTTCTATTTTTGCTGGTTCTTTCTCTGAAATTAAAATCTTGCATAGGTGAAAAATCTCCGCAGTTTTTACAGGTGAATGATTTTTTAAGGGGAAAAAGTAGTAAAGGAAATTAACTGTTCAGAATTATGGCATTTGTGAGAGCTAGCTTTCAATATGACTAAAATCCTAAGCGGAGAATATTGCATTGATTTTATGAAGCAAAAATGAAAATACATTTTGAAAAAAAAGAAAACAAAACAGGAAAGAAACAGACTAAGAAACTAGCAAAATGCTTTTCATAATAAATTAAGATCTTACAAGCAGTTTAACCAAAAAAGAGTTTTAGCCATTTATAGTATGACGGGGGAAAAATTAGTTGGAATCAGAATCATGTCATGAATGACATGGCTATATTCCTTTCTGTTAGTTAAGCTTAACTGTTTAAGACATCTGCTCATGAATTTGATGGATGCATTTAGCTATTGCTAAGAATCATGTTTGACATAATTTCTATTGAATTTCCTAAGGATGTTTTAAATTTTTGAGTTGATATAAAACATGCTTAAGTAACCTTATTCTTGCAAAAGCTCATGTTTTGGAGTGGTAATTAAACACAGTAATTATTAAGGATAAAGATATATCTAAGATCTTCATTCACTCTTGTATTCCATAAAAGGAGATACACGCATATCTTCCTTATTTTTTTTCAGTCATATGCATAGAAATCAAAGGAAAAGTAATATCATGAAAACCAAATGATGCCACATGCAAAAGTCAAGCTGGTATTTTAACCCGTTTAAATGATTAAAAAGTTATTATGATTTCTGATTTTCTGTCAAAACACACAGGCAACTAGATGGTTTTTGCCTAGACATGTAACACTTAAATTTGATCAGGCTGACTCCTGAGTTATGATTCATCTGATCAAATGCAGACAACTACTTTGCACATACTTATATCTGAGCTGGTCAGCTTTGGGTCTCTCCATAGTCACTACAGAGAAATAGGCACTTAGACAGTAAAATTTATCTTCTCCTGAAGTAGGCATCTACATCAACTTGGATGAATCGCACTTCGGCAGTGTTTATTTCTCCCCATTGACTATAAGTTAGTCTTCAGTGACTTGTATGGACGCAGATGTTCTACACTGACATAAAAAAAAATCAAATGAAATTTATTTTAATCTTGGTCTGCTTACTTTTGTAGGTTCATTTACACTATCAGTATAGCCTATTTTAGCCAATATTAGCAATAAAAGCAGAGCACACTTTTTGAAGGTTTATTTCTGTGGTCTTTAATACAGAAAAAGTTCAGGTAGAGTCCAAATAAATAGATTTTAACTAAGGAATGTGTAACCTCGCTCCTTATAATTATTGTATTATAGCAGGATAGAGGTAAGACTATAATGGTGTCAGTCACAATGAATCAAGGGGGAAGAATGCCATCTTTAAAGAACAAAACACCAACTGAAAAATATATGTTCTGTCCACCTTGCGCTATCTGTAGGATTTGGGGATTTCTGTGTGTCTGTTTTGTGCTGTGTGCAATTTTAAAGGAAACTTGTGGCCAAAGATAGTAATAAAAAAGTAATAAGCAAGGCCTTAAATCCACTGCACAATATAATGCCATTTTTTAAATTATGTGCATTGCTTTATTAGTGTTTTTTTCCATTAAGTATGAAAAATTTTCAGATATGAAAATCTATATGAAAATCAACATGGTCAATATGAATATCTTAACTAAAAGATATGAAGGGGAATACACTACAGAATTAAATTTGTAAAATGAAATTAAAGTTTTGTGCATTTTCATTTGTTTAAAATGGTCTTACTTTACAAAACACAAATTCTTAATTTCTACGAGTTTATTTTCTCAATATGGAAGATGCCTGGCTTGCGGTCATTCTGATTAAATGGTCTAGATTTAACGTTCAGGTTTTAATATCTTAAAAATATCAAGATTATAGATGACCTGACATATTTTTACCCTAATCTTGGGAGGTGGTGAAGCAAAGATTTCTGTGAGTGAACTGAGTACTCCTTCAGATCCTACATAAGTTGTCATGATGAGTCAGACCAATTATTTTGTTTGGAGTAAAAATTCCAGAATGTCTCAGCAAATTATGAGTCCTACTTTCATTTTCCAATTTAATTTCAGGATTAGTATTTAAATATTTGTGAAACTTTTATGCTGTTAACAACAAAAATCCTGTCTTTAAGTGATGTGGCAATAACTACAGGTTTTCAGGTCCAAGTTCCTTTTGCTTCTGCAGAGTTACCTGTCTCCAGTAAGTTCTAGAAGATTTTCTACTACTGTCTCTTTAGACATTATACATTATTCTGTTTAGCATATGTAGAAATTAGGTTTGCAAAACAGAGGAAGAATAAGACAGGCTGACAGGATGTGACAGACATAAAGTAAAAGGATATTTAGTCAAAATATTTCATGGCTTTTTTTTCCCTCAAAATTCAGCTGAAAATTTTCAATCTTATTCCTATTCAATCAATGTCAAATAAAATACCAGCAAAATAATAAATTCCTTTTTTTTTCAAAAAAAGTAGTGATAAAATGCAGGCATTAAAAATTCTTGAAAAACCCCCACAATATTTCTCTTTCATATGTTAAAATCCAGTCTGTTTTAAGTGATCTGGTTCTATCAAAACTTGATTTAAATTAAAATCAACTAGAAGCATAGGATGATACGAGAGAAACAACAATGCAGCTGCCTAACATTGAACTATGTCTCTTGTAACAATCAGTACTAAGTCTGGGATCTGAGTAATACAGATGGATCTTTTTTCTTCAATTATTTAACCATTCATAAAGATGGATTTGCAGGCAAATTAAAGTTTGGAGACCTGAAAAGACTCTTGCAGATGCTTATCTTACTGATAGACCTTTACTTTTTTTCTTAGTGTATGAATAAGCATGTCTTGAGGTGTCTGGAAGGCTGGAACCCCACTTGTCAGCAATGTGTTATCCATCACTCAACCCAGGGGCAGGGAAATAATGACTGCATACTGAACAGTCATCAGTATCCAGATTTCTGCTGGTAAAGTCTTCTTAGTGTCAATGTTTCTTTTTGTAGGAAGGTACAGAACTTCCTCAGTCCTGTCATCACATAACAGCTCAGGCTCTACTGCAAGCCCATATTCCAACATGGTTCAAAACACAGATATTACCCTGCTTGTATTTCCAGAGTGGCTAATATGAAAGCTATTTTTGGAAAGTGCCCATCCAATTGAAATTCATACAAAATAAAGAGGAGTAGCTGATGCAAAAGAAAAAGTTCAATGTCATATCCCAAAACTTAAAATATTCCCCTGGGAAATGAGAATTCAGAAGGGACTTGCAGTGATTTAACACTGACTCTCTGGTAAGATAGTCCAACTCTCATAGAAGAATGCTCTTCAGTATAAATTGCTTTTGAAAGGGACTAGTGGCTTTGTTTCTTGGGGTGATAGGTCACAGAGGGGATTTTCAAAGCCTTGTAACTGCCATTTGTATGTGATATCATACCATATGCCGAACTGGTGTTAGTGGTTTTGAAAATCCCACATGTCTTCATTTGCACTTTTTATGGAAAAGCATATTTTAAAAATATGTTGTAGAAACACAGTAAAAGAAGAATAATACTAATCAAAAAAATACAATGAATAATTTCAATAAGAATTGAAGAATAATTGTTCTTTCTAATATTACGATTTGTGAAGATGACTTGGTGGGAAGAGTTATTTCCTATCTCTAGTAGGAATCCAAAATGTAGTTTCAAAACCCAGGAGAAATAACTAATTCCCTGAATCCTGACAGTCTTCTAGGTTTGACATTTTCAACAAGACACCTCTTCTCCGCAGGCTTGAGACTTCCATTTTAATCTTCACCAAGAAAATCTCTCTTAATTCAAAAGTCACTAGCTGCTAATCAGCAGTTGTGATAAGCTTAATGCCCCCCTCAGAGGAAAGCCCATCCTTGATGGACAGAGTCTTAGACATTTTAGTCCTGGTTATTATCCAAGCAGCCTTTACATAATGACCTATAAGTAGCGGCTAGGCCTTTTTTTTCTAAACAGCAAGACCTCACACAAACTCAGACAATTTATTCTTCTGTGTGGAGCAGCTTGGCCACATTATTTCTCTAGCTTCAGCACAATGAAAACAACTTACATGAGCTGTCAAGCCTTATCATTCGAATAACTCCTAAATACTTCACCACAGAAAGTAAAACATGGTGATTAATACTCTAACATCTGTTGCACATTGTCATGTATCCTGCAATGGCCAACCAGCTAAAACAGCAGCACATTTTACAGCCAGATGTGTCAAGCTTTCATCTGCTTCTTCACTGGAATTCTAGGAAATCTAAGCCCCTACATCACTTATATTCTAAAAGATATAAGGCTAAGAATCAAAAATCTTATCTCCAGAGAAGATATGGTGTGCGCTTTGTCAAGTGTAAAGAGTTGATGTCCTGCTTTAAGCTTCTCTTATTTAATTGAAGATTCAGTTTTAGAAATATTTACTCACAACAAATGGTTGAGGGGAATGCCTCTAGACATTCCTACTTTGATGGATTATAGAGGGAAAAAGATCAAAAATCAGCCATCATATTTGTTTGGTCTGATGAAATCAGTTTCTTGGAAGGATTTCTACTGTTAATAAGATATGTGGTTTTGAACACACCACACCACCCCCCATCACTAAATATTTCATGAACTGAAATGATTTTTTAAGAATAAGATCACAGCTGGCTGTCATGTCTCAGCCTGATTCTTTACGCTTGAGGTTTGCACGTATTATCTCTTGCCAGGGGAGACTTTGTATGGTAATTTCAAAATAAACCAGCTAAGTCCTACTGTCTTACGTGAAACTTAAATAAGAAAATATTCTATTCTATTCTATTCTAAAATAGAGTAGATGTTTCCTACTTTATGAAACTTCTTCCACCACTTGTTTTCCCTGTCAGAACTAATGAGACAATTTCTGAGAGTCAGACTAGCTGCAGTTCAAATAATTTGGTAGAGTTAATTAACAAAAATGTTCTATAATACATGTTCACAACACCAGAGAGTATATGGAAATCTTCAGGTACCTAAGCTTTGGAGAGCTGCCTAGTGGCATTTACAAAATACCTAAATTAATAAGGTACCTAATTCTCCTTGTCTAGCAGTATGTATTAAATGATTAAATGACTTTTCTGCTTACTGCACTTCCATAAATCCTAGGATGTATAAATCTAAATATTGTAGTTTAAATTTATTGGCATTTCCTATTACATAAATGTTCCTAATAAAGTTGAATTTTCATACAGATTCAGAGAAGCCACACAAAAAGCCTCTTCCAGTCATGAGTTATTGTGGAGACCATTTTATAAGGAAGCCTTCAGTTTCCTTTTACTATCCCCATCCTTTCTGGTTGCCCTCTTTGGAAGTCTAGATAATTCACTAAATTTCAGATGACTGTAGGTTTCTTATCTTTGTTTAATCTAAAAAAAAAAAATCTCATTTATTTTGATATTTGGCCATTCGATCTTCATTTTTATACTATATTTTCTTTATTCTATAATTTTCTTTACATGGCAGAACCACACTGACAAATTTTTTTATTTTAATATTTTAAAGAAAAACTGCCTTTAGACATACCATCTTATACTAGGATCCCATCAGATCTCATAAGCTAGGTCAGGTCAGGATGGATTAATACTTGGAACAGACACCTCCTAGGAATATCTAGGCCTTTTAGAAAATCTAAATCAATATACAGCACGGTGCTAGAGGGCAATGTACTGCTAAAAGTGTCATCTTTTATATACATTAAAAACTGAAGTCTTGGCATTTGTAAAATCTTGTGACAGAAATAGTATTGATTTTTCATTCTTCACTTTGGGGTATTGCACTTGGAATCTTAACATTTTCAAAAGATGGGCCGCCAAAATACAATATTTCCAGTTTTGGAAAACTAGGCCACCTTAGTTGTCCCAAACCACATTTGAAAAAATGGAGGCTCCCAAAATACCAGTTCTTTCTAAAACTTTTGGCCACCGCCTATTGAAAACCTGTGGTGGGTTGACCCTGGTTGGACGCCAGGTGCCCACCAAAGCCACTCTATCATCCCCTCTCCTCAACTGGACAGGGGAGAGAAAATATAATGAAAGGCTCGTGGGTCGAGATAAGGACAGGGAGAGATCACTCAACAATTACCATCACAGGCAAAACAGACTTGACTTGGGGAAATTAGTTTAATTTATTACCAATCAAATCAGAGAAGGGTAATGAGAAATAAAACCAAATATTAAAAACACCTTCCCCCCACCCCTCCCTTCTTCCCGGGCTTAACTTTACTCCTGATTTTCTCTACCTCCTCCCCCCAGCAGGACAGGGGGATGGAAATGGGGGTTGCGGTCAGTTCATCACACGTTGTCTCTGATGCTCTTTCCTCCTCAGGGGAAGGACTCCTCACACTCTTCCCCTGCTCCAGCATGGGGTCCCTCCCACGGGAGACAGTCCTCCACGAACTTCTCCAACGTGAGTCCCTCCCATGGGCTGCAGTTCTTCACAAACTGCTCCAGTGTGAGTCCCTTCCATGGGGTGCAGTCCTTCAGGAACAGACTGCTCCAGCGTGGGTCCCCCATGGGGTCACAAGCCCTGCCAGCAAACCTGCTCCAGCGTGGGCTCCTCTGTCTCTACAGGTTCACAGGTCCTGCCAGGAACCTGCTCCAGTGCAGGCTTCCCACGGGGTCACAGCTTCCTTTGGGCATCCACTTGCTCTGGCATGGGGTCCTCCACGGGCTGCAGGTGGATATCTGCTCCACCGTGGACCTCCATGGGCTGCAGGGGGACAGCCTGCCTCACCATGGTCTTCACCACGGGCTGCAGGGGAATTTCTGCTCCGGCGCCTGGAGCACCTCCTCCCCCTCCTTCTTCACTGACCTTGGTGTCTGCAGAGTTTTTTCTCTCACATATTCTCACTGCTGCAATTGTGCATTATTTTTTTTTCCCCCATCTTAAATATGTTATCCCAGAGGCGCTACCACCGTCACTGATGGGCTCGGCCTTGGCCAGCGGCGGGCCCGTCTTGGAGTATAGGGGAAGCTTTTCTCACAGAAGCCACCCCTGTAGCCCCCCCGCTACCCAAACCTTGCCATGCAAACCCAATACAAAACCTCTCCTCCAATGTCAAATAAGTAGTAACTAACATTTAAGTACCTCTAGGATTTTCTTTAGTGATAAAATCAAAATTACAGAATCCATCTTAAGCTAGGACAGAGGCTAACTCTTCTGGTTTTTACTGATTACTGTTGATCTTGCTTGCAGAGAACATAAACTGATTTGACACACGGATTATCCCTACTTAAGCTGTGAACACAAAGACTGGCCCAAGTTATGACACTTTGGTACAGTTTCAGTGTAAGCTCATCTCTAACTGAGAAGAAATAAAAATGGTTGACCTATTCTAAGAATCTTTGTCATGCAAGACATTTCTTGCCTTAGATGCTTAATGAGGACGCATGCCAAAAGCCTCTAAAAGCAGATTCTTTTTCAGAGTACCGTCTAGACCTCCTGTACACCGCTATGCAGGTCTTACAGTTTTTTCTAGCAAAGCAGTGCATAGTGTGTTGAAAGATGAATTCAATGAGCAAACTAGTGCGTGTTAAATGGGAATAGGGCATAACAACAACCAACATTTTTGAACTGAATCCACATGAGACACTTAAGCTCAATACATCAGAACCTGTCTGGTGTAACTCAAAATCCAATTTAGGTACCTAGCCTCCCCCAGTACACCATAAGAATTAGGTACTGAAGGGTGAGGTTCATAGAAGCCAGCTACCAGAGCTGCGAGCTGCCTAAGTTTGCTTGTTAGAGGCTCCCTCTCCCTCTAAACTCCCACAGTTTGATCATTCTTGTAGGCAAAATATGTATTACAACTTAAAATTCCTAACCCTGTGAATCCTCTCCTAGAGTTAAATGAACTCGCTCTTATACAAAGCACAGCCAAGAAAAGAGATTTGAACTTTACTCCTTAATATACCAGATTGGTATCTCAGTTACCACAGAATGGTCACTCACTGTCTTTTTGTGGATCACTGTATATTTAATTATTTATGTTGGAACAGCATAAAAAATAAAAGAAAAAGAAATGCCTTACTTCAGAATATTCTGTCTCTCATCGTGTAAGGATACTCTCTTGAAAAAGCCACTCCATGAGAACAGGCACATAAATTATCTAACCGGAGTCTTTTACAGAGCTACTCTACCCTAGGCAAGGGGGAAACTGGAGAAGAGTATGCTGGAATCTTTCCTCCTGCATTTTATGCAAGACATAACCTACAGTCATCTTCTGACAGTGCCAATGGATTCAGTATTTCTAGGTGAGATCAGGTGAATTTCGATGGAGCTTTCAAATCAGATGAGTGTAAAGTAGTTCAGGGTTGCCAAGGGTGCAAATACATGGAAGAAAGCAGGCAAAGATATTCAAACCATCTCAGATACCACAAGCAGCATATGCTAGTGAAGTTAACGCTTCACTTGGCTTTATATATATACAAATATATATCTATAAATATATATATATATATAGTTTATAGCTTCTCAGCAGTGGTAACTAGACCATTCAGAGCACTGTGCCAATACCGTTCTAATGTTACCGGAAATCAAATGAGTACTTGTAGCGCAAACTCAGATATATCGCCATAGCATTCAGTTATGCTCTACTGATATCCCTGTCTATGCAGAGACATATATAGTCTATGTACTTCTAAAAAGTATATTCAACCCATAGTATGGACTTGGCTTATGAGTACACTGCAACTGATCTTAAGAGTGCATCTTGGGAAGGACTACTGCTTTTTCCTGAACTTAACTAGTAAGATTTAAGCAATAACTAAGTTTGATCACATGGCAGTATGTTTTGATGAGTAAGAATGGCAACGCTTTCATTCTTAACCCCTTTGTTCACTGAACCATAGTTTCACAGAATCACAGAATAAGTTAGATAGGGAGGGAATCATCTGGTCTCAGGGCCTTGCTGGGGGCCTTGTTGCTTCAAGTTCTGAATACCTCCAAGGCTGGAGATTCCACAAACTCTTTGAACAACTTAGAGGTGATTTTTTTTTTCTTGTATTTAAGAGCAATTTATTGTATTGCAGCTTGTGTCCATCCTATCACTGTGCACTTCCAAAAGAGTCTCTTTCTGTCTTTCTATACTCTCCAGCTAAGTAGTTGAAGACATTGATATGATCTCACCTTAGATTTCTCTTCTCTAGGCTGAACAAAAGCAGTTCTCTCAGCTTCTCCTCAGATATCAGGTGGTCCAGCCTCCTAATCACCTTAGCAGCTCTTTGTTGGACACACTTCTGTATGTCACAGAATCACAGAATGGTTGAGGTTGGAAGGGACCTCTGGAGGTCATCTGGTCCACCCTCCCTGCTCAACCAGGGCCACCTAGAAACAGTTGTCCAGGACCATGTCCAAACAGCTTTTGAATATCTCCAAGGATGGAGATGGACATGTCAATGTCTGTCTTGTGCTAGGGAGCCCAAAACAGCATAACAGGTGCAGTCTCATAAGTGCCAAAAGAGAAAGCAATCACTACCTACTGCCTGCTGACTGTACTCTTGCTAATACAGTTCAGTATGCAGTTAGTTTTCTTTGCTGCAAGAGCACACTGCTGGATCACCTACTCCTTGTCCACCTGGAAGCTCAGGTCCTTCTCTGCAAAGCTGCTTCCTAGCCAGTCAGCTGCCAGTCTCTACTTTTGCATGTGGTTATTCAATCCCAGAGTCAGGATCTTGCATATGCTGGACTTCATAAACCTCTTTTCTGCCCATTTATATTTTCTGCTAAGATCTCTCTGAATAGCAGCTCTATTTTCTAGTATATCAAGCATTCCCTCACAGTTTGGTATCATCTGCAAACTTGCTGGGAGTACCTTCTGCCCCATTGTCCACCCCATTAATAGAAATGTCAAACAGTATTGGCCCTTATGTGGTCCCTAAGGGACACCACTAGTAATCACCTGCCAGTTGGATTTCATACTCCTGATCACCTCCCTTCAAGCCCAGCTGTCCAGCCTGTTTTTCACTCATTTATTGTCCGCTTAACCAGCCCATATTCGCTAATTTGCTTACAGAGGATACTATCAGAAATGATGTTGAAATTCTTGGCAATGTCAACAATTCAATACTCTCATCTGCTTAGTCATCTCATCATAGAAAGCTAGCAGGTTGGTCAAGCATGATTTGTCCTTTGACTAATTTTTGCTGGTTGTTCCCAATTACCTTCTTGGTAATTGGGCCTGGAAATGGCTTTGTGGAGGATTTACTCCATAACCTGCAGCAGGACTCATGTAAGGCTGACTTTCCTGTAATTCTCTGGATCTTCCTTCTTGGAGATGGATGTGATGTTCGTCCTCTTCCAGCCATCAAGAAGCTCCCCCAGCTGGCGTAAGCTTTCAAAGATGCTGGAGAGCTGGCTCTACCAGCACCCTGCCTGGCCCCATGGACTTGCATATGTTCAAACACGTTAAGAGCTCCCTAAATCTACCTTCTTTTAATATGGTTAAGGCTTCACTTTTTCTTCCTCTTTACCTAAAATCTGGCTCTCAATCCATAAAGCCTGCTTGTCACCAAAGTGTCCGCAACAATGTTTTCTCCCCTTTGATCATGGTTTCTTTTTCATGACAAAGAGAGGGATTTATAGGGGTGCTGGCTGTGCTATCTACCCCCATGTTAGCACAGCCCAGAACATCAGGTACTCTGGGACGAAGAGAGAGAGGAAGGCAGACTGCTACAGGGGCTTCATATCCATACCTGAACTGCATCCAGCCCTATTCATGACAGTAGGAATATTTGATATATTCATTCCTTACCACATTTTTATTTTACTTTTTAATGGGAACTTATATTTGGGTACTTATTTTTGCTTTTTTAGGCACCCATAGATCATGGGTAGCTGTATAAGTGAAAGAAAGGGGGGTCATGAGGATTGTGACACAGTGAATCACTGTTTATTCTATCTCTAAAAATGCCTGGAGCCACATAATGTGACTTAAACATTTACTGTGCTCTACAGTGAATATACTATTATTAGTCATCTTTTCTGCATAATGCTAGTACCAATTGCTCTGATGAAAAGAATACAAGAGTTATCTGAAACACCTGGATTCACTTTAACCTGTTGCTTGCTGAAGCGAACTTGCATGCCTTCTATAGCATCCCAAAGAGCTCCTGTTTAAATGAATAGAGCAAGAAGAATAATTTCTTCAGGCAACACTCCGTAAGCTTTAGCAGAAGAATATGATTCCTTAGACTTCTTTTTCAAGCAGAAAAGAGATTAATACTATTGAGATTGTAATGACAAAGTACCTATGAAGCAAACTTATTTTGCTTGTGTAGCTTATTTTTTATGGGTGAAAGAAATAAGGATTTGGTTTTAGATGTAGGTATTATTCCAATTAGTGAGAGTTTGTTTGGCTTGATTTTTGAAAAGTTTTTCCTTTAAAGCCTCCAGGATATAATCATTATTAACAGATAACTTGGAATATTCTTAGTGTTTAGCAGCTGAAAATTTCAGTTTAGCTGTGATAGGATATATCTGTCAAGTGAAATTGTTTCCTTTCTCTAAGCATATAAAAGAAGCTGCTAGGAAATGTATTTTAAAACTTAGGAAAGAGTAAAATCTTTATTTTCAGACCATCTAGACCTTGCCTAGAGCATTGTTCCTACAATATTCAGTTATAACGAGATTTATAGGGATAAGGGCAGTGAGCAATTGTTATGTCTCATCCTCAGATTTAAAGAGTTTTGCATGCAGAAGGTGCCTTCATGGCCTTCTGTGGCTCATTTCCCTGCCCCTGGCAAGAAGGTTTGAAACTTCCTTTGTCTGTTTAAGACTGTGTAAATCCTAGGTTAGATTTGGCTAGGAACTGTTGTGCTTTGCTGTCCCTTAATCTCACATGTAAATACACAAAAGGTAAACTAATTTATTTTATTTCCGTGAAGAATTATCTTCATACTTTTAGCTTACAAGAAGCCTAAAGCAAAGAAGATAAAAGTAGTCATTTCTAGCAAAAGTTTTCCATTTTCAGAAAATCTATATGTTAATGACACCAAATTTTATCTTAAATATAAAGCAATTTCCATTGTAAACATAATGTAATATAAATATCTTTTTTGACTCTGTTACAGATCTAAGTTACTAAATATTTTCAAAGCCTGTCACCAATGAAAAAATCCTTTCTTACTTATTCATTTATCATCAGGTCTTAAGCGAAGACTTGGAGTTTCCAATTGCAAAAAAAAAAAAGGTATTATTACAGATATTTTTCAGAAGCAGAACTTAAAATTCTCTTTCCACAAGCTTCCATAACAGTAAAATTTCATCCAGCTCTAGTGTAAGAGAGTACATTTCCACTATTAAGCACATAAGTAATATGTTGGGAGAGAACATACTGCTGTTCCTCCAATGAGATATTGATTGAATATCAGTAATCTACAGGATCACCATCTCTATATTAAACCTGAGTGACTAGTTTCTTACAGCTCTTAAGGGACTCCAAGTCAATAACAGTAATGCTTGACATTTGTATAGCACAAGATTTTGAGATACCTTATAGATGTTAATTATACCTCACAATAACCCTTGTAGCTAGTAATAAATTACATACCACATTCACTATCTAAAAGTCAACATCTACTTTTTTTCTGGTACTCAATGTATCATAAAACATTTTTGACTTTCTAGTCACATTGACATGAATATTGCATATGGAAGGTGACCACGATATAAAAGTAATTGTGCACCTGATAGTACCTCTGTCTTTGTACCACAAATATAGTAGACCTGGTAGGACCTGTTTTAGTAACACTTGACTTACTTAAACTACAAGGACCAGCTGGGGCGAGGTGCTTCTCCTGCCAGCTCTGCTCTGGCTCCACGCTGCCCAGAGCCCACAGCTGAGTGCACCCAGACAGCTAAATTATCAAAGCTCACAATGCAATGTCTTAAGAGAAACAAAAATGGAGAATAGCTTAACTTAACATGTGTGCAAACTGCAGTAATTTAGCAAGGAGTCGGTCCTCGCTCCACTGTCCAAGCAGGATGGGCAGCTGCGAGGAGTCGGCTCATTGACTGCCCCCAGCTCAGCTGCCACCTCTTCCAGTCGGAAACCCAAGCACTGCAGAGCGTCTCGAAGATGAAAGACAGAGGATGCTAACCAGCATAAAATTACAGCAAACATTTGCCAATATTTTTGCTTGTCTATAAAAAGAAGTGCTGACCACTTTAATTGGATAGATTAATAAAATGTATTCCTAGAGAAATTATTTCTAGAGGGGGAAAAAAGAGGTGTTTTGTGAAAAGTTCTTAAGCTCCCAAAATCATGCTTTCTTCAAAGAAATTAGTGTTTTTCTTTAATGTTTTTCTCCTTCCACATCTTTCTTTTAAAAAGTAGGAAAAGAAAAACAAAATTAAGAAAAAGCAGAGGAGAGAAAGGCAGAATGGAAAGAAAAGCAAGGAATGGAAAACGGTATTTTACATGTAGATGGAGAACTTTATGATGTCATTCATGGAAAACTCATATTTTGAAGGCTGATAAACAAAAATTTTGAAATTAAAAAATATAAGTGTGT